>NC_089016.1:23948748-24548748 GCF_963932015.1 Anas acuta | reverse complement strand
ACCTCTCTCAATTATTTTTCAACGATCCTGGGAATCTGGAGAGGTCCCGGTAGACTGGAAGCTGGCAAATGTTGTGCCGATTTTCAAGAAGGGTCAGAAAGAAGACCCTAGCAATTACAGGCCTGTCAGTCTCACATCAGTGCCTGGTAAAATCATGGAGAAGATGGTTCTCGAACTTATTGAGGCGCACCTGGGGGACAAAGCAGTCATTGGTCCCTGCCAGCATGGGTTTGTGAAGGGTAGGTCCTGCCTAACTAACCTGATTTCCTTTTATGATAAGATCACCCGTATGGTGGACCAAGGGAAACCAGCTGACGTGATTTTTTTGGACTTCAGCAAGGCTTTTGACACGGTTTCCCATAGGATCCTACTGGACAAAATGTCCACCATACAGCTAAATAAAAACATCATACGATGGGTGAGCAATTGGCTAACGGGCAGGGCCCAAAGGGTTATGGTAAATGGGGCTGCGTCAGGCTGGCAGGCGGTCACCAGTGGGGTCCCTCAAGGCTCCATTTTAGGGCCGGTACTTTTCAATATTTTTATAAACGATCTGGATGTAGGAATAGAAGGTATTTTGAGCAAGTTTTCTGATTACACCAAACTTGGAGGAGTTGTGGACTCTATTGAGGGTGGAAAGGCCTTGCAGAGGGATCTGGATAGGTTGGAGAGCTGGGCGATCACCAACCGCATGAAGTTCAATAAGAGCAAGTGCCAGGTCTTGCACCTGGGACGGGGAAACCCTGGCTGCACGTACAGACTGGGCGATGAGACGCTGGAGAGCAGCCTAGAAGAGAGGGATCTGGGGGTCGTGGTAGACAGCAAGTTGAATATGAGCCAGCAGTGTGCCCTGGCAGCCAGGAGGGCCAACCGTGTCCTGGGGTGCATCAAGCACGGCATCGCTAGTAGGTCAAGGGAGGTGATTGTCCTGCTCTACTCTGCGCTGGTGCGGCCTCACCTTGAGTACTGTGTGCAGTTCTGGGCACCACAGTATAAAAAGGACATGAAACTGTTGGAGAGTGTCCAGAGGAGGGCTACGAAGATGGTGAAAGGCCTGGAGGGGAAGACGTACGAGGAACGGCTGAGGGCACTGGGCCTGTTCAGCCTGGAGAAGAGGAGGCTGAGGGGAGACCTCATCGCAGTCTACAACTTCTTCGTAATGGGGTGTCGAGAGGCAGGAGACCTTTTCTCCATTAACACCAGTGACAGGACCCGCAGGAACGGGGTTAAGCTGAGGCAGGGGAAATTTAGGCTTGACATCAGGAGGGGGTTCTTCACAGAGAGGGTGGTTGCACACTGGAACAGGCTCCCCAGGGAAGTGGTCACTGCACCGAGCCTGTCTGAATTTAAGAAGAGATTGGACTGTGCACTTAGTCACATGGTCTGAACTTTTGGGTAGACCTGTGCGGTGTCAAGAGTTGGACTTGATGATCCTTAAGGGTCCCTTCCAACTCAGGATATTCTATGATTCTATGATTCTATGAGAAGTTGGTAGGGTAGCATTGGGATGGTGTCACAGAAAAGGACCGTGATGTTACTTTTGTCTGTAGGTGGCAGGTCACCCTTGACTTATCCCTGGGATCTGCACTTTTGGGCTGACATCTGGCAGTGGCCCTGCTAGGCCAGCAGAAGGCACCTCCTTGGCATGCTGACTGTGGCATCCCCTCTGCCTCCAGACCCAGGAGGACCCAGGCAGAAAGAAGGCCCCCAGATGGGTTGTCCTGTCCCTTCTGCTTGAGTCCATGACTGCACAGCAGCAGGCACAAGGCTTGGCTGTGTCTAGCCAAGAAGCTGCAAGGCCAGCAGCAGGCCCCTGGCTTGGAAGCTGCTGCTGAGGTGACTTGTGTCTGCTTGGCTGAGAGGCCGCAAGGAGCCTGCTGGGTTGGGATGCCTACTTCAGGAGTGCTTTCCACCCTGATGGAGCTTTCTTTGGTAGTAGGAAAGAGCAGGAGAGTAAAACTACCACCCAGTGCACCTTGGAATTTTGGCACTGGCCTTTATGAGGAAGAAATGTCACTCAAACGGTAGTTCTGTGGTGCCCAATATCACCCAAAGAGTATTGGTGATCACACCATATTTTTGTGTTTCAGTGAAGACCTCATGAAGGTTGACAAACATGGGTGAAAGCAAATGATGAGAGCAAGGTGGTGAACACAGATGGGTGTCTGCTGACTTCAAGGAAATAGGTCAGACTGTGGCACATGACATGAAAGCCTTCAGAGGAAAAGGCAGAGGGTTCTGTTTAAAAGGGAAGGCCCGAAGAGCCTGAACTTTTTGTCCCCTTGGCTAGAGCTTATTTGGTGACATGATATACTCATTGCAATGGGGCCTGTTTGCTTCCTTGCAGTGATGTGCAGAGGGAGAGAGGTGTCATATCTGTGTTCTTCCCAAGGTATCACACTGTGCACGACATCCCACAGACCCCTGCAAGACCCCTGACATGGGAGAGGGGATGCAGGATCTCCCCTCCCAGTTCCAGGGATCAGGCCTTGGACCTTCTGATTCATCAAAGAAAACCAAGTCTTTTCTCAGCACAGTGTTTTGCCTGCCTGTAGGCATGGCCTTCAATTATCTGCCCTAACAAGGTCCTGGGGAGGTTTTCTTAGTAACAGCCCTCAGTGGGGCTCATTAATACTCCAAGTCACTTCAACTTGTCCTTCTGACGTTACTTGCTCAAGCGGTTACATCACTCTCCTCTCAGTACCTGAGCTTCATAGACTCAGCACCAAAATACACCATGGAACTCATTAAAATGCAGAAACTCCTAACATCTCTTCCATAGTTTTCTTCTTCAAGTCTTCACTCCTTGTACAGGTAATTGCAGAGCTTGCATGCTCTAGTTAAGGAAGAAGATTTCAAAGATCACCTAATAAAAATATTTTCTTGTTTCAAAGGCTGAATTTTGCTGCAGTTCAGTTTTGAGCATCATTCTCCTCTTGCTATTGATACAGGTTGACTTCTTTGGAGACCACTGGGAGGAAAATCAGAGTCTGGAGGTCTGACACCTCCCCTGCCAGCAGTGATCTTTGTCCCCGTAACTGCAGCCCAGCCCAGCACATGAAACCCTAAGACAAGTCAGGGGTTCCTTTGGAATACAATACAATACAATACAATACAATACAATAATAAAATAAAATTGAAATGACCATTGGAACCAGAGAAATTCAGATTAAATATTAGTAGGTACCTGGACATTCATGGTCTCTTTTAGGTCTTCTGTAGAAAACTCAGGATGAAAGGTAAAGACATTTACTTTTTTTACCCTACTCTCTTGTCCAGTCAATAGAGTAGGGTATAGTCATACTTCCTGTGCTGTCAATGCAGAAGGCCAAAAGTATCGCATTGTGCCTTACACTACTTGAGGACATGTAACCCAGGTCAGGCAACTTTACCTCGGTACTGAGAAGTCCATCACTAAACCGTGCTACCAAACTCTACATCGACATCATGTCAGATGTTCATGTGTGCAGGCAGACAGTTCAACCTTCGTGTGATTGTGCTGTCTCTGAGAAGAGAGAGTTGCAGGAAAGTTTGGATAATACAGGAGTAACTAGTTGAATGGAATTACAGCACAGAGTCACAGAAGGGTAGGGGATGGAAGGCTGCCTGGTTCCACCTCTTCTGTGCTTCCTTCTCATGCATGCTGTCAGTTTCTCTAGAGATGTGTCCTAAATGTTATGGGGCTGTACAGGGACGAATATAGAAGGGCCAAAGCCCAGCTGGAGCTAAATCCATCTGTTACTGTGAAAGACAATAAAAAATGTTTATACAAATACTTCAGATAAAGGAGGATTAAGGTGCTGCTGAGGTGACTTGTGTCTGGTTGGCTGAGAGGCTGCAAGGAGCCTGTTGGGTTGAGATGCCTACTTCAGGAGTGGTTTCCACCCTGATGGAGCTTCCTTTGGTAGTATGAATTAGCAGGAGAGAAAAACTGCCACAGACTGCACCTTGGAAGTTACGCACTGGCCACGAAGAGGAAGAAATATCCCTCAAACTGTTGTGCTGTGGTGCCTGAGGTCACCCAAAGAGTGTCTGTGGTCAGACCCTAGCTTTGTGTTTCAAGGAACAGCTGGTGAGTGTTGACAAGACATCGCTGAAATGATGTAATATCTGGGATGAAATCAAGATGGTAAACAGTTATGGGTGTCTGCAAACTTCAAGGAAATAGGGGAAAGTGTGGGACAGCATAGCCAAGTCTGGAGAGGACAAAGAGGTAGGTGCTGGCAAGAAGGACATTTTTGTCCCCTTGGCTAGAGCTTATGAGGGGATAAAATGCAGTCATTGAAACGCGGCCTCATGGCTTTCTTATGACCCTGTGCAGAGGCTGGGAGGTGTCATACCATTGCTCTTCCCGTGGCATCACACTGCCCACCACATCCCATAGTCCCCCTGGAAGAGTCTGGAGCCAGACTTGGGGGTGAAGGATCTTTTATCCCAGTGGCTGGGGACAGGCCTTGGACCTTTTACTTCACCAAAACAAACCAAGAGTTTCTCGGTGCAGTGCCTTTGACTGCCTGTAGCCATGTCCTCCAATTATTTGGGGGCAATTAACGCATCCCTGGGGAGGCTTTATTAGTAACAGCCCTCAGTGGGGCCCATCAATACTCCAAGTCACTTCAACTTGTCCTTCTGACTTTGCCGTCTTACATAGTTGCATCACTCTCCTCTCAGTACCTGAGCTCCATAGACTCAGCACCAGAATACACCACGGAACTCATTAAAATGCAGAATCTCCTAAAAAGCCATATCTCTCCCGTCATTTTCTTCAAGTCTTCAAGCATTGTACAGCTAATTGCAGAGCTTTCATTGTATAGTTAAGAAGAAAGATTTCAAAGAGTATCTATTAGATATATGTCTCATTTTGAAGGGTGAATTTTGTTGTGTTTCAATTCAAATCATCATTCTCCAGTGATCTAGGGCTGCTCCTAAGGAGCTATACATAGGGAGAAAAAGCAGACTCTGACACTGCACAGACAACCTTGTTCCTCACCACCCCAGCCATGCCATTTCTCTCATTGTCCACCTACTCCTTGCATCACTTTTCCTTACACCAGACTTCTGCACTGAAGTCTGCAGCTGGATGTTACAGCTCCTTTGCACCAGCTCCCACCTGCTTTCCTTAGAGACCTGGCTGCACTCAGGTGCAGAAGGGTTTTCCTAATTCAAATCATGTTCCAATTTTCCAAACAATGGAGTAAGCTCCTTCTCTTGTACACCTCCTGTGAGCTTGGCCTTTCCAAAAGGATGACTGCACAAGACCAATATTATCCTGACAGATAGGAAACTATAAATAATAGTGTTAGTACTAATCCATATCATATTAATTCAGTGACAAATGATGAGGTTCTTAAAACAGAAACAATTAGACAGACTGCTAATAGGTGGGCAAGCTGTGCTGCTTCTACCTGAAGCTCAAAGCAGCAACTGGGTTGGTGATGGCAGTCTGAGTGATCCAGGAGTAAGGGGAGGACAAACCAGGAGAACCATGGGAAGTGCTTAAGTCCAGACTGGCAGCTGGAAAGGGGACATTCAGCAGGGTCTGGTTAATCAAGACAGGTGGATGTACCTGGAAGATGAGGGAGCACACCATGATAGACAAAGCGATGACAAAGCAAGTAGAGGTGAACTTCAGAATTTCTTCTCCTGCAATGAATATACATCCTGAAAATTCACATTTCTTAATGATAGAAATTACACTTTGTGTGTGATGTTTTATAGAAAGGATTGAAACATTTGAGGTGATGAGTAGTTGCTCTTAAGTACTAAAGAAATTACTGGGTATTGAGTCAGAGCTTTGCTGTCAGACAATAAACAAGCAGGACATGCAAGAGACCAGAGCCCTTTGCAGGATTTATATGGAGCCAGGTGGAGATACCAGAGCACCTCCACTGCCAGCAGTGGTCTGTATCCCAATAACTCCAGCCCAGCCCAACACATGAAACCCCCTCAAAGACAACACCCTCGTTCAGTGGGTTCTTGGAATTGACCTAAATTTGAAAGGGCCATCAGAAAACCCAAGATACTCTCCCTTATTCCTACTAGACAGCTAAACATTCATTTACCATCATGGGTCATCTTTGGCAATCTCAGGCTGAAAGACTCAAGAGCAGGGCACTTCAAATGCCTGAGGAAGAACCCATCAGCTTACCCCCGTTTGGGAATCATCCCCTTCCAACAGGGATATGAAAGTAAGAAATGTGAAATGACCCGTCAGGTCAATGCACAGAGTAAGGTAAACTCACAGGTATTGTCCTGGAGTGTCAGAAGGCAGAAAGTATTGTGTTGTGTCTCAGACTAATCAAGGAGACATATTGAAGTTCATCCGTGAGATAAAGCAAACACTCCAATAATTGTGAGGGATGTTAAGTTGTGGCCTAACATGAAGAAGGATGTAAATCATTGGTGAAAGAACTGTTTTTTTGGTGCCATAACCATTCTAGATTACACGAGCACCACAAAACCTAAAGGTAATATGTTCCATGGCTCTCTCATCCTACAGAGCAGGGGAATGGAGCTGACAGCCCAGCCAAGGGACGCTTTTCGGTGTGGAACGTGGGGTAAAGCAGAGACAAGGAGTCAAGGCAGTGGGCTGGGGGAGGCCAGCAGAAGTAGCCCAAGGGGTGGTGCTGCTTGTGAGGACACGTTTGTGGCAGCAGCCTGAGTGGGCAGCAGCTGTGCGCAGGCGAGGGGAGGCCAGGAAGCACATGCCAAGAGCGCTCCTGCCAGCAGAGCCAAGGCCGGGGCCGAGCCCAAGGGCAGAGGCAGGCCCAGGGCAGGGGGCTGCAAGGGCCATGCTGAGCTCCCTGCCCCTGCAGCAGCCGCCCTGGCCCTCAGCAGATGTGCTGGCCGACATGCACGGGGAGGTGCTGGCGTGCATCAGAGAGCAGCAAGGAGTGCACTGGAGAGGGCCGGGACCAGGCGGGTGGCAGAGCCCCATGCAGGGGCTGGCTGGGAGTCCCCTCTGCTGCAGCCAGCGCACTCAGCGTAGCAGGAGGAGGGCAGGCAGGGCTCGTGGCCACAGGGCACAGCCTGGCCCTGGGCTCTTCCTGACATCCCTGCAGCTCCTGGCACGCTGCAGTGAAGTGCCCTTCAGACTTCCCTCTTGCGCTCCCAGGGCACAAGGCTGCCTCCTGCCCAGTTCACTGCCCATCATGAATGTCTGACAAGGCTGCTTCCGAAACTGTGCCTTGCCCAGGGTCAGTCTCCTGCAGGGGCAGAAAATGGCCCTTGTCCTGGTGGCTTTTCATGGCCTTCCTCTCAGTACATGCTCTTCTCATCCTTGATCTTTTTTACTGAATACAGAGGCCTGGGGGAGCTTTTTGGTACAGACTACGACAGAAAAAGCATGGAGTCCCTCAACCCCATCTCTATTTGCTCCTATGAAGTGGCTGTGAGACATAGACTTGTTTTCAGGTATTTTCCTCTGACAATCTCAGCAGTGCCCTGTGACAGGACAAGACATGGGAATACATGACATTATACACAGGAAAACACTTTCACGGTGAGCAATACCAAGCACTGGATCATGTTTCTCCAAAAGTGGGCGAATCCCCCATCACTGGAGATACCAAAGCCCAACTGGAAATGGGCCTGGGTTGCCTGGTTTAGGTGTCTGTCCTTGGCTAGTGGGGGTGGCTAGATGGGCTTTGGAGGTCCCCTCCAGTCTCAGTGAATCTGTCACTTTGCAATGCCTGGCAGTGTTTCTGAGAACTTCTCTGCAGTATCTCCAAAACAGCTGGACACTGGATGCTCATGGGGCAGAGGATCTTTTGGGGATGAACTCATTCATGATGTAAGCCTGAGGACAACATGAAGCAGAGATTACAAATGTCAGCAATACCTCAACCCACCGCAGTATTTCCTCCCCCTGCCTCCACTCTCCTGCCCCTTCTTTCCTTCATGATTAGAGTCAGAAGGGACCTCTGGAGGTTTCCAGTGCCAAGATCTGCTCTGAGCAGGGAGAACTTTCACATCAGATCAGGCTGCTTCCTCAGTGCTTCCTCCACCTCACTGTAGTGGGTTTACGTGGCAAGGTTTGGTAGCAGGGGGCCATAGGGGTGGTTTCTGTGAGAAAGATCTAGAAGCCGCCCCATGTTTGGGAAAGGCCCCGTTGTTTTCCAAATCTGAGCCAATAAGCGACGTTGTTTTGCGCCTCTGTGGGAGCATATTTAAGACAGGGAAAAAAACGCTGCGACACACAGCAGCCGGGAGAGTCAAGGGAGTGAGAAACAGCCTTGCAGGTGCCAAGGTCAGTGTAGAAGGAGGGGGAGAGGTGCTCCAGGCGCCGGAGCAGAAGTCCCCTGCGGCCTGTGGTGAGGACCATGGTGAAGCAGGATGTCCCCCTGCAGCCCATGGAGTACCACGGTGGAGCAGGGTTTCACGCTGCAGCCCGTGGAGGAGACCACGGTGGAGCAGGTGGCCCTGCACCGACGGAGGCTGCCGCCTGTGGAAGACCCCTGCCGGAGCAGATTCCGGGCCGGACCTGTAGCCCGTGGAGAGGAGACCACGCAGGAGCAGGTGATCTGGCAGGAGCTGCTGCCCGTAGGGGAGCCAGGTTGGAGCAGTTTGCTCCTGAGGGATGGACCCCGTGGTACGGACCCATATCTGGAGCAGTTCTGGAAGAGCTGCTGCCTGTGGGAAGCCCACGCCGGATCAGTTCGTCAAGGACTGCATCCCGTGGGTGGGACCCCACAGCACAGGGGACGAGAGTGACCGAGAAGGAGCGGCAGAGAAGAAGTGCTGTAGACTGACCATAACCCCCATTCCCCCGTTCCCCTGCGCCGCTCGGGGGGAGGAGGTGGAAGAGGGTGGATGGGGGGGGAGGCGCTTTTGGTTTCTTTCCTTTGTTTCTCACTTCTCTAGCTTGTTAGTAATGAGCAATAAATCTTACTATCTGTCTTCTTATGCTGAGTCTGGTTTGCCCGTTACATTAATTATTGCGTGATTTTCTCGTCCTTATCTCAATCCTTGAGCCCCTTTCACATATTTTCTCCCCATTCCTCTTTGAGGAGGGGGAGTGAGAGAGCGGCTGTGGTGGAGCTCGGCTGCCCACTCGAGCGGAACCACGACAGTCCTTTTTGGTACCCAACGTGGGGCTCGAGGAATTTGAGATAAGGATGATAGTTGGTAGAAGTAATGGGCAAAATATGCGCAGGATGATTGTTAAGAATGTACAAGTTGTGAAGAATTTAAGAAAGCAGTAACTGTGAGATGTTAGTGTGGTGAAGGGACGAGGGGTGGTGTGTGTGTAAAATGTCCACCTTGTCGGTGCTGTGATGATGTTATGTTTATTTTGGTGTGGTGAATTTTGTTTTCTTTTTGATTTAAGTGAAGTTTGTGAAGGTTGTTGTGATAATTGTAAAGTAAGAGTATATTGTGAGTAATCTTAAATATGCTTTTCACAGAGGCGAGGGGTGGAATGTAGTGGGTTTACGTGGCAAGGTTTGGTAGCAGGGGGCCATAGGGGTGGTTTCTGTGAGAAAGATCTAGAAGCCGCCCCATGTTTGGGAAAGGCCCCGTTGTTTTCCAAATCTGAGCCAATAAGCGACGTTGTTTTGCGCCTCTGTGGGAGCATATTTAAGACAGGGAAAAAAACGCTGCGACACACAGCAGCCGGGAGAGTCAAGGGAGTGAGAAACAGCCTTGCAGGTGCCAAGGTCAGTGTAGAAGGAGGGGGAGAGGTGCTCCAGGCGCCGGAGCAGAAGTCCCCTGCGGCCTGTGGTGAGGACCATGGTGAAGCAGGATGTCCCCCTGCAGCCCATGGAGTACCACGGTGGAGCAGGGTTTCACGCTGCAGCCCGTGGAGGAGACCACGGTGGAGCAGGTGGCCCTGCACCGACGGAGGCTGCCGCCTGTGGAAGACCCCTGCCGGAGCAGATTCCGGGCCGGACCTGTAGCCCGTGGAGAGGAGACCACGCAGGAGCAGGTGATCTGGCAGGAGCTGCTGCCCGTAGGGGAGCCAGGTTGGAGCAGTTTTCTCCTGAGGGATGGACCCCGTGGTACGGACCCATATCTGGAGCAGTTCTGGAAGAGCTGCTGCCTGTGGGAAGCCCACGCCGGATCAGTTCGTCAAGGACTGCATCCCGTGGGTGGGACCCCACAGCACAGGGGACGAGAGTGACCGAGAAGGAGCGGCAGAGAAGAAGTGCTGTAGACTGACCATAACCCCCATTCCCCCGTTCCCCTGCGCCGCTCGGGGGGAGGAGGTGGAAGAGGGTGGATGGGGGGGGAGGCGCTTTTGGTTTCTTTCCTTTGTTTCTCACTTCTCTAGCTTGTTAGTAATGAGCAATAAATCTTACTATCTGTCTTCTTATGCTGAGTCTGGTTTGCCCGTTACATTAATTATTGCGTGATTTTCTCGTCCTTATCTCAATCCTTGAGCCCCTTTCACATATTTTCTCCCCATTCCTCTTTGAGGAGGGGGAGTGAGAGAGCGGCTGTGGTGGAGCTCGGCTGCCCACTCGAGCGGAACCACGACACTCACTTTTGAAAGCTGTACTTCTAGGGCTGCTAGATGGAAGGCCAATTCTGATTCAGTGGTGCTACAAGACAGCAGTGTGGAAGAGAAGGGTGATCAGCACCAAAACGACCATGTCCTGATGCTGTCAGTGTTCGTGGGTCCAAGGAAGTGGTGACCCTGACTCAAAGGCTGAAGGGAGGGAGTGCCTGCCAGGGCAGAAAGGGCAGCCCCAGAGTAAACCAGGGCTTTCCACCACGTTGCAGCAGGGATCTTCATCCCACAACCACTGCTGTACCTGAGAAGAGTGTATGAGAAATGAGATCCACAGAAACTGCCTACCTGCTGGTTCCTTTATTTAGTTAGTTACAAATAAAGTTAGAGCTTAGCAGCACCTCTATATCAGGATTTTGGGTTAGAAGAAAAGGAATAAGGAGATAGAGGAATAAAAATATCTTATTTTTTTAAATAAAAATATTAGAAATAATATTTATCATATTGGAATAATATTGAAAAGGATGAACAGTTTTTGAAATATATGAACAAAGATGTTTCTGCCTTCTCCAGCTATACTTCAGGGAATCACATGCAGAAGACAGGTTGCTCATTGAAATACTGAATATTGCAATAACATCCTCAGTGCCTCCTTGAGCTCCTTATTCCTCATGCTGTAGATGAGGGGGTACACTGCTGGAGGAACCACTGAGTACAGAAATGACACCACCAGGTCCAGGGATGGAGAGGAGATGGAGGGGGGCTTCAGGTAGGCAATCATGGCAGGTAGGCAAACATGAAATACAGGGAGACCACGGCCAGGTGAGGGAGGCACGTGGAAAAGGCTTTATGCCAGCCCTGCTCAGAGGGCATCCTCAGCACTGCCCTGAAGATCTGCACATAGGAGAAAGCAATGAAAACAAAACAACCAATACTTAAACAGGCACTAACCAGAAGAATCCTGACTTCCATGAGGTAGCCATCTGAGCAGGAGAGCTTGAAGATGTGGGGGATTTCACAGAAGAACTGGTCCACAGCATTGCCGTAGCAGAGGGGAAGGGAAAAGGTGTTGGCCATGTGCAGGACACTATACAGAAAGTCACTGCCACAGGCAGCTGCTGCCATCTGGGCACAAGTTCTGCTGCCCAGGAGGCTCCCGTAGTGCAGGGTCTTGCAGATGGCAATGTAGCGGTCATAGGCCATGACGGTGAGAAGGGAATACTCTGCTCCAATGAAGAAGACAAAATAGAAGACCTGTGCAGCACATCCTTGATGGAAGACGGCCCTAGTGTCCCAGAGGGCATTGGCCATGGCTTTGGGCAGAGTGGTGGAGATGCAGCCCAGGTCGAGGAGGGCGAGGTTGAGGAGGAAGAAGTACATGGGGGTGTGGAGGCGGTGGTCGCAGGCTATGGTGCTGAGGATGAGGCCGTTGCCCAGGAGGGCAGCCAGGTAGATGCCCAGGAAGAGCGTGAAGTGCAGGAGCTGCAGCTCGCGCGTGTCTGAGAATGCCAGCAGGAGGAACTCGGTGATGGAGCTGACATTGGACATCTGTTATTTCTGGTCATGAGGTTCTGTACAAAGAAGACAACGGCAGTGATAACGCACCACAGACATATCAGAGAAAAACTCCATTTTCTCATTTAATATCAACAAAAGATTGCCCATTTCCAGGCAGATATTTTGAAGCTCTCTTTCATTGATTCTGCCTGAGAGTGCCTCTAGGATCAGGGGATCCTCTGTGGGCAATGGAAGAATCAGTCCTGCACTACAGCCAGAGGGAGTAGCATGGTAGTAACATGGTAGGAACATTGGGGTAGTCTCAGATTAAGGTTACTGCTGATATCAAAGAGAATTCCCCAGTTTTACTCGTAGTTCACCCAACTGCACAGCAGAGGTGTGGAGATTTAGGTATGTAATTATTTGTTTTGTGGATTTGGTTCTTGCTGCCCCACCACACCAGAGAACTGTTTCTAAGGAATAAATCCTGGGCATTCTGCTGCATTCCAAGTAAAACCTTGTGGATCCTCAGAGGCAAAGAGACTGTCCCTTCAGTGCGGAGTGTCCCTCAGAGACAACAGCCAGCCTCTCCATCAGTGCTGGTCTCAGCTGCCCTGTGAGAGCTGCAGGAAAGTTGTACTCAGTTGTTCATCTGAAAAGAACCTGAACACTGCTGAAAGCAGAGGATTCCAGGCTCAAAGCACCCATCTCCACACCCCTCACCTTGTCCCCATACTCGCCTTTCCCCAAACACCTCAATGGCACACCAATGCATGTGAAACCCCCATCCTCAGCCAGCCTGGGAACAAGACCAGCAGCAGCACAGCCACGTGGAGAAGCCAGCAGGAATGCCAGCGTGCTGCTGCCAGGGGAGGCAAGGCCAGGGAGGGACACGCGGGCACTCAGCAGACCCTCCTGTGCTGCAGCTCTGCACACAGAGGAGTCAGCTCATGCTCAATGGAGGCAATCTGTGCTCATCTCAAACTGGCTGAGATCTTGCAAAGACAGGGCACTGGGCACTGGAGGGTTTGCAGCTCCTAAACATAAGCTAGGATAAAACCTGAGAGGACCACAAGAATGATATTGGTACAGTCTGTGGGCTGAGGTGTGGGAAGGGACTTCATGAAGTTCATTGATTAAATATTGATCCCTCACTGCAATGTTCTAGCAGTCTCAGTCTGCAGTACAAACCTGACCACCTATTACCATGAAACCAGCCTCCACTCTACTGCAGGTGTCTTCAAGCACTGGCTACAGGAAAAGTCTTGCCTTTCAGATAGCCCCTGCCTTGGTCTTCCTTTTGAAACATCCAATCATAAATGCAGTTCTCTAAAACATCTTCTACTCATTTCTGGAGAAACAGAGAGAACCACCCTGGCAGATGCTATCAGCCATCGGATGTGCCAGCTGTAGAAGACTCCTCTGGCAACCCCACCTGCATTGCCCTTCTGCCAGAGCCTCACGGTGCCAAGAGCCTGCAGATGTATCCTGCCACACGCTGCCCTCTGTTGTTGCGCTCCTCAGTGCCTCCAAGCCCTCTCTCCTCTCCTCTCTGTGTGCCAGCTGCGGTCAGAGCCCCCAGCCCTGCTGCACTGTGCAGAGGAGCTGCTCCTAGGCACAGCTGTCTCTCTGCACCAGGGCCCTCTTGGCAGGAGCTTCCCTTGGGCCCAGGAGCCCGGCCCAGCTCAGCAGCACAGCACCCGACCATGGCATCGCTTGCTCTGTGCCCTTGGGCTCCCTGGAGGTGTCCCCAAGGCCTCAGGGCTGACAGCTCCCCAAGGCAGCAGGGTCTCTGTTGGGGTGTGCTGTTTGAATCAGACTGAATTCATCACCAACTGCACTTCTCTGAACACAGGGGAGATGGCTTTTGCAAGGGTGATTTGTGCTGTTGGTGTGTGGTTGTCAAACGTGTTGTGCTTTAACCTGGTGGGCAGCTCAGCACCACACAGCAGTTGGCTCACACCAGCACCCCCCCCACCCCCCCAAATGCTTATGTGTTGAGATAAGGGCAGTTTAAAGGACTGAAAGGGAAGAGAAATAATAATAGTTGCTGTTATTGTTATTGTTATGTAGAAAGCAAGTTAAGCACAATGCAATTGCTCATTACTGACTGATGTCCAGCCTGTCCCCAACTGGTAGAACAGTGTGGTAACCATCTGCACCTGCTCAGTCAGTGGCACTGACTGAAACCGCCTTGACAGGAATCCACTATTCTAATGCAGAACTCAAGGTATCACCTGAAGAAAAACTCAGCGCAGAGCTCCATTCCCTTACCTTTACTCTCTTGCTCACCCTATTCTCTGCCCTTAACACTAACATTAAAATGCTCTATTTAACCCCAGACTACATGTATTAGCCGTACCTAAAAATAAAACCTTAAAACATAACGCTTGCCCATACACTAACCAGAGATTTGACACCAAAAGCAGAACACCAGACACTCCAATTAAACCTTTGCTTAATCTCTAACACAGAAAAGTAAAATCTAGTCCCTAGGGGACTAGAGAGAGCTCAGCTCTGCCTCAGGATCTCCTGCCCCAGCAGGAGCAATGTGACTGTGACAGTGACTGTGAGATCACTTCTGTCTCTGCACTTGATAAGGCAGCAGCAGGAATGTGTCACGCAAAGGGACTGTGAGGTCACTTGTGTCTGGAGGTGGCAAGTCAGCCTTGCCTTCTCCCTGGGAGCTGCACATTTGGGCTGACATCTGGCAGTGGCCCTGCTAGGCCAGCAGAAGGCACCTGCTTGGCATGCTGACTGGGGGATTCCCTCTGCCTCCAGACCCAGGAGGACCCAGGCAGAAAGAAGGCCCCAACATGGGTTGTCCTGTCCCTTCTGTAGCAGAGCTACAGGCTGGGAGATGAGTGGTTGGAGAGCTGCCAGGCAGAGAAGGACCTGGGAGTGATGGTGGACAGTCAGCTGAATATGAGCCAGCAGTGTGCTCAGGTGGCCAAGAAGGCCAACGGCATCCTGGCTTGTATCAGAAACAGGGTGACCAGCAGGGCTAGGGAGGTGATCGTCCCCCTGTACTCAGCTCTGGTGAGGCCGCACCTCGAGTAATGTGTTCAGTTTGGGGCCCCTCGCTACAAGAAGGACATCGAGGTTCTTGAGCGGGTCCACAGAAGGGCAACGAAGCTGGTGAGGGGCCTGGAGAACAAGTCCTACGAGGAGCGGCTGAAGGAGCTGGGCTTGTTCAGCCTGGAGAAGAGGAGGCTCAGGGGCGACCTTATCGCTCTCTACAGATACCTTAAAGGAGGCTGTAGTGAGGTGGGTGTTGGCCTGTTCTCCCACGTGCCTGGTGACAGGACGAGGGGGAATGGGCTAAAGTTGCGCCAGGGGAGTTTTAGGTTAGATGTTAGGAAGAACTTCTTTACTGAAAGGGTTGTTAGGCACTGGAACAGGCTGCCCAGGGAGGTGGTGGAGTCAGCATCCCTGGAAGTCTTCAAAAGACGTTTAGATGTAGAGCTTAGGGATATGGTTTAGAGGGGACTGTTAGCGTTAGGTCAGAGGTTGGACTCGATGATCTTGAGGTCTCTTCCAACCTAGAAATTCTGTGATTCTGTGATTCTGTGATTCTGCTTCAGTCAATGACTGCACAGCAGCAGGCACAAGGCTTGGCTGTGTCTAGCCAAGAAGCTGCAAGGCCAGCAGCAGGCCCCTGGCTTGGAAGATGCTGCTGAGCTGACTTGTGTCTGGTTGGCTGAGAGGCCGCAAGGAGCCTGCTGTGTTGGGATGCCTACTTCAGGAGGGGTTTCCACCCTGATGGAGCTTCATTTGGCAGTAGGAAAGAACAGGAGAGAAAAGCTGCCACAAAGTGCACCCTGGAATGTTGGCACCAGCCGTGAGGAGGAAGAAATATCCAGGGGAACAATTGGTCTTGCTGCTAGAGTCAGAGGCAAAGAAGGAATTAAGAGCCTCAGCCTTTACCTCCTTTCTTGTTACCAGGTTTCCCCCCACATCCAATAAAGGATCATGTTTCTCCCTAATCTTCCTTTATTTGAAGTATTTATATAAGCAGTTTTTATTGTCTTTGATGGTAATATACCAATGGAGCTCCAGCTGGGCTTTGGCCCTTCAAATTTTCACCTGCACAGCCCCATAACATTCAGGACACAGCTCCAGACAAACCGACAGCTTGCATGAGATGGAAGCACAGAAGAGGTGGAACCTGGCAGCCTGCCATCCCCTGCCCTTCAGTGACTCCGTGCTGCAATTCCATTCAACTGGTTACTCTTGTATTATCCAAACTTTCCTGTAGCTCCTGATGCTGCTGTCTTGTCAGAGAGAGCACAATCACACAAAGGCTGAACTGCCTGCTTGCAGACATGAACATCTGACAGAATGGAGCATCAGTGTGAAGGAATCTTTAGGAATTGCCGTATTTTGCCTAAAGGAACCACTTGACACTTTCAAGGAGAAAAACCCAGAAGTGCACCAGAAGAAGAGGAAACCCACATATCAGGGAAGACTGGGACCCTGCTGAGTGAACAGTGCCCAGGAGGACGACGGCCTGAGCGCCACGAGGGATGCCATATGAGCAGTGGTGCCTGCTCACCAGGAACCAGGCCAGCTTCCTTAAGAACTGCCTTACAAGGAGCAGGACCTCCAAGAAGATCTGAGTTATCAGACTCAGCTCAGATCCCATGTGACACTACACACAGAAGGGTCTGCATCCAGTAGTGAAAGATTTGGAAGTCTGGGAGTCCCTCAGACAGCGTGGTGAGGAGAGGAGCAATGGCTGTGGCAAGGCTCAAAGTCCCATCAGGACTCAGGTCTTTGTGTCCATGGCTATGGCTGTTGTCTCTGTCACTGAGGCCTATGAGGAGACAGCTTATTGCTAAAGCACCAGGGCCTCATTGCCTCCTTGCCCCCAACCATGAAACAGGCAGGGGTCGTACCATTCTCCTGCACTTGGCCATGCACATCCCCATCTCCTACTGCCCATGAAGAGCCCTGAGCAAGGTGTGACTGCTAAGGATCTCCCTTCCCAGGGGACAAGGGTCAAGGCCTGGCCCTTGTGCTTGGTGACACACATCCAGTTTTCCTACACATCAGTGTCACCTTCACATTGCCTTTGTCTCCTTGTCCTCACTGCCTCCAGGGTTCTGCTCTAACGAGCTCCAAGGGAGGCTGTGTCAGTGCTGGCCCTCAGGGGGACACTGCAGGAAACTTGCCCCTGACTTGCACTTCTGGAGAGATGTCTTCAGTTGTGTCTGAGTGCCTGAGGTTCGTGGGCTCATCAGCAAAGCCCCCAGAGGGGTGATTGCAGTGCCTTGGGCTGGTGCTGTGCTGCTGAGCTGGGCCGGGCTCCTGGGCCCAAGGGGAGCTCCTGCCAAGAGGGCCCTGGTGCAGAGAGACAGCTGTGCCTAGGAGCAGCTCCTCTGCACAGCGCAGCAGGGCTGGGGGCTCTGACCGTAGCTGGCACACAGAGAGGAGAGAAGGAGAGAGGGCTTGGAGGCACTGAGGAGCGCAACAACAGAGGGCAGCGTGTGGCAGGATACATCTGCAGGCTCTTGGCACCGTGAGGTTCTGGCAGCAGGGCCATGCAGGTGGGGTTGCTGGAAGGGTCTTCTACAGCTGGCACATCCAATGGCTGATAGCATCTGTCAGGATGTGTCTTATTCTACCTGTAATGTGGCATAGAAGATGTTTTAGGGAATGGTGTTTTTGAAGGGGCATTTTAGCAGGAAGTCTGAGGCTTGGTTTATCTGAAATGGAAGACTTGCTTGGATTCTATGCTTTCAGATTCTTGGTGTGGAGGGGAGGCAGGGTTCATGACAATGAATTGTCTGGATTGTACAGGAGACTGAGACTCCAAGAGTATTGCAGGGAGAGATCAACACGGCAGCAATTAACGTGATCAAATCCCTTCAGGCACCTCTGCCTAAAGACTGAAACAACAATGTTTGTTGTCTCCTCAGGCCTTATCAGGTCTTCAGGATCTGCAACCCCTGTGATGTCCTGTACTCAGGAAGCACACAGCTTGTGGGATGGGGTCTGTGAGCAAGGACATGGAAGATACATGGGGACAGAGATCCTGGTTCCAGCAGGGACATAGGAAGGCAGTAGAGATATGAGCAGGGCAGGCGGTGAGAGGGAGCTGCTGCCAGAAATGCTGTGCAAGGGACGGCTCAGGCACCTCCCTGCCATCCCCTGCAGGGCAGGCGCCTTCCCTGGGACACCCCCTGCTCTCCTCTCCCACCAGCACAACCTCTGCCCTCAAGCCCCCGGTGTCCCCAGCAGGAGCTGCCTCCTCTGCAGGCAGAGCTGCAGCACAGGAGGGTCTGCTGAGTGTCCGTCTGTCCCTCCCTGGCCTTGCCTCCCCTGGCAGCAGCACGCTGACATTCCTCCTGGCTTCTCCAGCTGGCCGTGCTGCTGCTGGTCTTATTCCCAGGCTGGCTGAGGATGGGGCATTCACATGCCCATGGGGTGAGCCCTCGGTGTGCTTGGGGGAAAGGGAGTATGGGGACAGGGTGAGGGGTGTGCAGATATGCACTTTGATCCTGGATTCCTCTGCTCTCAGCCGTGTCCTGGTTCTTTTCAGGTAAGGATGTGAATGTCATTGTCATACCGTTCAAAGAGATGCCAGAGGAAACCAGACTTGATGGACAGACTGTCTTTCCCCTCTGAATTACATTCTGGACTAAAGGGGGCGTCCCTTTCTATGAAGATCCAGGTTTCACCTGGAGTGTAGCAGGAAGGAAAATATACAGAAAAGAAAATCCTACAACCCTGCTTCCTCTCAGGAGAATTGGGAGCAAAACTGTGGATAATCACATATCAGGAAAGAATTGAATCTGGCATTACCCTATGTCTCTCTTTATCTGTTACTGTAGAGTAGGACTACCTCCTGCATTACCAAAGCAGAATCCTCTGCTCCCAGGGACACCCTCAGGCAGAATTGGGCAGAACTTATGAAAGGGACTTGCCAAACATGTGCTTGAATTGGGCCTTACAATAGGATAATTCTGTTGTATTTCCTTACTGTATTTTTCCTCCTTAGACAGGACCAATGCCCAGAACCAGCAAATGCCCAACAGCAGCTCTGTGAGCGAGTTCCTCCTGCTGGCATTCTCAGACACGCGCGAGCTGCAGCTCCTGCACTTCACGCTCTTCCTGGGCATCTACCTGGCTGCCCTCCTGGGCAACGGCCTCATCCTCAGCGCCGTAGCCTGTGACCACCGCCTCCACACCCCCATGTACTTCTTCCTCCTCAACCTCGCCCTCCTCGACCTGGGCTGCGTCTCCATCACTGTCCCTAAAGCCATGGCCAATTCCCTCTGTGACACCAGGGCCATCTCCTATCAAGGATGTGCTACACAGGTTTTCTTTTTTGTTTTTTTGATTGGAGCAGAGTATTCCCTTCTCACCGTCATGGCCTATGACCGCTACATTGCCATCTGCAAGACCCTGCACTACGGGAGCCTCCTGGGCAGTAGAGCTTGTGCCCAGATGGCAGCAGCTGCCTGGGGCAGTGGCTTTTTCGATGCTGTCCTGCACACAGCCACTACATTTTCCCTGCCCCTCTGCCAAGGCAATGCTGTGGACCAGTTCTTCTGTGAAATCCCCCACATCCTCAAGCTCTCCTGCTCAAATGCCTACCTCAGAGAAGTTGGGGTGCTTTTCTTTACTCTGTTTAGTCTTTGGTTGTTTTGTTTTCATTGTGGTGTCCTATGTGCAGATCTTCAGGGCAGTGCTGAGGATGCCCTCCTCTCAGGGCTGGCACAAAGCCTTTTCCATGTGCCTCCCTCATCTAGCCGTCATCTCCCTTTTTGTCAGCACTGTCATGTGTTCCTACCTGAAGCCGCCCTCCATCTCCTCCCCATCTCTGGACCTGGTGGTGGCAGTTCTGTACACAGTGGTGCCTCCAGCAGTGAACCCCCCTCATCTACAGCATGAGGAACCAGGAATTGAAAAATGCAATATGGAAATTACTTTCATATATACTTCTTAAACATCAATAATATGGTCCCCATCCTAATAGTATTGATCGTATTTCTCACTAAATGTTTTCTTATTTTTTTATTCTTATTTTTTACAATGTGTGATAATATTTTTTTAATTTAAGGAAATTTCTTATTATCCTTCTACATGTTGACTTTTATTTTGACCCACTCATCTGCGGTACTTTAAGAACCAAACTTCCTGTGTAGATAAAGACAATAAAGAAGCCATGAGATATTCACAACTCTCCAATCCCATCTCATTATCTCAGCAGAGAAGGGGCTCAGTGCCAAAAGCCCTGGTGTCACATTTAGGAACAGCCCTGGTGGCCCTTGGGGCTGCCTATTACTACTCAGTGGGGCAATATGGAGCTTCACAGACCAGAATTTAGAGATGCTCTGTGGCTGGGCCAGGCCTCTTGTGCTGGCCTGGGGAGTGGGGCTGGCCCTGCGGGGCACAGGCACTGTGTGCTGGGGATCTGCCAGGCAAGAGGGCAACAGCTGCTCCTGCAGCTTCACGGACCTCCATCTCCTTGCACCATAACCAGCCTACTCCTTGCTCACCCCAGACAGCAACTTTCATGGGCTGCCTTCTTCCTCCTTCTCTGCAGGGCAGAGGGGAGGCAACAGCATACATAAGTGAAACTGAAATAGAGAGAAGGACATATAAGGATAGGAAAGGAAAAGAAAAAAAGAAAGAAATTAAAATCAAAAGCCAAAGATGATGAACATTTTCAAACTCATCAGTTCCCACTAGTAGACCATTGTGCATACATTCTCTGAGAGAGCGCAACCTTATCTTGGAAAGATGATCCCAATATGTATTGCTGAGCACTATGTTATGTGCCATGGAACATCCATTTGGTCAGGTTGGGTCAGCTGTCACAGCAGGCTCCCTTCCTAGACTTTTGCCCACCCTCAACCAACTTGCTGGTCGGGCAGAGTGAGAAGCAGAGAAGGCCTTGATGTTGTGCAAGCAATGCTCAGGAACAGGGACCAGAGCCATGGGTGACCAACACTGCTCTAGACACATCAAAAACACAGAACCACAGGAGATGATCTGCACAGAGTAACGCCATCCCAGCCACAGCCAGTGCAGGGCCCTGTGCTGGACTAGAAGGCTCCCTCTGAGCTCTGGAAGGAGCCAAGGAGGTGCTAATAAGCACCAGGACAACTGAGGAAGCCCAAAGGCCCTTCTGAAGGGTCACAGAGAGGCAGTGCTGGGCAGTGGGGAGGGCCAGGAGAAAGACTTGGGTGAAAGCTGTGAGAAACAGAGACACTCAGAGCTTTAGCAGCTGTCTGTGGATGGAGAAGGAGGACGAGGTCAGTCCTGGGACTGGGGCAGGGCTGAAGGGCCCTGCATGAAGCTGGGATGATGGAGAAGTGTCCACCTTGCATGTGTGCCTCAGCCTGGGAGCAGGGGCCTGCCCGCAGTGCGCGATGGCTGGGCTGTGCTCAGCCATGCTCCAGGAGATGACCTTGCTCTCTTCCTCCCCACCACTCCCCACACGGGGCAGGCCCTCAGGAAACACCCCTGAGCCTGGAGATGCACCAACCTGCTGCGCTGAGGTGCCAGTAGTGCAGGGGCAGAGGGGAGGGTTGGAGAGACACACGGGGCCTGTGGGCAAGAGTGGTATGGCCTGGGGAAGTGAGTGCCTGGGAAAAGTTACCCTGGAGACATAGGAGCCATTCTCGAAACAAAACTTGTAGGCAGGAACCACACTTTTGTGGCAGTGCAGAGCTGCTGGGCACATTGTGCAGGGTGCTCTGATGGACTTTTGTGTCCTTTTCCATTTTGTCTTAAGTGACACTTTTCTTAGGAAAAGAGTATCCAACAGAACACTGACAGATAGTCTAAGATCATGAAAGGCATCATACACATGCCCCTAAAAAGATAACTGATATGGGGAAATCAGGAGAAGCCTGGCCAGGAGAAATGTGAGATTGAGAGGAGGGAATAGAGGCTTGGCCAGCCGAAATTAAGGATTTTGTAGAGGTAAGAGGGTTCAGGTTATGCTGATGCAGCTGTAACTGTGACTTAAAATAGTCATACAAGGCTATTCCCAAGCTTCAACCTGTAACCTTATTTCCTAAACCTAAATGCTACTCAGCACCCTGACAGGAATCCACTACTCTAATGACTGACCTCAACATACCCCTAGAAGACAAAACTCAGCCCATAGCCGCTTCCCCTAGCTCTTACTCTCTTAATCACTCTGATCTCTGCCCTTAAAACTAGTTTTAAAATGGTCTATTTAACACTGGAAAACTGCTTAAGAGACCTAAACAAAACCCTAACTCCAAATAAATGTGAGGGGCCATGGATCTGGTCAGCTTGTGGGCCACAAGGAGGAGATGGGTGGGAATGCTCTGAGGAGCTCAGCTCTGCCTCAGCATCTCCTGCCCCAGCAGGAGGAATGTGACTGTGGCAGTGACTGTGAGGTCACTTCTGTCTCTGCACTTGATAGGCCAGTAGCAGAAACATGTCACAGAAAGGGACTGTGAGGTCACTTGTGCCTGAAGTAGGTGGCAGGTCACCCTTGACATCTGTCTGGGATCTGGACTTTTGGGCTGACATCTGGCAGTGGCCCTGCTAGGCCAGCAGAAGGCACCTGCTTGGCATGCTGACTGTGGCATCCCCTCTGCCTCCAGACCCAGGAGGACCCAGGCAGAAAGAAGGCCCCCGTATGGGTTGTTCTTTCCTTTCTGCTTCAGTCCATGACTGGGCAGCAGGAGGCACAAGGCTTGGCTATGTCCAGAGAAGGGCGACGAAGCTGGTGAGGGGCCTGGAGAACAAGTCCTACGAGGAGCGGCTGAGGGAGCTGGGCTTGTGCAGCCTGGATAAAAGGAGGCTCAGGGGCAACCTTATTGCTCTTTACATCCTCCTTAAAGGAGGCTGTAGTGAGGTGGGTGTTGGTCTGTTCTCCCACGTGCCTGGTGACAGGACGAGGGGGAATGGGCTTAAGTTGCGCCAGGGGAGTTTTAGGTTGGATGTTAGGAAGAACTTCTTTACTGAAAGGGTTGTTAGGCACTGGAACAGGCTGCCCAGGGAGGTGGTGGAGTCAGCATCCCTGGAAGTCTTTAAAAGACGTTTAGAAGTAGAGCTTAGGGATATGGTTTAGTGGGGACTGTTAGCTGTGAGGTTGGACTCGATGATCTTGAGGTCTCTTCCAACCTAGAAATTCTGTGATTCTGTGATTCTGTGTCTAGCCAAGAAGCTGCAAGGCCAGCAGCAGGCCCCTGGCTTGGAAGATGCTGCTGAGGTGACTTGTGTCTGGTTGGCTGACAGGCCGCAAGGAGCCTGCTGGGTTGGGATGCTTACTTCAGGAGGGGTTTCCACTCTGAGGGAGCTTCCTTTGGTAATACGAAAGAGCAGGAGAGAAAAACTTGCCACAAAGTGTGCCCTGGAGGTTGGCGCTGGCCTTGAGGAGGAAGACATGTCCCTCAAAGGGTCATGCTGTACTGCCACAGGTCACCCTCTGATCAGACCATGGCTTTGTCTTTCAAGGAACAGCTGGTGAGGGTTGATGAGATATGGGAGAAAGCAAGGGATGAGAGCAAAGTAGTGAACAGAGATAGGTGTATGAACACTTCAAGGAAATAGGACAAATTGTGGGACAGTGTAGGGAAAGCTACAGAGGAGAAGGCAGAGGGTGCTGGCAAGAATGGAAGGTCCCAACAGCCCTGAAGGTTTTGTCTCCTTGGCTAGAGCTTATGAGGAGAGATGTTATACTCTTTGCAATAGGGCCTCGTTGATTCCTTGCAACCCTGTGCAGCAGCTCAGAGGTGTCATACCAGTGTTCTTCTCATGGCATCACACTGCCCACCACAGCCCACAGACCCCAGGAACAGCCTTGAGCAAGACATAGGGGTGCAGGATCTCCTGTTCCAGTGGCTGGGGCCAACCCTTGGCCCTTCTGCATCACCAAAACCAACCAAGTCTTTTCTCAGCACAGTGCTTTGCCTGTCTGTAACCATGGCCTCCAGTTATCTGCCTTAACAAGTCCCTGGGGAGGCTTTGTTAGTAACAGCCCTCAGTGGGGCCCATTAATACTGCAAGTCACTTCAACTTTTCCTTCTGACTTTACTTTCTCTAGCAGTTGCATCATTCACCTCTCAGTACCTGAGCTTCACAGACTCAGCACGAAAATACACCATGGAACTCATTAAAATGCAGAAACTCCTAACATCTCTTTAACAGTTTTCTTCAAAACTTCATGCCTTTTGCAGCTACTTGCAGAGCTTGCAAGATGTAATTAAGGAAGAAGATTTCAAAGAGCAACCACTAAAAATATTTTCTTGTTTCAAAGGCTGAATTTTGCTGCATTTCAGTTTTGAACCTCATTCTCCTATTGCTATTCATCCAGGGTGACTTCTTTGGAGACCTTCATTGGGAGGAAGAGCAGAGTGTGCTGGTCTGACACCTCCACTGCCAGCAGTGGTCTTTGTCCCTGTAAGTGCAACCCAGCCCAGCACATGAAACCCTTTCTAAGATAAGTCAGGGTTTCTTTAGAAAATAATAAAATAAACATAAACTAAATATAAACTAAACTAAATTAAACTAAACTAAACTAAACTAAAATAAAATAAAATAAATTTGAAATGACCATTGGATCCTGAGAAATTCAGCCTGAATTTCAGTAGACACCTGGACATCCGTGGACTATCTTGGATCGTCTGTGGAAAACTCAGGGTGAAAAATAAAGGAAATATATCTTTATTGGCTGCAGCTGTAGCCATGAGCCTGGCCTCATTGGGGAAATTGTCCCCTTCCAGACACAGAATCCTCAGTAGAGTAAAGTGAAAAGACCTGGCCAGTCAATAAAGCAGGGCAAAGTCCTACTTCCTGTGCTATAGATGCAGAAGGCAAAAAGAATTGCATTGTGCCTGACACTACTCTGGGACGTGTAACCCAGGTCAGGCAACTTTACCTTAGTGCTGACAAGTCCATCACTAAACCACACTCCCAAGCTCTACATCTACCCCTTGGCTCTCCAGTCAATGACCCAGCTCATGGATGGCAATCAGGGACTCTCGGTTAGTGCAACGCTGCCTCAGGTGCACCACCAGGGTAGCCATTGGCACCTGCTGTTCTTCAGCCCTCAGCAAACCCTCAACAGAAGGATTCTGTGGAAGGCCAAGCAAGGTAGACAACAGTTTCATGTCCTTTGTCTCCAAGGCAGCTATGCCAAAGTCCCTCCGGTGGTGCCCTCTTGGAACTCTGAATTCCCTCTCCTGAAGCAGTCTATGCCGAGGATGCACATAGCCTCTGGGCCAGTTCCAATCGGGTGCTTTTGCCATTCCTTCCCAGTTCAACTCAATTCAGCCTCCAGTACAGTTAATGCTTGGGATGCCCCTGTCGCTCCAGAAATACAGGTGGGTTCTACCTTTTTCTAGCTTGATGGCATTAGGGTACTCTGTGCAGAGGTGTCCAGTAGAGCCTGATGCATTTGTGGGTGTGATGTACCAGGCCATAAAATATACCCAGTCCAGTAAATCTTATTGTTCCTTTCTTCCCCGCCTCCCCGTGGCTATAAGCAGGACTCCTCTAGTCCTGCTTATAGTATTCATTACGGTGTCTGGTAAATGAACCACTGGAAACAAGTCCCACCACAGCACAGCCATCCCACAGGACAGGGGCAGAGCAATGACAGCCCAGGGACGCATTTGGCTGCAGGAGTTGTGGCAAAACTCAGACTGAAATATTCAAGTGCAGGACACTTCAAATGGCTGAGCCAGAACCCATCTGCGTATCCCCGTTTGGGAATCATCTCCTTCCATCAGGGATATGAAAGCAAAAAATGTCAGGTCAATGCACACAGACAGGTAAACTCACAGGTATTGTGCTGGAGTGGCAAAAGGCATTGCGTTATGCCTCAGACTAATCAAGGAGACCTAATGCAGTTCATCTCTGAGATAAAGCAAACACTCTAAGAACTGTGAAGGAGATAGAATCATGGCCTAACATGAAGAAGGATGTACATCACTGGTGAAGGAGCTGTCTTTCTAATCCATCAGTAAACTGGATTAGACAAGCACCACAACACCTAAAGGTCATATGTCCCATGACTCTGTCATCCCACAGGGCAGGGGAAGGGAGATGACAGTGAAGGAAGGTATTTGGGTGGGGAAGGTGGGGCCCAGGAGAGACAAGGAGTCAAGGCAGTGGGCTGGGGGAGGCCAGCAGAAGTAGCCCAAGGGGTGGTACTGCTTGTGAGGACATGTTTGTGGCAGCAGCCTGAGTGGGCAGCAGCTGTGCGCAGGCGAGGGGAGGCCAGGAAGCACATGCCAAGAGCGCTCCTGCCAACAGAGCCAAGGCTGGGTCCGAGCCCAAGGGCAGAGGCCCAGGGCAGGGGGCTGCAAGGTCCATGCTGAGCTCCCTGCCCCTGCAGCAGCCACCCTGGCCCTCGGCCTCCTCTCCCCTGCCCCTGCAGCTCTGGGCTCCCTTGGTGCAGCCCTGGCTCTGCAGCACCAAGCCCTGCTGGGAGCCCTCCCCTGCATGCTACCACCGCTCCCTGACACTGCTGTTGCCCTCTGCCGGGCACTGCCCAGCCCAGCCCCGCCCCTGCCCACCTCTCCCCACCTCCCTTCCCTCTCCCCAGCCCAGCAGCCCAGGCTGGGTTGGCCCCAGGGCAGTGCCCACCGCTGGCTGCTGCAGGGCTCTGGGCACGGCCACCACAGCCCCAGCCCATCGCAAGGCACCGCAGCTGCTGGCACAAAGGCGGCTCTGGGCCTCCCCAGCAGCCCCAACGCTGGGGCCAGAACCGGCTCAGGAGATGGAGGTCCGTGAAGCTGCAGGAGCCCTTCTCTCTGCCTGGGAGATCCCCAGCACACAGTGCCTGTGCCCTGCAGGGCCAGCCCCGCTCCCCAGGCCAGCACAAGGGGCCTGGCCCGGCCACAGAGCAGCTCCAGATACTGGTCCATGAAGCTCCAGTTTCCCCACTGAATAGTGATGGGCAGACCCAAGGGCCACCAGAGCTGTTTCTAAATGTGACAGCAAGGCTTTTGGCCCTGAGCCCCTTCTCCATTGGGAGAATGAGATGGGATCGGAGAGCTGTGAATATCTCATGGCTTCTTTATTGTCTTTATCTACACAGGAAGAGTGCTTCTTAAAGTAACGTAGATGTGAGGGTCAAAATAAAAATCAATCTGTAGAAGAAAAGAAGAAATTTCCTTAAATAAAAATAATATAATCCCCCATATTATAAATAAGAATAAACAATTTCAGAAAACATTTCATGAGAAATTCGCTCAGTACTGTTAGGATGGTGAGCACATTATTTATGCTTTAGTAGCATGTATGAAAGTAATAACCTTAATGCATTTTTCAGTTCCTGGCTCCTCATGCTGTAGATGAAGGGGTTCACTGCTGGAGGCACCACCGTGTACAGAAATGACACCACCAGATCCAGGGATGGGGAAGAGATTGAGTTGGGCTTCAGGTAGGTAAACACGGCAGTGCAGACAAAAAGGGAGACCACACCCAGGTGAGGGAGGCACATGGAAAAGGCTTTGTGCCGTCCAGGTTGAGAGGGCATCCTCAGCACTGCCCTGAAGATCTGCACATAGGACACCACAATTAAAACAAAGCAACCAAGGACTAAAGAAACACTAAACACAAGTGCCCCAACTTCCCTGAGGTAGGCATCTGAGCAGGAGAGCTTGAGGATCTGGGGAACTTCACAGAAGAACTGGTCAACAGCATTGCCTTGGCAGAGGGGAAGGGAAAATGTAGTGGCCATGTGCAGGACAGCATTGAGAAAGCCACTGCCCCAGGCAGCTGCCGCCATCTGGGCACAAGCTCTGCTGCCCAGGAGGCTCCCGTAGTGCAGGGGCTTGCAGATGGCAACGTAGTGGTCGTAGGCCATCACGGTGAGGAGGAAATACTCTGCTCCAACCGAGAAGAATAAAAAGAAGACCTGTGCAACACATCCTTGATAGGAGATGGCCCTGGTGTCCCAGAGGGCATTGGCCATGGCTTTGGGCAGAGTGGTGGAGATGCAGCCCAGGTCGAGGAGGGCGAGGTTGAGGAGGAAGAAGTACATGGGGTTGTGGAGGCGGTGGTGGCAGGCTACGGTGCTAAGGATGTCTGAGGTGGACTGAGCAGAGCTCAAGTGCTCAGTCTGATGTGAGCAGGCAGAGGAGAGCTCTGCAGCCCCAGGTCACGCAGCAGCCCCAGCAGAGGAGCCTGGCGAGTGATTCCTTGCAGCCTTCCGGGGATGGTGACTCCACCACTTCCCCGGGCAGCCCATTCCAATGCCTAACAACCCTTTCGGTAAAGAAGTTCTTCAAAACATCTAACCTAAAACT
The DNA here is from genome assembly GCF_963932015.1 of Anas acuta. NCBI lineage: Eukaryota > Metazoa > Chordata > Aves > Anseriformes > Anatidae > Anas > Anas acuta. The sequence goes on along the minus strand of NC_089016.1, from coordinate 24,520,548 downwards.
CCCCTGGCGCAACTTTAGCCCATTCCCCCTCGTCCTGTCACCAGGCACGTGGGAGAACAGGCCAACCCCCACCTCACTACAGCCTCCTTTGAGGTAGCTGTAGAGAGAAAAAGGTCGCCCCTGAGCCTCCTCTTCTCCAGGCTGAACAAGCCCAGCTCCCTCAGCCGTTTCTCGTAGGACTTGTTCTCCAGACCCCTCACCAGCTTTGTCGCCCTTCTCTGGACTTGCTTGAGCACCTTGATGTCCTTCTTGTAGAGATGTCTTTCGATGTCTTTCCTGTAGCGAGGGGCCCAAAACTGAACACAGTACTCGAGGTGCGGCCTCACCAGAGCCGAGTACAGGGGGACGATCACTTCCCTAGCCCTGCTGGCCACACTGCTTCTTATACAAGCCAGGATGCCGTTGGCCTTCTTGGCCACCTGAGCACACTGCTGGCTCATATTCAGCCGACTATCCACCATCACTCCCAGGTCCTTCTCTGCCTGGCAGCTCTCCAACCACTCATCTCCCAGCCTATAGCACTGCTTGTATATCACAAGTTCCTCACCTATTCTTTACAGGCACATACTCCAGCCCTAGGTTATCTTATCCCTCTCCTCCATCCTGGGTTACAATTCTGTATGGCCTTACAGATAAGCTGTTAGTGACTAAGGTAGCATCAGACATAATAAGTTTCTAGTCTTCCATCTAATTAAACATAGCAACATATTTCAAATTTGGTTTTATTATTCTAACAGGGAGAGAAACAAATGTCCTTCTGAACTGATATCACCAGGATATGCAGGGATGTCAGGAAGGGCCCAGGGCCTGGCTCTGCCCTGTGGTGCACAGGGAGACAGTGAAGACACAAATCGTGGGGCAAAGCCGGACTTCTTGGCCTTCCGAGCAGGAAAAGCTTTGTCCTCCAGATCAGGGCTCTTCCCCAGCAAGGTGGCTACAAGCCCTGCCTGCCTTCCTCCTGCCAAGCTGCATGCGCTGGCTGCAGCAGAGGGGACACCCAGCCAGCCCCTTCATGGGGCTCTGCCACCCGCCTGACCCCGGCCCTCTCCAGTGCCCTCCTTGCTGCTCTCTGATGCACACCAGCACCTCCCCGTGTGTGCCGGCCAGCACATCTGCTGAGGGCCAGGGCGGCTGCTGCAGGGGCAGGGAGCTCAGCATGGCCCTTGCAGCCCCCTGCCCTGGCCCTGCCTCTGCCCTTGGGCTCAGCCCCCGCCTTGGCTCTGCTGGCAGGAGCGCTCTTGGCATGTGCTTCCTGGCCTCCCCTCGCCTGCGCACAGCTGCTGCCCACTCAGGCTGCTGCCACAAACGTGTCCTCACAAGCAGCACCACCCCTTGGGCTGCTTCTGCTGGACTCTCCCACCCCACTGCCTTGACTCCTTGTTTCTGCTGGGCCCCACCTTCCACACCCAAATGTGTCCCTTGGCTGTCGGCTCCCTATTCCCTGCTTTGTGGGAATACTTAACAGGGGTGAACAGATTACCATTAGATGTGGTGGTGCTTGTGTAATTCACATTGATGATGGCACAAATGACGGTTCCTTCACCAGTGATGCACATCCTTCTTCATGTTAGGCCAAAATCAATGTCCTTCTCTCTGCTTTTCCTCATGGATGAACTGGATTAGGTCTCCTTGATTATTCTGAGGCACAATGCAATGATTTCTGCCTTCTGCTACTCCAGCACAATATGTGTGACTTTCCCTTACTCTGCACATTGACCTGCAGTGTCATTCCACACTTTTTGATTTCAAACCTTAGTTGGAGGGCCATTTCCAAATTGGAGAAAGCTGATGGGTTCTGGCTCAGCCATTTCAAGCATGCTATACTTGAGTTTTTCAGCCTGAGTTTGCTAAAGATGACCCAGGAAGGTAAACGGATGTTCACGTGTCTAGTAGGAATAAGGGAGAGTGTCTCATGTTTCCAATGACCATTTCAAATCTAGGTCAATCTCAGGAACCCCACTGAAGAAGAGGTTTGTCTTTGAAGGGGTTTCCTGTGCTGGACTGGGCTGCAGTTACAGGGACAAAGAGCACTGCTGGCAGTGGAGGTGCCCTGGGAACTCCACCTGGCTCCACCTGATTTTCCCAAAGGGCTTTGACCTTGTGCAGGTCTTTTCTGACATCTGCCAGTCCAGGGAAGTGCCTGAAACACAACGGGGCCACTGGAGGTTTTCCCTGGTTGCTTATGGTCAGACAGCTGAATGTCCCATTTCCCAGCTGCCTGTCTGGACCTATGCACTTCCCATGGTTCTCCTGGTTTGCCCTCCCCTTACTCTTTAATCATTAGAGACCGCTCTCACCAACCCAGTTGCTGATTTGAGTTTCAGTGAGTTCAAACTCACCCATCTCTCAGCAGTCTGTCTAATGGTTTCCTTAGTAAGACCCTCATCATTTATCATTGAATTACTATGATATGGATTAATATTAACACAATTATCTGAAATTTCCTATTAATCAGTGTAAAATACATCATGTACAGTCATCCTTTTGAGAAGGTAAACATCACTGGAGGCAACAAAATAAGGAACTAGAGCTTTGTTTTTTGTTTGTTTGGTTTTTTTTTCTTTTTTAAAATTGAAGCATGATTTCCTGTTGTTTGTTTTGAAATAGGAAAACCCCTGTTCTTCCCAGCTAAGCAGGGCTTCAAAGGAGAAACCCTAGACCAATACCTATAGCAGAATGATGCTCTAAACTGAAACACAACAAAATTCAGCCTTTGAAATGAGGAAAGATTTTTATTAGATGCTCTTTGAAATCTTCCCCCTTAACTACAACATGAAAGCTCTCCAATTAGCTGAACAAGTCTTGAAGACTTGAAGAAAATGGTGGGAGAGATATGGCTCGTTAGGAGTTTCTGTGTTTTAATGAGTTCCATGGTGTATTTTGGTGCTGAGTCAAAGAAACTTGGGTACTGAGAGGAGAATGATGCAATTGTGCGAAAAAACAAACTCAAAAGGAAAAGCTAAAGTGACTTGGAGTATTAATCAGCCCCACTGAGGGCTGTTACTAACAAAGCTTCCCCAGGGATATGTTAGGACAGATAAGTGGAGGCTGATTACAGACAAGTGAAGCACTGTGCTGAGAAAAGTCTTGGTTGATTTTGGTAAAGACAAGGTCCAAGGCCTAACCCTAGCCACTGCGAGGGGAGACCCTGCACCCCCCCTGTCTGGTTCAGGACTTTTCTTGGGGGTCTGAGAAATGTGGTGGGCAGTGTGATGCCATGAGAAGAACACTGGTATGACACCTCCCTGTTGGGAATTGGCATAATTGTTCGATCTAAGCTTGCTTTAAGCAACCAGGGGTAGGCCTTAGAAATCTCAGGGCCTGCTGTAGCTGAGCAAACCAAGCTGCCAGAGTAACTGTGAGAAGCTCCCACGGCAATGACTCCCACATCACCCAATTAAGGAACTCAGAAAATATTGTTATCAGCAGCTGGCCTCAAGGACTAGGCCTACGTGACCGTTAAGCACAAAGGGGGTTGTTTTCCTAACTTCTAATCAAAAGGGGGGGTTCTTTTCTTGCAGGTGGTGTTATTTTCTTAACGGTTTGTCTGGGTGCTTTTGACCAATAATCTTGTGTGAAACACTGTCCACCCCTGTAAAATTCACTATAAAAGTTGGGCTATTCGGGCAATAAAATGGTGAAGCATGATCTGACTCTGCTGGTGTCTGTCGTGCTTTCGTCCGTGCTTCGCAACACCTCCCTGCCTCTGCACAGGGTTGCAAGGAAGCAAAGAGGCTGCACTGCAATGACTATATGTCGTCTTCTCATAAGCTCTAGCTAAAGTGACAGGGCTGTTGGGTCCTTCCATTCTTGCCAGCATTCTCTGCCTTCTCCTCTGCACGCTTTAATATGCTGTCCCATACTTTGTCTTATTTCCTGGAAGTCTGCAGACACCCATCTTTGTTCACCACCTTGCTCTCATCCCAGCATTTCCATCATTTCACCAACATCTCATCAACCCTCAACAGATGTTCCTTGAAAAACAAAGCTAAAGTCAGATCATAGATACTCAGCAGCACCTTCCAAGCCAGGGGCCTGCTGCTGTCCTTGCAGCTTCTTGGCTAGACACAGCCAAGCCTTGTGCCTCCTGCTGCCCAGTCATGGACTCAAGCAGAAGGGACAGGACAACCCATGTTGGGGCCTTCTTTCTGTCTGGGTCCTCCTGTCTATGGAGGCAGAGGGGATCCCCCAGTCAGCATGCCAAGCAGGTGCCTTCTGCTGGCCTAGCAGGGCCACTGCCAGATGTCAGCCCAAAAGCGCAGCTCCCAGGGAGAAGTCAAGGCTGACCTGCCACCTCCAGACACAAGTGACGTCCCAGTCCCTTTCTGTGACACGTTCCTGCTGCTGCCCTATCAAGTGCAGAGAGAGAAGTGACCTCACAGTCACTGCCACGGTCACATTCCTGCTGCTGTGGCAGGAGATCCTGAGGTAGAGCTGAGCTTTCTCTAGTCCCCTCGGTATCGCTTTTTCACTTTCTGGGTTAGAGATTCAGCAAAGTTTTAGTGGGAGTGTTTGGTGTTCTGCTTGTGGTGTCAGGTTGTCAGGTCTGTGGTTAAGGTATGGACAAGCTCTGTGGTTTAGGGATGTTTTAGGTCTGCTAAGAAGTCTAGGGTTAAATAGAGCATTTTAATGTTAGTGTTAAGGGAAGGGATTAAGGTAATCAAGAGAGAAAATTGCTTCCTTTCAGAGTATTTAGGTTTGGGGAATAAAATTAGTGTTTCAAGTAATGTAAGGTCCATATGTGACTGTTTTAAGTCAGTGTTACTGCACTACCGGCATTGCATGAATGCTCTTACCTCTATGAAATCATTAATTTCTGCTGGCCATGCTCCTCTTACCACCACAAAATCTCACTGCTGTTCCTGACCTCCCCCTCTTTTATAGGGATCAGCTTTCTGATGACATTCACAGAGTATCTGTCTCACCTCTGTTAGCTCCTCCATTCCTGAGAAGGAAGTAGCATTGTTGTCAGGAGGGAAAATGACACAAAGGTCTTTAGGAGCATCCTGCACAATGTGCCCATCAGTTCTGCACCTCCACAAAATCACTCTTCCTACATACAAGTTTTGTTTCCCAAATGACTTCTGTGGATCCCAGTCTACTTTTCGCAGGCCCTCTCACATGTTTCAGTTTTGGATGTGCAGGGATGGGATAAGGAAAGTTAAGGCACGAATGGAACTGAGCTTAGCAGGGGATGAAAAGAACAGGAAGAGATTCTGTAGATACATTGCTCAGAAAAGAAAGGCCAAGGAGAGTGTACCCCCTCTGATGGATGAGAAGGGTGAACTGGTAATGACAGACATGGAGAATGCTGAGGCACTCAACAACTTCTTTTCTTCAGTCTTTACTGCCAATCAGGCTTCACAAGTCTTTTATTCCCTGAACCCATAGATGGAGGCTGGGAGGTGCAAATTCCCACCTGTTGTAAGTGAAGAGGAGGTTTGAGGCCACCTGAAGAAGCTCAAGAAGTACAAGTCTATGGGGCTTGATGACTTGCATTCCAGGGAGTAGAATGGTGTGGCTGAGGCTGTGGATGTTCCATCCTTGGAGGTGTTCAAGGCCACGTTAGATGAGGCCCTGAGCAACCTGATCTAGGGGGTGGTGTCCCTGCCTATGGCAAGGGAGTTGGAACTAGATGATTGTCAAGGTGCTTTCCAACTCAACCGTTGTATGATTCTCTGATTCTGTGATTGTGCTTCAGAGGCTAAGTAATAATAACAGTAATAATAATAATAATAATAATAATAATAATAATAATAATAATAATAATAATAGCATGGTATTGGGCTTCAGAATACTCAGTGATCATTTGTGATATGGTTTAGTGGAGGACTTGTTAGTGGTAGGTCAGAGGTTGGACTAGGTGATCTTGGAGGTCTCTTCCAGCCTAGATGATTCTGGGATTCTGTGATCCAGTTCATCCATGAGACAAAACCCTGCAAGCAGCAGGAAGGACACTGAAATGTGGCCTAACATGAAGGAGGCTCCAGATCGCTGGTGTAGAAACAGCATTTTTGTGCCATGATCAAGGTGGTATATGCTGCAGGACAAGGCCTATGTCTGAAGTAAAAGGCCTAGGCCAGCACCAGTATGGCACAGGCTTGAGATATGGGTGCTGTGCGGTGTCAAGAGTTGGACTTGATGATCCTTAAGGGTCCCTTCCAACTCAGGATATTCTATGATTCTATGATTATGGAACCACAGGATCTTTAAGGTCCCTTCCAACATGAGCCGTTCTATGATTCTGTGCTTAGCAGCCCTGTACCGCCCCTGTAGGGCCCAGCCTCAGTTCATGCCCCTCAGCTTGTGCTCCAAAAGCGCCATCAGAGCGTCATCGCAGCGTCATCACAGCGTCATCGAAGCATCATCACAGCATCATCACAGCGTCATCAGAGCGTCATCGCAGCGTCATAAGAGCATCATCATACCATCATCACAGCGTAATCGCAGCATCATCGCAGCGTCATCACAGCATCACAACAGTATAATCACTGTCATCACAGTGTCACAAGAGCATCATTAGAGCATCATCACAGCGTCATAACAGCGTCATCACATCACCTTCATAGTGTCATCACAGAGTCATCACAGAGTCATCACAGCGTCATCACAGCCTCATTACAGCGTCACAAGAGCATCATCACAGCATCCTCAGAGTATCATCGCAGCGTCATCACAGAATAATCACTGCGTCATGACACCGTAATCAGAGCATCATCACAGCATAACAGCATCATCACAGCGTCATAACATTGTCATCACAGAATCATCACAGCATCATCACATCATCATAATAGTGTCATCACAGCATCGTCACCACATCATCATAGCATCATCGCAGCGTCATCATAGCATCATCACAGCGTCATCACAGCGTCATCACAGCGCAATCATAGTATCATCACAGAATAATCTCAGCGTCATCACAGCATCTACACAGTCATCACAGCAACATCACAGCGTCACAAGAACATCATCACAGCATCATCAGAGCATCATCGCAGTGTCAAGACACAACATCATCACAGCGTCATCGCAGCATCATGGCAGCATCATCAGAGCGTCATGACAGCGTCATAAGAGCATCATCATACCATCATCTCAGCGTAATCACAGCGTCACAGGAGCATCATTAGAGCATCATCACAGCATCATCGCAGCGTCATCATAACATCATTACAGAATCATCATAGCCTCATGACAGCGTCATTGCAGCGTCATGGCAGCGTCATGGCAGTGTCATCACAGCATCATCACAGTATAATCATAGTGTCATCACAGAGTCATCACAGCGATATCACAGCATCATCACAGCGTCATTACAGCGTGATCGCAGCATCATTATACCATCATCACAGCATCATCAGTGTCATCACAGTGCTATCACAGTGACATCGCAGCGTCCTCACAGCGTCATCGCAACATCATAACAGTATCATCACAGCATCATCACAGTGTCATCAGAGCTTCATCGCAGTGTTATAACAGCATTATAGTGTTATTACAGAATCATCAAAGCATCATCACAGCTTATTCACTGCGACATAACAGCATCATCACAGCGTCATCACATTGTCATCACGGCATCAAAAGAGCATCATGGCAGCGTCATGGAAGAGTCATCACAGCATCAACCCAGTATAATCATAGTGTCATCACAGAGTCATCACAGCGATATCACAGCATCATCAGAGCGTCATTACAGTGCTATCACAGCGACATCGTAGCGTCCTCACAGTGTCATCGCAACATCAAAACAGTGTATTCACTGCATCATCACAGCGTCATCAGAGCATCATCAGAGCATCATCACAGCATCATCACAGTGTCTTCACAGCGTCATCACAGTGTCATCACAGCGTCATGTGAGTGTCATCAAAGCGTCAACGCAGAGTCATAAGAGCATCATCATACCATCATCACAGCGTAATCGCAGCATCATCGCAGCGTCATCACAGCATCACCACAGTATAATCAGTGTCATCACAGCGTCAGAAGAGCATCATCACAGCGTCATCACAGTGTCATCACATCATCTTCATAGTGTCATCACAGAGTCATCACAGCATCATCACAGCGTCATCATAGTGTCATTACAGAATCATCAAAGCCTCATCACAGCGTCATCGCAGCGTCACAAGAGTATCATCAAAGCATCATCACAGCTTATTCACTGCGTCATAACAGCATCATCACAGCGTCATCACGGCATCATCACAGTGTCATCACGGCATCATCACAGCATCATCACAGCGTCTTCACAGTGTCATCGCAGCATCATCACATCATCATCATAGCATCATCATAGCGTCATCACAGCATCATTACAGCGTCCTAACAGCACAATCAGAGCGTCATCACAGCGTCATCACAGCGTCATCACAGCGTCACAAGAGCATCATTAGAGCATCATCACAGCAGCATCACAGCAGCATCACAGCGTCAACACATCATCTTCATAGTGTCATCACAGCGTCATCGCAGCATCAAAAGAGCGTCATGGCAGCGTCATGGAAGAGTCATCACAGCATCATCCCAGTATAATCATAGTGTCATCACAGAGTCATCACAGCAATATCACAGCATCATCACAGCGTCATCACAGCATCATCACAGCATCATCAGAGCTTCATCGCAGTGTTATAACAGCATAATCATAGAATCATCATAGCATCATCACAGCATCATCGTAGCGTCATCAGAGCGTCATCACAGCATCATCACAGCATCATCACAGTGTCTTCACAGCGTCATCACAGCGTCATCACAGCGTCATCTGAGTGTCATCGCAGCATCAACGCAGCATCATAAGATCATCATCATACCATCATCACAGCGTAATCGCAGCATCATCGCAGCGTCATCACAGCATCACCACAGTATAATCAGTGTCATCACAGCGTCACAATAGCATCATTACAGCATCATCACAGCATCATCACGGCATCATCATAACATCATCACAGCGTCTTTGCAGTGTCATCGCAGCGTCATAAAAGCATCATCATACCGTCATCACAGCATCATTACAGCATACTAACAAGACAATCAGAGCGTCATCATAGCATTACCACAGCATCATAACAGCGTAATCACAGCCTCATAGCATCATTATAGCATCATCACAGCAGCATCACAGCAGCATCGCATCGTCATCAGAGCATTATCACAGTGTCATCACAATGTCATCACAGCATCATTACAGCATCATCACAGCATAATCACAGAGGTATCACTGTGTCATCGTAGTGTCTTTCCTGGTTTCAGTTAGAACAGATTTAATTTTTTTTCTGAGTAGCTGGTGGGATGCTGTGCTTTGGCTTAGGATGAGAAGAGTGCTGATAGCACCCCGATGTTTTAATTGTTGCAGAGCAGTGCTTAAGCTAAGCCAAGGACATCTCTGCTTCTTGCTCTGTCCTGCCAATGGGCAGGCTGGGGGTGCAGTAACAGCTGGGAGGGGACAGACCCAGGACAGGTGACCCAAACTATCCAAAGGGGTATTCCATACCATCTGACGTCATGCTAAACAATAAATAGGAGTGGCTCGGGGTTAGGCTGGGCATCGGTCAGCGGGTGGTGAGCAATTGCATTGTGCATCACTTGTTTGTACATAATATTAGTAGTAGTACTATTATCATCATTGCATTATTATTATTATTATTATTATTATTATTATTATTATTATTATTATTATTATTATTATTTTCCTGTCTTATTAAACTGTCTTTATCTCAACTCACGGGCTTCACTTTCCATTTCTCTCCCCTGTCCCAGAAAGGGAGGGGGGAGGGTGAGCGAACGACTGCGTGGTGTTTAGCTGCCGGCCAAGTTAAACCACGACAATGTCATAACAGCATCATCAGAGAATAATCACAGCATCATAAAAGCATCATCAAAGCGTCATCACAACATCATCACAGCATCATCACAGCATAATCACAGCGTCATCACAGCGTCACAAGAGCATCATCACAGCGTCATCACAACATCATCATACCGTCATACCATCATAATCACAGAGTCATCAAAGCGTCATCGCAGCTTCACAAGAGCATCATCACAGCATCATCACAGTGTCATCACAGCATCAACAGTGTCATCACAGCGTCATCAGTTTAGTGGAGACAGGTCCCTGCGCGACATGGCAGGCGATGCCCTCCCCTTCCGGCCCCACCTTCCCAGGTGCCCTTACAAAACAGGTTTGAGGCCCTGGAGATTGAGAGACCAGCAACTGAGGAAGAGATAGAAAGTGTTCCCAGGAGGATGCCTAGGGCGAGGAGGTCGACTCCACGCCTCAGGACTGCCTCCACCAAGAAAGAAAGAAGGGTGATTGTCGTGGGAGACTCTATCCTTAGGGGAACAGAGGGCCCTATTTGTCGGCCTGACCCTACCCGTAGGGAAGTCTGCTGCCTCCCTGGGGCCAGGGTCAGGGACGTTGCCAGGAAGCTCCCCAACCTGGTACGCCCCTCAGACTATTATCCTCTTGTGATAGTCCAGGCAGGTAGTGATGACATTGAAGAGAGAAGCCTGAAGGCTATCAAAAGAGACTTTAGGGGGCTGGGACGGTTAGTGGATGGAGCGGGAGTGCAGGTAGTATTTTCGTCCATCCCTACGTTGACAGGGAGGGGTACGGAGAGGACAAGGAAAGCCCACCTGTTAAACACGTGGCTCCGGGGCTGGTGCCTACGCAGAAATCTTGGGTTTTTCGACCATGGGGCAGTTTACTCAGCACCTGGTCTGATGGCCGTAGACGGGTCCCTATCCTTTAGGGGAAAAAGGATCCTGGGCCAGGAGCTGGCAGGGCTCATTGATAGGGCTTTAAACTAGGTGAGAAGGGGGATGGGGCTGAAGCAAGGACTGTTGGGGCTGTGCCAGGGGGAGCAATGGCAAGGCCGGAGGATAAGGTAAAGGCCCAGCTGAAGTGCATCTACACCAATGCACGCAGCATGGGTAACAAACAGGAGGAGCTGGAAGCCATCGTGCAGCGGGCAGGCTACGACTTGGTTGCCATCACGGAAACGTGGTGGGACCAGTCTCATGACTGGAGTGCTGCGATGCCTGGCTATAGGCTCTTCAGAAGGGACAGGCAGCACAGAAGGGGTGGCGGTGTGGCTCTCTATATTAGAGAGTCTTTCGATGTTGTAGAACTCGAGGCTAGGAATGACAAGATCGAGTCCCTTTGGGTTAGGATCGGCAGGGACAACAAGGCTAGTGTCCTGGTCGGGGTCTGCTATAGACCGCCGAACCAGGATGAGGAGATGGATGAGGAGTTCTACAGGCAGCTGACAGAAGTTGCGAAATCGTCAGCGCTTGTACTCGTGGGGGACTTCAACTTCCCTGACATATCCTGGAAGCACAACACAGCCCAGAGGAAGAGGTCTAGGAGGTTTCTGGAGAAAGTGGAAGATAGCTTCCTGACACAGCTGCTTAGTGAACCTACCAGGGGTGGTGCCCTGCTAGACCTTCTCTTCACAAACAGAGAAGGACTGGTGGAGGATGTGATTGTCGGGAACAGTCTTGGGCAGAGTGACCACGAAATGGTGGAGTTCACTATTCTTGGCGGGGCCAGGAAGGGAACCAGTAAAACCACTGTATTGGACTTTCGGAGGGCTGACTTTGGGCTGCTCAGGACACTAGTTGGTGGAGTCCCATGGGAGGCGGTTCTGAAGGGCAGAGGGGTCCAGAAAGGCTGGACGCTCTTTAAGAGGCAAATCCTAATGGCGCAGGAGCGGTCTATTCCCATGCGCCCAAAGATGAGCCAGCGGGGAAGAAGACCAGCCTGGCTCAACAGAGAATCGTGGCTTGAGCTTAGGAGAAAAAAGAGGGTTTATAATCTTTGGAAAATTGGGCAGGCCACTAAGGAGGACTATAAGGATGTAGCGAGGCTGTGCAGGGACAAGATTAGGAAGGCCAAAGATTGTCTGGAGCTCAATCTGGCTACTGCCGTTAAAGATAACAAAAAACGCTTTTATAAATACATCAACACAAAATGGAGGACTAGGGAGAATCTCCATCCTTTACTGGATGCAGGGGGAAACTTAGTTACAAGAGATGAGGAAAAGGCGGAGGTGCTCAATGCCTTCTTTGCCTCAGTCTTTAGCGGCAAAACCGGTTGCTCTCTGGATATCCAGTACCCAGAACTGGTGGAAGGGGATGGGGAGCAGGATGTGGCCCTCACCATCCACGAAGAACTGGTTGGTGACCTGCTACGGCACTTGGATGTCCACAAATCGATGGGGCCGGATGGGATCCACCCAAGGGTACTGAGAGAACTGGCAGATGAGCTGGCCAAGCCCCTATCCATCATTTATCAGCAGTCCTGGCTATCGGGGGAGGTCCCAGCTGACTGGCGGCTAGCAAATGTGACGCCCATCTACAAGAAGGGCCGGAGGGCAGACCCGGGGAACTACAGGCCAGTCAGTTTGACCTCAGTACCAGGGAAGCTCATGGAGCAGATCCTCTTGGGAGTCATCATGCGGCACTTGAAGGGCAAGCAGGCGATCAGGCCCAGTCAGCATGGGTTTATGGAAGGCAGGTCCTGCTTGACGAACCTGATCTCCTTCTACGACAAAGTGACGCGCTGGGTGGATGAGGGAAAGGCTGTGGATGTGGTCTACCTTGACTTCAGCAAGGCTTTTGACACCGTCTCCCACAGCATTCTCCTCAAGAAACTGGCTGCTCTTGGCTTGGACTGGCGCATGCTTCATTGGGTTAGAAACTGGCTGGATAGCCGGGCCCAAAGAGTTGTGGTAAATGGAGCCAAGTCCAGTTGGAGGCCAGTCACTAGTGGCGTCCCCCAGGGCTCGGTGCTGGGGCCGGTCCTCTTTAACATCTTCATCAATGATCTGGATGAGGGCATTGAGTGCACCCTCAGTAAGTTTGCAGATGACATCAAGTTAGGTGCGTGTGTCGATCTGCTCGAGGGTAGGAAGGCTCTGCAGGAGGATCTGGATAGGCTGCACCGATGGGCTGAGGTCAACTGTATGAAGTTCAACAAGGCCAAGTGCCGGGTCCTGCACCTGGGGCGCAATAACCCCAAGCAGAACTACAGGCTGGGAGAGGAATGGTTGGAGAGCTGCCAGGCAGAGAAGGACCTGGGAGTGATGGTGGACAGTCGGCTGAATATGAGCCAGCAGTGTGCTCAGGTGGCCAAGAAGGCCAACGGCATCCTGGCTTGTATCAGAAACAGGGTGACCAGCAGGGCTAGGGAGGTGATCGTCCCCCTGTACTCGGCTCTGGTGAGGCCGCACCTCGAGTACTGTGTTCAGTTTTGGGCCCCTCGCTACAAGAAGGACATCGAGGTGCTTGAGCGGGTCCAAAGAAGGGCGACGAAGCTGGTGAGGGGCCTGGAGAGCAAGTCCTATGAGGAGCGGCTGAAGGAGCTGGGCTTGTTCAGCCTAGAGAAGAGGAGGCTCAGGGGTGACCTTATTGCTCTGTATAAGTACATTAAAGGAGGCTGTAGCGAGGTGGGGGTTGGCCTGTTCTCCCACGTGCCTGGTGACAGGACGAGGGGGAATGGGCTAAAGTTGCGCCAGGGGAGTTTTAGGTTAGATGTTAGGAAGAATTTCTTTACTGAAAGGGTTGTGAGGCATTGGAACGGGCTGCCCAGGGAGGTGGTGGAGTCACCATCCCTGGAAGTCTTCAAAAGACGTTTAGATGTAGAGCTTAGGGATATGGTTTAGTGGGGACTGTTAGTGTTAGGTCAGAGGTTGGACTCGATGATCTTGAGGTCTCTTCCAACCTAGAAATTCTGTGATTCTGTGTGATTCTGTCATCGTATCATCATAGAGCGTCATCATAGCGTCATCACAGTGTCATCGTATCGTCATCACAGCATAAACACAGCATCATCACAGCGTCATCACAGAACCATAACAGCGTCATCACAGCACCATCACAGCATAATCATAGTCATAACAGCATCGTCATAGCATCATCATAGCGTCATCACTGCATCATTACAACGTCCTAACAGCACAATCAGAGTCATCACAGCATTACCACAGAATCATAACAGCGTAATCACAGCCTTATCACAGCCTCATCACAGCATCATCACAGCATCATCAGAGCGTCATCACAGTGCTATCACAGTGACATCGCAGCGTCCTCACAGCGTCATCGCAACATCATAACAACATCATCACAGTATCATCCCAGCGTCATCACAGTGTCATCAGAGCTTCATCGCAGTGTTATAACAGCATTATCACAGAATCATAGCGTCATCACAGCATCATCGTAGCGTCATAATAGCGTCATCACTGCATCATCACAGCATCATAACTGTGTCATCACAGCATCATCACAGTGTCTTCACAGCATCATCACAGCATCATCACAGTGTCTTCACAGCGTCCTCACAGCATCAAAAGAGCATCATCATGGCGTCATCAGAGCGTCAACACAGCATAATCACAGAATCATCACAGCGTCATCACACCGTAATCACAGCATCATCACAGCGTCATCACAGCATCACCACAGTATAATCAATGTCATCACAGCATCATCACAGCGTCACAAGAGCATCATTAGAGCATCATCACAGCAGCATCACAGCAGCATCACAGCGTCAACACATCATCTTCATAGTGTCATCACAGCGTCATCGCAGCATCAAAAGAGCGTCATGGCAGCGTCATGGAAGAGTCATCACAGCATCATCCCAGTATAATCAGTGTCATCACAGAGTCATCACAGCAATATCACAGCATCATCACAGTGCTATCACAGTGACATCGTAGCGTCCTCACAGCGTCATCGCAACATCAAAACAGTGTATTCACTGCATCATCACAGCGTCATCACAGCGTCATCACAGCATCATCACAGCATCATCAGAGCTTCATCGCAGTGTTATAACAGCATAATCATAGAATCATCATAGCATCATCACAGCATCATCACAGCATCATCACAGTGTCTTCACAGCGTCATCACAGCATCATCTGAGTGTCATCTGAGTGTCATCGCAGTGTCAACGCAGCGTCATAAGAGCATCATCATACCATCATCACAGCGTAATCGCAGCATCATCGCAGCGTCATCACAGCATCACCACAGTATAATCAGTGTCATCACAGCGTCACAAGAGCATCATCACAGCGTCATCATAGTGTTATTACAGAATCATCAAAGCATCATCACAGCTTATTCACTGCGACATAACAGCATCATCACAGCGTCATCACATTGTCATCACAGTGTCATCACGGCATCAAAAGAGCATCATGGCAGCGTCATGGAAGAGTCATCACAGCATCATCCCAGTATAATCATAGTGTCATCACAGAGTCATCACAGCGATATCACAGCATCATCATGGCGTCATCAGAGCGTCAACACAGCATAATCACAGAATCATCACAGCGTCATCACACCGTAATCACAGCATCATCACAGCGTCATCACAGCATCACCACAGTATAATCAGTGTCATCACAGCATCATCACAGCGTCACAAGAGCATCATTAGAGCATCATCACAGCAGCATCACAGCAGCATCACAGCGTCAACACATCATCTTCATAGTGTCATCACAGCGTCATCGCAGCATCAAAAGAGCGTCATGGCAGCGTCATGGAAGAGTCATCACAGCATCATCCCAGTATAATCAGTGTCATCACAGAGTCATCACAGCAATATCACAGCATCATCACAGTGCTATCACAGTGACATCGTAGCGTCCTCACAGCGTCATCGCAACATCAAAACAGTGTATTCACTGCATCATCACAGCGTCATCACAGCGTCATCACAGCATCATCACAGCATCATCAGAGCTTCATCGCAGTGTTATAACAGCATAATCATAGAATCATCATAGCATCATCACAGCATCATCGTAGCGTCAACAGAGCGTCATCACAGCATCATCACAGCATCATCACAGTGTCTTCACAGCGTCATCACAGCATCATCTGAGTGTCATCTGAGTGTCATCGCAGTGTCAACGCAGCGTCATAAGAGCATCATCATACCATCATCACAGCGTAATCGCAGCATCATCGCAGCGTCATCACAGCATCACCACAGTATAATCAGTGTCATCACAGCGTCACAAGAGCATCATCACAGCGTCATCATAGTGTTATTACAGAATCATCAAAGCATCATCACAGCTTATTCACTGCGACATAACAGCATCATCACAGCGTCATCACATTGTCATCACAGTGTCATCACGGCATCAAAAGAGCATCATGGCAGCGTCATGGAAGAGTCATCACAGCATCATCCCAGTATAATCATAGTGTCATCACAGAGTCATCACAGCGATATCACAGCATCATCAGAGCGTCATCACAGTGCTATCACAGTGACATCGTAGCGTCCTCACAGTGTCATCGCAACATCAAAACAGTGTATTCACTGCATCATCAGAGCGTCATAACAGCGTCATCACAGCATCATCACAGCATCATCGTAGTGTCATAATAGCGTCATCACAGCATCATAACTGCGTCATCAGAGCATCATCAGAGCATCATCACAGCATCATCACAGTGTCTTCACAGCGTCATCACAGCGTCATCACAGCGTCATGTGAGTGTCATCAAAGCGTCAACGCAGAGTCATAAGAGCATCATCATACCATCATCACAGCGTAATCGCAGCATCATCGCAGCGTCATCACAGCATCACCACAGTATAATCAGTCATCACAGCGTCACAAGAGCATCATCACAGCGTCATCACAGTGTCATCACATCATCTTCATAGTGTCATCACAGAGTCATCACAGCATCATCACAGCGTCATCGCAGCGTCACAAGAGTATCATCAAAGCATCATCACAGCTTATTTACTGCGTCATAACAGCATCATCACAGCGTCATCACGGCATCATCACAGCATCATCAGAACTTCATCGCAGTGTTATAACAGCATCATCATAGAATCATCATAGCATCATCACAGCATCATCGTAGCGTCATCATAGCGTCATCACAGCGTCATAACAGTGTCATCGCAGCGTCATCGCAGCGTCATCACAGTGTCATCACAGCGTCACAAGAGCATCATTAGAGCATCATCACAGCAGCATCACAGCAGCATCACAGCGTCAACACATCATCTTCATAGTGTCATCACAGCGTCATTGCAGCATCAAAAGAGCGTCATGGCAGCGTCATGGAAGAGTCATCACAGCATCATCCCAGTATAATCATAGTGTCATCACAGAGTCATCACAGCGATATCACAGCATCATCACAGCGTCATCACAGCATCATCACAGCATCATCAGAGCTTCATCGCAGTGTTATAACAGCATAATCATAGAATCATAATAGCATCATCACAGCATCATCGTAGCGTCATCAGAGCGTCATCACAGCATCATCACAGCATCATCACAGCATCATCACAGTGTCTTCACAGCGTCATCACAGCGTCATCTGAGTGTCATCGCAGCGTCAACGCAGCATCATCATACCATCATCACAGCGTAATCGCAGCATCATCGCAGCGTCATCACAGCATCACCACAGTATAATCAGTGTCATCACAGCGTCACAAGAGCATCATCACAGCGTCATCATAGTGTCATTACAGAATCATCAAAGCCTCATCACAGCGTCATCGCAGCGTCACAAGAGTATCATCAAAGCATCATCACAGCTTATTCACTGCGTCATAACAGCATCATCTCAGTGTCATCACAGTGTCATCATAGCGTCAACACAGAATCATCACAGTGTCATCACAGCATCATCACAGTGTCACAAGAGTGTCATCACAGCGATATCACAGCCTCATCACAGCGTCATCACAGCGTCATTGCAGCGTCATCGCAGCGTCATCACAGCATCACCACAGTATAATCAGTGTCATCACAGCGTCATCACAGCGTCACAAGAGCATCATTAGAGCATCATCACAGCAGCATCACAGCAGCATCACAGCGTCAACACATCATCTTCATAGTGTCATCACAGCGTCATCACAGCATCATCTGAGTGTCATCTGAGTGTCATCGCAGTGTCAACGCAGCGTCATAAGAGCATCATCATACCATCATCACAGCGTAATCGCAGCATCATCGCAGCGTCATCACAGCATCACCACAGTATAATCAGTGTCATCACAGCGTCACAAGAGCATCATCACAGCGTCATCATAGTGTTATTACAGAATCATCAAAGCATCATCACAGCTTATTCACTGCGACATAACAGCATCATCATACCATCATCACATTGTCATCACAGTGTCATCACGGCATCAAAAGAGCATCATGGCAGCGTCATGGAAGAGTCATCACAGCATCATCCCAGTATAATCATAGTGTCATCACAGAGTCATCACAGCGATATCACAGCATCATCAGAGCGTCATCACAGTGCTATCACAGTGACATCGTAGCGTCCTCACAGTGTCATCGCAACATCAAAACAGTGTATTCACTGCATCATCAGAGCGTCATAACAGCGTCATCACAGCATCATCACAGCATCATCGTAGTGTCATAATAGCGTCATCACAGCATCATAACTGCGTCATCAGAGCATCATCAGAGCATCATCACAGCATCATCACAGTGTCTTCACAGCGTCATCACAGCGTCATCACAGCGTCATGTGAGTGTCATCAAAGCGTCAACGCAGAGTCATAAGAGCATCATCATACCATCATCACAGCGTAATCGCAGCATCATCGCAGCGTCATCACAGCATCACCACAGTATAATCAGTCATCACAGCGTCACAAGAGCATCATCACAGCGTCATCACAGTGTCATCACATCATCTTCATAGTGTCATCACAGAGTCATCACAGCATCATCACAGCGTCATCGCAGCGTCACAAGAGTATCATCAAAGCATCATCACAGCTTATTTACTGCGTCATAACAGCATCATCACAGCGTCATCACGGCATCATCACAGCATCATCAGAACTTCATCGCAGTGTTATAACAGCATCATCATAGAATCATCATAGCATCATCACAGCATCATCGTAGCGTCATCATAGCGTCATCACAGCGTCATAACAGTGTCATCGCAGCGTCATCGCAGCGTCATCACAGTGTCATCACAGCGTCACAAGAGCATCATTAGAGCATCATCACAGCAGCATCACAGCAGCATCACAGCGTCAACACATCATCTTCATAGTGTCATCACAGCGTCATTGCAGCATCAAAAGAGCGTCATGGCAGCGTCATGGAAGAGTCATCACAGCATCATCCCAGTATAATCATAGTGTCATCACAGAGTCATCACAGCGATATCACAGCATCATCACAGCGTCATCACAGCATCATCACAGCATCATCAGAGCTTCATCGCAGTGTTATAACAGCATAATCATAGAATCATAATAGCATCATCACAGCATCATCGTAGCGTCATCAGAGCGTCATCACAGCATCATCACAGCATCATCACAGTGTCTTCACAGCGTCATCACAGCGTCATCTGAGTGTCATCGCAGCGTCAACGCAGCATCATCATACCATCATCACAGCGTAATCGCAGCATCATCGCAGTGTCATCACAGCATCACCACAGTATAATCAGTGTCATCACAGCGTCACAAGAGCATCATCACAGCGTCATCATAGTGTCATTACAGAATCATCAAAGCCTCATCACAGCGTCATCGCAGCGTCACAAGAGTATCATCAAAGCATCATCACAGCTTATTCACTGCGTCATAACAGCATCATCTCAGTGTCATCACAGCGTAATCACAGCCTTATCACAGCCTCATCACAGCATCATCACAGCATCATCAGAGCGTCATCACAGTGCTATCACAGTGACATCGCAGTGTCCTCACAGCGTCATCGCAACATCATAACAACATCATCACAGTATCATCCCAGCGTCATCACAGTGTCATCAGAGCTTCATCGCAGTGTTATAACAGCATTATCACAGAATCATAGCGTCATCACAGCATCATCGTAGCGTCATAATAGCGTCATCACTGCATCATCACAGCATCATAACTGTGTCATCACAGCATCATCACAGTGTCTTCACAGCATCATCACAGCATCATCACAGTGTCTTCACAGCGTCCTCACAGCATCAAAAGAGCATCATCATGGCGTCATCAGAGCGTCAACACAGCATAATCACAGAATCATCACAGCGTCATCACACCGTAATCACAGCATCATCACAGCGTCATCACAGCATCACCACAGTATAATCAATGTCATCACAGCATCATCACAGCGTCACAAGAGCATCATTAGAGCATCATCACAGCAGCATCACAGCAGCATCACAGCGTCAACACATCATCTTCATAGTGTCATCACAGCGTCATCGCAGCATCAAAAGAGCGTCATGGCAGCGTCATGGAAGAGTCATCACAGCATCATCCCAGTATAATCAGTGTCATCACAGAGTCATCACAGCAATATCACAGCATCATCACAGTGCTATCACAGTGACATCGTAGCGTCCTCACAGCGTCATCGCAACATCAAAACAGTGTATTCACTGCATCATCACAGCGTCATCACAGCGTCATCACAGCATCATCACAGCATCATCAGAGCTTCATCGCAGTGTTATAACAGCATAATCATAGAATCATCATAGCATCATCACAGCATCATCGTAGCGTCAACAGAGCGTCATCACAGCATCATCACAGCATCATCACAGTGTCTTCACAGCGTCATCACAGCATCATCTGAGTGTCATCTGAGTGTCATCGCAGTGTCAACGCAGCGTCATAAGAGCATCATCATACCATCATCACAGCGTAATCGCAGCATCATCGCAGCGTCATCACAGCATCACCACAGTATAATCAGTGTCATCACAGCGTCACAAGAGCATCATCACAGCGTCATCATAGTGTTATTACAGAATCATCAAAGCATCATCACAGCTTATTCACTGCGACATAACAGCATCATCACAGCGTCATCACATTGTCATCACAGTGTCATCACGGCATCAAAAGAGCATCATGGCAGCGTCATGGAAGAGTCATCACAGCATCATCCCAGTATAATCATAGTGTCATCACAGAGTCATCACAGCGATATCACAGCATCATCATGGCGTCATCAGAGCGTCAACACAGCATAATCACAGAATCATCACAGCGTCATCACACCGTAATCACAGCATCATCACAGCGTCATCACAGCATCACCACAGTATAATCAGTGTCATCACAGCATCATCACAGCGTCACAAGAGCATCATTAGAGCATCATCACAGCAGCATCACAGCAGCATCACAGCGTCAACACATCATCTTCATAGTGTCATCACAGCGTCATCGCAGCATCAAAAGAGCGTCATGGCAGCGTCATGGAAGAGTCATCACAGCATCATCCCAGTATAATCAGTGTCATCACAGAGTCATCACAGCAATATCACAGCATCATCACAGTGCTATCACAGTGACATCGTAGCGTCCTCACAGCGTCATCGCAACATCAAAACAGTGTATTCACTGCATCATCACAGCGTCATCACAGCGTCATCACAGCATCATCACAGCATCATCAGAGCTTCATCGCAGTGTTATAACAGCATAATCATAGAATCATCATAGCATCATCACAGCATCATCGTAGCGTCAACAGAGCGTCATCACAGCATCATCACAGCATCATCACAGTGTCTTCACAGCGTCATCACAGCATCATCTGAGTGTCATCTGAGTGTCATCGCAGTGTCAACGCAGCGTCATAAGAGCATCATCATACCATCATCACAGCGTAATCGCAGCATCATCGCAGCGTCATCACAGCATCACCACAGTATAATCAGTGTCATCACAGCGTCACAAGAGCATCATCACAGCGTCATCATAGTGTTATTACAGAATCATCAAAGCATCATCACAGCTTATTCACTGCGACATAACAGCATCATCACAGCGTCATCACATTGTCATCACAGTGTCATCACGGCATCAAAAGAGCATCATGGCAGCGTCATGGAAGAGTCATCACAGCATCATCCCAGTATAATCATAGTGTCATCACAGAGTCATCACAGCGATATCACAGCATCATCAGAGCGTCATCACAGTGCTATCACAGTGACATCGTAGCGTCCTCACAGTGTCATCGCAACATCAAAACAGTGTATTCACTGCATCATCAGAGCGTCATAACAGCGTCATCACAGCATCATCACAGCATCATCGTAGTGTCATAATAGCGTCATCACAGCATCATAACTGCGTCATCAGAGCATCATCAGAGCATCATCACAGCATCATCACAGTGTCTTCACAGCGTCATCACAGCGTCATCACAGCGTCATGTGAGTGTCATCAAAGCGTCAACGCAGAGTCATAAGAGCATCATCATACCATCATCACAGCGTAATCGCAGCATCATCGCAGCGTCATCACAGCATCACCACAGTATAATCAGTCATCACAGCGTCACAAGAGCATCATCACAGCGTCATCACAGTGTCATCACATCATCTTCATAGTGTCATCACAGAGTCATCACAGCATCATCACAGCGTCATCGCAGCGTCACAAGAGTATCATCAAAGCATCATCACAGCTTATTTACTGCGTCATAACAGCATCATCACAGCGTCATCACGGCATCATCACAGCATCATCAGAACTTCATCGCAGTGTTATAACAGCATCATCATAGAATCATCATAGCATCATCACAGCATCATCGTAGCGTCATCATAGCGTCATCACAGCGTCATAACAGTGTCATCGCAGCGTCATCGCAGCGTCATCACAGTGTCATCACAGCGTCACAAGAGCATCATTAGAGCATCATCACAGCAGCATCACAGCAGCATCACAGCGTCAACACATCATCTTCATAGTGTCATCACAGCGTCATTGCAGCATCAAAAGAGCGTCATGGCAGCGTCATGGAAGAGTCATCACAGCATCATCCCAGTATAATCATAGTGTCATCACAGAGTCATCACAGCGATATCACAGCATCATCACAGCGTCATCACAGCATCATCACAGCATCATCAGAGCTTCATCGCAGTGTTATAACAGCATAATCATAGAATCATAATAGCATCATCACAGCATCATCGTAGCGTCATCAGAGCGTCATCACAGCATCATCACAGCATCATCACAGTGTCTTCACAGCGTCATCACAGCGTCATCTGAGTGTCATCGCAGCGTCAACGCAGCATCATCATACCATCATCACAGCGTAATCGCAGCATCATCGCAGCGTCATCACAGCATCACCACAGTATAATCAGTGTCATCACAGCGTCACAAGAGCATCATCACAGCGTCATCATAGTGTCATTACAGAATCATCAAAGCCTCATCACAGCGTCATCGCAGCGTCACAAGAGTATCATCAAAGCATCATCACAGCTTATTCACTGCGTCATAACAGCATCATCTCAGTGTCATCACAGTGTCATCATAGCGTCAACACAGAATCATCACAGTGTCATCACAGCATCATCACAGTGTCACAAGAGTGTCATCACAGCGATATCACAGCATCATCACAGCGTCATTACAGCGTGATCGCAGCATCATTATACCATCATCACAGCATCATCAGAGCGTCATCACAGTGCTATCACAGTGACATCGCAGTGTCCTCACAGCGTCATCGCAACATCATAACAGCATCATCACTGTATCATCACAGCATCATCAGTGTCATCACGGCATCATCACAGTGTCATCAGAGCTTCATCGCAGTGTTATAACAGCATTATCACAGAATCATAGCGTCATCACAGCATCATCGTAGCGTCGTAATTGCGTCATCACTGCATCATCACAGCATCATAACTGTGTCATCACAGCGTCATCACAGCGTCTTCACAGCATCATCACAGTGTCTTCACAGCGTCCTTACAGCATCAAAAGAGCATCATCATGGCGTCATCAGAGCGTCATCACAGCATAATCACAGAATCATCACAGCGTCATCACACCGTAATCACGGCATCATCACAGCATCATCACAGCGTCTTCACAGTGTCATCGCAGCATCATAACAGCATGATCATAGCATCATCACAGCATCATTTCAGTGTCCTAAAAGCACAATCAGTGCGTCATCACAGCCTCATCACAGCCTCATCACAGCGTCATCACAGCGTCATTGCAGCGTCATCGCAGCGTCATCACAGCATCACCACAGTATAATCAGTGTCATCACAGCGTCATCACAGCGTCACAAGAGCATCATTAGAGCATCATCACAGCAGCATCACAGCAGCATCACAGCGTCAACACATCATCTTCATAGTGTCATCACAGCGTCATCACAGCATCATCTGAGTGTCATCTGAGTGTCATCGCAGTGTCAACGCAGCGTCATAAGAGCATCATCATACCATCATCACAGCGTAATCGCAGCATCATCGCAGCGTCATCACAGCATCACCACAGTATAATCAGTGTCATCACAGCGTCACAAGAGCATCATCACAGCGTCATCATAGTGTTATTACAGAATCATCAAAGCATCATCACAGCTTATTCACTGCGACATAACAGCATCATCACAGCGTCATCACATTGTCATCACAGTGTCATCACGGCATCAAAAGAGCATCATGGCAGCGTCATGGAAGAGTCATCACAGCATCATCCCAGTATAATCATAGTGTCATCACAGAGTCATCACAGCGATATCACAGCATCATCAGAGCGTCATCACAGTGCTATCACAGTGACATCGTAGCGTCCTCACAGTGTCATCGCAACATCAAAACAGTGTATTCACTGCATCATCAGAGCGTCATAACAGCGTCATCACAGCATCATCACAGCATCATCGTAGTGTCATAATAGCGTCATCACAGCATCATAACTGCGTCATCAGAGCATCATCAGAGCATCATCACAGCATCATCACAGTGTCTTCACAGCGTCATCACAGCGTCATCACAGCGTCATGTGAGTGTCATCAAAGCGTCAACGCAGAGTCATAAGAGCATCATCATACCATCATCACAGCGTAATCGCAGCATCATCGCAGCGTCATCACAGCATCACCACAGTATAATCAGTCATCACAGCGTCACAAGAGCATCATCACAGCGTCATCACAGTGTCATCACATCATCTTCATAGTGTCATCACAGAGTCATCACAGCATCATCACAGCGTCATCGCAGCGTCACAAGAGTATCATCAAAGCATCATCACAGCTTATTTACTGCGTCATAACAGCATCATCACAGCGTCATCACGGCATCATCACAGCATCATCAGAACTTCATCGCAGTGTTATAACAGCATCATCATAGAATCATCATAGCATCATCACAGCATCATCGTAGCGTCATCATAGCGTCATCACAGCGTCATAACAGTGTCATCGCAGCGTCATCGCAGCGTCATCACAGTGTCATCACAGCGTCACAAGAGCATCATTAGAGCATCATCACAGCAGCATCACAGCAGCATCACAGCGTCAACACATCATCTTCATAGTGTCATCACAGCGTCATTGCAGCATCAAAAGAGCGTCATGGCAGCGTCATGGAAGAGTCATCACAGCATCATCCCAGTATAATCATAGTGTCATCACAGAGTCATCACAGCGATATCACAGCATCATCACAGCGTCATCACAGCATCATCACAGCATCATCAGAGCTTCATCGCAGTGTTATAACAGCATAATCATAGAATCATAATAGCATCATCACAGCATCATCGTAGCGTCATCAGAGCGTCATCACAGCATCATCACAGCATCATCACAGTGTCTTCACAGCGTCATCACAGCGTCATCTGAGTGTCATCGCAGCGTCAACGCAGCATCATCATACCATCATCACAGCGTAATCGCAGCATCATCGCAGCGTCATCACAGCATCACCACAGTATAATCAGTGTCATCACAGCATCACAAGAGCATCATCACAGCGTCATCATAGTGTCATTACAGAATCATCAAAGCCTCATCACAGCGTCATCGCAGCGTCACAAGAGTATCATCAAAGCATCATCACAGCTTATTCACTGCGTCATAACAGCATCATCTCAGTGTCATCACAGTGTCATCATAGCGTCAACACAGAATCATCACAGTGTCATCACAGCATCATCACAGTGTCACAAGAGTGTCATCACAGCGATATCACAGCCTCATCACAGCGTCATCACAGCGTCATTGCAGCGTCATCGCAGCGTCATCACAGCATCACCACAGTATAATCAGTGTCATCACAGCGTCATCACAGCGTCACAAGAGCATCATTAGAGCATCATCACAGCAGCATCACAGCAGCATCACAGCGTCAACACATCATCTTCATAGTGTCATCACAGCGTCATCACAGCATCATCTGAGTGTCATCTGAGTGTCATCGCAGTGTCAACGCAGCGTCATAAGAGCATCAACATACCATCATCACAGCGTAATCGCAGCATCATCGCAGCGTCATCACAGCATCACCACAGTATAATCAGTGTCATCACAGCGTCACAAGAGCATCATCACAGCGTCATCATAGTGTTATTACAGAATCATCAAAGCATCATCACAGCTTATTCACTGCGACATAACAGCATCATCACAGCGTCATCACATTGTCATCACAGTGTCATCACGGCATCAAAAGAGCATCATGGCAGCGTCATGGAAGAGTCATCACAGCATCATCCCAGTATAATCATAGTGTCATCACAGAGTCATCACAGCGATATCACAGCATCATCAGAGCGTCATCACAGTGCTATCACAGTGACATCGTAGCGTCCTCACAGTGTCATCGCAACATCAAAACAGTGTATTCACTGCATCATCAGAGCGTCATAACAGCGTCATCACAGCATCATCACAGCATCATCGTAGTGTCATAATAGCGTCATCACAGCATCATAACTGCGTCATCAGAGCATCATCAGAGCATCATCACAGCATCATCACAGTGTCTTCACAGCGTCATCACAGCGTCATCACAGCGTCATGTGAGTGTCATCAAAGCGTCAACGCAGAGTCATAAGAGCATCATCATACCATCATCACAGCGTAATCGCAGCATCATCGCAGCGTCATCACAGCATCACCACAGTATAATCAGTCATCACAGCGTCACAAGAGCATCATCACAGCGTCATCACAGTGTCATCACATCATCTTCATAGTGTCATCACAGAGTCATCACAGCATCATCACAGCGTCATCGCAGCGTCACAAGAGTATCATCAAAGCATCATCACAGCTTATTTACTGCGTCATAACAGCATCATCACAGCGTCATCACGGCATCATCACAGCATCATCAGAACTTCATCGCAGTGTTATAACAGCATCATCATAGAATCATCATAGCATCATCACAGCATCATCGTAGCGTCATCATAGCGTCATCACAGCGTCATAACAGTGTCATCGCAGCGTCATCGCAGCGTCATCACAGTGTCATCACAGCGTCACAAGAGCATCATTAGAGCATCATCACAGCAGCATCACAGCAGCATCACAGCGTCAACACATCATCTTCATAGTGTCATCACAGCGTCATTGCAGCATCAAAAGAGCGTCATGGCAGCGTCATGGAAGAGTCATCACAGCATCATCCCAGTATAATCATAGTGTCATCACAGAGTCATCACAGCGATATCACAGCATCATCACAGCGTCATCACAGCATCATCACAGCATCATCAGAGCTTCATCGCAGTGTTATAACAGCATAATCATAGAATCATAATAGCATCATCACAGCATCATCGTAGCGTCATCAGAGCGTCATCACAGCATCATCACAGCATCATCACAGTGTCTTCACAGCGTCATCACAGCGTCATCTGAGTGTCATCGCAGCGTCAACGCAGCATCATCATACCATCATCACAGCGTAATCGCAGCATCATCGCAGCGTCATCACAGCATCACCACAGTATAATCAGTGTCATCACAGCGTCACAAGAGCATCATCACAGCGTCATCATAGTGT
Source organism: Anas acuta (assembly GCF_963932015.1). Classification (NCBI taxonomy): domain Eukaryota; kingdom Metazoa; phylum Chordata; class Aves; order Anseriformes; family Anatidae; genus Anas; species Anas acuta. The sequence continues at coordinate 24,492,657 of NC_089016.1, read as the reverse complement.
CATTACAGAATCATCAAAGCCTCATCACAGCGTCATCGCAGCGTCACAAGAGTATCATCAAAGCATCATCACAGCTTATTCACTGCGTCATAACAGCATCATCTCAGTGTCATCACAGTGTCATCATAGCGTCAACACAGAATCATCACAGTGTCATCACAGCATCATCACAGTGTCACAAGAGTGTCATCACAGCGATATCACAGCATCATCACAGCGTCATTACAGCGTGATCGCAGCATCATTATACCATCATCACAGCATCATCAGAGCGTCATCACAGTGCTATCACAGTGACATCGCAGTGTCCTCACAGCGTCATCGCAACATCATAACAGCATCATCACTGTATCATCACAGCATCATCAGTGTCATCACGGCATCATCACAGTGTCATCAGAGCTTCATCGCAGTGTTATAACAGCATTATCACAGAATCATAGCGTCATCACAGCATCATCGTAGCGTCGTAATTGCGTCATCACTGCATCATCACAGCATCATAACTGTGTCATCACAGCGTCATCACAGCGTCTTCACAGCATCATCACAGTGTCTTCACAGCGTCCTTACAGCATCAAAAGAGCATCATCATGGCGTCATCAGAGCGTCATCACAGCATAATCACAGAATCATCACAGCGTCATCACACCGTAATCACGGCATCATCACAGCATCATCACAGCGTCTTCACAGTGTCATCGCAGCATCATAACAGCATGATCATAGCATCATCACAGCATCATTTCAGTGTCCTAAAAGCACAATCAGTGCGTCATCACAGCCTCATCACAGCCTCATCACAGCGTCATCACAGCGTCATTGCAGCGTCATCGCAGCGTCATCACAGCATCACCACAGTATAATCAGTGTCATCACAGCGTCATCACAGCGTCACAAGAGCATCATTAGAGCATCATCACAGCAGCATCACAGCAGCATCACAGCGTCAACACATCATCTTCATAGTGTCATCACAGCGTCATCACAGCATCATCTGAGTGTCATCTGAGTGTCATCGCAGTGTCAACGCAGCGTCATAAGAGCATCATCATACCATCATCACAGCGTAATCGCAGCATCATCGCAGCGTCATCACAGCATCACCACAGTATAATCAGTGTCATCACAGCGTCACAAGAGCATCATCACAGCGTCATCATAGTGTTATTACAGAATCATCAAAGCATCATCACAGCTTATTCACTGCGACATAACAGCATCATCACAGCGTCATCACATTGTCATCACAGTGTCATCACGGCATCAAAAGAGCATCATGGCAGCGTCATGGAAGAGTCATCACAGCATCATCCCAGTATAATCATAGTGTCATCACAGAGTCATCACAGCGATATCACAGCATCATCAGAGCGTCATCACAGTGCTATCACAGTGACATCGTAGCGTCCTCACAGTGTCATCGCAACATCAAAACAGTGTATTCACTGCATCATCAGAGCGTCATAACAGCGTCATCACAGCATCATCACAGCATCATCGTAGTGTCATAATAGCGTCATCACAGCATCATAACTGCGTCATCAGAGCATCATCAGAGCATCATCACAGCATCATCACAGTGTCTTCACAGCGTCATCACAGCGTCATCACAGCGTCATGTGAGTGTCATCAAAGCGTCAACGCAGAGTCATAAGAGCATCATCATACCATCATCACAGCGTAATCGCAGCATCATCGCAGCGTCATCACAGCATCACCACAGTATAATCAGTCATCACAGCGTCACAAGAGCATCATCACAGCGTCATCACAGTGTCATCACATCATCTTCATAGTGTCATCACAGAGTCATCACAGCATCATCACAGCGTCATCGCAGCGTCACAAGAGTATCATCAAAGCATCATCACAGCTTATTTACTGCGTCATAACAGCATCATCACAGCGTCATCACGGCATCATCACAGCATCATCAGAACTTCATCGCAGTGTTATAACAGCATCATCATAGAATCATCATAGCATCATCACAGCATCATCGTAGCGTCATCATAGCGTCATCACAGCGTCATAACAGTGTCATCGCAGCGTCATCGCAGCGTCATCACAGTGTCATCACAGCGTCACAAGAGCATCATTAGAGCATCATCACAGCAGCATCACAGCAGCATCACAGCGTCAACACATCATCTTCATAGTGTCATCACAGCGTCATTGCAGCATCAAAAGAGCGTCATGGCAGCGTCATGGAAGAGTCATCACAGCATCATCCCAGTATAATCATAGTGTCATCACAGAGTCATCACAGCGATATCACAGCATCATCACAGCGTCATCACAGCATCATCACAGCATCATCAGAGCTTCATCGCAGTGTTATAACAGCATAATCATAGAATCATAATAGCATCATCACAGCATCATCGTAGCGTCATCAGAGCGTCATCACAGCATCATCACAGCATCATCACAGTGTCTTCACAGCGTCATCACAGCGTCATCTGAGTGTCATCGCAGCGTCAACGCAGCATCATCATACCATCATCACAGCGTAATCGCAGCATCATCGCAGCGTCATCACAGCATCACCACAGTATAATCAGTGTCATCACAGCATCACAAGAGCATCATCACAGCGTCATCATAGTGTCATTACAGAATCATCAAAGCCTCATCACAGCGTCATCGCAGCGTCACAAGAGTATCATCAAAGCATCATCACAGCTTATTCACTGCGTCATAACAGCATCATCTCAGTGTCATCACAGTGTCATCATAGCGTCAACACAGAATCATCACAGTGTCATCACAGCATCATCACAGTGTCACAAGAGTGTCATCACAGCGATATCACAGCCTCATCACAGCGTCATCACAGCGTCATTGCAGCGTCATCGCAGCGTCATCACAGCATCACCACAGTATAATCAGTGTCATCACAGCGTCATCACAGCGTCACAAGAGCATCATTAGAGCATCATCACAGCAGCATCACAGCAGCATCACAGCGTCAACACATCATCTTCATAGTGTCATCACAGCGTCATCACAGCATCATCTGAGTGTCATCTGAGTGTCATCGCAGTGTCAACGCAGCGTCATAAGAGCATCAACATACCATCATCACAGCGTAATCGCAGCATCATCGCAGCGTCATCACAGCATCACCACAGTATAATCAGTGTCATCACAGCGTCACAAGAGCATCATCACAGCGTCATCATAGTGTTATTACAGAATCATCAAAGCATCATCACAGCTTATTCACTGCGACATAACAGCATCATCATACCATCATCACATTGTCATCACAGTGTCATCACGGCATCAAAAGAGCATCATGGCAGCGTCATGGAAGAGTCATCACAGCATCATCCCAGTATAATCATAGTGTCATCACAGAGTCATCACAGCGATATCACAGCATCATCAGAGCGTCATCACAGTGCTATCACAGTGACATCGTAGCGTCCTCACAGTGTCATCGCAACATCAAAACAGTGTATTCACTGCATCATCAGAGCGTCATAACAGCGTCATCACAGCATCATCACAGCATCATCGTAGTGTCATAATAGCGTCATCACAGCATCATAACTGCGTCATCAGAGCATCATCAGAGCATCATCACAGCATCATCACAGTGTCTTCACAGCGTCATCACAGCGTCATCACAGCGTCATGTGAGTGTCATCAAAGCGTCAACGCAGAGTCGTAAGAGCATCATCATACCATCATCACAGCGTAATCGCAGCATCATCGCAGCGTCATCACAGCATCACCACAGTATAATCAGTCATCACAGCGTCACAAGAGCATCATCACAGCGTCATCACAGTGTCATCACATCATCTTCATAGTGTCATCACAGAGTCATCACAGCATCATCACAGCGTCATCGCAGCGTCACAAGAGTATCATCAAAGCATCATCACAGCTTATTTACTGCGTCATAACAGCATCATCACAGCGTCATCACGGCATCATCACAGCATCATCAGAACTTCATCGCAGTGTTATAACAGCATCATCATAGAATCATCATAGCATCATCACAGCATCATCGTAGCGTCATCATAGCGTCATCACAGCGTCATAACAGTGTCATCGCAGCGTCATCGCAGCGTCATCACAGTGTCATCACAGCGTCACAAGAGCATCATTAGAGCATCATCACAGCAGCATCACAGCAGCATCACAGCGTCAACACATCATCTTCATAGTGTCATCACAGCGTCATTGCAGCATCAAAAGAGCGTCATGGCAGCGTCATGGAAGAGTCATCACAGCATCATCCCAGTATAATCATAGTGTCATCACAGAGTCATCACAGCGATATCACAGCATCATCACAGCGTCATCACAGCATCATCACAGCATCATCAGAGCTTCATCGCAGTGTTATAACAGCATAATCATAGAATCATAATAGCATCATCACAGCATCATCGTAGCGTCATCAGAGCGTCATCACAGCATCATCACAGCATCATCACAGTGTCTTCACAGCGTCATCACAGCGTCATCTGAGTGTCATCGCAGCGTCAACGCAGCATCATCATACCATCATCACAGCGTAATCGCAGCATCATCGCAGTGTCATCACAGCATCACCACAGTATAATCAGTGTCATCACAGCGTCACAAGAGCATCATCACAGCGTCATCATAGTGTCATTACAGAATCATCAAAGCCTCATCACAGCGTCATCGCAGCGTCACAAGAGTATCATCAAAGCATCATCACAGCTTATTCACTGCGTCATAACAGCATCATCTCAGTGTCATCACAGTGTCATCATAGCGTCAACACAGAATCATCACAGTGTCATCACAGCATCATCACAGTGTCACAAGAGTGTCATCACAGCGATATCACAGCATCATCACAGCGTCATTACAGCGTGATCGCAGCATCATTATACCATCATCACAGCATCATCAGAGCGTCATCACAGTGCTATCACAGTGACATCGCAGTGTCCTCACAGCGTCATCGCAACATCATAACAGCATCATCACTGTATCATCACAGCATCATCAGTGTCATCACGGCATCATCACAGTGTCATCAGAGCTTCATCGCAGTGTTATAACAGCATTATCACAGAATCATAGCGTCATCACAGCATCATCGTAGCGTCGTAATTGCGTCATCACTGCATCATCACAGCATCATAACTGTGTCATCACAGCGTCATCACAGCGTCTTCACAGCATCATCACAGTGTCTTCACAGCGTCCTTACAGCATCAAAAGAGCATCATCATGGCGTCATCAGAGCGTCATCACAGCATAATCACAGAATCATCACAGCGTCATCACACCGTAATCACGGCATCATCACAGCATCATCACAGCGTCTTCACAGTGTCATCGCAGCATCATAACAGCATGATCATAGCATCATCACAGCATCATTTCAGTGTCCTAAAAGCACAATCAGTGCGTCATCACAGCCTCATCACAGCCTCATCACAGCGTCATCACAGCGTCATTGCAGCGTCATCGCAGCGTCATCACAGCATCACCACAGTATAATCAGTGTCATCACAGCGTCATCACAGCGTCACAAGAGCATCATTAGAGCATCATCACAGCAGCATCACAGCAGCATCACAGCGTCAACACATCATCTTCATAGTGTCATCACAGCGTCATCGCAGCATCAAAAGAGCGTCATGGCAGCGTCATGGAAGAGTCATCACAGCATCATCCCAGTATAATCATAGTGTCATCACAGAGTCATCACAGCAATATCACAGCATCATCAGAGCATCATCACAGTGCTATCACAGTGACATCTTAGCGTCCTCACAGCGTCATCGCAACATCAAAACAGTGTATTCACTGCATCATCACAGCGTCATCACAGCGTCATCACAGCATCATCACAGCATCATCAGAGCTTCATCGCAGTGTTATAACAGCATAATCATAGAATCATCATAGCATCATCACAGCATGTGTTGGGTCTGTCTGAGCTGGAGTCACCTTTTCCCTGCAGCAGCCCGCACAGTGCTGTTCTCTGCACTCGTAGCTGGAACAGCACTGATATCACTCCAGTGTTGTGTCTATTGCTGCGTAGTGCTGGCACAGCATCAGGACTCCTTCTAAGCCCCCAAGAGCCAGCAGGCTGGGGGTGGGCAAGTGATGGGGAGGGGACATTGCTGGGGCAGCTGACCTAAACCAACCAAAGGGCTATTCCATAACACCTGATGTCACACTCAGCAATAAAAGGGGGAGACTCTCGTGGGGGAGGGGGCTGTTCCTCCTGAACAACCACTACGCGTTTGAGGCCCTGCTTCCCAGGACGTGGCCGAACACCGCTCGCTGATGGGAAGTAGAGAATAATTTTTCTCTCTCTCTGTGCTTCCGCGCGGACTGATTGTTTCTTTTGTATCTGTTTCTCCTTCCCATTCCCTTTCCCTTTAATTAAACCTTTCTCATCTCAAACCTCGAGTTCTCTGTGTTGTATTTTCTCCCCCCCTTCTGAGGAGAGGGGGAGTGAGAGAGCGGTTGTGGTGGAGCTTGGCTGCCCACCTGAGTAAAACCACCACACAGCATCATCGTAGCGTCATCAGAGCGTCATCACAGCATCATCACAGTGTCTTCACAGCGTCATCACAGCGTCATCTGAGTGTCATCGCAGCGTCAACGCAGTGTCATAAGAGCATCATCATACCATCATCACAGCGTAATCGCAGCATCATCGCAGCGTCATCACAGCATCACCACAGTATAATCAGTGTCATCACAGCGTCACAAGAGCATCATCACAGCGTCATCACAGTGTCATCACATCATCTTCATAGTGTCATCACAGAGTCATCACAGCATCATCACAGCGTCATCATAGTGTCATTACAGAATCATCAAAGCCTCATCACAGCGTCATCGCAGCGTCACAAGAGTATCATCAAAGCATCATCACAGCTTATTCACTGCGTCATAACAGCATCATCGCAGCGTCATCACAGTGTCATCGTATTGTCATCACAGCATAAACACAGCATCATCACAGCGTCATCACAGAACCATAACAGCGTCATCACAGCACCATCACAGCATAATCATAGTCATAACAGCATCGTCATAGCATCATCATAGCGTCATCACTGCATCATTACAACGTCCTAACAGCACAATCAGAGCGTCATCACAGCATTACCACAGAATCATAACAGCGTAATCACAGCCTTATCACAGCCTCATCACAGCATCATTATAGCATCATCACACCGTCATCATAGCGTCATCGCAGCGTCATCGCAGCGTCATCACAGCATCATCACAGCATCATCACAGTGTCATCGCAGCGTCATAACAGCATATTCACTGCATCATATCAGCATTATCACAACATCATCACAGCATTATCACGGCGTCATCAGAGCGTCATCGCAGCATCATCACGGCGTCATTAGAGCGTCATCGTATCATCATCACAGAGTCATCACAGTGTCATCATAGCATCATTACAGAATCATCATAGCCTCATGACAGCGTCATAGCAGCGTCATGGCAGCGTCATGGCAGTGTCATCACAGCATCATCACAGTATAATCATAGTGTCATCACAGAGTCATCACAGCGATATCACAGCATCATCACAGCGTCATCACAGTGCTATCACAGTGACATCGTAGCGTCCTCACAGCGTCATCGCAACATCAAAACAGTGTATTCACTGCATCATCAGAGCGTCATCAGAGCGTCATCACAGCATCATCACAGCATCATCAGAGCTTCATCGCAGTGTTAGAACAGCATAATCATAGAATCATCATAGCATCATCACAGCATCATCATAGTGTCATAATAGCGTCATCACAGAATCATAACTGCGTCATCAGAGCGTCATCACAGCATCATCACAGCATCATCACAGTGTCTTCACAGCGGCATCACAGCGTCATGAGTGTCATCAAAGCGTCAACGCAGAGTCATAAAAGCATCATCATACCATCATCACAGCGTAATCGCAGCATCATCGCAGCGTCATCACAGCATCACCACAGTATAATCAGTGTCATCACAGCGTCACAAGAGCGTCATCACAGTGTCATCACATCATCTTCATAGTGTCATCACAGCGTCATCGCAGCGTCATCACAGCATCACCACAGTATAATCAGTGTCATCACAGCGTCATCACAGCGTCACAAGAGCATCATTAGAGCATCATCACAGCAGCATCACAGCGTCAACACATCATCTTCATAGTGTCATCACAGCGTCATCGCAGCATCAAAAGAGCGTCATGGCAGCGTCATGGAAGAGTCATCACAGCATCATCCCAGTATAATCATAGTGTCATCACAGCGTCATCACAGTGTCATCACATCATCTTCATAGTGTCATCACAGAGTCATCACAGCATCATCACAGCGTCATCATAGTGTCATTACAGAATCATCAAAGCCTCATCACAGCGTCATCGCAGCGTCACAAGAGTATCATCAAAGCATCATCACAGCTTATTCACTGCGTCATAACAGCATCATCGCAGCGTCATCACAGTGTCATCACATCATCTTCATAGTGTCATCACAGAGTCATCACAGCATCATCACAGCGTCATCATAGTGTCATTACAGAATCATCAAAGCCTCATCACAGCGTCATCGCAGCGTCACAATAGCATCATTACAGCATCATCACAGCATCATCACGGCATCATCACAGCATCATCACAGCGTCTTTGCAGTGTCATCGCAGCGTCATAAAAGCATCATCATACCATCATCACAGCATCATTACAGCATACTAACAAGACAATCAGAGCGTCATCATAGCATTACCACAGCATCATAACAGCGTAATCACAGCCTCATAGCATCATTATAGCATCATCACAGCAGCATCACAGCAGCATCGCATCGTCATCAGAGCATTATCACAGTGTCATCACAATGTCATCACAGCATCATTACAGCATCATCACAGCATAATCACAGAGGTATCACTGTGTCATCGTAGTGTCTTTCCTGGTTTCAGTTAGAACAGATTTAATTTTTTTTCTGAGTAGCTGGTGGGATGCTGTGCTTTGGCTTAGGATGAGAAGAGTGCTGATAGCACCCCGATGTTTTAATTGTTGCAGAGCAGTGCTTAAACTAAGCCAAGGACATCTCTGCTTCTTGCTCTGTCCTGCCAATGGGCAGGCTGGGGGTGCAGTAACAGCTGGGAGGGGACAGACCCAGGACAGGTGACCCAAACTATCCAAAGGGGTATTCCATACCATCTGACGTCATGCTAAACAATAAATAGGAGTGGCTCGGGGTTAGGCTGGGCATCGGTCAGCGGGTGGTGAGCAATTGCATTGTGCATCACTTGTTTGTACATAATATTAGTAGTAGTACTATTATCATCATTGCATTATTATTATTATTATTATTATTATTATTATTATTATTATTATTATTATTATTATTATTATTATTATTATTATTATTATTATTATTATTATTTTCCTGTCTTATTAAACTGTCTTTATCTCAACTCACGGGCTTCACTTTCCATTTCTCTCCCCTGTCCCAGAAAGGGAGGGGGGAGGGTGAGCGAACGACTGCGTGGTGTTTAGCTGCCGGCCAAGTTAAACCACGACAATGTCATAACAGCATCATCAGAGAATAATCACAGCATCATAAAAGCATCATCAAAGCGTCATCACAACATCATCACAGCATCATCACAGCATAATCACAGCGTCATCACAGAATCATCAAGGCTTCATCACAGCATCATCACAGCATCATCACAGCATCATCGCAGCGTCATCGCAGCGTCATCACAGCATCACCACAGTATAATCAGTGTCATCACAGCGTCATCACAGCGTCACAAGAGCATCATTAGAGCATCATCACAGCAGCATCACAGCAGCATCACAGCGTCAACACATCGTCTTCATAATGTCATCACAGCGTCATCGCAGCATCAAAAGAGCGTCATGGCAGCGTCATGGAAGAGTCATCACAGCATCATCCCAGTATAATCATAGTGTCATCACAGAGTCATCACAGCGATATCACAGCATCATCGGAGCTTCGTCACAGTGCTATCACAGTGACATCGTAGCGTCCTCACAGCGTCATCGCAACATCAAAACAGTGTATTCGCTGCATCATCACAGCGTCATCACAGCGTCATCACAGCATCATCACAGCATCATCAGAGCTTCATCGCAGTGTTATAACAGCATAATCATAGAATCATCATAGCATCATCACAGCATCATCGTAGCGTCATCAGAGCATCATCACAGCATCATCACAGCATCATCACAGTGTCTTCACAGCGTCATCACAGCGTCATCACAGCATCAACAGTGTCATCACAGAGTCATCACAGCGTCATCGTATCATCATAGAGCGTCATCATAGCGTCATCACAGTGTCATCGTATCGTCATCACAGCATAAACACAGCATCATCACAGCGTCATCACAGAACCATAACAGCGTCATCACAGCACCATCACAGCATAATCATAGAGTCATAACAGCATCGTCATAGCATCATCATAGCGTCATCACTGCATCATTACAAAGTCCTAACAGCACAATCGGAGCGTCATCACAGCATTACCACAGAATCATAACAGCGTAATCACAGCCTTATCACAGCCTCATCACAGCATCATCACAGCATCATCAGAGCATCATCACAGTGCTATCACAGTGACATCGCAGCGTCCTCACAGCGTCATCGCAACATCATAACAGCATCATCACAGTATCATCACAGCATCATCACAGTGTCATCAGAGCTTCATCGCAGTGTTATAACAGCATTATCACAGAATCATAGCGTCATCACAGCATCATCGTAGCGTCATAATAGCGTCATCACTGCATCATCACAGCATCATAACTGTGTCATCACAGCATCATCACAGCGTCTTCACAGCGTCCTCACAGCATCAAAAGAGCATCATCATGGCGTCATCAGAGCGTCATCACAGCATAATCACAGAATCAACACAGCGTCATCACACCGTAATCACAGCATCATCACATTGTCATCACAGTGTCATCACGGCATCATCACAGCATCATCACAGCGTCTTCACAGTGTCATCGCAGCATCATAACAGCATCATCATAGCATCATCATAGTGTCATCACAGCATCATTACAGCGTCCTAACAGCACAATCAGAGCGTCATCACAGCGTCATCACAGCGTCATCTGAGTGTCATCGCAGCGTCAACGCAGCATCATCATACCATCATCACAGCGTAATCGCAGCATCATCGCAGCGTCATCACAGCATCACCACAGTATAATCAGTGTCATCACAGCGTCACAAGAGCATCATCACAGCGTCATCATAGTGTCATTACAGAATCATCAAAGCCTCATCACAGCGTCATCGCAGCGTCACAAGAGTATCATCAAAGCATCATCACAGCTTATTCACTGCGTCATAACAGCATCATCTCAGTGTCATCACAGTGTCATCATAGCGTCAACACAGAATCATCACAGTGTCATCACAGCATCATCACAGTGTCACAAGAGTGTCATCACAGCGATATCACAGCATCATCACAGCGTCATTACAGCGTGATCGCAGCATCATTATACCATCATCACAGCATCATCAGAGCGTCATCACAGTGCTATCACAGTGACATCGCAGTGTCCTCACAGCGTCATCGCAACATCATAACAGCATCATCACTGTATCATCACAGCATCATCAGTGTCATCACGGCATCATCACAGTGTCATCAGAGCTTCATCGCAGTGTTATAACAGCATTATCACAGAATCATAGCGTCATCACAGCATCATCGTAGCGTCGTAATTGCGTCATCACTGCATCATCACAGCATCATAACTGTGTCATCACAGCGTCATCACAGCGTCTTCACAGCATCATCACAGTGTCTTCACAGCGTCCTTACAGCATCAAAAGAGCATCATCATGGCGTCATCAGAGCGTCATCACAGCATAATCACAGAATCATCACAGCGTCATCACACCGTAATCACGGCATCATCACAGCATCATCACAGCGTCTTCACAGTGTCATCGCAGCATCATAACAGCATGATCATAGCATCATCACAGCATCATTTCAGTGTCCTAAAAGCACAATCAGTGCGTCATCACAGCCTCATCACAGCCTCATCACAGCGTCATCACAGCGTCATTGCAGCGTCATCGCAGCATCACCACAGTATAATCAGTGTCATCACAGCGTCATCACAGCGTCACAAGAGCATCATTAGAGCATCATCACAGCAGCATCACAGCAGCATCACAGCGTCAACACATCATCTTCATAGTGTCATCACAGCGTCATCGCAGCATCAAAAGAGCGTCATGGCAGCGTCATGGAAGAGTCATCACAGCATCATCCCAGTATAATCATAGTGTCATCACAGAGTCATCACAGCAATATCACAGCATCATCAGAGCATCATCACAGTGCTATCACAGTGACATCTTAGCGTCCTCACAGCGTCATCGCAACATCAAAACAGTGTATTCACTGCATCATCACAGCGTCATCACAGCGTCATCACAGCATCATCACAGCATCATCAGAGCTTCATCGCAGTGTTATAACAGCATAATCATAGAATCATCATAGCATCATCACAGCATGTGTTGGGTCTGTCTGAGCTGGAGTCACCTTTTCCCTGCAGCAGCCCGCACAGTGCTGTTCTCTGCACTCGTAGCTGGAACAGCACTGATATCACTCCAGTGTTGTGTCTATTGCTGCGTAGTGCTGGCACAGCATCAGGACTCCTTCTAAGCCCCCAAGAGCCAGCAGGCTGGGGGTGGGCAAGTGATGGGGAGGGGACATTGCTGGGGCAGCTGACCTAAACCAACCAAAGGGCTATTCCATAACACCTGATGTCACACTCAGCAATAAAAGGGGGGGGCTCTCGTGGGGGAGGGGGCTGTTCCTCCTGAACAACCACTACGCGTTTGAGGCCCTGCTTCCCAGGACGTGGCCGAACACCGCTCGCTGATGGGAAGTAGAGAATAATTTTTCTCTCTCTCTGTGCTTCCGCGCGGACTGATTGTTTCTTTTGTATCTGTTTCTCCTTCCCATTCCCTTTCCCTTTAATTAAACCTTTCTCATCTCAAACCTCGAGTTCTCTGTGTTGTATTTTCTCCCCCCCTTCTGAGGAGAGGGGGAGTGAGAGAGCGGTTGTGGTGGAGCTTGGCTGCCCACCTGAGTAAAACCACCACACAGCATCATCGTAGCGTCATCAGAGCGTCATCACAGCATCATCACAGTGTCTTCACAGCGTCATCACAGCGTCATCTGAGTGTCATCGCAGCGTCAACGCAGTGTCATAAGAGCATCATCATACCATCATCACAGCGTAATCGCAGCATCATCGCAGCGTCATCACAGCATCACCACAGTATAATCAGTGTCATCACAGCGTCACAAGAGCATCATCACAGCGTCATCACAGTGTCATCACATCATCTTCATAGTGTCATCACAGAGTCATCACAGCATCATCACAGCGTCATCATAGTGTCATTACAGAATCATCAAAGCCTCATCACAGCGTCATCGCAGCGTCACAAGAGTATCATCAAAGCATCATCACAGCTTATTCACTGCGTCATAACAGCATCATCGCAGCGTCATCACAGTGTCATCGTATCGTCATCACAGCATAAACACAGCATCATCACAGCGTCATCACAGAACCATAACAGCGTCATCACAGCACCATCACAGCATAATCATAGTCATAACAGCATCGTCATAGCATCATCATAGCGTCATCACTGCATCATTACAACGTCCTAACAGCACAATCAGAGCGTCATCACAGCATTACCACAGAATCATAACAGCGTAATCACAGCCTTATCACAGCCTCATCACAGCATCATTATAGCATCATCACACCGTCATCATAGCGTCATCGCAGCGTCATCGCAGCGTCATCACAGCATCATCACAGCATCATCACAGTGTCATCGCAGCGTCATAACAGCATATTCACTGCATCATATCAGCATTATCACAACATCATCACAGCATTATCACGGCGTCATCAGAGCGTCATCGCAGCATCATCACGGCGTCATTAGAGCGTCATCGTATCATCATCACAGAGTCATCACAGTGTCATCATAGCATCATTACAGAATCATCATAGCCTCATGACAGCGTCATAGCAGCGTCATGGCAGCGTCATGGCAGTGTCATCACAGCATCATCACAGTATAATCATAGTGTCATCACAGAGTCATCACAGCGATATCACAGCATCATCACAGCGTCATCACAGTGCTATCACAGTGACATCGTAGCGTCCTCACAGCGTCATCGCAACATCAAAACAGTGTATTCACTGCATCATCAGAGCGTCATCAGAGCGTCATCACAGCATCATCACAGCATCATCAGAGCTTCATCGCAGTGTTAGAACAGCATAATCATAGAATCATCATAGCATCATCACAGCATCATCATAGTGTCATAATAGCGTCATCACAGAATCATAACTGCGTCATCAGAGCGTCATCACAGCATCATCACAGCATCATCACAGTGTCTTCACAGCGGCATCACAGCGTCATGAGTGTCATCAAAGCGTCAACGCAGAGTCATAAAAGCATCATCATACCATCATCACAGCGTAATCGCAGCATCATCGCAGCGTCATCACAGCATCACCACAGTATAATCAGTGTCATCACAGCGTCACAAGAGCGTCATCACAGTGTCATCACATCATCTTCATAGTGTCATCACAGCGTCATCGCAGCGTCATCACAGCATCACCACAGTATAATCAGTGTCATCACAGCGTCATCACAGCGTCACAAGAGCATCATTAGAGCATCATCACAGCAGCATCACAGCAGCATCACAGCGTCAACACATCATCTTCATAGTGTCATCACAGCGTCATCGCAGCATCAAAAGAGCGTCATGGCAGCGTCATGGAAGAGTCATCACAGCATCATCCCAGTATAATCATAGTGTCATCACAGAGTCATCACAGCGATATCACAGCATCATCATAGTGTCATCACAGCGTCATCACAGTGTCATCACATCATCTTCATAGTGTCATCACAGAGTCATCACAGCATCATCACAGAGTCATCATAGTGTCATTACAGAATCATCAAAGCCTCATCACAGCGTCATCGCAGCGTCACAAGAGTATCATCAAAGCATCATCACAGCTTATTCACTGCGTCATAACAGCATCATCGCAGCGTCATCACAGTGTCATCACATCATCTTCATAGTGTCATCACAGAGTCATCACAGCATCATCACAGCGTCATCATAGTGTCATTACAGAATCATCAAAGCCTCATCACAGCGTCATCGCAGCGTCACAATAGCATCATTACAGCATCATCACAGCATCATCACGGCATCATCACAGCATCATCACAGCGTCTTTGCAGTGTCATCGCAGCGTCATAAAAGCATCATCATACCATCATCACAGCATCATTACAGCATACTAACAAGACAATCAGAGCGTCATCATAGCATTACCACAGCATCATAACAGCGTAATCACAGCCTCATAGCATCATTATAGCATCATCACAGCAGCATCACAGCAGCATCGCATCGTCATCAGAGCATTATCACAGTGTCATCACAATGTCATCACAGCATCATTACAGCATCATCACAGCATAATCACAGAGGTATCACTGTGTCATCGTAGTGTCTTTCCTGGTTTCAGTTAGAACAGATTTAATTTTTTTTCTGAGTAGCTGGTGGGATGCTGTGCTTTGGCTTAGGATGAGAAGAGTGCTGATAGCACCCCGATGTTTTAATTGTTGCAGAGCAGTGCTTAAACTAAGCCAAGGACATCTCTGCTTCTTGCTCTGTCCTGCCAATGGGCAGGCTGGGGGTGCAGTAACAGCTGGGAGGGGACAGACCCAGGACAGGTGACCCAAACTATCCAAAGGGGTATTCCATACCATCTGACGTCATGCTAAACAATAAATAGGAGTGGCTCGGGGTTAGGCTGGGCATCGGTCAGCGGGTGGTGAGCAATTGCATTGTGCATCACTTGTTTGTACATAATATTAGTAGTAGTACTATTATCATCATTGCATTATTATTATTATTATTATTATTATTATTATTATTATTATTATTATTATTATTATTATTATTATTATTATTATTTTCCTGTCTTATTAAACTGTCTTTATCTCAACTCACGGGCTTCACTTTCCATTTCTCTCCCCTGTCCCAGAAAGGGAGGGGGGAGGGTGAGCGAACGACTGCGTGGTGTTTAGCTGCCGGCCAAGTTAAACCACGACAATGTCATAACAGCATCATCAGAGAATAATCACAGCATCATAAAAGCATCATCAAAGCGTCATCACAACATCATCACAGCATAATCACAGCGTCATCACAGCATCATCAAGGCTTCATCATAGCATCATCACAGGATCATCAGAGCATCATCACAGCGTCATCACAGCATAATCAAAGTGTCATCACAGCGTCATCACGGCATCATTACAGCATCATAACAGCACCATCTAAGCATCATATCTGCATTATCAAAGCATCATCACAGCATCATCACAGCGTCATCACAGCATAATCGTAGTGTCATCACAGCATCATCACGGCTTCATCATAACGTCATCACAGGGTCATCAGAACATCATCATAGCGTCATCACAGCATCATTGTAGCGTCATAACATCGTCATCACTGTGTCATCACAGCATCATCACAACACCATAATAGCATCATCATAGCATCATCTAAGCATCATCACAGCCTAATAACAACGTCATCACGGCGTCATCACAGTGTCACAAGAGTATTATCACAGCATCATCACAGCGTCATCGCACTTTCATCACAGCATCTTCATAGTGTTATCAGAGTATCATCAGAGCGTCATCACAGCATCACCACAGCGTAAACACAGCGTCATCATAGTGTAATCACAACATAATCATAGTGTCATCCCAGCGTCATCGCAGCGTCACAAGAGCATCATCGCAGCATCATCACAGCGTCATCACAGGGTCATGGCAGCGTCATGGCAGTGTCATCACAGCGTCATCACAGCATCATCATAGCATCATCACAGCGTCTTCTCAGTGCCATCGCAGCATCATAACAGCATCATCAGAGCGTCATCACAGCGTCATAACAGCAGCAACACAGCATCATCATAGCATCATCATTGCATCTTTACAGCATCATAACAGCACCATAACAGCATCATATCTACATCATCACAGCGTCATCACAGCGTCATCACAGCATCATCATAGTGTCATCACAGCATCATCGTAGCGTCATAACATAATCATCACTGTGTCATCATAGTATCATCACAGCATCAAAACAGCATCATCATGGCTTCATCAGAGGGTGATCACAGCATCATCATGGCTTCATCACAGCGCCATCACAGCGTCATCACAGCATCATCACAGCGTCATCACAGCGTCATCGCAGCGTCATCACAGCATCATCACAGCATCATCACAGTATCATCGCAGCGTCATAACAGCATATTCACTGCATCATATCAGCATTATCACAACATCATCACAGCATTATCACGGCGTCATCAGAGCGTCATCGCAGCATCATCACAGAGTCATCACAGTGTCATCATTATTTCATCGCGGCTTCCTCGCTGCGTCATCGCAGCATCATAACAGTGTCATCACAGCGTCATCATATCGTCATCACAGCGTCATGACAGAGTCATCACAGCATCATCATTTCGTTATCTCAGGACCATCATAGCGTCACAAAAGCATCATCACAGCGTCATCACAGCGTCACAAGAGCTGCATCGCAGCGTCATAACAGCGTCATCGCAGCGTCATCACAGCGTCATCACAACATAATCATATTGTCATCACAGTGTCATCAGAGCGTATCACAGCATCATTACAGCATCCTAACAGCACAATCAGAGTGTCATCACAGCATTATCACAGCATCATAACAGCATCATCTCAGTGTCATCACAGCATCATTACAGCATCAACACCGCATCATCACAGCGTCATCACATCATCATCACAGCATCATCACAGCATCATCATACCGTCATACCATCATCATCACAGTGACATCGCAGCGTCCTCACAGCGTCATCGCAACATCATAACAGCATCATCACAGTATCATCACAGCATCATCACAGTGTCATCAGAGCTTCATCGCAGTGTTATAACAGCATTATCACAGAATCATAGCGTCATCACAGCATCATCGTAGCGTCATAATAGCGTCATCACTGCATCATCACAGCATCATAACTGTGTCATCACAGCATCATCACAGCGTCTTCACAGCATCAAAAGAGCATCATCATGGCGTCATCAGAGCGTCATCACAGCATAATCACAGAATCAACACAGCGTCATCACACCGTAATCACAGCATCATCACAGCATCATCACATTGTCATCACAGTGTCATCACGGCATCATCACAGCGTCTTCACAGTGTCATCGCAGCATCATAACAGCATCATCATAGCATCATCATAGTGTCATCACAGCGTCATCACAGCGTCATCGCAGCGTCATCACAGCATCACCACAGTATAATCAGTGTCATCACAGCGTCATCACAGCGTCACAAGAGCATCATTAGAGCATCATCACAGCAGCATCACAGCAGCATCACAGCGTCAACACATCATCTTCATAGTGTCATCACAGCGTCATCGCAGCATCAAAAGAGCGTCATGGCAGCGTCATGGAAGAGTCATCACAGCATCATCCCAGTATAATCATAGTGTCATCACAGAGTCATCACAGCAATATCACAGCATCATCAGAGCATCATCACAGTGCTATCACAGTGACATCTTAGCGTCATCACAGCGTCATCACAGTGTCATCACAGCGTAATCATAGTGTCATTACAGAATCATCAAAGCCTCATCACAGCATCATCGCAGCGTCACAAGAGTATCATCAAAGCATCATCACAGCATCATCGCAGCGTCACAAGAGTATCATCAAAGCATCATCACAGCTTATTCACTGCGTCATAACAGCATCATCGCAGCGTCATCACAGTGTCATCACATCATCTTCATAGTGTCATCACAGAGTCATCACAGCATCATCACAGCGTCATCATAGTGTCATTACAGAATCATCAAAGCCTCATCACAGCATCACCACAGCGTCACAATAGCATCATTACAGCATCATCACAGCATCATCACGGCATCATCACAGCATCATCACAGCGTCTTTGCAGTGTCATCGCAGCGTCATAAAAGCATCATCATACCGTCATCACAGCATCATTACAGCATACTAACAAGACAATCAGAGCGTCATCATAGCATTACCACAGCATCATAACAGCGTAATCACAGCCTCATAGCATCATTATAGCATCATCACAGCAGCATCACAGCAGCATCGCATCGTCATCAGAGCATTATCACAGTGTCATCACAATGTCATCACAGCATCATTACAGCATCATCACAGCATAATCACAGAGGTATCACTGTGTCATCGTAGTGTCTTTCCTGGTTTCAGTTAGAACAGATTTAATTTTTTTTCTGAGTAGCTGGTGGGATGCTGTGCTTTGGCTTAGGATGAGAAGAGTGCTGATAGCACCCCGATGTTTTAATTGTTGCAGAGCAGTGCTTAAACTAAGCCAAGGACATCTCTGCTTCTTGCTCTGTCCTGCCAATGGGCAGGCTGGGGGTGCAGTAACAGCTGGGAGGGGACAGACCCAGGACAGGTGACCCAAACTATCCAAAGGGGTATTCCATACCATCTGACGTCATGCTAAACAATAAATAGGAGTGGCTTGGGGTTAGGCTGGGCATCGGTCAGCGGGTGGTGAGCAATTGCATTGTGCATCACTTGTTTGTACATAATATTAGTAGTAGTACTATTATCATCATTGCATTATTATTATTATTATTATTATTATTATTATTATTATTATTATTATTATTATTATTATTATTATTATTATTATTTTCCTGTCTTATTAAACTGTCTTTATCTCAACTCACGGGCTTCACTTTCCATTTCTCTCCCCTGTCCCAGAAAGGGAGGGGGGAGGGTGAGCGAACGACTGCGTGGTGTTTAGCTGCCGGCCAAGTTAAACCACGACAATGTCATAACAGCATCATCAGAGAATAATCACAGCATCATAAAAGCATCATCAAAGCGTCATCACAACATCATCACAGCATCATCACAGCATAATCACAGCGTCATCACAGAATCATCAAGGCTTCATCACAGCATCATCACAGCATCATCACAGCATCATTGCAGCGTCATCGCAGCGTCATCACAGCATCACCACAGTATAATCAGTGTCATCACAGTGTCATCACAGCGTCACAAGAGCATCATTAGAGCATCATCACAGCAGCATCACAGCAGCATCACAGCGTCAACACATCGTCTTCATAATGTCATCACAGCGTCATCGCAGCATCAAAAGAGCGTCATGGCAGCGTCATGGAAGAGTCATCACAGCATCATCCCAGTATAATCATAGTGTCATCACAGAGTCATCACAGCGATATCACAGCATCATCGGAGCTTCGTCACAGTGCTATCACAGTGACATCGTAGCGTCCTCACAGCGTCATCGCAACATCAAAACAGTGTATTCGCTGCATCATCACAGCGTCATCACAGCGTCATCACAGCATCATCACAGCATCATCAGAGCTTCATCGCAGTGTTATAACAGCATAATCATAGAATCATCATAGCATCATCACAGCATCATCGTAGCGTCATCAGAGCATCATCACAGCATCATCACAGCATCATCACAGTGTCTTCACAGCGTCATCACAGCGTCATCACAGCATCAACAGTGTCATCACAGAGTCATCACAGCGTCATCGTATCATCATAGAGCGTCATCATAGCGTCATCACAGTGTCATCGTATCGTCATCACAGCATAAACACAGCATCATCACAGCGTCATCACAGAACCATAACAGCGTCATCACAGCACCATCACAGCATAATCATAGAGTCATAACAGCATCGTCATAGCATCATCATAGCGTCATCACTGCATCATTACAAAGTCCTAACAGCACAATCGGAGCGTCATCACAGCATTACCAAAGAATGATAACAGCGTAATCACAGCCTTATCACAGCCTCATCACAGCATCATCACAGCATCATCAGAGCGTCAACACAGTGCTATCACAGCATCATCACAGCGTCATCACAGCGTCATCACAGTGTCATCACAGCGTAATCATAGTGTCATTACAGAATCATCAAAGCCTCATCACAGAGTCATCGCAGCGTCACAAGAGTATCATCAAAGCATCATCACAGCTTATTCACTGCGTCATAACAGCATCATCGCAGCGTCATCACAGCGTCATCATAGCGTCATCACAGAATCATCACAGTGTCATCACAGCATCATCACAGTGTCACAAGAGTGTCATCACAGCATCATCAGAGCGTCATTGCAGCGTCATCACAGCGTCACAATAGCATCATTACAGCATCATCACAGCATCATCACGGCATCATCACAGCGTCATCACAGCGTCATTGCAGCGTCATCGCAGCGTCATCACAGCATCACCACAGTATAATCAGTGTCATCACAGCGTCATCACAGTGTCACAAGAGCATCATTAGAGCATCATCACAGCAGCATCACAGCAGCATCACAGCGTCAACACATCATCTTCATAGTGTCATCACAGCGTCATCGCAGCATCAAAAGAGCGTCATGGCAGCGTCATGGAAGAGTCATCACAGCATCATCCCAGTATAATCATAGTGTCATCACAGAGTCATCACAGCAATATCACAGCATCATCAGAGCATCATCACAGTGCTATCACAGTGACATCTTAGCGTCCTCACAGCGTCATCGCAACATCAAAACAGTGTATTCACTGCATCATCACAGCGTCATCACAGCGTCATCACAGCATCATCAGAGCTTCATCGCAGTGTTATAACAGCATAATCATAGAATCATCATAGCATCATCACAGCATGTGTTGGGTCTGTCTGAGCTGGAGTCACCTTTTCCCTGCAGCAGCCCGCACAGTGCTGTTCTCTGCACTCGTAGCTGGAACAGCACTGATATCACTCCAGTGTTGTGTCTATTGCTGCGTAGTGCTGGCACAGCATCAGGACTCCTTCTAAGCCCCCAAGAGCCAGCAGGCTGGGGGTGGGCAAGTGATGGGGAGGGGACATTGCTGGGGCAGCTGACCTAAACCAACCAAAGGGCTATTCCATAACACCTGATGTCACACTCAGCAATAAAAGGGGGGGGCTCTCGTGGGGGAGGGGGCTGTTCCTCCTGAACAACCACTACGCGTTTGAGGCCCTGCTTCCCAGGACGTGGCCGAACACCGCTCGCTGATGGGAAGTAGAGAATAATTTTTCTCTCTCTCTGTGCTTCCGCGCGGACTGATTGTTTCTTTTGTATCTGTTTCTCCTTCCCATTCCCTTTCCCTTTAATTAAACCTTTCTCATCTCAAACCTCGAGTTCTCTGTGTTGTATTTTCTCCCCCCCTTCTGAGGAGAGGGGGAGTGAGAGAGCGGTTGTGGTGGAGCTTGGCTGCCCACCTGAGTAAAACCACCACACAGCATCATCGTAGCGTCATCAGAGCGTCATCACAGCATCATCACAGTGTCTTCACAGCGTCATCACAGCGTCATCTGAGTGTCATCGCAGCGTCAACGCAGTGTCATAAGAGCATCATCATACCATCATCACAGCGTAATCGCAGCATCATCGCAGCGTCATCACAGCATCACCACAGTATAATCAGTGTCATCACAGCGTCACAAGAGCATCATCACAGCGTCATCACAGTGTCATCACATCATCTTCATAGTGTCATCACAGAGTCATCACAGCATCATCACAGCGTCATCATAGTGTCATTACAGAATCATCAAAGCCTCATCACAGCGTCATCGCAGCGTCACAAGAGTATCATCAAAGCATCATCACAGCTTATTCACTGCGTCATAACAGCATCATCGCAGCGTCATCACAGTGTCATCGTATCGTCATCACAGCATAAACACAGCATCATCACAGCGTCATCACAGAACCATAACAGCGTCATCACAGCACCATCACAGCATAATCATAGTCATAACAGCATCGTCATAGCATCATCATAGCGTCATCACTGCATCATTACAACGTCCTAACAGCACAGAGCGTCATCACAGCATTACCACAGAATCATAACAGCGTAATCACAGCCTTATCACAGCCTCATCACAGCATCATCACAGCATCATCACAGTATCATCGCAGCGTCATCACAGCATCATCACAGCATCATCAGAGCTTCATCGCAGTGTTAGAACAGCATAATCATAGAATCATCATAGCATCATCACAGCATCATCATAGTGTCATAATAGCGTCATCACAGCATCATAACTGCGTCATCAGAGCGTCATCACAGCATCATCACAGCATCATCACAGTGTCTTCACAGCGTCATCACAGCGTCATGAGTGTCATCAAAGCGTCAACGCAGTCATAAAAGCATCATCATACCATCATCACAGCGTAATCGCAGCATCATCGCAGCGTCATCACAGCATCACCACAGTATAATCAGTGTCATCACAGCGTCATCACAGCGTCACAAGAGCATCATTAGAACATCATCACAGCAGCATCACAGCGTCAACACATCATCTTCATAGTGTCATCACAGCGTCATCGCAGCATCAAAAGAGCGTCATGGCAGCGTCATGGAAGAGTCATCACAGCATCATCCCAGTATAATCATAGTGTCATCACAGAGTCATCACAGCGATATCACAGCATCATCACAGCGTCATCACAGCGTCATCACAGTGTCATCACATCATCTTCATAGTGTCATCACAGAGTCATCACAGCATCATCACAGAGTCATCATAGTGTCATTACAGAATCATCAAAGCCTCATCACAGCGTCATCGCAGCGTCACAAGAGTATCATCAAAGCATCATCACAGCTTATTCACTGCGTCATAACAGCATCATCGCAGCGTCATCACAGCGTCATCATAGCGTCATCACAGAATCATCACAGTGTCATCACAGCATCATCACAGTGTCACAAGAGTGTCATCACAGCATCATCAGAGCGTCATCACAGCGTCATCGCAGCGTCACAATAGCATCATTACAGCATCATCACAGCATCATCACGGCATCATCACAGCATCATCACAGCGTCTTTGCAGTGTCATCGCAGCGTCATAAAAGCATCATCATACCGTCATCACAGCATCATTACAGCATACTAACAAGACAATCAGAGCGTCATCATAGCATTACCACAGCATCATAACAGCGTAATCACAGCCTCATAGCATCATTATAGCATCATCACAGCAGCATCACAGCAGCATCGCATCGTCATCAGAGCATTATCACAGTGTCATCACAATGTCATCACAGCATCATTACAGCATCATCACAGCATAATCACAGAGGTATCACTGTGTCATCGTAGTGTCTTTCCTGGTTTCAGTTAGAACAGATTTAATTTTTTTTCTGAGTAGCTGGTGGGATGCTGTGCTTTGGCTTAGGATGAGAAGAGTGCTGATAGCACCCCGATGTTTTAATTGTTGCAGAGCAGTGCTTAAACTAAGCCAAGGACATCTCTGCTTCTTGCTCTGTCCTGCCAATGGGCAGGCTGGGGGTGCAGTAACAGCTGGGAGGGGACAGACCCAGGACAGGTGACCCAAACTATCCAAAGGGGTATTCCATACCATCTGACGTCATGCTAAACAATAAATAGGAGTGGCTCGGGGTTAGGCTGGGCATCGGTCAGCGGGTGGTGAGCAATTGCATTGTGCATCACTTGTTTGTACATAATATTAGTAGTAGTACTATTATCATCATTGCATTATTATTATTATTATTATTATTATTATTATTATTATTATTATTATTATTATTATTATTATTATTATTTTCCTGTCTTATTAAACTGTCTTTATCTCAACTCACGGGCTTCACTTTCCATTTCTCTCCCCTGTCCCAGAAAGGGAGGGGGGAGGGTGAGCGAACGACTGCGTGGTGTTTAGCTGCCGGCCAAGTTAAACCACGACAATGTCATAACAGCATCATCAGAGAATAATCACAGCATCATAAAAGCATCATCAAAGCGTCATCACAACATCATCACAGCATAATCACAGCGTCATCACAGCATCATCAAGGCTTCATCATAGCATCATCACAGGATCATCAGAGCATCATCACAGCGTCATCACGGCATCATTACAGCATCATAACAGCACCATCTAAGCATCATATCTGCATTATCAAAGCATCATCACAGCATCATCACAGCGTCATCACAGCATAATCGTAGTGTCATCACAGCATCATCACGGCTTCATCATAACGTCATCACAGGGTCATCAGAACATCATCATAGCGTCATCACAGCATCATCGTAGCGTCATAACATCGTCATCACTGTGTCATCACAGCATCATCACAACACCATAATAGCATCATCATAGCATCATCATAGCATCATCACAGCGTCTTCTCAGTGTCATCGCAGCATCATAACAGCATCATCAGAGCGTCATCACAGCGTCATCACAGCATAATCGTAGTGTCATCACAGCATCATCACGGCTTCATCATAGCGTCATCACAGCGTCATAACAGCAGCAACACAGCATCATCATAGCATCATCATTGCATCTTTACAGCATCATAACAGCACCATAACAGCATCATATCTACATCATCACAGCGTCATCACAGCGTCATCACAGCATCATCATAGTGTCATCACAGCATCATCGTAGCGTCATAACATAATCATCACTGTGTCATCATAGTATCATCACAGCATCAAAACAGCATCATCATGGCTTCATCAGAGCATGATCACAGCATCATCATGGCTTCATCACAGCGCCATCACAGCGTCATCACAGCATCATCACAGCGTCATCACAGCGTCATCACAGCGTCATCGCAGCGTCATCACAGCATCATCACAGCATCATCACAGTATCATCGCAGCGTCATAACAGCATATTCACTGCATCATATCAGCATTATCACAACATCATCACAGCATTATCACGGCGTCATCAGAGCGTCATCGCAGCATCATCACAGAGTCATCACAGTGTCATCATTATTTCATCGCGGCTTCCTCGCTGCGTCATCGCAGCATCATAACAGTGTCATCACAGCGTCATCATATCGTCATCACAGCGTCATGACAGAGTCATCACAGCATCATCATTTCGTTATCTCAGGACCATCATAGCGTCACAAAAGCATCATCACAGCGTCATCACAGCGTCACAAGAGCTGCATCGCAGCGTCATAACAGCGTCATCGCAGCGTCATCACAGCGTCATCACAACATAATCATATTGTCATCACAGTGTCATCAGAGCGTATCACAGCATCATAACAGCATCATCTCAGTGTCATCACAGCATCATTACAGCATCAACACCGCATCATCACAGCGTCATCACATCATCACAGCATCATCACAGCATCATCATACCGTCATACCATCATCATCACAGTGACATCGCAGCGTCCTCACAGCGTCATCGCAACATCATAACAGCATCATCACAGTATCATCACAGCATCATCACAGTGTCATCAGAGCTTCATCGCAGTGTTATAACAGCATTATCACAGAATCATAGCGTCATCACAGCATCATCGTAGCGTCATAATAGCGTCATCACTGCATCATCACAGCATCATAACTGTGTCATCACAGCATCATCACAGCGTCTTCACAGCGTCCTCACAGCATCAAAAGAGCATCATCATGGCGTCATCAGAGCGTCATCACAGCATAATCACAGAATCAACACAGCGTCATCACACCGTAATCACAGCATCATCACAGCATCATCACATTGTCATCACAGTGTCATCACGGCATCATCACAGCGTCTTCACAGTGTCATCGCAGCATCATAACAGCATCATCATAGCATCATCATAGTGTCATCACAGCGTCATCACAGCGTCATCGCAGCGTCATCACAGCATCACCACAGTATAATCAGTGTCATCACAGCGTCATCACAGCGTCACAAGAGCATCATTAGAGCATCATCACAGCAGCATCACAGCAGCATCACAGCGTCAACACATCATCTTCATAGTGTCATCACAGCGTCATCGCAGCATCAAAAGAGCGTCATGGCAGCGTCATGGAAGAGTCATCACAGCATCATCCCAGTATAATCATAGTGTCATCACAGAGTCATCACAGCAATATCACAGCATCATCAGAGCATCATCACAGTGCTATCACAGTGACATCTTAGCGTCATCACAGCGTCATCACAGTGTCATCACAGCGTAATCATAGTGTCATTACAGAATCATCAAAGCCTCATCACAGCATCATCGCAGCGTCACAAGAGTATCATCATAGCATCATCACAGCATCATCGCAGCGTCACAAGAGTATCATCAAAGCATCATCACAGCTTATTCACTGCGTCATAACAGCATCATCGCAGCGTCATCACAGTGTCATCACATCATCTTCATAGTGTCATCACAGAGTCATCACAGCATCATCACAGCGTCATCATAGTGTCATTACAGAATCATCAAAGCCTCATCACAGCATCATCACAGCGTCACAATAGCATCATTACAGCATCATCACAGCATCATCACGGCATCATCACAGCATCATCACAGCGTCTTTGCAGTGTCATCGCAGCGTCATAAAAGCATCATCATACCATCATCACAGCATCATTACAGCATACTAACAAGACAATCAGAGCGTCATCATAGCATTACCACAGCATCATAACAGCGTAATCACAGCCTCATAGCATCATTATAGCATCATCACAGCAGCATCACAGCAGCATCGCATCGTCATCAGAGCATTATCACAGTGTCATCACAATGTCATCACAGCATCATTACAGCATCATCACAGCATAATCACAGAGGTATCACTGTGTCATCGTAGTGTCTTTCCTGGTTTCAGTTAGAACAGATTTAATTTTTTTTCTGAGTAGCTGGTGGGATGCTGTGCTTTGGCTTAGGATGAGAAGAGTGCTGATAGCACCCCGATGTTTTAATTGTTGCAGAGCAGTGCTTAAACTAAGCCAAGGACATCTCTGCTTCTTGCTCTGTCCTGCCAATGGGCAGGCTGGGGGTGCAGTAAGAGCTGGGAGGGGACAGACCCAGGACAGGTGACCCAAACTATCCAAAGGGGTATTCCATACCATCTGACGTCATGCTAAACAATAAATAGGAGTGGCTCGGGGTTAGGCTGGGCATCGGTCAGCGGGTGGTGAGCAATTGCATTGTGCATCACTTGTTTGTACATAATATTAGTAGTAGTACTATTATCATCATTGCATTATTATTATTATTATTATTATTATTATTATTATTATTATTATTATTATTATTATTATTATTATTATTTTCCTGTCTTATTAAACTGTCTTTATCTCAACTCACGGGCTTCACTTTCCATTTCTCTCCCCTGTCCCAGAAAGGGAGGGGGGAGGGTGAGCGAACGACTGCGTGGTGTTTAGCTGCCGGCCAAGTTAAACCACGACAATGTCATAACAGCATCATCAGAGAATAATCACAGCATCATAAAAGCATCATCAAAGCGTCATCACAACATCATCACAGCATCATCACAGCGTCATCACAGCATCATCACAGCATCATCAAGGCTTCATCATAGCATCATCACAGGATCATCAGAGCATCATCACAGCGTCATCACAGCATAATCAAAGTGTCATCACAGCGTCATCACGGCATCATTACAGCATCATAACAGCACCATCTAACCATCATATCTGCATTATCAAAGTATCATCACAGCGTCATCACAGCGTCATCGTATCATCATAGAGCGTCATCATAGTGTCATCACAGTGTCATCGTATCGTCATCACAGCATCATCACAGTGTCATCACAGAACCATAACAGCGTCATCACAGCACCATCACAGCATAATCATAGAGTCATAACAGCATTGGCATAGCATCATCATAGCGTCATCACAGCATCATTACAGCGTCCTAACAGCACAATCAGAGCGTCATCGCAGCGTCATCACAGCATCATCACAGTGTCATCGCAGCGTCATAACAGCATATTCACTGCATCATATCAGCATTATCACAACATCATCACAGCATTATCATGGCGTCATCAGAGCGTCATCGCAGCATCATCACAGAGTCATCACGGTGTCATCATTATTTCATCGCGGCTTCCTCGCTGCGTCATCGCAGCATCATAACAGTGTCATCACAGCGTCATCATATCGTCATCACAGCGTCATGACAGAGTCATCACAGCATCATCATTTCGTTATCTCAGGATCATCATAGCGTCACAAAAGCATCATCACAGCGTCATCACAGCGTCACAAGAGCTTCATCGCAGCGTCATAACAGCGTCATCGCAGCGTCATCACAGGGTCATGGCAGCGTCATGGCAGTGTCATCACAGCGTCATCACGGCATCATCATAGCATCATCACAGCGTCATCTCAGTGTCATCACAGCATCATTACAGCATCATCACACCATCATCACAGCGTCATCACAGCATAATCGTAGTGTCATCACAGCATCATCACGGCTTCATCATAGCGTCATAACAGCAGCAACACAGCATCATCATAGCATCATCATTGCATCTTTACAGCATCATAACAGCACCATCTCAGCATCATATCTACATTATCACAGCATCATCACAGCGTCATCACAGCGTCATCACAGCATCATCATAGTGTCATCACTGCATCATCGTAGCGTCATAACATAATCATCACTGTGTCATCATAGCATCATCACAGCATCAAAACAGCATTATCACAACGTCATCACAGCATCAAAACAGCATCATCATGGCTTCATCAGAGCGTGATCACAGCGTCATCACAGCATCATCACAGCGCCATCACAGCGTCATCACAGCATCTTCACAACACCATAATAGCATCATCATATCATCATCAAAGCATCATCACAGCCTAATAACAGTGTCATCACAGCGTCATCACAGTGTCATAAGAGCGTCATCGCAGCGTCACAAGAGCATTATCACAGCATCATCACAGCATCATCGCACTTTCATCACAGCATCTTCATAGTGTTATCACAGCATCATCACAGCGTCAACATAGTGTCATCACAGCGTCATCACAGCGTCATCGTATCATCATAGAGCGTCATCATAGTGTCATCACAGTGTCATCGTATCGTCATCACAGCATCATCACAGCATCATCACAGAACCATAACAGCGTCATCACAGCACCATCACAGCATAATCATAGAGTCATAACAGCATCGTCATAGCATCATCACAGTGCCATCGCAGCATCATAACAGCATCATCATAGCATAATCATAGCGTCATCACAGCATCATTACAGCGTCCTAACTGCACAATCAGAGCGTCATCACAGCCTCATCACAGCGTCATCAAAGCGTCATCGCAGCTTCATCGCAGCGTCATCACAGCGTCATCGCAGCGTCATCACAGCATCATCACAGCATCATCACAGTATCATCGCAGCGTCATAACAGCATATTCACTGCATCATATCAGCATTATCACAACATCATCACAGCATTATCACGGCGTCATCAGAGCGTCATCGCAGCATCATCACAGAGTCATCACAGTGTCATCATTATTTCATCGCGGCTTCCTCGCTGCGTCATCGCAGCATCATAACAGTGTCATCACAGCGTCATCACAACATAATCATATTGTCATCACAGCGTCATCAGAGCGTATCACAGCATCATTACAGCATCCTAACAGCACAATCAGAGTGTCATCACAGCATTATCACAGCATCATAACAGCATCATCTCAGTGTAATCACAGCATCATTATAGCATCAACACCGCATCATCACAGCGTCATCACAGCATCATCACAGCGTCATCACAGCATCATCATACCGTCAGACCATCATCATCACAGAGTCATCAAAGCGTCATCGCAGCGTCACGAGAGCATCATCACAGCATCATCACAGCGTCATCACAGTATCAACATAGTGTCATCACAGCGTTATCACAGCATCATCACAGCATCAAAACAGCATTATCACAACGTCATCACAGCATCAAAACAGCATCATCATGGCTTCATCAGAGCGTGATCACAGCATCATCACAGCATCTTCCCAACACCATAATAGCATCATCATATAATCATCAAAGCATCATCACAGCCTAATAACAGTGTCATCACAGCGTCATCACAGTGTCATCAGAGCGTCATCGCAGCGTCATAAGAGCATTATCACAGCATCATCGCACTTTCATCACAGCATCTTCATAGTGTAATCACAGCATAATCATAGTGTCATCCCAGCGTCATCACAGTGTCACAAGAGCATCATCGCAGCATCATCAGAGCGTCATCACAATGTCATCACAGCATAATCATAGTGTCATTGCAGCGTCGTCGCAGAGTCACAAGAGCATCATCAGAGCGTCATTACAGCGTCATAACAGCATCATCACAGCGTCATCACAGCATCATCACAGCGTCATCACAGCATAATCGTAGTGTCATCATAGCATCATCACGGCTTCATCATAGCATCATCACAGGTTCATCACAGCATCATCACAGCGTCATCACAGCCTCATCGCAGCGTCATCACAGCATCATCACAGCGTCATCACAGCATAATCGTAGTGTCGTCACAGCATTATCACGGCTTCATCATAGCATCATCACAGGTTCATCACAGCATCATCACAGCGTCATAACAGCATCATCACAGCGTCATCACA
This sequence comes from Anas acuta, assembly GCF_963932015.1. Taxonomy (NCBI): domain Eukaryota; kingdom Metazoa; phylum Chordata; class Aves; order Anseriformes; family Anatidae; genus Anas; species Anas acuta. Next base: position 24,460,870 of record NC_089016.1, on the reverse strand, counting down.
GCGTCATCACAACATCATCATACCGTCATACCATCATAATCACAGATTCATCAAAGCGTCATCACAGCGTCACAGGAGCATCATCACAGCATCATCACAGCGTCATCACAGCATCAACGTAGTGTCATCACAGCGTCATCACAGCGTCATCGTATCATCATAGAGCGTCATCATAGTGTCATTACATTGTCATCGTATCGTCATCACAACATAAACACAGCATCATCACAGCGTCATCACAGAACCATAACAGCGTCATCACAGCACCATCACAGCATAATCATAGAGTCATAACAGCATCGTCATAGCATCATCATAGCGTCATCACTGCATCATTACAACGTCCTAACAGCACAATCGGAGCGTCATCACAGCATTACCACAGAATCATAACAGCGTAATCACAGCCTCATCACAGCATCATTATAGCATCATCACACCGTCATCACAGCGTCATCGCAGCGTCATCACAGCATCATCACTGTATCATCACAGTGTCATCAGAGCTTCATCGCAGTGTTATAACAGCATTATCACAGAATCATAGCGTCATCACAGCATCATCGTAGCATCATAATAGCGTCATCACTGCATCATCACAGCATCATAACTGTGTCATCACAGGGTCCTCACAGCATCAAAAGAGCATCATCATGGCGTCATCAGAGCGTCATCACAGCATAATCACAGAATCATCACAGCGTCATCACACTGTAATCACAGCATCATCACAGCGTCATCACATTGTCATCACAGTGTCATCACGGCATCATCACAGCATCATCACAGCGTCTTCACAGTGTCATCGCAGCATCATAACAGCATCATCATAGCATCATCATAGCGTCATCACAGCATCATTACAGCGTCCTAACAGCACAATCAGAGCGTCATCACAGCCTCATCACAGCGTCATCACATCGTCATCGCAGCGTCATCGCAGCGTCATCACAGCATCACCACAGTATAATCAGTGTCATCGCAGCGTCATCACAGCGTCACAAGAGCATCATTAGAGCATCATCACGGCATCATCACAGCATCATCACAGCGTCACAAGAGCATCATCGCAGCATCATCACAGCGTCATCACAGTGTCATCGCAGAGTGATGACTCGGCACAACATTTGCCAGCTTCCAGTCTACCGGGACCTCTCCAGATTCCCAGGATCGTTGAAAAATAATTGAGAGAGGTTCCGCGATGACGTCCGCCAGCTCTTTCAGCACCCGGGGATGAATCCCATCCGGACCCATGGACTTGTAGGGATCCAGGTGGAGTAGCAAATCCCGCACACGTTCAGGGTCGGTTGGGAGTTTGTCATCCCCACCGTCCCGGTCCTCCAGCTCAGGGCACCCTGGGTCCCGAAGCCCATCATCGGCATTGAAGACAGAGGCAAAGAAGGCGTTAAGCGTCACTGCTTTGCCTATGTCATTTTCTATGAGGAGACCTTCCCTATCAAGGAGCGGCCCTATGTATTCTTTAGTTCTCCTTTTTCCATTCACATATCTAAAAAAAACCTTTTTATTTTCTCTCACAGATACAGCCAGCTTCAACTCTAGGTGTGCTTTAGCCACACGAATTTTCTCCCTACAAACACGAACAGAAAAAATAGGATTTATTAAAAGAATATAAAGGAATAGAGGTAAGCAAACAGCGCTGGGTGCCCCGGGAGTCTCCGCTCCACCAGGACGCACACCAGTTACATCAAGCAGCTGATTTTTATGCTCCTAGACTAATACATATTCATTACTACTTCTAAAAAAATAGATTATTATAATTAGCTTCCGGGGTCCAGTCCCTCCTACTGGAGCATGCGCATCAGTCTCCTCTGGGGGTCTCTAGGGGTCTTTCATGCTGAAGGCTCGTAGTCTTCCTCTCCCCTTTGTACTCACTTGGCACCATACCAAGTTTATAGAACATTTTCTGCAGGTCTTGTCTCCCAGCCGTCCTTCAGCTTCTTTTTCCTTCCTCTTAATCTCTTGGCCCCCTGGCCAGATACCAAAGATCCGCATAGTATCCCATAACAGTCACTAGTTATTAGTTGTTCTGAAACTCCCAGACATCAAACACAAACAGCTTTCTTATTGACGCTTCACGAGTCATTAAAACATTCTTCCCCAGCCATTCACAGGGACAGTCACATCTATAGCAGTGTTAAGTTAATCTCGAAGAAGACAAGAAAAAAAAAGGCTGTATCTGTTAGAAATAGAAGTCTGGAATAACAAAAGCAAACAGGTTCATAAATTTAAGGAGTATTTTCTGAAGACTTGATAAATTGACTAGAATGAGGGGGAGACTGGGAAACACTGCATCTGTGGTTCAAGAATTAAATTGCCAGTGCAGGGCCCAGAGGAAGACAGGATTCAAACATAATTGTTCTTTATGGACACGAATTGTTAAAACATTCGTCACAGTGTCATCACAGTGTCATCGCAGCATCATCACAGCATAAACACAGCATCATCACAGCGTCATCACAGCGTCATCACATAATCATAACAACGTCATCACAGCGTCATCACAGAATCATCATAGCGTCATAACAGCATAGTCATAGTGTCATCAAAGCAACATCATACCGTAATCAAAGCATCATCGCAGCATCATAACAGCATCATAATAGCATCATCATAGCGTCATCACAGCATCATTACAGTGTCATCATGGCATCATCGCAGCGTCATCACAGTGTCATAACAGCTTCAAAAGAGCATCATCACAGCGTCATCACAGCGTCATCACAGCATCATCACAGCATCTTCATAGTGTAATAAGAGTCATCACAGCCTAATCACAGCATCACCACAGCGTCATTACAGTGTGATCACATCGTCATCACAGCGTCATCACAGTTAATAACAGCTTCATCACAGACTCATCACAGTGTCATCACAGAATCATCACAGCTTCATTGTTCCTTCATAAGAGCATCATCAAGGTATCATCAAAGCATCATCACAGCTTCATCACAGTGTCATTACGGCGTCAACACAGAATCATCACAGCGTCATCACAGCGTCATCGCAGCGTCACAAGAGCATCACCACAGCATCATCACAGCGTCATTGCAGCGTCATCGCAGCGTCACCACAGCGTCATCACAGCATAATCACAGCGTCATGTAATCACAGCTGTGATGACGCTGTTATGATGCTTTGACTACGCTGTGATGATGCTCTAATGATGCCATGATGACGCTGTTATGATGCTTTCATGATACTCTTGTGACACTGCGATGACGCTGTGATGAGGCTATGATGATTCTGTAATGACGCTATGATGACACATGAAGCTGTGATGATGGTATGATGATGCTCTTATGACTCTGTCATGACGCTCTGATGACACTGTGATGACGCTTTGATGACGTTGTGCTGACACTGCGATGACGCTCTGATGATGCTGTGATGATGCTCTTGTGACGCTGTGATGACGCTGCGATGACGCTGTGATGATGCTCCTGTGACACGGTGATAATGCTACAATCACGCTCTAATGACGCGGTGATGATGCTGTGATAGTGCTGTGATGACACTATGATGATGCTGTGATGACGCTGTGATGACTCTGTGATTATGCTACGTGAATGATACCATGACGCTGTGATGACGCTGTGATGACTCTGTGATGATGCTGTGTTCATGCTGTGATTATCCTGTGATGATGCTGTGATGACGCTGTTATGACGCTGTGTTGACACTCTGATGACGCCATGATTATGCTGTGATGACACTGTGAAGATGCTCTGATGACGGTGTGATAATACTACGATCACACTCTAATGACGAGGTGATGATGCTTTAATAATGCTGTGATGACTCTGTGATGACACTCTGAAGATGCTGTGATGATGCTGCCATGACGCTGCGATGACACTGTGATGATACTGTGATTATGCTGTGATGATGCGGTGATGACGCTGTTATGATGCTGTGATGACGCTGTGTTGATGCTCTGATTACGCCATGATGATGCTCTTTTGATTCTGTGATGAAGCTGTGATGATGCTGTGATGATTCTGTGATGACGCTGTTATTACACTGTGATGATGCTGTGATGACGCTGTCATGACGCAGTGAATACGCTGTGATGATGCTTTGATGATACTCTTGTGACGCTGCGATGACTCTGTGATGATGCTTTGATGATTCTGTAATGATGCTATTATGATGCTGTGATGATGCTCTTGTGTCGCTGTGATGACGCTGTGATGACACTATGATTATTCTGTGATGACGCTGTGATGACACTATGATTATGCTGTGATGATGCTTTGATGATGCTGCGATGATGCTGTAATGATGCTCCTGTGACGCTGTGATGACGGTGTGATAATACTGCGATCACACTCTAATGACAGAATCACAGAATCACAGAATTTCTAGGTTGGAAGAGACCTCAAGATCATCGAGTCCAACCTCTAACCTAACACTAACAGTCCCCACAAAACCATATCCCTAAGCTCTATATCTAAACGTCTTTTGAAGACTTCCAGGGATGGTGACTCCACCACCTCCCTGGGCAGCCTGTTCCAGTGCCTAAGAACCCTTTCAGTAAAGAAATTCTTCCTAACATCTAACCTAAAACTCCCCTGGCGCAACTTTAGCCCATTCCCCCTCGTCCTGTCACCAGGCACGTGGGAGAACAGGCCAACCCCCACCTCACTACAGCCTCCTTTAAGGTATCTGTAGAGAGCGATAAGGTCGCCCCTGAGCCTCCTCTTCTCCAGGCTGAACAAGCCCAGCTCCTTCAGCCACTCCTCGTAGGACTTGTTCTTCAGGCCCCTCACCAGCTTCGTTGCCCTCCTCTGGACCCGCTCAAGCACCTCGATGTCCTTCTTGTAGCGAGGGGCCCAAAACCGAACACAGTACTCGAGGTGCGGCCTCACCAGAGCCGAGTACAGGGGGACGATCACCTCCCTAGCCCTGCTGGTCACACTATTTCTGATACAAGCCAGGATGCCGTTGGCCTTCTCGGCCACCTGAGCACACTGCTGGCTCATATTCAGCCGACTATCCACCATCACTCCCAGGTCCTTCTCTGCCTGGCAGCTCTCCAACCACTCATCTCCCAGCCTGTAGCTCTGCTTGGGGTTATTGCGCCCCAGGTGCAGGACCCGGCACTTGGCCTTGTTAAACTTCATGCAGTTGACCTCAGCCCATCGGTGCAGCCTATCCAGATCCTCCTGCAGAGCCTTCCTACCCTCGAGCAGATCGACACACGCACCTAGCTTGGTGTCATCTGCAAACTTACTGAGGGTGCACTCAATGCCCTCATCCAGATCATTGATGAAGATGTTAAAGAGGACCGGCCCCAGCACCGAGCCCTGGGGGACGCCACTAGTGACTGGCCTCCAACTGGACTTGACTCCATTTACCACAACTCTTTGGGCCCGGCTATCCAGCCAGTTTCTAACCCAACGAAGCGTGCGCCAGTCCAAGCCAAGAGCAGCCAGTTTCTTGAGGAGAATGCTGTGGGAGACGGTGTCAAAAGCATTGCTGAAGTCAAGGTGATGATGCTTTGATAATAAATAGAAGGTATTTTGAGCAAGTTTGCTGATGACACCAAACTTGGAGGAGTTGTGGACTCGAATGAGGGTGGAAAGGCCCTGCAGAGGGATCTGGATAGGTTGGAGAGCTGGGCGATCACCAACCGCATGAAGTTCAATAAGAGCAAGTGCCGGGTCCTGCACCTGGGACGGGGAAACCCTGGCTGCACGTACAGACTGGGCGATGAGACGCTGGAGAGCAGCCTAGAAGAGAGGGATCTGGGGGTCGTGGTAGACAGCAAGTTGAATATGAGCCAGCAGTGTGCCCTGGCAGCCAGGAGGGCCAACTGTATCCTGGGGTGCATCAAGCACGGCATCGCTAGTAGGTCAAGGGAGGTGATTGTCCTGCTCTGCTCTGCGCTGGTGCGGCCTCACCTCGAGTACTGTGTGCAGTTCTGGGCACCACAGTATAAAAAGGACATGAAACTGTTGGAGAGTGTCCAGAGGAGGGCTACGAAGATGGTGAAAGGCCTGGAGGGGAAGACGTACGAGGAACGGCTGAGGGCACTGGGCCTGTTCAGCCTGGAGAAGAGGAGGCTGAGGGGAGACCTCATCGCAGTCTATAACTTCCTCATAAGGGGGTGTCGAGAGGCAGGAGACCATTTCTCCATTAACACCAGTGACAGGACCCGCAGGAACGGGGTTAAGCTGAGGCAGGGGAAATTTAGGCTTGACATCAGGAGGGGGTTCTTCACAGAGAGGGTGGTTGCACACTGGAACAGGCTCCCCAGGGAAGTGGTCACTGCACCGAACCTGTCTGAATTTAAGAAGAGATTGGACTGTGCACTTAGTCACATGGTCTGAACTTTTGGGTAGACCTGTGCGGTGTCAAGAGTTGGACTTGATGATCCTTAAGGGTCCCTTCCAGCTCAGGATATTCTATGATTCTATGATTCTATTATGATGCTACGATGATGCTGTGATGATGGTATGATGATGCTCTTATGACGCTGCGATGACACTCTGATGATGATGTGATGATGCTCTTGTGACGCTGAGATGATGCTGTGAAGACGCTGCGATGATGCTGTGATGACGCTATGATGATGTGGTGATGATGCTGTGATGACACTGTTATGATGATGTGATGATGCTGTTATTACGCTGTGATGATGCTGAGATTACGGTGTGATGACGCAGTGATTCTTCTGTGATGACGCTGTGATGACGCTGCGATGATACTCTGAGGATGCTGTGATGATACTCTTGTGACGCTGCGATGACGCTGTGATAAGGCTTTGATGATTCTGTAATGACGCTATGATGACGCTGTGATGACGCTGTGATGACTCTGTGATGACACTATGAAGATGATGTGATGAAGCTGTTATGACTCTGTGATGATGCTGTGATGATGCTCTAATGATGCTATTGTGACGCTGTGATGACTGACTATACTGTGGTGATGCTGTGATGACGCTGCGATTACGCTGTGATGATGGTATGATGATGCTCTTATGATGCTGCGATGACGCTCTGATGACGCTGTGATGACGCTGTGATGATGCTGTGTTCATGCTGTGATTATTCTGTGATGACGCTGTGATGACGCTGTGATGACACTGTGATGACACTGTTAAGATGCTGCGATTATGCAGCGAAGACGCTGCGATGAAACTCTGATGATGCTGTGATTTCTCTGTGATGACGCTATGAAGATGCTGTGATGACGCTGCCATGACGCTGCGACGACACTGTGATGATGCTGTGATTATGCTGTAATGATGCTGTGATGACACTGTTATGATGCTTTGATGGCGCTGTGATGACGCTCTGATGATGCCATGATGATGCTCTTTTGATGCTGTGATGACGCTGTGAAGAAGCTGTGATGAAGCTGTGATGACGCTGTGATTATGATGTCATGATTCTGTGATGACGCTGTGATTATACTGCGATGATGCTGTGATGATGCTATCATGACACAGTGAATACGCTGTGATGATGCTTTGATGATACTCTTGTGAAGCTGCGATGACGCTGTGATGAGGCTTTGATGATTTTGTAATGACGCTATGATGACGCTGTGATGACGCTGTGATGACTCTCTGATGACACTATGAAGATGATGTGATGATGCTGCGATGACGCTGTGATGACGCTGCGATGACGCTGCGATGACACTTTGATGACGCTGCGATGACGCTGTGATGATGCTGTAATGATGCTGTTATGACGCTACGATGATGCTGTTATGCCGCTATGATGATGTTCTGATGACACTGTTAAGATGCTGCGATTACGCAGCGAAGACGCTGCGATGACACTCTGATGATGCTGTGATGACTGTGATTACACTATGAAGATGCTGTGATGACGCTGCCATGACGCTGCCATGACGCTGTGATGACGCTGTGATTATACTGCGATGATGCTGTGATGATGCTATCATGACGCAGTGAATACACTGTGATGATGCTTTGATGAAACTCTTGTGAAGCTGCGATGACGCTGTGATGAGGCTTTGATGATTCTGTAATGACGCTATGATGACGCTGTGATGACGCTGTGATGGCGCTATGATGATGCTGTTATGACGCTGCGATGACACTGCGAAGACGCTGTGATGATGCTGTGATGATGCCATGATGACACTGTAATGATGCTGTGATGATGCTCTTGTGTCGCTGTGATGACACTATGATTATGCTGTGATGACGCTGCGATAATGCTACGATCATGCTCTAATGATGCGGTGATGATGCTGTGATAATGCTGTGATGACTCTGTGATAACACTATGAAGATGATGTGATGACTCTTTGATGACGCTGCGATGACGCTGTGATGATGCTGTAATGATGCTGTTATGACGCTACGATGATGCTGTTATGACGCTATGATGATGTTCTGATGACGGTGTGATGATGCTGTGATGACGCTGTGATGACGCTGTGATTATGCTACGTGAATGATATGATGACGCGGTGATGACGCTGTGATAATGCTACGATCATGTTCTAATGACGCTGTGATGATGCTGTGTTCATGCTGTGATTATTCTTTGATGAAACTATGATGACGCTGTAATGACGCTGTGATGACACTGTGATGACACTTAAGATGCTGCGATTACGCAGAGAAGACACTGCGATGACACTCTGATGATGCTGTGATGACTCTGTGATGGCTCTATGAAGATGCTCTTATGATGCTGCCATGACGCTGTGATGACGCTTTGATGATGCTGTGATTATGCTGTTATGATGCTGTGATGACGCTGTTATGATGCTGTGATGACGCTGTGATGACGCTCTGATGACGCCATGTTGATGCTCTTTTGATGCTGTGATGACATTGTGATGACGCTGTGATGACGCTGTAATGATTCTGTGATGACGATGTGATTATACTGTGATGATGCTGTGATGATGCACTTGTGTCGCTGTGATAATGCTGTGATGACGCTGTTCTGATGCTGTGATGATGCTCCTGTGACGCTGTGATGACGCTGTGATAATGCTACGATCACGCTCTAATGATGTGCTGATGATGCTGTGATAATGCTGTGATGACTCTGTAATGACGCTATGAAGATGCTGTGATGACGCTGTGATGACGCTATGATGACGCAGTGATGACGCTACAATGATGCTGTGATGAAGCTATGATGATTCTGTGATTATGCTGTTATAACACTGAGATGAAGCTCTGATGACACTGTGATGCTGCTGTGATGACGCTGTGGTGATGCTGTTATGATGTTGCGATGACGCTGTGAGGACGCTGCGATGTCACTGTGATAACACTGATGATGCTCTGATGATGCTGTGGTGATGGTATAATGATGCTGCGATCACGCTGTAATGACGCTGTGATGATGCTGTGATATCGCTCTGATGACTCTGTGATGACACTATGATTATACTGTGATGAGGCTATGATGATTCTGTAATGACGCTATGATGACACTGTGATGACGCTGTGATGAGGCTATGATGAATCTGTAATGACGCTATGATGATGCTGTGATGACGCTGTGATGACTCTGTGTTGACACTATGAAGACGATGTGATGACGCTGTGATGATGCTGCAATGATGCTGTTATGATGCTCTAATGATGCTCCTGTGACGCTGTGATGACGCTGTGATGACGCTATGATGACGTTGTGATGACACTGCGATGACGCTCTGATGATGCTGTGATGATGCCCTTGTGACGCTGTGATGATGCTGTGATGACTCTGCGTAGACGCTGAGATGATGCTGTGATGACGCTATGATGACGTTGTGATGACACTGCGATGACGCTCTGATGATGCTGTGATGATGCCCTTGTGACGCTGTGATGATGCTGTGATGACTCTGCGTAGACGCTGAGATGATGCTGTGATGACACTATGATTGCGCTGTGATGACGCTATGATGATGCGGTCATGATGCTGTGATGACAATGTGATGACACTGTGATGATGCTGTTATTACGCTGTGATGATTCTGAGATGAAGCTCTGATGACACTGTGATGATGCTGTGATGACGCTGTGGTGATGCTGTTATGATGTTGCGATGACGCTGTGAGGACGCTGCGATGTCACTGTGATAACACTGATGATGCTCTGATGATGCTGTGGTGATGGTATAATGATGCTGCGATCACGCTGTAATGACGCTGTGATGATGCTGTGATATCGCTCTGATGACTCTGTGATGACACTATGATTATACTGTGATGAGGCTATGATGATTCTGTAATGACGCTATGATGACGCTGTGATGACGCTGTGATGAGGCTATGATGAATCTGTAATGACGCTATGATGATGCTGTGATGACGCTGTGATGACTCTGTGTTGACACTATGAAGACGATGTGATGACGCTGTGATGATGCTGCAATGATGCTGTTATGATGCTCTAATGATGCTCCTGTGACGCTGTGATGACGCTGTGATGACGCTATGATGACGTTGTGATGACACTGCGATGACGCTCTGATGATGCTGTGATGATGCCCTTGTGACGCTGTGATGATGCTGTGATGACTCTGCGTAGACGCTGAGATGATGCTGTGATGACACTATGATTGCGCTGTGATGACGCTATGATGATGCGGTCATGATGCTGTGATGACAATGTGATGACACTGTGATGATGCTGTTATTACGCTGTGATGATGCTGTGATTACGGTGTGATGACGCAGTGATTGTTCTGTGATGACGCTGTGATGACGCTGCGATGATACTCTGAGGATGCTGTGATGATGCTCTTGTGACACTGTGATGAGGCTGTGATCTCGCTCTGATGATTCTATGATGACGCTGTGATGACGCTGTGATGATTCTGTGATGACGCTGTGATTATACTGTGATGATGCTGTGATGACGCTGTCATGACGCAGTGAATACGCTGTGATGATGCTTTGATGATACTCTTGTGATGCTGAGATGATGCTGTGATGAGGCTTTGATGACGATGTGATGACACTATGAAGACGATGTGATGACGCTGCGATGACACTGCGATTACGCTGTGATGAGGTCTAGGGAGGTGATCGTCCCCCTGTACTCGGCTCTGGTGAGGCCGCACCTCGAGTACTGTGTTCAGTTTTGGGCCCCTCGCTACAAGAAGGACATCGAGGTGCTTGAGCGGGTCCAGAGGAGGGCAACGAAGCTGGTGAGGGGCCTGGAGAACAAGTCCTACGAGGAGCGGCTGAAGGAGCTGGGCTTGTTCAGCCTGGAGAAGAGGAGGCTCAGGGGTGACCTTATTGCTCTCTACAGATACCTTAAAGGAGGCTGTAGTGAGGTGGGGGTTGGCCTGTTCTCCCACGTGCCTGGTGACAGGACGAGGGGGAATGGGCTTAAGTTGAGCCAGGGGAGTTTTAGGTTGGATGTTAGGAAGAACTTCTTTACTGAAAGGATTGTTAGACACTGGAACAGGCTGCCCAGGTAAGTGGTGGAGTCACCATCCCTGGAAGTCTTTAAAAGACCTTTAGATGTAGAGCTTAGGGATATGGTTTAGTGGGGACTGTTAGTGTTAGGTTAGAGGTTGGACTCGATGATCTTGAGGTCTCTTCCAACCTAGAAATTCTGTGATTCTGTGATTCTGTGATGATGCTCTTATGACGCTGCGATGACGCTCTGATGATGCTGTGATGATGATGAGATGACGCTGTGATGACACTGCGATGACGCTCTGATGGCGCTATGATGACGCTGTGATGACGCTGTGATGACGTTGTGATGATTCTGTGATGAGGTTGTGATGAGGCTGTGATGAGGCTGTGATGACGCTCTGATTGTGCTGTTAGGGCACTGTAATGATGCTGTGATGACACTGTGATGATGCTATGATGATGCTGTTATGACGCTGCGATGACACTGCGAAGATGCTGTGATGCCATGATGACACTGTGATGATGCTGTGATGATGCTCTTGTGTCGCTGTGATGACGCTGTGATGACACTACGATTATGCTGTGATGACGCTGTAATGACGCTGGGATGATGCTGTGATGATGCTACGATCACGCTCTAATGACGCGGTGATGATGCTGTGATAATGCTGTGATGACTCTGTGATGACACTATGAAGATGCTGTGATGACTCTGATGACGCTGCGATGACGCTGTGATGATGCTGTAATGATTCTGTTATGACGCTACGATGATGCTGTTATGACGCTATGATGATGTTCTGATGACGGTGTGATGATGCTGTAATGACGCTGTGATGATGCTGTCATGACTCTGTGATGACGCTTTGATGATTCTGTCATTACTCTCCGATGACGCTGGGGTGTCGCTGTGATGACGCAGTGATGACGCTGCGATAATGCAGTGATGATGCTGTGATGACGCTGTGATGATGCTGCAATGATGCTGTCATCACTTTGCGATGACACTGCGATGATGCTGTGATGATGCCGCGATGATGCCGGGAATACAACATCCTTAGGACCTCCTGACTCCTGGGATCAGTCCACGGGCTGAGCTTCTCTTCCCCCCCCCCCCCATTGGGACACCTTTGGGTGAGGTTTGAACACTTGCTTATAAATCTCTCTAGAGTCTTTTATCCTTTTAACGCGTTTATTTCTAAGCTGAGCACCTGTAACACCTGTAACACCTGAACATTTCATGCATGCTAGCTAGCTTTTGCAGACAGTCACTATCACCAGCAATCCAAAGAACCTGGTTATCTGTTGCTGTAATAAATCATACTTGATTGCATTGTTATAGCTCTCATTAAGTGCAACTAGGGTAAGGGTGGTTATCCGTGATAGTTCAGTGTTCTGAATCCAACCAGACCCCAGATAGTTAACACGTTATTGGTGAATATCTGACCGGACCCCAGACAGTTAATGTGTTATTGGTGAATCCGATTGGACCCCCAGACGGTTAATCTGTTATTGGTGAATCCAACTGGACCCCAGACGGTTAATGCGTTATTGGTGAATCCGACTGAACCGCAGATGGTTAATGTGTTATTGGAGAAATCTGTGATTGTGACCGGACCTCAGATGGTTAATCTGTTATTGGTGAATATCCACTCAGAACCCAGACAGTTAATCCATTATTGGTAAATATCCAACCGGACCCCAGACGGTTAACGCATTATTGGTGTATCGGACTGGTTCAATACTCTGAACCCAACCGGGCCCATAAAGGTTAATCAGCTATACCCCTTAACGCGATAACTTCCAGCCACAGAAACCTAAATCGAGTAATGTGAAAATACCTGCCAGTCAATAGAGTAGGGCAAAGTCATACTTCCTGTGCTATAGATGCAGAAGGCAAAAAGAATTGCATTGTGCCTGACACTACTTTGGAACGTGTAACCCAGGTCAGGCAACTTTACCTTAGTGCTGACAAGTCCATCACTAAACCACGCTACCAAGCTCTACATCTACACCTTGGCTCTCCAGTCGATGACCCAGCTCATGGATGGCAATCAGGGAGTCTCCGTTAGCACGACACTGCCTCAGGTGCGCCACAATGGTAGCCATTGGCACCTGCTGTCCTTTAACCCTCAGCAAACCCTCAGCAGAAGGATTCTCTGGAAGGCCAAGCAAGGTAGACAACTACTTCATGTCCTTTATCTCCAAGGCAGCTATGCCAAAGCCCCACCGGTGGTGCCCTCTTTGAACTTTGAAGTTCCCTCTCCTGAAGCAGTCTATGCCGAGGATGCACATAGCCTCTGGGCCAGTTCTAATGGGGTGCTTTGGCCATTCCTTCCCAGTTCGACTCACTTCAGCCTCCAGTACAATTAACTGTTGGGTTCCCCCTGTTACTCCAGATATACAGTTGGGTACTACCTCTTTGTAGCTTGATGGCATTAGGATACAGTCTACACTGGTGTCCAGTAGAGCCTGATACATTTGTGGGTCTGATGTGCCAGGCCATTAAACATACCCAGTCCAGTAAACCCAATTGTCCCTTTCCTCCCCAACTCCCCCTGGCTGGAAGCAGGACCCCACTAGTCCTGCTCATAGTATTCATTACTGTGTCTGGTAGATGGCCCACTGGAAACACGTCCCACTATGGCACAGTCATCCCACAAGACAGGGGACAGGGCACTGACAGCCACGGGACACATTTGGGTGTGGAAAGTGGGGCTTAGCAGCAACAAGGAGTCAAGACAGTTGGGGGGGGGAGTGTCCTAGTTTCAATAAGGAAAGAGTTAATCTTCCAGTGGGCCGTCTACCAGTCACATTAATGAATAATTTTCCTTCTAGTAGCTGGTAGGGTGTTATGTTTTGGATTAGGATAAGAAGAGTGCTGATAACATGATGATATTTCAATTGTTGCAGAGCAGGGCTTACACCAAGCCAAGGACGGTTCAGCTTCTCACTCTGTCCGGTCAATGGGCAGGCTGGGGGTGCAGCAAGAGCTGGGAGGGGACAGACCCAGGACAGCTGACCAAACTGGCCAAAGAGGTATTCCATACCATCTGACGTCATGCTAAACAATAGATAGGGGTGGCTAGCCGGGGGAAGGGAGCAGGGAAGGGTAGGGGCAGATTGCTCGGGGTTAGGCTGGGCATGGGTCAGCGGGTGGTGAGCAATTGCATTGTGCATCACTTGTCTGTACACATTAGTAGTAGTACTATTATCATCATTATTGTTATTATTATTATTATTTTCCTGCCTTAATAAACTGTCTTTATCTCAACTCACAGGCTTCACTTTCCCGTTTCTCTCCCCCATTCCAGAGTGGGAGGGCTGAGGGTGAGCAAACAGCTCTGTGGTTTTTAGCTGCTGTGTGGGTTAAACCACAACACTGAATAATTAAAATAAAATATTAAAATGTAGGAAATAATAATAAAGATAACTAATTAGAAGAAACAATGTTGAGTTTTCTGGAAAACCTGTGAGTCCCATTAGTATAACAGGCACATTATTTATGATGAAGAAGCAGGTATCCAAATAGTTTCCCCACTGCATCCTTGAGCTCCTGGTTCCTCATGCTGTAGATGAGGGGGTTCACTGCTGGAGGAACCACCGACTACAGAAATGACACCACCAGGTCCAGGGTGGGAAAAGAGATGGAGGGGGGCTTCAGGTAGGCAAACATCCCAGTACTGACAAACAGCGTGACAAAGGCTAGGTGTGGTAGGCACGTGGAAAAGGCTTTGTGTTGGCCCTGCTCAGAGGGCATCCTCAGCACTGCCCTAAAGATCTCCATATAGGACAGCACAATGAAAACAAAACAATCAAAGGCCAAAAAACCACTAAACACAAGTGCCCCGACTTCCCTGAGGTAGGCATCTGAGCAGGAGAGCTTGAGGATCTGGGGGATTTCACAGAAGAACTGCTCCAAAACATTGCCTTGGCAGAGGGGCAGGGAAAATGTAGTGGCCGTGTGCAGGACAGCATTGACAAAGCCACTGCCCCAGGCAGCTGCTGCCGTCTGGGCACAAGCTCTGCTGCCCAGGAGGCTCCCGTAGTGCAGGGGCTTGCAGATGGCAATGTAGCAGTCGTAGCCCATGACAGTGAGAAGGGAAAACTCTGCATCAAAAAAGAAGAGTAAAAAAAAGTACTTGGGCAGCACATCCTTGATAGGAGATGGCCCTGGTGTCCCAGAGGGCATTGGCCATGGCTTTGGGCAGAGTGGTGGAGATGCAGCCCGGGTCGAGGAGGGCGAGGTTGAGGAGGAAGAAGTACATGGGGGTGTGGAGGTGGTGGTTGCAGGCTACGGCGCTGAGGATGAGGCCATTGCCCAGGAGGGCATCCAGGTAGATGCCCAGGAAGAGCGCGAAGTGCAGGAGCTGCAGCTCGCGCGTGTCTGCGAATGCCAGCAGGAGGAACTCGCTCACTGAGCTGATGATGGGCATTTGCTGACTCTGGACACAGTTGTCTGCTGAAGACAAGAAGGGAGAACAAAGTTAGAAGAGGCTTCTCTGAGGAAAACATATTGCAAGTTTTGGAGCACCACCCAGCCCAACCCCTGTCTATGCACCTGAACCTTTCTGCATTTCTCTTGCTTGAGCTGCAGCTGGTGCTGGCTGAGAGTGGCACTGGGAGCAGGGGCTGTGTGGGCTGCAGAGGTGTCCTTCCTGCTGTGCAGCAGGGGGAAGCAGGAACGTAGGGGAAACTCTAGTTCAGTTCACTGATCAGGTCAATGGAATTAGCAGTGCTGTTTCAAACAATTCATCTCAATGCAGAACAGAGCTTCAGATGCCACTGCTGAACACTCCTGTTCTCAGCTGCCCTGTGTGACCCATCTGTGACCTTCAGGACCATCCCACACAGGTGTTTCCCTGAGAAGAAACTGAAGACAGTTGAGAGCAGAGAAGTCCCAGTCCCAGTGCAGCTGAACAGAAGCCTCACCTTGTCTGTGGGTTGTGAGCAAGTTCTCAGCTCTTCCTTCCTAGCCAGAGGTGCAGAGGCATCACTCCAGCTTCCCTGCATCCTTCTGGAGAGCAGCACACAGCCCAGAAGGATGCCCAACAGACAGAGCTGGATATTCGCAATCTGGGGTGTCCCAATATCCAATCTGCATCCCCTGCAGTGTCTGGAGGAGGCTTGGCCACCACACTCTTGGCTGACTAAGGGTAGCTAGGTTATGACACTCCAAGGGGCTTCTGCCAGACTTCCTCACCTCACACTGTAACCCAGCAGGACTCTCAAAGCCTACTGCATTGCCCACTGCCCTCCCAGAAAGAAGACCCAGCAGGAGACCCTTCCAGGACCTGCAGCTGCATGGGCCTGCAGTTAGACCCTTACCTTGTCAAGGGCTGTGCAGGTTTCTCTTTCATGCAGCTCTCAGCATCCTCCCACTGCTAACTGCCTCCAAGCCCTCTCTCCTTTTCTTTTCTCTGTGCGCCAGCTGCGGTCAGAGCCCCCAGCCCTGCTGTGCTGTGCAGAGGAGCTGCTCCTGGGCACAGCTGTCTCTCTGCTTCATGGGACTTTTTAAAAAGTGTTTTCTCTGTCCCACGAGCCTGGCCCAGCTCAGCAGCACAGCACCAGCCCAAGGCACTGCAATCACCCCTCTGGGGGCTTTGCTGATGAGCCCACACACTAACCTCAGGCACTCAGAGACAATTGAAGACATCTCTCCAGAAGTGCAAGTCAGAGGCAAGTTTCCTGCAGTGTCCCCCTGAGGGCCAGCACTGACACAGCCTCCCTTGGAGCTCGTTAGAGCAGAACCCTGGAGGCAGTGAGGACAAGAAGACAAAGGCAGTGTGAAGGTGACACTGATGTGGAGGAAAACTGGATGTGTTTCACCAAGCACAAGGGCCAGGCCTTGACCCCTGTCCTCTGTGAAGGGACATCCTTTCCCTTCAGACACTGCTCAGGGCTCTTTGTGAGGCAGTAGGAGTTGGGGATGTGCATGGCCAAGTGCAGGAGAATGGTACGACCCCTGCGTGGTTCATTGGAGGGGGTGAGGAGGCAATGAGGCCCTGGTGCTTTCACAGTTAGCTGTCTCGTCATAGGCCTCAGTGACACAGAGCCACAGCTATAGCCGTGGATGCAAAGACCTTGGTCCTGTTGGGACTTTGAGCCTCTCCACAGCCATTGCTCCTCTCCTCACCAGGCTGTCTGAGGGACTCCCAGACTTCCAAATCTTTCACTACTGGATGCAGACCCTTCTGTGTGTAGTGTCACATTGGATCTGAGCTGAGTCTGATAACTCAGATCTTCTTGGAGGTCCTGCTCCTTGTAAGGCAGTTCTTAAGGAAGCTGGCCTGGTTCCTGGTGAGCAGGCACCACTGCTCATATGGCATCCCTCGTGGTGCCTAGGCCCTCCTCCTTCTGGGCACAGCTCACTCAGCAGGGTCCCAGTCTGCCCTCATGTGTGGGTTTCCTCTTCTTCTGGTGCAGTTCTGGGTTTTTCTCCTTGAAAATGTCAAGAGGTTCCTTTTGGAAAAATCCTGCAGTTCCTAAAGATTCCCTCACACTGATGCTCCATTCTGTCAGTTGGTCGTGTCTGCAGGCAGACAGTTCAGCCTTTGTGTGATTGTGCTCTCTCTGACAAGACAGCAGCATCAGGAGCTGCAGGAAAGTTTGGATAATACAGGAGTAACCAGTTGAATGGAATTGCAGCACGGAGTCACAGGAGGTAGGGGATGGAAGGCTGCCAGGTTCCACCTCTTCTGTGCTTCCTTCTCATGCATGCGGTCAGTTTGTCTGGACTTGTGTCCTGAATGTTATGGGGCTGTGCAGGTCAAAATTAGAAGTCCTGTGCCAACCTTCTAGGGTAGGTTTGTGTCTTTTTTTTCTCTCTTGCTCTTTCCTACTACCAAAGGAAGCTCCGTCAGGGTGGAAAACACTCCTGAAGTAGGCATCCCAACACAGCAGGCTCCTTGCGGCCTCTCAGCCAACCAGACACAAGTCACCTCAGCAGCAGCTTCCAAGTCAGTGGCCTGCTGCTGGCCTTGCAGCTTCATGGCTAGTCACAGCCAAGCCTTGTACCTCCTGCTGCCCAGTCATAGACAAGACTGCCTCCAGTCAAGCAGAAGGGATGGGACAACCAAGTCCGGGACAAGCAAGTGCTGGGTCCTGCACCTGGGACGGGGAAACCCTGGCTGCACGTACAGACTGGGCGATGAGACGCTGGAGAGCAGCCTAGAAGAGAGGGATCTGGGGGTCGTGGTAGACAGCAAGTTGAATATGAGCCAGCAGTGTGCCCTGGCAGCCAGGAGGGCCAACCGTGTCCTGGGGTGCATCAAGCACGGCATCGCTAGTAGGTCAAGGGAGGTGATTGTCCTGCTCTGCTCTGCGCTGGTGCGGCCTCACCTCGAGTACTGTGTGCAGTTCTGGGCACCACAGTATAAAAAGGACATGAAACTGTTGGAGAGTGTCCAGAGGAGGGCTACGAAGATGGTGAAAGGCCTGGAGGGGAAGACGTACGAGGAACGGCTGAGGTCACTGGGCCTGTTCAGCCTGGAGAAGAGGAGGCTGAGGGGAGACCTCATCGCAGTCTACAACTTCCTCGTAAGGGGGTGTCGAGAGGCAGGAGACCTTTTCTCCATTAACACCAGTGACAGGACCCGCGGGAACGGGGTTAAGCTGAGGCAGGGGAAATTTAGGCTTGACATCAGGAGGGGGTTCTTCACAGAGAGGGTGGTTGCACACTGGAACAGGCTCCCCAGGGAAGTGGTCACTGCACCGAGCCTGTCTGAATTTAAGAAGAGATTGGACTGTGCACTTAGTCACATGGTCTGGACTTTTGGGTAGACCTGTGCGGTGTCAAGAGTTGGACTTGATGATCCTTAAGGGTCCCTTCCAACTCAGGATATTCTATGATTCTATGATTCTAACCCATTTGGGGGCCTTCAACTGATCCCAGGAGTCAGGAGGTCCTAAGGATGTTGTATTTTCTCGGGATGGTATCTCCCCTGACTGTGGTATCTTCCCTAACATCCCCTCTCTCTTGGGCCAATTTATATTATTTTCTATCTTTTAGGTGGAGCTTGAGTGACTCTAGTCAAGCATATCTTAGTTATGATTGGTGAAAAGTTCTCTCGTCTCCATTTAAAGTAATAGGCTCTGAGAAATTTAGGGCACATGCTCAGTGAGGGGTGGTCGCACATTGGAGGTGGGTAGCTTTTGGGATGGAGGTGTGTTTTTGTATTATAATGATCTTTTAATGAGCAAAAATTACACTAGGGTACAGCATTTGTCAAAACATGACAGGTCTTTGGCTCAGGGTGGCAAAAGCGCAGCTTATCGGTCTTGGTGTGCACGAGAACAATCGAGTCCCCACCTGGTTACAGAGCCTAGCCGTGGTGTCTCCACTCCACTCTATGCTCCGTGCTGTTCCTTAGGGCTAGCACACCAAGTTTCCCCAGCGTGATAGCATCTAAGGTTGGGAGCCTAGGGAACGCTCAGCTAATGCAGCTATGCCCTACCCTGAAAGCCTCTTTAATGCTGTACATTTTCCTTAAAAAAGTGAATGTTAGTTTTATTTTCCTAGTTACTTCAGACAATTCCACCACACAGGGAACTACAGGCCTGTCAGTCTGACTTGTTGCGAGGGAAACTCATGGAGCAGATTATCTTGTGTACCATCACACAACACTTCCAGGACAACCAGTTAATGAGGACCAGTCAGAATGGGTTTATCAAAGCCAGGTCCTGCTTGACAAATCTGATCTCCTTCTAAGACAAGGTGATGTGTCAGTCCTCCTCCCGAACACCGGCTACGTGCGTTGAGGCCCTGCTTCAAGGACGTGGTCAATCATCGCTCATTTGTGGGAAGTAGAGAGTAATTTCTTTCCTCTGCACTTCCACATAGCCTTCATTTGTTTTATTTGTTTGTTTTCCTCCCTTTTTTTTATTTATTTTCCCTTTCCCATCACTTTTCCCCTTTCCCTTTTTATTTCCCTTTAGTTAAATTGTGAAGTTCATAATATACTTTATTTAATTATTATTATTATTTCCCTTTAATTAAATCATCCTTATCTCAACCCGTGAGTTGTTCTTTGTTTTACTTCTCTCCCTCCTCATCTAAAAAGAGGGGAAGTGAGAGAGCGGTTGTGGGGTTTAGCTGCTCAGCACGGTAAAACCACCACAGTCCTTTTTGGCGCCCAACGTGGGGCCTGAAGGGTTGAAATAACAATAGAATTGATTAAAACACGTACAACTAACACACTTACTTGCTAGTAACCATGTTCAGTGTCCTGTTAATAATGGCTTTGATCATATGTCATGCAATCCGTGTCATATTCTCCTTTCTCCTATATATCCGATCCGACAAAGTGCTACAATCTGTGTTCACTTTTTTTAATTCGCTGTGCTGCCAAGCATTGACCTTGAGATTAATCTGGAATTCAGGCTCTGCACTGTTATCATTTGGGTCTCATGGAAACTATCTTTCAGAGAATGTTCAGAACTACACTGCCTTCCTTTCCTCATCTGGATACCAGTTTATTAATAATATCAGGAATGGTACCTTTCCCTTCTTTCACAGTGGGCTAATTACAACCGTTTGGGAGTATTTTGAAGATCCATGTGTAACCCATGTATTGCTATTTCTAATTCTGAATAACAGGTTTCATTTTCTCTCTAAGATTAGTCAATTGTTTAGAAAGCTTACTTGGGAATCTGTCTCGAAACAGTCTTGTGGCGAGTGGCAAGGTGTGTGGGATGATGTTGGCAGATACCTGTCACGAGTGTCTCCTCCAATAGTTTTGAACTTCACCCCTGAACAAGTGCAAAATCCTAAAAACTTGGTAGAATGTTTGAGAGTTGTATGTCCTGACCCTGATAATGCCGGAGAACGACAGCTTGCAGCATTGTGCTGGGTCCTGGCTTATTCCTATCAAACACTGTTTAACATCATCCAGCAACTTGAAGGGAGGGAGGAAGTCTCTGAATCTGATGACCAAGTAACACATGCTGTGGCTGACCCCGAGGACCAACCAACTATGGTGTCAGTCGCCCCCATAGTCAAGTCAAAACAATGGAAACGGAGGTCAGCTCATTTAGTAAGGGAAGAAGGCTCTCCTAAGAAGGAGGGAGAAGGGGAAATGGCAGGCACCTCTAAAGCAGAGCCATCACAAAAACAGCAGGAAGAAGAGATGGAAATCATAAAGGAATCAGAAATCACTCGATCCTTATCCCTGAGTGAGATGCGAGAAATACGAAAGGATTATGGTCGACGCCCAGGTGAACACATCCTCACTTGGCTGCTTCGATGCTGGGATGCTGGGGCCAAAAGCCAACAATTAGAAGGCAATGAAGCCAAGCAGCTGGGATCCCTCTCTAGGGAAAGGGTAATTGACAAAGTAATTGGGAGAGGAGCACAGGCCCTCAGCCTCTGGAGACGACTCCTGGCAGCTGTGAAAGATATCCCCATAAGGAAGATATTGTATGTCACGTAGGCAAGTGGACCACTATGGATAAAGGTCTCCAGCATCTGCGGGAATTAGCTGTGCGGGAGATGATTTATAGGGATTTGGACAATGCCCAGACACCTCAAGACCCCGATGAAGTCCACTGCACAACATCCATGTGGCGTAAATTTGTGCAGAGTGCACCATCAGCACATGCCAGTACACTGGCAGTATTTAACTGGGATGAGGGGATGGGACCAACAGTGTATAATCTGTCCTGCCAGCTTCAAAAATATGAAGACAATCTCTCTGCTCCACTACAGTCCTGTGTCTCAGCTGTGGAGAAACTGTCTGAAAGACTTGACCAGCTCGTGGAACGAGCATATTCCCCATATTCCCCCTCATTTAGACGGAGTGATACTTCAGCCACAAAGAATCAGCATTCGCGTGCTCAAGAGAGAGAGTACCCAAGACGTACACCACGTGGCACCTTGTGGTTTTATCTGCGTGACCATGGGGAAGATAGGAGGAAATGGGATGGTGTACCTACTTCAACCCTAGCTGCTCAGGTACGTGAACTGAAAGGAAATACAGCAGCAAGAAGAGGGGCTCCTAAGAGAAATGCTGCTCCAGTTTCTATTGGGCAGTACCCCAGAGGCAGTAGAAGAGCTGATGTTATTCTTGACCCTGATGAAGGGAACTCTGCTTCTCATTTGCAAGAATTAAGTGGCAGACACTCCAACCAGGACTAGAGGGGCCCTGCCTCTGGCCAGGTAGAGGAGAGGGATAACCAGATTTATTGGACTGTGTGGATCCGATGGCCTGGCACATCAGAACCACAAGAATACAGTGCTCTAGTGGACACTGGCGCACAATGTACCTTAATGCCATCAGGCTACCAAGGGACAGAACTCACCTGTATCTCTGGAGTGACAGGGGGATCCCAACAACTAACTGTACTGGAAGCTGAAGTGAGTCTAACTGGGAATGAGTGGCAAAAGCATCCCATTGTGACTGGCCCAGAGGCTCCGTGTATCCTTGGCATAGACTACTTCTTGAGAGGGTACTTCAAGGATCCAAAAGGATCCACACAATGGCTCACTGATTTGTTTAGAATGATGCATAGATGGTTACTGGGATTAATCAAAGAGGGATTAAGGATTCTGTTTATTGTGTTGTTAATCATCATTGCGTGTTGTATTATAATAAATGTGGTTAAAGGGTTATTGGAAAACTGTTACATCGGGCCTGGTTTCCTCAAAAAGAAAAAGGGGGAATTGTTGAGGGGTTTTTGAAACAGTAAGGAGGCCGTGACTTGCTGCAGCTGAGCAAACCAAGCTACCAGGACGACTATGAGAAGTTCCCATGACAATGTTCCCACATCGCCCGACTGAGAATTTAGAAAAATATTGTTGCCAGCAGATGGCTTCAAGGACGAGATCTATGTGACTGCTAATCCCAAGGGTGTTGTTTTCTTGCAATTGTTTGTCTGAGTGCTTTTGACCAATAATCTTGTGTGAGACTATCCAAAGGGGGCCAAAGATTGCATTAGATCTGTGCCTCATCCTGTGATGCATTCAAGGCCAGTTGGGATGGGGCTTTCATCAACCTGGTCTAGTGGAAGATGTCCCTGCCCATGGCAGGTGAGTTAGAATTATGTGATCTGTAAGGTCTTTTCATCCCCAAACTATTCTGTGATTCTGTAATGAAACACAGCACCATACCAGCTACTAGGAAGAAAAATTAACTCTATCTCAGACAAAACTAAGAAAACTAAGAAAATATCCACACACAAAAATATTATGACCTTAGTCGATTGGTGTCAATAATAATAATAATAGTAATAATAATAGTAATAATAATAATTCCTTTTGCATTCTATTAAATTGCCTTTATCTCAACCCATGAACTTTTACTTTTTTTTTTTTCCCTCTGAGTTCTCTCCTCCGTCTCATTGGATGAATAGATTTGTAGTGCTGAGCTGCCTGCAAGGTCAAACCACAGCAAGTCTTCTTGGTGCCTAGCGTGCAGCGCAAAGGTTGAGATGCCAGATCTGACCACAGAGTTTTAAAAATAAATTGTTATAAGCATTAGATCAGTTAACAGTTGCTGATCACAATATTGATCTTTTTGATCTGGGGTCTGTTGTGTGTTTTCAGAACTGTGTTGTATAGCACATTACTAACTGTCTGTCTTCCATGTCATGCAGTTTATCAGTTCTGGGGGCTGGTTAAAGGTTAATGTTTTGCTGTATTGGATAACGCTGATTTATGATAGGATAAAATTGTTGCCACCTCCATAACTTGGGAGCCATCTCTTCACCTCTTAGAAACTATTAATAATTACACTCCTTTAAACTCTTTGCCTTTTCTCCTTGAGGAGTCCCTACAGGCACTCCAGCTCCTGAGATGGGCTTAAGGTTAAACACATCCCTATAATAGGTCCTATAGCTACTCCCAAACCTGCAATAGGCCCTGTAGCCACTCCAACTCCTCTGAAAGTCAGAATAACTCCTGTGATGGACCCTGCAGCCACTCCAGCCCCTGCGATAACTGCATCACTGGGCCAGAGAATGAACCTAAGACAGTATCTGTTGACTGTATATACAAGAGAAAACAGTGGGTGAGAAACTCAGTTTTTCTTTAGAAAGGAAGGAAACCCCTACCCAGACAAGAAAGGAGGAAGAAGAGGATGAGGTAGGTTTCTTCAAAGTTGGTCCATCTTGGAAGCAGGAGCACAAAGCAGAAGAAATCATATAAGCTGAAGTGGCTCAGGCGGACCTGGACTAGGGATGTAAGGGTGAGCTGTTTGCACCTCGATGGACCCATGATACATCAGGACATCTAGGGAAGGATGCCACATACAGATGGGCTCAAGATCAAGGGATGGACCTGACCACTGAGGTCATAACACAGGTTACCCATGAGTGTGAGACCTGTGCTGCAATCAAACGAGCCATGAAGGTAAAGTCTCCCTGAAATATGGGGAGATGTCTTGGATTTCAATATGGTGAGGCCAGGCAGATTGACTACATCAGGCCATTCCCACAAACCCACCAAGGCAAACGGTACATACTCACCATGGTAGAAGCAACTACTGGGTGGCTGGAAACCTATCCAGTAAACCATGCCACGGCCCGAAACACTGTCTTGAGCCTGGAAAGACAAGTGCTGTAGTGTCATGGTACACCAGAGAGAATTAAGTCTGACAATGGAAGTCCTTTCCGAAACAATCTTGTCACCTCCTGAGTGACATGGTATTGAGTGGGTGTACCACATCCCTTATCACCCACAAGCCTCTGGGAAGGCTGAGAGGTACAATGGACTGTTAGAGACTATAGTCGGCTGAATATGAGCCAGCAGTGTGCTCAGGTGGCCAAGAAGGCCAACAGCATCCTGGCTTGCATAAGAAACAGTGTGACCAGCAGGGCTAGGGAGGTGATTGTCCCCCTGTACTCGGCTCTGGTGAGGCCGCACCTCGAGTACTGTGTTCAGTTTTGGGCCCCTCGCTACAAGAAGGACATGGAGGTGCTTGAGCGGGTCCAGAGAAGGGCAACAAAGCTGGTGAGGGGCCTGGAGAACAAGTCCTACGAGGAGCGGCTGAGGGAGCTGGGCTTGTTCAGCCTGGAGAAGAGGAGGCTCAGGGGTGACCTTATTGCTCTCTACAGATACCTTAAAGGAGGCTGTAGTGAGGTGGGGGTTGGTCTATTCTCCCATGTGCCTGGTGACAGGACGAGGGGGAATGGGCTTAAGTTGCGCCAGGGGAGTTTTAGGTTGGATGTTAGGAAGAACTTCTTTACCTAAAGGGTTGTTAGGCATTGGAACAGGCAGCCCAGGGAAGTGGTGGAGTCACCATCCCTGAAGGTCTTTAAAAGACATTTAGATGTTGAACTTAGTGATATGGTTTAGTGGAGGACTTGTTAGTGTTAGGTCAGAGGTTGGACACCATAATCTTGAGGTCTCTTCCAACCTAGAAATTCTGTGATTCTGTGATTCTGTGATTCTGTGATTCTTCTTATCCTAATCCTAAACATAGCACCATACCAGCTACTAGGAGGAAAATTAACTCTGTCCTAACTGAAACCAGGACATGGAGTCATATGGAATTCACATGGGAAGGAACAAAAAAGGAGTGGGGCTGTTTGTGAGACCACTTGAAGAAGATCCTGTAACTCAGACACATTGATGTTAGAGCAAAGGTGGCCATTCAGAGGAGACCATGCTATTCTGGCTGTCCACCCTGTCAGCCAAGGGAGCTCGCACCGTGTGACTCACTCTGGGCAAAGAGTGGGCTCTGTGCTGCTCCCTGGCCACCGGGGCTGCTCCTCCATGTGGCAGGTGGGCTCTTGGCCCTGAGCCCCTCCTGCAAGCTGGGACTGCTCCTCCAGCTCCAGAGGAAATGGGAAGAGATGGCAGCTGAGACAAGTAAAGTTTTCACAGTTTCTTTATTCTTTCCCACACAGAAAACCTTATTCTGTAAGAATATAAGATGATTGGGGGAAAGTAAATAAAATAATTAATAGACAGGATGCCACAAGTAGAATTAAATCTAAAGCACAAGTTCAAGTAAATAATAACGATAAAAATAAAAGAATATCAAGCTATTGTATTAAGATATTTTTTTAGATAACCTGTTTGTCCCATTAGTATTATAGGTACATTATTGATGCTGAAGAAGCTTGTACCCAAAGAGTGTCTACAAGACATCCTTGAGCTCCTGGTTCCTCATGCTGTAGATAAGGGGGTTCACTGCTGGAGGAACCACCGAGTATAGAAATGATACCTCCAGATCCAGGGATGGGGAAGAAATGGAGGCGGGCTTCAGGTAGGCAAACATGGCAGTACTGAGAGTCAGAGAGAAAACGGCTAGATGAGGGAAGCATGTCGAGAAGGCTTTGTGCCGGCCCTGCTCAGAGGGCATCCTCAGCACTGCCATGAAGATCTGCACATAAGAAAATGAAATGAAAATAAAACATGCAAATGCTAAACAGAGACTAACTGCAAGAAGGACAACCTCCCTCAGGCATGACTCTGAGCAAGATAGCTTGAGGATCTGGGGGAATTCACAGAAGAACTGGTCCACATCATTGCCTTGGCAGAGGGGAAGGGAAAATGTAGTGGCCGTGTGCAGGACAGCATTGAGAAAGCCACTGCCCCAGGCAGCTGCTGCCATCTGGGCACAAGCTCTGCTGCCCAGGAGGCTCCTGTAGTGCAGGGGCTTGCAGATGGCAACGTAGCGGTTGTAGGCCATGACGGTGAGAAGGCAGTACTCTGCGCCCACCAAGAAGACAAAAAAGAAGACCTGAGGAGCACACCCTTGATAGGAGATGGCCCTGGTGTCCCAGAGGGCATTGGCCATGGCTTTGGGCAGAGTGGTGGAGATGCAGCCCGGGTCGAGGAGGGCGAGGTTGAGGAGGAAGAACTACATGGGGGTGTGGAGGCGGTGGTCGCAGGCTATGGCTGTGATGATGAGGCCGTTTCCCAGGAGGGCATCCAGGTAGATGCCCAGGAAGAGCGTGAAGTGCAGGAGCTGCAGCTCGCGTGTGTCTGCGAATGCCAGCAGGAGGAACTCGCTCACTGAGCTGATGTTGGGCATTTGCTTTGGACATAGAACCTGAGAAACGAGTAACAAATATGCATGTATGGACTGTTATGAGTAAAGTTTCTGACAAAAAATCCCAGTGAAAGCCTTAAATTCCCTGTTTCCAAGAGGACCTCTGTCTATCTCCCTGTCTGGAGACCTGCTTTGTGCCTGCTGAGTGTCCTGTACACAGCAGGCACCTCTGCCCATCAGCCCCTAAGCTGGACACCTCTGCTCCACTGCAGTGGTAAATGTCGTTGCTGTGGGCAGAAACCTCAACCAGAGTTCACATTGAGGAGGGCTGCTCTGTCCATCCCCTGGTGCCCAGCTGCTGGCTGCTTGCAGCACTCAGCTGGGGGATGGACGCACAGAGGTTGTGCTGAAAAACCATATCCCCCTGTCTGCAGGTCCTAAAGAACAGCTCAGAAAAGCCCTAGTGCACTCTGTAAGCAGAGAGAAAAGAAGGGATATTCTCAGGTTCGTCACTAAACTGTTCATGTCTCAGTTCAAGGCAGTAGAAGATCAGTCATCTGTGCAAATTCAACCACTCTGTTAACACAGAGCCTGCCCCACAATCAGAGTAGGAAGAGGCAGGCAGGGAGTGCAGAAAGTGCCTTCTCTTTGCAGGCAGCCCCTGCCCTGCCTTTCCTCTGCTCAAGCCCCTGGGTTCCCTGGGCAGGCTGAGTGCTGAGCCTGGCAGGCAGCAGAGGCCCTGCCCCGGCACACAGCACCTGGAGCACAACAGGGACCCTGCTCTGCACCACAGCCCTGGCCACCCCTGCCTGCACCCCCGGCTTCTCCTTCCTCCAGGAACTGCGGCTGCATTGTCCTCCAGCCAGAGACTTACCAGGTTCAGGGCTGGGAAGTGTTCTCCCCCAGTGCATCCTGCCACTTCTGCCTGCCTTTAACCACCCTGTCTCTGCAGGCAGTGACCCCAGCCCTGCTGCGCTGTGCAGAGGAGCTGCTCCTAGGCACATCTGTCTCTCCGCAGCACTTGCCAGGAGCTCCCCTTGGGCCCAGGAGCCCATCCCAGCTCAGCAGCACAGCACCCGACCATGGCATCGCTTGCTCTGTGCCCTTGGGCTCCCTCAAGGTGTCCCCAAGGCCTCAGGGCTGACAGCTCCTGAAGGCAGCAGGGTCTCTGCTGGGGTGTGGTGTTCGAAGCAGGCTGAACTGATCACCAACTGCTCCTCTCTGAACATGGGAGAGACACACTTTAGGAGTTTGATTTGTGCTGTTAGAGTGCGGTTTTCAAACATGAGTTTGTGGTTTAACCCAGTAGGCAGCTCAGCACCACACAGCTGTTAGCTCACTGCCCTTGCAAACCCACACCTGTAAAGGTCATGGGTTGAGAAAAAGACGGTTTAAAATAGACAGAAAATGTGGAGATAACAACAACAACAACTAATTGATCTATGCACAATGCAATTGCTCACCACCCAGTGACCGATACCCAGCCCATCCCCAAGCAGCGTTTCCCCCTACCCTGGCCAGCCTGCATCAGGATCCAGTGTTTTAGACCCTTGAGAATAGTTATACAGTAAAACCAGCTCTCAGAATGATTTGGATTATTTCTTTCCCTTTCTCAAATACTTCTGCTCTGTTGCCCCACATGATGATATCATCAAGATATTGCAGGTGTTCAGGAGCTTCTCCCATTCTAGGCCAGTCTGGGTCAGTCCATGGTAAATGGTAGGGCTGAGTTCCCACCCTGGGGCAGTACATTTCAGGTGGACTGGATGCTCCTGCAACTATGGCGTGCATGCTACTGCCAAAGTGATGGGGGTAAATGCATGTAGTGATATCAGTTGTGGCAGAGCACTTGTCTGCCTTTGCCTCCACTTCAAATGGAAGTTCTAGAATGCCCGCCACAGCTGCCCTCAGATGTGGCATGACTTCATTCAGGCCACAATAGGTCACCATTAGCCTCCACTTTCACATTAGGCTTTCACAATGGCTATTTGGGTCTATAAAAGATTGTACGAGTCACTTCTTGGCTCTCCAGTCAACGAACTGGCTCATGGATGGGAATCAGGGAGTCTTGGTTAGTGCGATACTGAGCAGCACCAGCTTTACTTCAGACTTCATCAGTCCTGCAACAGAAGGGTCCTGTGAGAGACCAGACAAGGTAGACAACTGTATAATGTCCTCTGCCTCTAAGGCAGCTATGCCAAAAGCCCACCGATACTCTTTTGGGTTCTTGAAGGACCGTCTCCTGAGGTAGTCTATGCCAAGGATTAACAGAGACTCCAGGCCAGTCCCAGTGGGGTGCTTTTGCTGATCCTTCCCAGTTAGACTCACTTCAGCCTGCAGTGCATTTAACTGTTGGGATCCCCATCAGTCCAGAAATACAAGTGGGTTCTACCCCTTTATAGCTTGATGGCATTAGGGTACGCTGTGCACTGGTTTCCACTAGAGCTTATATCTTGTGTGGATCTGATGTGCCAGGCCATGGAACCCTCAAAGTACATTAATCCTGATTATCCCTTTCCTCCCTCTGGCTGGAGGCTGGGTGCCTCTAGTCCTGCTCATAGTATTTATTCCTGTGTGTGGAGAATTGCCCACAGGAAACTGGAGCAGCAATTTTTCTAAGAAGAAGCCCTTTTTGTGATTATATTTCCTTGTAATTCATGTAACCGTGTACCAATTCATCCGTGGGGAAGCAGTGCCCTTGTTTCATTTTTAGCATGATGAGGAGTTTCCAAAGTAGACCTAGACCAAACCCCTGCCCCCCCTCGGCACCCCAGACGTATGACGGTATGGCGGCTAATGTCCTCAGGAGCCCCACTGTCTTTTACTCAGAGCTGTCCCCCGCTGAAAGAAGTGGGAGAGAGGAGTTTACCTGACTAGACCAGGGCGCTTGGGAGGGGGAGGAGACCTATTTGTCAGAGCAAACAAACT
Source organism: Anas acuta (assembly GCF_963932015.1). NCBI lineage: Eukaryota > Metazoa > Chordata > Aves > Anseriformes > Anatidae > Anas > Anas acuta. The sequence continues at coordinate 24,430,622 of NC_089016.1, read as the reverse complement.
GAGGTCCAGATGCTGGAAGAATAAATTGCCTTCTGCTGGGAACAGCGGCTGATGAGCAAGACCTTCACAGCGGGGTGGCGAGAGGGAGCCTCTTGGTCTGCAATAGAAAATCTTGCCCTGTCTGAGGCACTAGCAGCAAGGCTAAACTCAACCGATGAGAAACAATTTGCATCCAGGTCCTCCTACCTCCTCGGGAGCTGGTGAACTGAGGACTCGCGTTTTCCTGGCAAATTTTCCAGTGCAGCCTTCAAGGCGGAGCAGAACCCTTGTTGTAGGTTGCGAAGGAAACAGCCTTGCAGGCTGGAGATGTACCCTTGGAAATGGAGCAAGCGGAGGCCGGAGAGGGCCTCCACTGGGCACGTTGGGGAGAGGTGAGACAGGCTGGACAGGAGCTTGAGTTGCACAGGGGGAGCCTCCCCCTCTGTGATCACCCGTAAACTACCAACAGCTACACACCGCATGCCCACCCAAATACCCACAAACACCCCCTCTGGTGCCACGGCAGGGCCTTCAACAACTGGGTCGTGCTACCACAGTGTCTTGTGCTGCACAACTACTGCATTGTGCTGCACTGTGCTGTTCTGTGCAAACGCAACGTGGCACCATGGCGGACCCTCTTGCCAGACATAGCTTGCCGGAATGAGGCCCCTTGACAAGGTCCTTCTCTCCGCTGAGCTCCCAGCTCACGAGAGGTGCTAAGCTGGGAGCTGGGGGAGACTGAAAGGCTGCGACAGCTCACACCTTCTGCTCCCTCCCGCCTCCGTCTTGCAGGGTCAGCTCCTTCCTCCGCCAGACATGTCGTGCTACAGCCCGTGCCTGCCAGCCGCCTGCGGCCCAGCTCCTCTTGCAAACAGCTGCAACGAACCGTGTGTCCTCTGGTGTGCTGACTCCAGCGTTGCGATTCAGCCCTCGCCAGTGCTGGTGACGCTGCCGGGCCCAATCCTCAGCTCCTTCCCTCAGAGCACAGCCGTGGGATCCACAGCATCGGCTGCCATGGGGAGCTCGCTCAGCGCTGGCAGCGTGCCCATCAGTGCCGGGGGCTCCCTGGGCCTGGGGGGCTTTGGGTGGTCAGGGCTGGGCCGCGGGCTCTGCGGTCCTCTAGGACGGGGCAATCTCTTCTGCTAAAGCGCGTCCATCACCTGCCTGTGGGCGAGCGCCACAAGCTTCCAAGGGAGCCCTGGAGCCAGCCCTGAGAGCACGGCCATGGTCTGCAGAGGAGCCAAGCTTCCACCTCTGTGCCTGGAGGCGGGTGCCTGTGCCAGCCTCCTCCTTCTCCTCATCCGCCTGCCCTCTTTCCCACCTTTACTCCCCTTTGCCTTGAAGGGCAATTGAAAAAGAAGCATCCCAGGCGTGGGGGTGTGCCTTCAGATGGGAGCCCTTCTCTGAGCTTTCCACATCGTGGCAAATGCATTTCTTGGTCTTTCAATGGTCTTCTTCTCTGCCTTTTTCCCATTAAAGGACGCTGTAAATTAGAGTTGGTGAACTGTCCACTTGCCTTGTCGTCCCTCCTGGCTGAGCTTCCCGGACAGACAAGGTGGTGCAACAGATAAGGTGGGCACGGGGAGCATCCATGCCCAAAGCCTGCTCCGAGCATTAGGGCCATTCTCTGAGTTTTGCTGAACATCCAAAGTACATTGCTTGAGCTCTCATCTTTTGCATTTGCCTTTGATTTTCTCATTAAAGACATGGAGCATCGCCCTTGGAGTCTTGTTTCATTCTCCCCTCTTCTCAAATCCCGGGCAGCTGAGTAGGCAAACGAGTTCGTTCCTTTCCAAAACCCCGTGCTTGTCTGCAGTTTGCAGGGTTGGAAAGAGCCTTGTCTTTCATCCCTTGCACCGGACATAAGGTCATCTGTGGGCTGAGAGCTTGTTTGGACAGAGTATCATTACTCATTGGCATGCCTCAAAAGCTGCAAAGCAAAGTAGGAAGGAAGCCCACTTTTTCTGTTGAATGTCCCTGGGCTGCACTGCCTACAGCAGGGGCTCAACAGATTGCTGGATCAGTGAGGGCTGACACTGGCCCTGGCTACTTTGCAAGGAAACGCCCTGCAAAGAAGCCAGAACGTCAAGCCAAAGTATCTTGCACAGACTGTAGAAAGTCAGCTTTCCTACGCCTTTTCCACACGGGGCAATGCCAGTCTTGCAACAGGTACAGAAAGCCAAGGGGCAAGACAGAGGCAACCCTCAGGGCTCCATTGCTGGAGGCAGGAAGAGACTGCGTGCCTTTACCCTCTCCCCACAAACGGGACAGTGTAACAAGGGATGTAGTCAGCATGCCTAATGAAGGAGGTTTTGAAGGGAGCGAGTTCATCCTTGTGGGGGAACCCCAGTAATGTCCTGATCCAGCTCGGACATATATTTGCTTTGACGAGGAATACACGCAGAGCAGCTTATCCTCACTGTCTCTCTCTCTCTCTTTCTCTCTCTTTCCTATCTTCCTAGCTATCAATCAATCTAACTATCTAGCTATCTACTTATCTATCATGTGCCTTCTTAATCACAGGAGACTTGCTAGTGGTGATTGCTGTTGATCTGTAATAAACACAGGGTTTTAGAAAATAGAGCCTGCGTGTCCTTGTGTCCTTGTCCCGCATCCTTCAAACCCACCATTGCCATCTCTATACACCCATGGGCCGTGTTGTGGACTAAGTGCTGGAGGTGACTAGTTGAGGCCAAATGTTTGTCCACTTCTTAAGAGGAGGTTCAGCGTTGAGGAAACTTCCAACGTGAGATGCGGCAGATATGCGAGGAATCTGTTCCAGGATGGTCCCCTTGCCAACATAGCCTGCAGCCTTAGGTACTGGCAACACCACGGGAGCTTGGTGTGCTGACTGTAAGAGATATAGCGCGGAGGCTGGTGCGGAGTGAAGGCTCCGCAGACAGGCTCTATGCTGTCACTGCAGGGAGAGGGAATCGGATGGTACTATGGAACTGACAGATTGCATGGCCAGCCCTGAGTCTAACTGCCAAATCACGTCCTCTGGGTGAACTTTGCTCCTTATAATCTCATCATAATGCCAAAACACACCTCCATCCCAATGGCTACTTGCCTGCCAGGGTACGACCACCCTTCACTGAGCATGCATTCTGAATTCCTCTGAGCCTATACCTGTAAACAAAAAGCGAGAAAAATTTATGCCAATCACAGCGAAGACACGTATGACTAGAGTCACTCAGGCTCCACCTAGAAGTAAGAAAATAGTCTAAAAATGGCTCAAGAGAAGGAAAATGGAGGGGAAGTCACGGTCACAGACAAGTTGGAAGGGCATCGCTTGTCGGATAACCCGATCGAAAGGCCCTGGGACAAACAGACACAACGACCAGCGTTCTGTGCCGTAAGCCCAATTTATTGCTACGTGACAGTATCTTATATAGCGCAAAAGCGTCCCACCCAGGAACCCAGGACCCCTCCCACTGTGCTCGCAGGCACCCCAGACCCTTCCCCTCGTGAACGCAGGCACGACCCAGAGTAACCCCACATCTCCCCCCTCTTTATGCAGTAACGTACCCTCTTTAACCCATTACGCTAAGCGTGATTTAATCATAACTACTTAGGGACAAGTCCCAGGAGCAAGTGGTGATAGTGGGAACTCCTCATGATTTTTGGCGAGAATGGTCAGCGTGCTGTGATTCATTATACTGCTTCTAGATATTTTTGCTTTTATACATGAATATACTAGCCCTATCACAATGAATACTATTACTAGTAGCAATATTGTTTGCAAAAGCGATTTAAGCCATCCCTCTAGATGAAGGCCTAGCCCCTCAAGAGTTGCCCCCAGCCAATTCTGTTCTGCGTCACGCTGCTCTTCTTTTATTTTGGATTCTACCTGGGCTAGTTGGGATATGTCACGTTCTACATCGGCAGTTACATTTGGAATGTGTATACAGCAATGGTCAGCCTTTTCTTTCAGGTATCCACAGACACCGTGTTCTTTTAACAAAAGCATATCCAGGGCCAATCTATTCTGCAGGGTCATCCTTGTTGTGGCTTGTAACTGTATATTCAAGTCCTTAAACCCCTTTCTGGTAATGCTGGCCAATCTATGTACTTGCCCCATCAAATTGTAAATCAACTCTCTGTTGTAGTAGGAAGCTATCGGGGCAAACAACGATTCTGCCATCCATCCAAATTTAATCCCAGTGGACGGTTTCTGCCACTCATCATTTTCTTCACTTACTTCTCTTTTTGTCATTCTCCTTATGAGAGAGGATTTCTTCCAAAGTGGGCAAAGGGTGGGCAATCCTAAAGTTATTTCTTTTACTGGGCCATCCAAACTTAAATGAGTTGTCCAAGTTCCATCACTGGCGGCCCACACAAAATGTCCCATGCTTCGTATACTTGAAGATTTACAATTCATTAAGATCTTTTTCCTACCGGTCTGGCTGGCTATATTCCGATTGGTGATACTCATGTTAACTTGTAGACCTCTGCATGCACATCCGGTGGTGTCCTGGTTTCAGTTAGAACAGAATTAATTTTCTTCCTAGTAGCTGGTGGAATGCTGTGTTTTGGCTTAGGATGAGAAGAGTGCTGATAACACCCCGATGCTTTAATTGTTGCAGAGCAGTGCTTATACCAAGCCAAGGACATCTCAGCCTTTTGCTCTGCCCTGCCAACGGGCAGGCTGGGGGTGCAGTAAGAGCTGGGAGGGGACAGACCCAGGACAGGTGACCCAAACTAGCCAAAGGGGTATTCCATACCATCTGACGTCATGCTAAACAATATATAGGGGTGGCTAGCCGGGGGGAGGGGGCCGGACTGCTCGGGGTTAGGCTGGGCATCGGTCAGCGAGTGGTGAGCAATTGCATTGTGCATCACTTGTTTGTACATATTATTATTACTTTCCTATTATCACCATTGTATCATTATTATTATTATTGTTATTATTATTTTTGTTATTATTATTTTCCTGTCTTATTAAACTGTCTTTATCTCAACTCACGGGCTTCACTTTCCATTTCTCTCCCCCGTCCCAGAGAGGGAGGGGGGAGGGTGAGCGAACGGCTGCGTGGTGTTTAGCTGCCGGCCGGGTTAAACCACGACAGTCTTTTTGGCGCCCAACGTGGGGCCCGAAAGGTTGAGATAACGGCAGATCTGACCAGAGTGTGTTAAACTAAAATTGGTGTAAGGATTAGACCTGCTTAATAGTCACTTGTCATAATGCTGATTGCTTTAATCTCAACTCTGCTGCGCCTGTTTTCCAAATTGAGTATTATAGTACATTATTTTCCGTATTTGCTCTCTGTCGTGTTGTTTATCCTCTCCGGGCCCTGGTTTCAGATCATTATGGTACTGTGTGTTGTAGCAATGGCTTATGAGACGATGAAATATCTGGTCATGACTCTAACTTGTTATTTGTATTCAGTAACATCGTCGACTCTGTACTTTGGAAACTGTATCTTGGAAACTATTAGCAATTATACCTATTGTTTTTTTCCATTAGGGAGTCAATCTGTGGAGGGGAAAGGGGAGGATATTTTTCCTTACTTGCTTACTCTCCCTTTCTCCTTCACCACCCCTGTATCCTCCTGGATCACTCTGCCTTCCTCCTTCACCACCCTCTTATCCCCTGAGCTTGTCACAATAGCTCTCCAAGATATTGAATATTCTTGGGATACTCAGACCACTATAGTCTTGTTGTTCTGCCTCATGAATGCACTTCAGGTTCTGCTTAAAGTTAAACAATTACTTAGGAAGCTCATCCGGAGATCTGCCCGGAGGCAGTATAGTTGTGGGTGGCAGGGAGTATGGGTGGATATGGGCAGGCATCTAGAGCAGTTGGCACCCCCTGTGTGTTGGAAATTCACCCCTGAACAATGGCAAAATCCTCAAAAACTGGCAGAATGCTTGAAAAAAAGGTGTCATGATTCTGGCAGTTCCAAAGTAACACAAATCATTGTAACGTGCTGGGGCCTGGCTCATGCCTATCGAGCTGCCATTGATACTGCTATCAACTTAGTGACAGACCCTGCGGCCACTCCAAGCCCTGTGACAGATCCAACGGCCACTGTGACCCCTACGGTGGACTCGGCAGCCGCTCCAGATCCGGTTCCTGCAGCCGCGCCAGTCCCAGCTCCTGCAGCCGCTCCAGCCCCAGCTCCTGCAACTGCTCCAGCTCCAGCTCCTGCAACTGCTTCAGCTCCAGCTCCTGCAGCCACTCCAGATCCGGTTCCTGCAGCCGCTCCAGTTCCAGCTCCTGCAGCCGCTCCAGCCCCAGCTCCTGCAACTGCTCCAGCTCCAGCTCCTGCAGCCACTCCAGATCCGGTTCCTGCAGCCGCTCCAGCTCCAGCTCCTGCAGCCGCTCCAGCTCCAGCTCCTGCAGCCACTCCAGTCCCAGCTCCTGCAGCCGCTCCAGCCCCAGCTCCTGCAGCCGCTCCAGCTCCAGCTCCTGCAGCCGCTCCAGCTCCTGTGGCCGTGTCAGAGAAACGAGCTGTAGCAGTGCAAGTTGACCCTGCAGAGGGTATTCCAACCCCTGTAACGGGGTCAGAGAAACGAGCTGTAGCAGTGCAAGTTGACCCTGCAGAGGGTATTCCAACCCCTGTAACGGGGTCAGAGAAACGAGCTGTAGCAGTGCAAGTTGACCCTGCAGAGGGTATTCCAACCCCTGTAACGGGGTCAGAGAAACGAGCTGTAGCAGTGCAAGTTGACCCTGCAGAGGGTATTCCAACCTCTGTGGCAGACCCTGTAACGGGGTCAGAGAAACGAGCTGTAGCAGTGCAAGTTGACCCTGCAGAGGGTATTCCAACCTCTGTGGCAGACCCTGTAACAAAGTCAGAGAAACGAGCAGTAGCAGTGCAAGCTGCCCCTGTAGAGAAGGTGAAAAAATGGCATAGAGATTCAGGTCGTTTAGAACGCAGAGAGTCTTCTGCCAATCCAGGTAAGGCTTCTGCCAAAACTAGGTATAGAGATGACGAAGATGACGACGACGCTGGGCCATCAAGGATTCAGGAGGAGGAAGATGAGGATGCCGAAAAATCAACAGTAACTACCCGAAGCCTAAACGAGCGCGAGCTACGAGATGTGCGAAAAGATTTTGTTCACTGTATAGGTGAGCAGCTTGTCACCTGGCTGCTCCGGTGCTGGGACTCTGGAGCCAATTGTGTGGAATTAGACGGCAGGGAAGCCAAGCGGCTGGGATCCCTTGCTCGAGATGCCGGCATTGACAAAGCAATTGCAGATGGAGCACAATCCACCAGCCTCTGGAGGCGTCTCCTCTCAGCTGTGAGGGAAAGGTATCCCTTCAAGGAAGAACTTTTATGTCTACCAGGCAAGTGGACCACTATGGAGAAGGGAATCCAGTACCTGAGGGAATTAGCCGTACGGGAAGTGATTTATGAGGATCCAGACCTCAGACAAACATCCAAAGACCCAGATGAAGTCAAGTGTACACGACCCATGTGGCGGAAGTTTGTACGGAGTGCACCATCATCATATGCCAGCTCATTGGCAATAATGGCCTGGAAAGAGGATGAGGAACCCACAGTGGATGAAGCGGCTAAACAACTCCGGCAGTACGAAGAAAGTCTCTCTTCTTCCTTACAGGCCTGTGTCTCAGCTGTGGAGAAACTTTCTGAAGAGTTCCACCAACTTAAAGAGAATCTATCTTCCTCTCCACCTGAACCACCCAGTGTCCTACGACCGAAAGAGAACACCTGGGAGAAAACACTTTCTGAAAAGTTTCACCAACTTGAAGAGAGACTATTCTCCTCTGCACCTGTACAGAGCAGTGTCTCAGCTATCAGGGGTAGGCGTTCATCTACACAAGGAAGACGATATGGTGGGTACTCACCCCGTGCCACCCTGTGGTTTTACTTACGAGACCATGGAGAGGACATGAGAAAATGGGATGGAAAATCTACCACGACCCTAGAGGCACGGGTACGTGAGTTGCAAAAGAAAACAATTGGGAAAAAGGGATTCTCTGAAAAGTTTGCTGCTCCAACTTCCAGCAGACAGTCCTTCAAACGCAGAAACGAAGAAGATTCTGACCAGGATTAGGGGGGCCCTGCCTCCAGCCAGGGGGAGGAAAGGGACAATCGAGTTTATTGGACTGTGTGGATTCGATGGCCTGGCACATCACGCGCACAGAAGTATAAGGCTTTAGTAGACACCGGTGCACAATGTACTATAATGCCATCGAGCTATAAAGGACCAGAGCCCATCTATATTTGTGGAGTGACAGGGGGATCTCAGCAGTTGACTGTATTGGAGGCTGAAGTGAGTCTGACTGGGAATGAGTGGGAAAAGCACCGCATTGTGACTGGCCCGGATGCTCCATGTATCCTTGGCATAGACTATCTTAGAAGAGGATATTGCAAGGACCCAAAAGGGTTCCGGTGGGCTTTTGGTATAGCTGCCTTAGAGACAGAGGGCATTAAACAATTATCTACCTTGCCTGGTCTCTCAGAGGACCCCTCTGTTGTGGGGTTGCTGAGGGTCGAAGAACAGCAAGTGCCAATCACTACCACAACTGTGCACCGGCGGCAATATCGCACTAACCGAGACTCCCTAATTCCCATCCATAAGCTAATTCGTCAATTGGAGAGCCAAGGAGTGATCAGCAAGACCCATTCACCTTTCAATAGTCCCATATGGCCAGTGCGAAAGTCTAATGGCGAGTGGAGACTAACAGTGGACTATCGCGGCCTGAACGAAGTCACGCCACCACTGAGTGCTGCAGTGCCGGACATGCTGGAACTTCAGTATGAACTTGAATCGAGGGCAGCCAAGTGGTACGCCACAATTGATATCGCTAATGCATTTTTCTCCATCCCTCTAGCAGCAGAGTGCAGGCCACAATTTGCCTTCACTTGGAGGGGAGTCCAATATACTTGGAATCGGCTGCCCCAGGGGTGGAAACACAGCCCTACCATTTGCCATGGGCTGATCCAGTCTGCGCTAGAGCAGGGGGAAGCTCCTGAACACCTGCAGTACATCGATGACATTATTGTGTGGGGTGACACAGCAGAGGAAGTTTTCAAGAAAGGGAAGAAAATAGTCCAAATCCTTCTGAAAGCCGGTTTTGCCATAAAACAAAATAAAGTCAAAGGACCTGCGCGAGAGATCCAGTTTTTAGGAATAAAATGGCAAGATGGACGTCGTCAAATCCCAATGGATGTGATCAACAAAATAACAGCTATGTCTCCACCAACTAACAAAAAAGAAACACAGACTTTCCTAGGTGTTGTGGGGTTTTGGAGAATGCACATCCCAAATTACAGTCTGATTGTAAACCCGCTCTACCAAGTAACCCGCAAGAAGAATGAGTTTGAATGGGGCCCTGAACAAAGACAAGCCTTTGAACAAATCAAGCAGGAAATAGTCCATGCAGTAGCTCTTGGGCCAGTTCGAACAGGACCAGATGTAAAGAATGTGCTCTACACTGCAGCCGGGGAGAACGGCCCCACCTGGAGCCTCTGGCAGAAAGAACCTGGGGAAACTCGAGGTCGGCCCCTGGGGTTTTGGAGTCGGGGATACAGAGGATCTGAGGCCCGCTATACTCCAACTGAAAAGGAGTTATTGGCAGCATATGAAGGAGTTCGATCTGCTTCGGAGGTGGTCGGTACTGAAGCGCAGCTCCTCCTAGCACCCCGATTGCCGGTACTAGGCTGGATGTTCAAGGGAAGGGTCCCCTCTACGCATCATGCAACTGATGCTACATGGAGCAAGTGGGTTGCACTGATTACTCAGCGGGCTCGAATAGGAAACCCCAGTCGCCCAGGAATATTGGAAGTGATCATGGACTGGCCAGAAGGCAAATACTTTGGGATATCATCAGAGGAGGAGGTGGGTTGTGCTGAAGAAGCCCCTCTGTACAACCAGTTGCCAGAGAATGAAAAGAAATATGCCCTGTTCACTGATGGGTCCTGTCGTATTGTGGGGAAGCATCGGAGATGGAAGGCTGCTGTATGGAGTCCTACGCGACGAGTTGCAGAAGCTGCTGAGGGAGAAGGTGAATTGAGTCAGTTTGCAGAAGTGAAAGCCATTCAGCTGGCTTTAGACATTGCTGAACGAGAAAAATGGCCAGTTCTCTATCTCTACACCGATTCATGGATGGTAGCAAATGCCCTGTGGGGATGGTTACAGCAATGGAAGCAAAACAACTGGCAGCGTAGGGGCAAACCCATCTGGGCTGCTGCATTGTGGCAAGATATTGCTGCTCGGGTAGAGAACCTGGCTGTGAAAGTACGCCACGTAGATGCTCATGTGCCCAAGAATCGGGCTACTGAAGAACATCAAAACAACCAGCAGGTGGATCAGGCTGCTAAGATTGAAGTAGCTCAGGTGGACCTGGATTGGCAGCATAAAGGTGAATTATTTATAGCCCGATGGGCCCATGACACCTCAGGCCATCAAGGTAGAGATGCAACATACAGATGGGCTCGTGATCGAGGGGTGGACCTGACCATGGACGCTATAGCACAGGTTATTCATGACTGTGAAACATGTGCTGCGATCAAGCAAGCCAAACGGTCAAAGCCTCTTTGGTATGGAGGACGATGGCTGAAATATAAATATGGAGAGGCCTGGCAGATTGATTACATCACGCTATCTCAAACTCGCAATGGCAAGTGCCACGTACTTACAATGGTGGAAGCAACCACCGGATGGCTGGAAACATATCCTGTGCCTCATGCCACCGCCCGGAACACTATCCTGGGCCTTGAAAAGCAAGTCCTATGGCGACATGGCACCCCAGAAAGAATAGAATCAGACAATGGGACTCACTTCCGAAACAACCTTATAGACACTTGGGCCAAAGAACATGGTATTGAATGGGTGTATCACATCCCCTATCATGCACCAGCCTCCGGGAAAGTTGAACGATACAATGGACTGTTAAAGACTACCTTGAAAGCAATGGGCGCTGGGACGTTCAAAAACTGGGATACGCATTTGGCAAAGGCCACCTGGTTAGTCAATACTAGGGGATCTACCAACCGAGCTGGACCTGCCCAATCAAACCTGTTACGTACTGTAGATGGGGATAAAGTTCCTGTAGTGCATGTAAAAAATATGCTGGGTAAAACAGTCTGGGCTACTCCTGCCTCAGGAAAAGGCAAACCTATTCGTGGAATTGTTTTCGCTCAGGGACCTGGATACACTTGGTGGGTGATGCAAAAGAACGGAGAGGTGCGGTGTGTACCTCAAGGAGATTTAATACTGGGTGAGAATAGCCCATGAACTGAATTGTACCATGTTAATTAGTATATTACACTGTATGTTATCACTACCATGATTACTATAGGTGACTAATTAGAATGTATGGAAAAGAGTGTAACCTGAGCATGACATAAATGGTATGGAATAAGGGGTGGATAGATGTCCTGGTTTCAGTTAGAACAGAATTAATTTTCTTCCTAGTAGCTGGTGGAATGCTGTGTTTTGGCTTAGGATGAGAAGAGTGCTGATAACACCCCGATGCTTTAATTGTTGCAGAGCAGTGCTTATACCAAGCCAAGGACATCTCAGCCTTTTGCTCTGTCCTGCCAGCAGGCAGGCTGGGGGTGCAGTAAGAGCTGGGAGGGGACAGACCCGGGACAGGTGACCCAAACTAGCCAAAGGGGTATTCCATACCATCTGACGTCATGCTAAACAATATATAGGGGTGGCTAGCCGGGGGGAGGGGGCCGGACTGCTCGGGGTTAGGCTGGGCATCGGTCAGCGAGTGGTGAGCAATTGCGTTGTGCATCACTTGTTTGTACATATTATTATTACTTTCCTATTATCACCATTGTATCATTATTATTATTATTGTTATTATTATTTTTGTTATTATTATTTTCCTGTCTTATTAAACTGTCTTTATCTCAACTCACGGGCTTCACTTTCCATTTCTCTCCCCCGTCCCAGAGAGGGAGGGGGGAGGGTGAGCGAACGGCTGCGTGGTGTTTAGCTGCCGGCCAGGTTAAACCACGACAGGTGGCTAAGGCTATCTTTACCGGGAGCAGAGATATTGTTTCTAAAGCAGTGTCACAATTGAATATTTGTGTACAATTCCACCATGGGACTGCCTTCACCCTCTCCCAACTACTAGTTTCCCTCTGAGCCGTCTCATATAGTAAACTCTGGTCACTATTCGTCCTTCCTACCCATTGCAAACACCAAGGAGTATTCCCCCCATATTGGTATTTCTGCAGTATACTTAATGCCCATGCTCACTCCCAACCCTCTAATCCACCTATCTCATTACCTTCTTTGCACGTCCATATAACCTTTTCCTTTTGTCGTGTGCGTGGTGCATCATACTCACACATCCCTAGTCGTCCATCCTCATTGTCTAGGTCCGTAAATATGTAATTTCTTTCCTTTTTACACCAAGGATAAAGGCGAATCTGACACTCTCTATAAAACCCTCCCAGCATTTCTGTCTCTATGATTGTTTCCGATTCACATTGGACTGTTTTGTTTTTCTCAATCTGGGGTATCGGTGATGTGATTATGCCCCAGGGTATAGGACCACCTGCGGATTTAGGTATAGGTAAACAAGCGGTCACTTGACTCACATTCTTCATTTTTGCGAAATCTCTAATTAACCCTATCATTAAATTTTCCTCTTGATTGCTCCTTGCTTGCTGTGTATACTGAGCTGACCTTTTATCTCTCATTTTTAACAACACCAGAATTTTACAGACTCCTCGGGTTGCTCGAGGGCTGCAAGCAGTGCGATGCGGCCACAATAGCAGACCTATAGAGCACAAACCAAGTGTCGTGTTAGCTGGAATCACCTTCCAAGCACGTTCCTAAGAACAGAGCAACCAATAGGGGTTAGGTAAACGCCAATGAACGGAGTTTGAAACATGCGCGACACGGAACGATTGATAAAGGGCTGTCACATGGCTATTTACAGTCCAAGCATCCCCAGGGAAAAAGTCCACTGGTGCAGGAGCTTGGCCCGGTGGCCCCACCCACAACCAGGCCACCAACTGATTGCGCACCATGGTCTTAACTGTCCACGGCAGAACGGTCACATCCGCTATTGTCCCATTGTCCCAAATGTCAATGGAGCCGCACAATTGCGCCACCGGCAGAACGGTTTCTTTTCTGTCCTCCGTTGCATGCGTGGTGCTGTCCAATGACAAGAGTGTTTCATGTGTCAGATTGATACCTGCCTGCACGGTGGCACTGATACGGATGGTAGTCAGCTTCCTTCCCCGGCAAGTAACAGGCGGGAACAGCCCACAAAGTGTCCCGTTGGGTACTGGCTCAGCAGACCGTAGGTTGTAAGCGTATGGCGTTGGAAACAGCGGAGCGGTCCAGTAGCCCACAGCATACTCCTGCCAGTAGCCCCCGTACACTGCAGGGCACAAGGCGAGGACAAGCAGGAGTCGCTTCGTTCGAGCCCACTCTATAGCGAGGGCAAGGAGTTCATCCCATTTTGGAAACGCAACGCGGGGCACAGACAAGTAGCCAAAAAGCAGTGGGCGCTGCAGCTGGCCCTGATGTAGAATAATAATAGCTCCCTGTACCTGCAAAAGGATGTGTGCAAGTAAGGGTTGCGCGGCATCGCGACGCCATAAGCCTTGCTTTTGGAGACATTGCATAAAGCGCTCTAATATGTGCTGATGTTGGGAAGACAGCTGGCGTGGGGCTGTCAGGTCAGTGTCGCCCCGTAACTGATCAGTAAATAATTGCATCTCGTCAGGGGGCAGCGGAACAAATTGACGGAGCCACTGCAGGGCGCCAACCAACACTTGTAACTGATGCAAGTTAGTAACCGAATTCTCTGTGACTAACAATTTTTGAGGTTGCACAAGGCGTTCTGTGAGCTGAGTCCCCAGATATTTGTATGGAGACACTAGCTGAGTTTTATCTTTCCCGATGGTCAAACCAAATTCCAATAAAGCGGCCTCTATTTGATCATACAGACCCGAAGGCAGTATGGGGGCAGCAAGCAGCAGGTCATCCATATAATGGACAACCAAGATAGTGGGGTGCTGCTGACGAACCGCCTCAAGGGCTTTGGCCACATACATCTGACAAATTGTAGGGGAATATTTCATACCTTGAGGGAGGACAACCCACTCGTACCGGGCTGCTGGCTGCATATTGTTCAACGATGGAATGGTTAGAGCAAAATTCTTGGTGTCATCAGGATGCAGAGGTATGCTGAAAAAACAATCTTTTAAATCTATAATCATACATTGCCAATCTCTAGGGATCATAGTAGGTAATGGCAACCCAGGCTGTAAGGGCCCCATGTCCTCCATCGAGGCGTTAACCGCGCGTAAATCATGTAAAAAGCGCCATTTCCCAGATTTTTTCTTAATTGCAAATACAGGGGAATTCCAAGGGCTAGTTGATGGAACGAGATGTCCTTGCTGCACTTCTTGTTTGACGAGTTCATGCAGAGCGATAAGCTTCTCTTTTGTGATGGGCCACTGGGCAACCCATATGGGGTCATCCGACCTCCACGTTAAACGCCAACAGGGGCGCGGCTCCCCAGTGGCCCCCTGTATAAAACCTGCTGTGAAGGTTCAATATGTAAGCGAGCTACTGCTAACACTAATGCATCACGACCTAACAGAGATATAGGAATGGCTAGAACATAAGGTCTGAGGGGCCCCACCTCCTGCCGGACACCAGCATCATCCCAGCGAATCAATACTGGATGACAGCTGCGATGACCTTCCACCAAACCACCCACCCCACTGACCGCTCGTGGCAGCGGATCCAGCGGCCATTGTTGAGGCCAGTGTGCAGTGGAAATGGAGGTGACATCTGCACCAGAGTCCACTAAAAAGGTTATAGTGGCTACCGGTGGAAATAGATCCTTCACACCTTGAATAGCTACTGTGGCAGGCAAAGTTGGCCGAGAACCCATGTCAAAGCAAACTTGTATCAGGGGATAATTCGCGCTAGAGAGCCCATCATCACTTTCGGTTACCAGAGGGAACACAGTGGGCTCAGTTGTGGCAGTCCGCAGCTGCATGGGAATTTCTACTCCTTGCTCCACCGCCCGCGCACCCGCAAGCCAAGCTTCTGTATTTACCAATCGTTTTCTGGCCCGAGACTGGACGGTGGACTTGTCCACCCCTGCTCGATGGGGGTTGGGACCCACGCTTGCAGCCAAGACAGAGGGTCCCTTTACGTCCCGGTGTTGGCGTTTCCCGACAGCCCCCCCCTCTTTTCCTCTTTTACCTCCCCTTTTCATTGTGAACACTCGCGAGTGCGGTGGCCAGACCGCCCACACACCCAACAACAGACACGGCTGTTTTCGATCACAGGTTCCCTTTTCTTGGAACAATCACGAGCTACATGACCACGCCGTCCGCAACGAAAACAACCTCTAGGATGAATCTGGAGAGCAAACGCCTGGAGGGCGGATGTGACCCCAACCATCTGCTCACTGAGAGCAGCAGCAAGAGGTTGCATCTCCTGAGCCTTGCCAAATGCACATCCGCGAGCAATCAGCTCGCCCGCGCTTGCTGAAGCCGGAAGCGCTGCAAGAGCGGCCTTGAATTCAGGCAGAGCTCCCGTTCTTAAGCATTCCCTCAAAACAACATCTTGCGCTTCTGGTGGTAAATTACTGCTTGCCACAGCTGTCTGCACCCTGTCTGCAAAGCGCCCAAAGTGTTCCTCAGGTTTTTGCCGAATATGGAGATAACTGGGAGTCGGGCTGACTACAGCATTCATCCGCTCTAATGCTCTGCGGCCCAAATTGGCGGCGGCAATAAGCACAGCTTGTGGCAGCAATAATTGTTCATGCGGAGTATTCCACCGCCCTCGTCCCAACAACGCTTCCCCAGGCAAACCCTGTAAAGGATCCTGGGGGTTCGCCCATTCACGCGCCATTAACACTTCGCCTTCCTCTTCCAGCAAAGACTCAAACACGGGCACCTGCACTGCCGTCAGGCAGGCTCGGGCAACCTGCCACCAGTCAAACATCAGGGGCCCTTGCAAAGCCACCGCATCCAACAAAACATGTGTCTGTGGGCTAGAGAATCCACCCTCCTGTACAGCCTTTTTTAACTGTAGCAGCATCTTATAGTCTACCAGCTGCCACTGATATCCCTGAGACCCTGCGAAAACAGGATAGCACCCTATCGGCACAGGACTTGGTGTTATTTCACAACCCGAGAGAAGACATTCTCGCGCACTGATAATCCATTTCTCTCTTGCCTTCTGCACCTCCTCGGGGATGTGCATTGGCTGCCGCGAAGTAGCCTGTCTAGGATCCTGAGACTCCTCATCTGTTGAACTCTCACTATCCACTCGTTCTCTCTCTCGGGGCGCAGCATGGAACGGGAACGCGACACGCGGACGATGGTAGGGGCTTCTCCGAAAAACACTCCACCCGCGCTTCCCCCCCCTCCTGCTCTCCAGGGTCAAACGCGGGGGGGGCTGCATACAGCGACAGCCGGAGGGAGCCCGAAAACGCCGGCGCTTGCCCAGATGCCACCCCTGCCCCTTCTGGACCCCCGGCAGGGAATAGGATAAGGGAGCCCTTCTTATTTACCCCCCAAAAGGACCCGTCCGATGAAGTATGTACCGCACTCCCTTCCGCCGGGGGAGCACTAGGCATTGCTATTTTTTCATGATCCAACCGAACTATCAGGGGGGCCACAAGGGGGTTCCCACCTTCTTCTTTCTCCTGCTCCTCATTATTTTCATCTCCCGATCAAGCCTCCTCCTTCACCTGCCCTGACCCCTCCTTTAGATTGTTATTTACCGGCAGCTCCATAGGGGCCCGCTAATCCTCACCGTCCCCATCAGACAAAAGCATGCGGTGCACAGCAGCCCACAGGCATGTCACGTTGGCTACCTTTTCCAAAACCGCTCACACCGACCCATACGTCGGTAATAAAGTCAGCGCCTCTTTGTTTCCGATGCAGGCGCTATCAAACAAATCCCGTCCCACCGTTTATAAAACGGTCTGTCTCAAGCAATGGACAGGAGACTCTGCCAGATTCCGGCGTGTCACCCAGAACAAGAGGGACTGTACGTCCTTCTTTCGTAGTGTTATCCCTACTTCCTTGGCCAAGGATTTAACAGTACTCACCACCTCATCGACTTCAGGCCCCATGGCCACCCACGTACCTAGCACGTACGCACCGCGCCTAACTCACGCCAACCGGTTTCACGTCGGGTATCGTATCACGTCGGGGTCACCATATGTCGGATAACCCGACCGAAAAGCCCGGGACAAATGGACACAACAACCAGCGTTCTGTGCCGTAAGCCAATTTATTGCTGCGTGACAGTATATTATATAGTGTCAAACCGTCCCACCCAGGAACCCAGGACCCCTCCCACTGTGCTCGCAGGCACCCCAGACCCTTCCCCTCGTGAACGCAGGCATAACCCAGAATAATCCCACAAGGGCCCCGTCTGTTTTTACCTCTGTAGCTCACTCGGTGCTTACCTGAGCATAAAGTGAAGCATCCAACTTGCCCCTCTCCCTCTCTGAAGCAAGAGAGCTGATGGCGTTGATGCAGCGGCCGAGATGCTGTGACAGCAGTGCTAGGTTCTTTTTGCTGCAAGGAGAGGAGAGAAGGTGCCCGTTGGAGGCTGGCACTAGGAGCAGTGCCCAGATGCCTGACTGTAGATGTCAGGGCCTGGGGTCACCAGGTGGGACCCGTACTGGGTGGGCAAGGCTTGTGTGGAGGCATCTTCTCCCTCTCCCATGCTGCTGAGCCAGGGATAGAGGGCAGTCATGGCATGCAGTGCACAAAGCCCTTTCCAGCTCCTGCTTCTCTCCCTTCAGGGAAAAAAGCCGGAAAGGGAGACAATGGAGAGCACTGGGCAGGTTGCCGGCACCACTGGGCAGCTGAGGCCTGCCTCAGGCAGCAGGCATTCAAGCCAGCTTCCCATGAGGAAGGACCAGCAAAAAAGCACCACCCGCTCTGTCTTCCTTACAGATTCTGAAATCTCTGGACAGCGTGCTGGAAGTGCTGGTGTGTACTTCGTCGGACTACACTGCCACTACGCTGGAGATTATCTTGCAGGTCTGTCCCCAAGGCCGCGACGGGGCATACCCTCTTTCCAGGCTCTTCTCTTGTTCAGGAGAAGCCTGGGCACGCTGCGTAAACCCTGCCCGGCACTTGGCAGAGATGCCGCTACGGGAGCTGCCACTGCATCCCAAGGCAAACCAGCAGCTTTTCTCTTCTCAGGCCCTGCTGCCCTACACAAGATCCGAGAAAGCGGCAAAGCGTCGGTATGCCGTGGGGAGGATTGCCAGTCTGAGCGAGGCCCTGATCCCCACTTCTCTGATGCAAATAAGGAGCTGGTGGTTCAGGCAACCTCTAAGCACTCCCTCACCCCTTCCTGGTGTCTCAAGTGCACTAGCGCAGCCAAGCTGCCACTGTCCATCCTCTCAACCCCAGGACTCGTTCAGAAACAGAGTGGGCACAGTCAACGTTCGCACCTTCCAGACGAAGCCTGTGCCACTCCTGGGGCAGCTGATGGGGTGCCTCACCCTGTGCTGTGCCGAGGAGGACAAGAACATCAGCTGTGGGTCTGCAGAGGCTCTTTACGCCATTCACAGGATCGTGATGGTGCGACAGAGTAAGAGAGGCTGGGGTGGGCTAGCACCTTCCAGACACAAGGGCCCAGTCAAGACCAGGCATGGTGATACGCCGCTTTGTCCGCCCTCCCCAGCTAGAGGAAAGAGCAGCACATTCCTCCAAGGGTGGAGCAGGGGAGCAGCCGTGCTGCACCAACCCTAGGGGGCTCCCCCAGCCCCTATTGGAGCAGCAGGATGTCCCCTGGGGCAGTGGCTTAGTAGCACTCCTGAGAACCAGTGGACTGGAGAGCCTGTAGCAGTAGCAGCATCGTGGGGCTTCTCTCCTGCTTCAGAGCAGAAAGCCGGACCAAACTCTCTGGCCTTTCTGCAGACTGCGAGGCGGTTTGCCCTCCTCCCCCTTGCAACAGAAGACCCATTTCCTCCCTGGCATGTCTCCTGTGCCCACCCCTTACCCTCCACCCAACACAGAGTGCCCCTTTTTGACAGACACAGCGCCCTGCCACAATCAGAGCTCTGCTTGGTGTTCTCAGCTGTCTTCTCCAAGCAGCAGCTTCTCCATCATTCCTACCACTCACCCACCCTCTGTTTGCCTTGCTGCCCAGGCCACATGATGACACCTACCTATCCGAAGCTCAGGCTGGAGCGGGAATGCCCAAGCACCTTCCTGCCCAAGGACGCTGCTAACAAGCTGACGGTAATGAGCCCCTCTCTTCCTGGGATTCTTGGCTGTGAGGTTGACAGGAGACCTGGATGAACCAGTGCCCCAAGAACTGCGGGCAGGAGGCAGGGTCCGTCACGGCCTCCCAGCAAGCCGGCTGCAGGGTCCCACCATATCTCAGCAGGGAGCACCACAAGGCTAGTGTCAGTGGCCAGCGTCAGCACTGCGGGTCCAGCTGTCCTGGCCACCCACAAGGCCTGGCTGCCTACACACCGCCAAGTGTACCCTAACCCTGACCTCCACCACCTGCCTTCACCCTGCGGGGCAGTTCCCTCTCCACAGCCACTGAGGCTACAGTCACCCCAGCCCAGGCCGGCCCTTGCAAGCCCACGCCAGCTCGTGCTCCTGCCTGTGCTGGGGGCACAGTGCCAGCACTGCCCTGGCTCTCTCTCCAGAGCTGCCCTCGCTGCTCAGCTGCAGCCCGCCACCAAGGCAGGCTGTGTGACATGTCTTCCCTCTCGCAGGTATTTGGCAGCTTCCTCTTCCCCATCGAGAGGACGGACTTCATCCTCACCATCTTGGAGGGCATGACACACCCCAGGGTCTCTGACACAAAGATGGTTGCCCGCGTGTTGGATATGATCACAGACTCACAGATGGAAGAGGTTAGCAGTTTGCAGACAGATTGCCCTGTGCTTTTACCCTCTCGGGGGCAGTTCCCCTTGGCCCAGGTCCAGGGCTTGGGAGTCCCCGACAGCCATTCGGGCTGGCAAAGAGCCACAGGTGGGAAGCATTTGCTGGTGGCAGCTGGGGCCATGGCTGTGCTCTGCTCCATTCTCCCTCGTCTCTCCTCCAGGTGCCACAGGTCATGTAGATCATCCATGACCGCCTGGCGTCGGTCAGCAAGGAATCACTCCTGGACATCCTGAAGAGGACCCTTTCCCAGATCACCTCCTTGCACCCTGGGCACGCGGTCCAGGGCCTGCTGGAGGTCTTCCCGTGGTGCGATAGGTACAGGGCCCACCCACCCACCTCTGGCACAGCTCAGGACCCTCAGGGCTGGCACAGGCCAAGGGGCAGTGGCTGGGGTGGCCCCATCGACATCACGCTTTGTCTCTGCAGGGTTGCCACGGCCATGTGGCAGATGATGATCTCCGAGCCCCGCGTTGCAAAGGGCGTGCTGAGAAACCTGCTGATGCAACTGTCGTGGTTTAACCCGGCTGGCAGCTAAACACCACGCAGCCGTTCGCTCACCCTCCCCCTCCCCTCTCTGGGACGGGGGAGAGAAATGGAAAGTGAAGCCCGTGAGTTGAGATAAAGACAGTTTAATAAGACAGGAAAATAATAATAACAATAATAATAATAATAGTAATACAATGATGATGATAGTACTACTACTAATAATATGTACAAACATGTGATGCACAATGCAATTGTTCACCACCCGCTGACCGATGCCCAGCCTAACCCCGAGCAGTCCGGCCCCCTCCCCCCGGCTAGCCACCCCTATATATTGTTTAGCATGACGTCAGATGGTATGGAATACCCCTTTGGCTAGTTTGGGTCACCTGTCCTGGGTCTGTCCCCTCCCAGCTCTTACTGCACCCCCAGCCTGCCTGCTGGCAGGACAGAGCAAAAGGCTGAGATGTCCTTGGCTTGGTATAAGCACTGCTCTGCAACAATTAAAGCATCGGGGTGTTATCAGCACTCTTCTCATCCTAAGCCAAAACACAGCATTCTACCAGCTACTAGGAAGAAAATTAATTCTGTTCTAACTGAAACCAGGACAGCAACGCACAGGGCCTGAGCACGATGGCTTTGGCCCACACCACAGCTGTGTCCGTTCCTGGGCTGTGAGTTCCTGGACCAGGCCTCGCTCACCCCCAGTGGGGCTGCACTCCCCTCCCCATCCCCTCCTCCCCTCTTCCTCTGTCCCCGAATGACAGCCTCCCCCGGGGCTCCCCAGTCAGGGGGGCTGGGAGCCAGAGCCCAGCAGGGCCACATGCACTGCTGGGGCCCCACTGCGCACAGGCACGCAGCCCACCCCTGCCCTGCCGCTCTCTGTCCTCCTCCCTCCCCGCCTGCTCCTGCCTTGCTGGGCAGCCCCGGGCAGGGCGGCTGCCTGGCCCAAGCAGGCTGCAAGGTTTGGCCCAGGGAGCTGAGGACAGCTGGCAAGACCCCCGGGGCCTGCTGGGCCCTTTGCTCTGGACACGAAAAGCTGGCTTGCCCATGCCACAAAGCAGAGCCGAACCCAGGGAGCCACTGGGGCTGGGCCCCAGGCCAGGCAGCCAGGCAGCGGGCTCTGGCCCGGTGCCTCCGTCAGCTCAGAGCGATGCCTCACCCCCACCTCCCTCACCCCCCAACCCGCAAGCTCTGGCAGTGCTGCAGGGACATCCGTGCACTGAGAGCTGCACCTGACTGTTTTCTGCAGGTAACCAGTGCCATGAACATGATCTTCCAGCTGCCCTCCAGTAAAAACATTGCGCAGTCACTTTTCCACAAGCTCTACATTGCCATGCTCTTCCAGATCTCCTTCATCCATGAGTGCACACTGCAGGACTTCAGCAGGAGCAGCAGTCAGATGGGGGAGTGCATGTGGCCTCCAGGCAGCTTTCTCAGGTGCTCCATCCCCTCTGCCAGGTCTGTGCCCCAGGCCGGAGCCAGGGCCGGGGCGCCACATGTGACGCGCATTGTGCTCTGCATGCAGGACTGCGGTGATGACCATGAGAGCTCTTTTCCAACACCTGGGGGGTGCCACTTTGGTTGAAGACATCCAGACGCAGGGTGGCTGGGACACGCTTTTAAGACATGAGACCTTCCACACAGGTGTTGCTGTGCTGACTAGGTGAGCGCCTCATCAGTTGTCCTTGTCTCCCCTGGCACTCTTCCCCCAGAGGTGGAGGGCCCCACGTGATCCCCTTCGTCGTGGCTGGTGAGGTGTCCCCAGGGGTCCGAGGGACAGCGTTGACCCTCAGTGCTGGTGACTGAGGGATCTCAGGAGAGACCGGCAGGGGGAGTGGCCTCTTTGATCTTTAAGGTCCCTTCCAACCCGAGCTATTCTATGATTCATTCTATGATTTCCATGCTGCTGCCTCTGAGAGCTCCTTGGTGAATGTTATAAGTTAGACCACACAATTTACTGGTCTATTGAAATTATTTTATTAATCAAGTAAGCAGACACAAGCAAAACAGCGCTGGGCGGCTGGGGAGTCTCCACTCCACCACGGCACGCAACTTCCCCTTTCCAGTGTTGCTGTTTTATAGCATTGAAGTTCCGGCTTGTCGAGACTTGTTGACTTGTCGAGACCTGTCGACTTGTTGAGACCTGTCGCCTTGTCGACTTGTCGAGACTTGTTCTGAGGCTGCGCAGTCTGTTGTTGGGGGTCGTTATTCTTCCTCCGGTGATCACGCGTTGTGCTTGTGTTCAGGTGGGGGCAAAACAAGATGTCTTGCGGTGGATGGGTGGTATCTTACAGAATCTTTGTTTTAACAAGGATATTTACCCAACCCCCCTTCCCCATTTGTCCCCATGTTACAATGCCGTGAGTTGTGAAACCTTATCTCCTCAGTAGATTCTTTAAATTCTCAAGGACAATGAACAAACCCCTACTAATTTATCACAGTGAAGGGCTGCTGTTGCCCAGTGCAAGAGGAGGACTCGCAGGACCTGTCACCTTCCAATGCACTCCTTCCTCGGGGACCAGTGGTGCAGGAGAGTGCTGGGGCTGGCTCTGCAGGCAGTGCCACAGCCTGCACTGGAGCTGTGTGGCAGAGGAGCCGGAAGGGTGGCCAGAGAGCGCGGGAAGGCTCAGTGGCCTGGGGATCCAAAGTGGTCAGGAAATGGCATCTGTTGGAAGGCCACAACTTGTGTGTAGGCAGGGCGTTTCTCAGTGAATCGAGCACATCTGTGCTCGTCACCCTCCATGTTTGCAAAGGCAAGGTATATGGTGAAGGGCGGGCGGCCTCTCCTCAAGCGGATGGCACCAGCTGCTGAAGCAGAGTGCAGAAATGCAAGCCTTGCCCTGGTCTGGCCCATGGGATAACAGCTAGCGCTGACAGCACAGTCCCAAGGAAGTTTGTTTGCCCGGCTTGGTACTACCAATGCGTTCTTCCCCTGGCCAGGGCTCTGCGAAGCAAAGCACCGCTCTGCTGTGCCTCGGTGTTTGAAGAGGCAGTCAGAGGTCTCTGCCAGAGACAGAAGCACAAGGAGATCGCCACCGTGGCTGTCTTCACGGAGGTAGGGCCTAGCAGCAAGCGGTGCCTCTCCAAGGTGCCTTGAAACTCTGGGCTCTCTGGCAGATTCAGCGTGCTGCCAGGAGTCCTGCCGGCTGGGCCAGGCTCTCACTGGGCTGCTGGGTGTCTTTCAGTTGCTGGACTGCGTAGACTTTGAGCAGCATGTCAATGACTGCATCCTGGACCTTCTTCGTTCACACCTGCGCAGTCAGTCCTCGGTGCTGCGTAGGATGGCGGTTACAAGCCTCGTCACGCTGTCTACGAGACCCAAGATGGTGCGTGGGGGCATCTGGGCCAAGTGGCGGCATCTGCCTGGGGCTGGGCTGTAGGTGCTGTTGCCCGCAGAGGCTTGCTTGGACTTTGCCAAGAATCGGGAGGGGCGGTAGTGGCTCCACTGCTCTCACTGCCTTTTTCATCAGCCCCTGAGCGCTTCTGGGCAGCCCCTGCCTGGACTGTGCAGCACGAGGAGAGCGGCACCAGTGTCCGCTCAGAGGCACCTCCTGCTGTGCCAGAAAGAGGTCAATGCCAGGCCCCAGGCCAGCCAGCGCAGGGCTGCCTCAGCTGCAGGAGCACTCTACCCAGAGCAGTCATCCTGCTGAGGTTGGGAAGATGAGCCCCCGCACGGGGCCAGGCTGACACGAGTGGCTGCTTCTGCAACCCAAGGCAGCAGCCTTCTGTCTCAAGGGGCCTCAGCACGCTCCTGGAGACAGACCTCTGCTCTGGGCTGTGCCTGCTGTAAGCAAAGGGCTTCTGCCAGGATGGTCTTCGGTGTTTCTGGAACAGAACTGCTGTGTTTCATGTAGGCAGTAACTCTGCAAGACCTGCTGCCAGAGGTCATGCAGCAAGTGCAGGATGCCAACAGCGACATCAGTATGAAGGCCGTGACTGCCCACACACTTGGCCTACCTGCCACAGCTCACTGCAGAGTGAGAGCCAGGAGCGTGTCTCCCTGTCTGCCACACCGACCCCTTGCTCACTGTGAGCTCAGAAGAGCCTGGACTGAGGTCGTCCCTTGTTCTGTCTCACCAGGAATCCAGCTGCATGAGAGAGCTCTCCGTCCTTCTCTGCAAGTATGCCATGGAGGTTGCAGAGGGCACCCATAAGATGGAGATGGAGAAGCAAGTGCAGAGCACCGTCCTCCCCCTCTTCTTCCACCTGCATGACCAGAACCAGCGTGTGGCTGAGGTGGGGACACTAAGCTGAGCAGTCACTTGAGGGGGCAACACCCCTCAGGAGGGCCTGAGCATTAGGGGCACGGGCTGTTAGCAAGGCTCCCTCTGAATGTGCCTCACCTCAGGGCCGAAGCTCCTGAATCCAAAAGAAAGGTGCAGAGCCCCTCTGTGCCTGCACCAGGCCCACCACAGCCATTTTGCCCCTACTACGCCTCCGCCCGCACAGAGGGCCAGAGCGGAGGGGCTTCTCCCTGCCCCACATCCAGCCCCGCATGCAGCCCTCCACAGAAAAGCCCACTGGGAGGCTTCCTGCAGCCCCAGAGCTGTCAGGGGCCAAGAAGGTGGGCACGGACATTTTCCAGACCTGCCCTGCCTGCTCCCAGCTGTGCTCAGCAGTGCTGCATAGCCACAGATACCTAGGCACTAGAGTTTTCACAGGCATCTCAGGTGTGCCTGCAGGTGTCTGAGGCCAGTGGTGAGGTGCCCAACAGTTGTCGACCCCATGTTATGCACAGGGACCCGCCAGATGCCTAGGCTGAATGCTCCTTTGCTCTCTTGGGCACGAGCACCCTGGAGCCGCCAGCGTGCTCACTGCAGAAACCCTGGCCTGCAGGCTGCTCTGGGCCACGCAGAAGGGTGCAGCCCCTGCCAGGGGTTGCAGGAGCCAGCATGGCTGCCAGCCTCACCAGCCTGGGAAGGAAGCCGCAGCCAGGGCAGGGGTCTGGCCCTGTGTCCGCGGTGGCGGGCTCTGAAGCCCAGGCCCTAGGGAACAGCCTGCTGGGGTCCCCGTGCGTGGTGTCCCTGGCTGCCTCCTGCCCTGGTGCCTCAGTGACTGCAGCGCTTCACCTGCCTGCTGGCCTTGGCTGCAGATAAGCAGCTCTGGGGGACCTCTGTCCTGCAGCCCCAGCAGCATGAAGTGCCGAAGCTGGTGGTTGCCCCACACCTCTGCCCGAGCACTGAACCCTCTGGCAGATGCCTTCCCCAGCTGCTGCACCTCCCCAGCAAGGGCCAGGAAAGCCCCCAAGCCTCGCCAAGGTGCGGGACAACCAGGGCCTGTCCCATGCGCAGTGGTTTCATCTCCCACTCTCTGCTGCTCTGCAGGCCTCTCGGGAAGCCCTCCTTGGTGCTGCCAAGCTCCTGAAGTGGAAGCAGCTCAGGAACCTGCTGGAGACAGCGCAGCCACAGAGGATTGGCAAGTGTCTGGTAAGGACAACTGCCCGAGGGCTCCCAAAACCTGGCCCAGACAAGGCCTGCCAGCCCTGGCCCAGGGTGTGGGGTGGCTACCCTTGCCTCTAGCCACTGCTGCAGGCCAGAGCCCCCAGCCTGCAGCCATACACGCACCCCTACCCCCACGCCCCAGCACATAGCAGTACAGGCTCTTCGACAGCCTCGTCGCTCTCCCAGGTCCCAGGCATACCGACAGCTGACCCTTGGCAGTGGGGTGGCACCTCAGCACCCTGCCCCTTGCTCCCTCCAAAGCCTGGCCCCAGCACCAGCTGGCTGCTGGTTGGGCATCAGGCTATCCCAGCAGGGGAAGCCAGTCCCACGTACAGGGCCGGCCTGGCCAAGGGGCGAGGCTGCACCAGCCCCATCCACATGTACTATTCTCTTCCAGCTGGTGGGGCACAGCAGCAGAGTGGATGACTACCTGTGCCAGAGCCTGCCATACCTGTGGAGCCCCCGGGAGCCCCTGCAAGAGGCGGCCATCAGGTTCATTGGTGAGTCACAACCCCATGGGCCCTCTGTGCCCCACAGCAGCTTGGCCGCAGCCCCAGCTGCTGCTGAATCAGCCACATGGCTGCAGAGCACTGCCTGCTCAGAGTGGGCCTGGAGTGCCTGTGGGGGCTCCCTGCTGCCCTCGCCCACCCCCTGCCCACGCAGTGGTTGCTGGTGGGAAGCTTAGCGGGTGCCTCGCAGCCTCCTTGGGTGTTGTCACACTTGGGCACACATGGCCAAGCCGGCAGGGATGTTGAGGGGGGGACTGCGTCTGGGGCGAGCTGGCCAGCGGGATCTGTGATGGGCTGTGTGTAGCCAGGGCTTGCCGGGCAGCACTTGGTGGATGGGCGTGAGGAGAAGCTAAAGAACATCATCGAGGGTGAGTGAGGGCAGTGGGGTATCAGCAGGAACTGACTGGGAGGAGAAAAGACCCTGGGCAGTGAGCTGCGACCCCTGCCCCAGCTGAGGAGGTGGGGTGGCCTTGGCAGGAGGGGTTCCTGGGCGTGCTTCCCACTGATACGGGCTCTGACCTCCACTCCGTTCCTTTCCATGTCATCCCTGAGAAGCATGGAGGGCTACAGCAGCCCTTCGGTCTCCTCCCTGGTGACTGAAACCATCCTGGTCCCGAGAACTTCCTCCACATTCAGCCTGCAAGCACTACGTTACCGGCTCCGGAGGGTGTGGGAGAGGAGGCCCCGTGTCCCGAGAGCTGGCTGGCTGTGCTGCTGCAGCTGTGCTCAGTGCTGAGCCCAGCTCCAGCCCTCGGGCCCCGCCGAGTAACCCCTCTGCTGGACTTTCCCCAAAGAAACAGCCCTCTTTCTTCACTGCTTGAACGTGTCATTTTTTTGTGTGAAAACTGAACGGTTAGAAAACTCCACAGCACCAAGCTGCTCTGCTAGGCTGTGAAAGCAAGAGGAAGGAAAGCTTTTGCTTCCCTGGCCACAGCGTGTTAGAGCAACCCACCGCCTCGGCCTTCCTGGGCCTCGGGCCATTTTGCTAGGAACAGCATGATTTTAGAGTGAGCCTGATGGTACGGAACTGATAGATTGCATGGCCAGCCCTGAGTCTAACTGACAACCTACTCACGTCCTCTGGATGAACTTTGCTCATTATAATCTCATTACAGTGCCAAAATACACCTCCATCCCCAAGGCTACCCGCCTCCAAGGTGCAACTCCCTCTCACTGAGCACGCGCTCTGAATTTCCCTGAGCAAAAACAAAAGCCAGGAAAATGTATACCAGTCACAACAAAGGCGCATATGACTTGAGTCACTCACTACCTAAAAGTAGGAACATAGTAAAAAAAGGGCTCAAGAGAGGAAAATGTCAGGGAAGACACCACCGCAGACAAGTCGGGAGGACGTCGGGGAAAAGTCGGGAGGACGTCGGGGAAGGCGCTGCAGCTGACATGCGGGACAACGGAGGGATCAGAAGTGGCCAGTGTGGGTTTCTGAAGGGCTGGTCCTGGGTCTTTGTGCCTAAAGGCAGGACTCCGCAGAACCACCAGCAGGGGACAGGTATCAAGTCAAGGATTAAGGGATTACTTGAACAAACTCAGCCACCATAAACAGAAATGGAGGTGGGTGCTCTGACCAGCTCCCCGAACACAAGTAGCGGTATGCTATGATACCCCAGGATCGCAACCCTATGGTTGTGGAGTCTTTTCTGCGCATGAGTTTGGCGAGCCAGGCAGGAGGACTCTGTTCAGCTTCGGGATCGACTGTGGAGCGGTCCTCCTAGGCGCGCCCCGATACCCTTTTTCTCTCTCGGAGGAGCTCCTCTCCCAGCCTCTCACTGCAGGGATATAGGAAGTTCCTGTGGTTGCGGACAAACGGTATACCTTAATTAAGGTAAGCCAATTGGCCGGGGAGGTCGATAAGCCGCATAGAGATGTCTAGCGCGCAACACGAACACTCGGATTCAGAGAACAAACTGACTAGCCTTTTCCTAGGGTAATCAGCCCCTGATTTTGGTAGGAATAACGGGGACCTGGGGAATCTATCCTAGCGGATTCCTCCACTGGTTATAATGAAGATAGGGGAGGAATGGAAGTGAAATTTCTTATTGATGTTATAAATGAAGTCTCAACTCAATCTGAATTTTTTAATATTTATAAAACAAATATTTATAAAAAGTATAAAAGGTATAAAAGCTATAAAAGGTATAAAAGCTATAAAAGGCAAGTAAACAGCGCTGGGTGTGCAGGGAGTCTACGCTCCACCAACATGCACACACAAACATCGAACATTCTAAATATACAGAACATTGCTTTACATACTAAACCCGAGTATGTCTATACAATCAGAAAAGGTAACAAACAATCCTTTAAGTTCCATGACTTAACAGTCTCCATTTTCCATTCCTTTTCTTGTTTACAAACAAGTCTCCATTTTCCATTGCTTTTGAACAATACGTCTCACTTAAAGTTGTCAAGCAACTTGACCTTCAGGCCTTATGTATCCCATTCTTCCCATATCGAAGAAGAACATATCCGTCTCCTTTTCAAGGCCAATGAGGCCTGGGTCAAAAGGCATGACCAGGTCAACAGGGGACGTAACAGCAAAAGCCTTTGATGGCTGTAGCAGCAGAGGGGCCGATGGCGTAGCAGTCGGATCAGTAAAGGAGCCCGCAGCTCCCTCACTATCTGGCAAACCACACGTGTCTGACTGTGGGCCCACAGTGCTCTTTAAGGCCTCAGAGACTGCTCGCCAGGTGCTGAGCAATCCCACTGTAACCTTGTCATTTTCAGTTGCAGTCCCACACCTTGACCTCAATTTGGTCCTATATTTCAGGCTCATAAACTGTCCGATTGTTAATAAGGAGAATAAGCTCTAAGGTTACCAGGGCAGTAACGCTGACAATTGACATATGTCTTTGTTCCTAAGGACGTATGATTCCCCATAATGCGCAACTGCTGACGAGCGAGAGGCAGTCGTGTGCACAGATCCACTTCTCTCAGCTTGAGCTTCTCTCCAGCTCCAGTGCGCCCATTTCTCGCGACTGTCTGTACGAGCTTCTCTGAGCAGTTTGCTGACTTTGGCCAAACCCATCTTCTTGAAGCAATCAATGTGCCTGTTCCCGTCCTTGTCTCCATTCTACCAGCCTGCTCCTTTTCATTCCTTTTTTCTGCTTCTTTATTGATCATAACTTCATCACATTGCGTTGCCTTCCTTTTTTATCTTGAGGGCAGGTTCCCCTCTTATACCCTTCTCTCCACAGCAGTTCTTTTCAAAACAACTTTTCATTGGTCAAACAACTTTGCAAATAACAGTAACAGTAAACACTCAGAAACTTCCATGCCTCAATGGCTGGAGAACAAGAAACCTGAGACTGCATGGAGTCTCCTGAATCACCCTTCTTTGTTCCCTCTAAACTCTTTTATATTCCTGATGGCCTCGTCGTTAAGAGTCTAATGTTATCTCAACCACTGGGCTTTCCAACCCCCATGGCCACTCTCCCAAATCTTCCAATTTCTTTATTAATATCAACCATTTTCTTGACATGAATTACCACTCCAAAAATAACATTGATATGGGGGCAACATATTCGGTTCTAAATCAAGCATTAATGCCTTTAGGGAATGATTATGTTAGGGTAAAAGGTGCAACCGATCAACCTGAAAAGGCTTATTTTTGTCAACCTTTGAAGTACAAGTTAGGGAAACAATGGGGCATACACAGATTTTTATATATGCCTAACTCCCCATGGGCACTCTTAGGTAGAGATTTATTAGAGCAATTAGGAGCAGTAATAAAATTTGAAAAAGGGGAGATTACTCTGGAGGTAAGTGATCAACAATATATACAGGTAATGAGTTTAGCCCTAGTCAACCTTCCAATGGAAGGACGAGTTGGGCTACTGATGTACCTGGGAGAGCTAGAAATGCCCCACGTGTTGAGATTCGACTCAAGGAGGGAAAGCAGCCAGTAAGGATCGAGCAGTACGCTCTAAAGCAGGAAGATAGGGAAGGAATTCGACCAATAATAAAACTGAAAGTAGGATTGTTGAGGGAATGTGAATCCAATTTTAATAACCCTATATTACCTGTCCACAAGCCGGATGGGTCATATAGGGTGGTCCAGGATCTACAGGCAATAAATAACTGTATTAACACCAGAACTAGCCTGGTTTACAGTTTTAGACTTAAAGGATGCCTTCTTTTGCCTCCCTCTCCATGAAGCCAGCCAGAAAATATTTGCATTTGAATGGGAAAACCCCAAGAGTGGGCGTAGGACCCAACTCACCTGGACGGTGTTACCCCAAGGATTCAAGAATAGCCCCACAATATTTGGAAGTCAGTTAGCGAAAGATCTTGAATCCTGGGAGGCCCCACCAGGAGAAGGGAAATTACTGCAATATGTAGATGATATTCTGACTGCTACTAGAACAAGGGACACCTGCCTGACTTGGGCGGTGAATCTGCCAGACTTTCTCAGACTCCAAGGGTACAGGGTATCTAAGAAAAAGGCCTGAGTAGTACAACAACAGGTAACCTATTTGGGATATGAAATCACTACTGGGGAAAGGACCTTGAGACAGGCTCAAAAAGAGGCAATATTCCAAACTCCAAGACCACAAACAGTGAAGGAACTATGGACCTTTTTGGGTATGACCGGGTGGTGCCATCTATGGATTTATAATTACGGACTGCTTGTTAAACCCCTGTATGCACTCACAACTACTGAACAGAAATGCCTTCAATGGAACAAGGAAGCAATACAAGCTTTCAAGCTACTGAAGAAGGCCCTGATGTCAGCTCCAACTTTGGGACTCCCAGATGTGAGTAAGCCATTTTACCTTTTTTCCCACGAGAAGCAGGGGATTGCCCTGGGAATATTAGCACAAACGATTTCTCCAAATGATTGGACACAACTGCAAAGGGATGGCCTGGATGTTTGCGAGTGGTTGTGGCCGTAGTACTAAACATCCAGGAGGCCCGAAAATTTACCTTGGGCCAGAAAATAACTGTGTTAGTATCCCATACGGTATCTGCAGTACTGGAAGCAAAAGGTGGACATTGGCTCTCCCCACAAAGATTTTTGAAATATCAGGCTACAGTGGTTGAACAGGATGATGTGGAAATTGTAGTCACCAACATTGTCAATCCAGCTTCTTTTCTCAGGGGGAACACAGGGGACCCAGTGCATCACAACCGCCTGGAAACCATCAAAGCAGTATATTCGTGCCGTCCAGATCTGAAAGACAATCCTATGGAAGACACGGAAAACTGGTTCACTGATGGGAGCAGCTAAGTCGTAAGTGGCAAACGACATGCTGGTTATGCAGTTGCCACTTCCAAAGGTGGTAGAATCTGTGCCTTTACCTGCGAACGCTCCACAAAAGGTGGAAATAATTGCTCTGACCAGAGCCTTGGAATTGGCCCAAGGCAAAATCATAAACATTTATACGGACTCAAAATACGCCTTTGGGGTTGTACATGCACACGGAGTGATCTGGAAGGAAAGGGGATTCAACTCCCTGAGAAAGTGGCAATCGTGCACATCAGAGCACACCAAAAAGCAAACTCAGAATTTGAAAAAGGAAATGAGCTGGCAGACAGAGAAGTAAAACAGGCAGCTAAAAAGGTGGTAAAAACAGATGGGGCCCTGATCCCCAGTGGGCAAATCTCCCTAGAAGATAAGCCCAAATATACCAAGGAAGATCAGAAATTAATTACTGATCTAGAAGGTTCCTATAATGAGGAAGGTTGGTCTCTACCCCAAGGGAAAATGATTATTCCCTCTTATATGATATGGCCCTTGATAAGAGAGGAACATAGAAAGAGGCACTGGGGGATTGAAGCCTTATATAAACATTGGATCAGAGAAATTGTAGCAAGGAAC
This sequence comes from Anas acuta, assembly GCF_963932015.1. NCBI lineage: Eukaryota > Metazoa > Chordata > Aves > Anseriformes > Anatidae > Anas > Anas acuta. The sequence goes on along the minus strand of NC_089016.1, from coordinate 24,398,530 downwards.
CACTGTGAGACAACTGACTCAGCAGTGTGACCTTTGCCTCCAGACTAATCCCCAAAATACTCCAAAATTAGGGATAGGCCAAATTGGAAAGGGTAATGGGCCTGGACAACAATGGCAGATTGATTTTTTGGAACTCCCAAGAAAAGGGGGGAACCGATACATGTTGGTATTAACAGACACCTTTTCAGGTTGGCCAGAGGCGTTTCCTACCAGAACAGCCAAGGCTAGGGAAGTGGTAAGAATACTAATACAGGAAATAACACCACGTTTTGGGGTACCAGCTACTATATCCTCTGACAGGGGACCGCCTTTTATTTCAAGAATAGTGCAACAAATCAGCCGCCATCTAGGTATAGATTGACAACTTCATACCCCATATCACCCTCGATTGAGTGGCCACGTAGAAAAGATGAACCACTTGATCAAACAACAGATTGTAAAGTTGGGACAGGAAGCGAATCTGGCCTGGCCTCAGTCTCTTCCTTTGGCTCTCTTATGCATACGAACAAGGCCAAGAGCAAAGGAGGGACTGAGCCCTTTTGAAATCCTGTATGGACAACCCTATGGAATACAGAAGGGGATGTCAGCACAAGCAGGAGACAAAATTATGACATCCTATATGGTGGCATTAGGGAAACAATTAGACAAAATTGGAAAATACGTAGCTGGAACCCGGAGTAGGGTTTTGGATAGACCTATACACAATTTACAACCTGGAGATTATACATGTATATATGTAAAGTCTCTTGCAGAAAAAACTTTGGAACCCCAATGGGAAGGACCCTTTCAGGTGCTGCTTACGCCATACACCGCAGTAAAAATTAAAGAACAACCTACTTGGATTCACCACACGAGAATCAAGAAGTCAACGCACGGTCCATGGACACTTGAAATGACGGGACCCAATAAGTTGAAATTGAAAAGGCAACACGTATAGACTTTGGACATTGCTTGTAACTATTGTATCAGCTCAAGCATGGAAGGAAAACTCGTATGTAAACATACCTGAAAAAGTTGCCCAATCTTTAAATTTATCTGACTGTTGGATGTGTACTGCACTTCCGAGGGGCAATATGGAAATCCCGCTATATGGGATACCCTCCAGAAATTGGACTAATGCATTATATAATAATCAGACGCGGTCCGCTAAATGTTGAGGAATGGAAAGGGTAAATTATACCCTCCCTGAGGGACCGAAATTTGCTTTACAAGCACGGGAAATGTTACTGTTAAAAGTCGGTGTATGGGGGACAATGATAGCAGCGAACAAAAGATCTTGCGTGATCTGGGGCTTAGTTTTGGTCGGGAACCTGACTGTTCAAAAACGGTAAATGTAGGGGGATATAATCTAGCCAATTTAAGGTCATTTTGTAATATTACTATCCAAGTAGCATACGACCCTGATAAGGAGTCTGGAGTGGATGGATCTTTGGAAAGTGGGTGAAAATTAGGTATAGGGTATTGGTGGCTATGTGGTGATGGGAGGGCAAGGAAGAATTTACTACCTAATTGGAAGTGTTATATATGGAGTGGTAATTCGTGTCAAGAAAATGGTTGGTATTAATAAAGAAGGGGAAGATTTGGGAGGGTGGCCATGGGGGTTGGAAAGCCCAGTGGTTGAGATAACACCAGACTCTTATCGATGAGGCCATCAGGAATGTAAAAGAGTTTAGAGGGAACAAAGAAGGGTGATTCAGGAGACTCCATGCAGTCTCAGGTTTCTTGTTCTCCAGCCATTGAGGCATGGAAGTTTCTGAGTGTTTACTGTTACTGTTATTTGCAAAGTTGTTTGACCAATGAAAAGTTGTTTTGAAAAGAACTGCTGTGGAGAGAAGGGTATAAGAGGGGAACCTGCCCTCAAGATATGTTTATGATCCTGAAATATGGGACCAAACTGAGGTGAAGGTTTGGGACTCTGCAACTAAAAACGACAAGGTTGCGGTGGGATTGCTCAGCACCTGGCAAGCAATCTCTGAGGCCTTAAAGAGCCATGTGGAACCACAGTCAGAAATGTGTGGTTAGCCAGACAGTGAGGGAGCTGCGGGCTCCTTTACTGATCCGACTGCTATGCCATCGCCCCTCTGCTGCTACAGCCATCAAAGGCTTTTGCTGTTACGCCCCCTGTTGACCTGGACGTGCCTTTTGACCCAGGCCTCATTGGCCTTGAAAAGGAGACGGATATGTTCTTCTTTGATATGGGAAGAATGGGATACATAAGGCCTGAAGACTGAGTTGCTTGACAACTTTAAGTGAGACATATTGTTCAAAAGCAATGGAAAATGAAGACTTGTTTGTAATCAAGAAAAGGAATGGAAAATGGAGACTGTTAAGTCATGGAACTTAAAGGATTGTTTGTTACCCTTTCTGATTGTACATGTGTATAGGCGTACTCGAGTTTAGTGAGTCATGGAACTTAAAGGATTGTTTGTTACCTTTTCTGATTGTATAGGCATACTTGGGTTTAGTATGTAAAAATAATGTTCTGTATATTTAGAATGTTCGATGTTTGTGTGTGCATGTTGGTGGAGCGTAGACTCCCTGCACACCCAGCGCTGTTTACTTGCCTTTTATAGCTTTTATAGCTTTTATAAGTATAAGTATTACTAGATTCAGATTGAGTTGGGACTTCATTTATAATAGAAGGGTCAGCGTATAGGGGGATATTTGGCACCTCCCAAAATCTTTTTATAATGGGTCTGCAGTACCTACAGGAATCTTAAGGTCCTCATGGAAACATGTAACTTGAGCAGTCCAACTAAATCCTTTGGTAGAAAGGCCTACAGGATACCGTAGTTTCGTTAGATGGTTAATTCCTAGCTTAGGAGTAAGCGAATTGGAAAAGGCAATAGTAAATATTTCAGCTGAATTAGAACAGATAGACAATTCCACCATAGAAACGATAAAAGCACTACAGGTAGAAGTCTCATCTCTCCATAAGGTGGTTTTACAAAACTGAATGGCATTAGATTTATTAACAGCAAAGGAAGGGGGAGTGTGCACTGCAATAAATCAGAGCTGCAGGCATACTCACTTATTGCATGAGGTGTCATGGGATGACACCTCGCTTGGGTTTACTGAATTATGGGAAAAGCTAACCAGCTGGTTACCAAATTTGACATGGTTAAAACAATTGTTTACTATGTGTGTGTGGTTCTGATATTTTTCAGAATATTTGTTTGCCTAATATTACAATGTTTCAAAGGAATATGTGCTTAGAAATAGGTATGGAGAGGAGGCCGAGAATAAGTACTAAGTAAAAGAATTTACTTGATTTAGAAGAAAAGGGGGGAATTGAGATGGGGAAGATGTTAAAAAACCTATCTGAATTAGTATCTAGCTACATTACATATATGGTAAAATATCTTAAGTATTGGGGATGTGGATGAGACCCTAAAAACGTCTTAATTATAGGGATGTAGATGAGAAGCAGATGTAAAAAGAAGATATCGTTCAAGGCTAACAGGTGAGGGAAGAATGAACATCTCACAGAATCTCTAGGTTGGAAGAGACCTCAAGATCATCGAGTCCAACCTCTAACCTAACACTAACAGTACCCACTAAACCATATCCCTAAGTTCTACATCTAAACGTCTTTTGAAGACTTCCAGGGATGGTGACTCCACCACCTCCCTGGGCAGCCCGTTCCAGTGCCTAACAACCCTTTCAGTAAAGAAATTCTTCCTAACATCTAACCTAAAACTCCCCTGGCGTAACTTTAGCCCATTCCCCCTCGTCCTGTCACCAGGCACATGGGAGAACAGGCCAACCCCCACCTCTCTACAGCCTCCTTTAATGTACTTATACAGAGCAATAAGGTCACCCCTGAGCCTCCTCTTCTCTAGGCTGAACAAGCCCAGCTCCTTCAGCCGCTCCTCATAGGACTTGCTCTCCAGGCCCCTCACCAGCTTCGTCGCCCTTCTTTGGACCCGCTCAAGCACCTCGATGTCCTTCTTGTAGCGAGGGGCCCAAAACTGAACACAGTACTCGAGGTGCGGCCTCACCAGAGCCGAGTACAGGGGGACGATCACCTCCCTAGCCCTGCTGGTCACAGTGTTTCTGATACAAGCCAGGATGCCGTTGGCCTTCTTGGCCACCTGAGCACACTGCTGGCTCATATTCAGCCGACTGTCCACCATCACTCCCAGGTCCTTCTCTGCCTGGCAGCTCTCCAACCATTCCTCTCCCAGCCTGTAGCTCTGCTTGGGGTTATTGCGCCCCAGGTGCAGGACCCGGCACTTGGCCTTGTTGAACTTCATGCAGTTGACCTCAGCCCATCGGTGCAGCCTATCCAGATCCTCCTGCAGAGCCTTCCTACCCTCCAGCAGATCGACACACGCACCTAACTTGGTGTCATCTGCAAACTTACTGAGGGTGCACTCAATGCCGTCATCCAGATCATTGATGAAGATGTTAAAGAGGACCGGCCCCAGCACCGAGCCCTGGGGAACGCCACTAGTGACTGGCCTCCAACTGGACTTGGCTCCATTTACCACAACTCTTTGGGCCCGGCTATCCAGCCAGTTTCTAACCCAACGAAGCATGCGCCAGTCCAAGCCAAGAGCAGCCAGTTTCTTGAGGAGAATGCTGTGGGAGACGGTGTCAAAAGCCTTGCTGAAGTCAAGGTAGACCACATCCACAGCCTTTCCCTCGTCCACCAAGACGTCCATCTCATTAAGAAAGAATGCACAACTTGTTGGCAGGAAACAAAGCAAAGATAAACAAAAAAGGCCTAAACTGTCCAACAGAAGGTCAAAGTCCAGAAAGGTAAAGAGAGCTCTTCTTTGTTGCCTTCATCCTGAAAGACCCCTGCCCACGACCACCAGGCTACACTGCGCAGGCGCAGCCAGAAGGAACTAAGGGCAGGGAGTATAGAAATGAGTACTTGGAAGAGGTCCGCCTTTTTGGGGGAATCAGTGAATATGTATGAGAGCTCATGTAATATGTAACAGTATTCATGTACAAAATTGTGAGAGACTGGGCAGGCGCGCACCTTTTTCAGGGAAGCTATTCCCAGTGTGTCCGGTGCACCGCAATAAAGTGTGCCTACTTTACAACCTTATGGTTGTGGAGTCTTTTCCGCGCGTCAGTTAGGACTGTGCTTTGGAGAGAGAGAAAGCTCGGGCTCCCTTTGTAAGTGGAGCTGTGAAATGGCAGCTAAAAGAATTTGTGGACTATGAAAAGCCTTCTGTTGTGAGCACTGTTAACCACCATCTAACAGTCACTCGCCTGAGGCGATTGGCTCTGGGGCAGATGTATTCCGCAGTGGAGTGGGGATCACAGTGTGCAGCCATCAAAGTAGCTGAGGGAACCACCAGAAGCCGGCAGCCCTCACGAGGGCAGCTAATGAGGCTTTGCTGGAGCCAGGAGTGCCCCCCTCTGTCACACAAAGGCAGCCCCTGAGGACTGTGGCTCCTCACCTAGGGCTTGCTGGGCAGCACTTGATGGATGGACGTGAGGAGAAGCTAAAGAACATCATCGAGGGAAAGAAAAAAAACATCATCACCAGCCTGGGAAGGGAGCCGCAGCCAGGGCAGGGGTCTGGCCCTGTGTCTGCGGTGGCGGGCTCTGGAGCCCAGGCCCTAGGGAACAGCCTGCTGGGGTCCCCATGCATGGTGTCCCTGGCTGCCTCCTGCCCTGGTGCCTCAGTGACTGCAGCGCTTCACCTGCCTGCTGGCCTTGGCTGCAGATGAGCAGCTCTGGAGGACCTCTGTCCTGAAGCCCCAGCAGCATGAAGTGCCGGAGCTGGTGGTTGCCCCACACCTCTGCCCGAGCACTGAACCCTCTGGCAGATGCCTTCCCCAGCTGCTGCACCTCCCCAGCAAGGGCCAGGTGCAGCACTGCTACCACTCCAGCCCCTGCGGCCACTCCAGCCCAGTACAGGCACCTGTGTGGTGCTTAGCTGCCAGCCGGGTTAAAGGATCGATGGGCTGAGTTCAATCTCGTGCCACTATACAAGGCTAAGTGCTGGGTCCTGCTCTTGGTTCACAGCAACCTAATGCAGCCGCATAGGCCTGGGGAAGAGTGGCTGGAAGTGTGCCCAGCAGAAAAGGACGTGGGGATGCTGGTTGATGGCTGGCTGAACGTGAAGTTCAGAAGTGTGCCCAGGTGTCTAGAAAGGCTGATGGCATCAGTGCTTCACCTGCCTGCTGGCCTTGGCTGCAGATGAGCAGCTCTGGAGGACCTCTGTCCTGAAGCCCCAGCAGCATGAAGTGCCGGAGCTGGTGGTTGCCCCACACCTCTGCCCGAGCACTGAACCCTCTGGCAGATGCCTTCCCCAGCTGCTGCACCTCCCCAGCAAGGGCCAGGTGCAGCACTGCTACCACTCCAGCCCCTGCGGCCACTCCAGCCCTGTACAGGCACCTGTGTGGTGCTTAGCTGCCAGCCGGGTTAAAGGATCGATGGGCTGAGTTCAATCTCGTGCCACTATACAAGGCTAAGTGCTGGGTCCTGCTCTTGGTTCACAGCAACCTAATGCAGCCGCATAGGCCTGGGGAAGAGTGGCTGGAAGTGTGCCCAGCAGAAAAGGACGTGGGGATGCTGGTTGATGGCTGGCTGAACGTGAAGTTCAGAAGTGTGCCCAGGTGTCTAGAAAGGCTGATGGCATCAGTGCTTCACCTGCCTGCTGGCCTTGGCTGCAGATGAGCAGCTCTGGAGGACCTCTGTCCTGAAGCCCCAGCAGCATGAAGTGCCGGAGCTGGTGGTTGCCCCACACCTCTGCCCGAGCACTGAACCCTCTGGCAGATGCCTTCCCCAGCTGCTGCACCTCCCCAGCAAGGGCCAGGTGCAGCACTGCTACCACTCCAGCCCCTGCGGCCACTCCAGCCCAGTACAGGCACCTGTGTGGTGCTTAGCTGCCAGCCGGGTTAAAGGATCGATGGGCTGAGTTCAATCTCGTGCCACTATACAAGGCTAAGTGCTGGGTCCTGCTCTTGGTTCACAGCAACCTAATGCAGCCGCATAGGCCTGGGGAAGAGTGGCTGGAAGTGTGCCCAGCAGAAAAGGACGTGGGGATGCTGGTTGATGGCTGGCTGAACGTGAAGTTCAGAAGTGTGCCCAGGTGTCTAGAAAGGCTGATGGCATCCTGGCCAGCATGAGAACTAGCGTGGCCAGCAGGACTAGGCGGTGAGATCAGAGCACATGATGACAGTAGTCACCCCAGGACTCTGAAAATGTGCCATTTCCAGTTCCAAAGCCAAAGTTGCAGGTGTTTTCTAATGTCTCCCTATGGGCAGGATTTTTGGATGTGCTCTAAATTGTTCTCGCTCTCTCTGTCTATTGGATGTGTGACCAGTTTTTCAGAAGGACGGAAAATGCAATGTAGAGGCTTTTTTGCAAAGCACTTCCTGGCACTGAAAGAGATTTCAGCGTGAGGGAAAGGATGTAAATGTGATATGCCAAAAAGTGCAGAAAGTGGGAGAGAGCATCTGTGCCTCACACACTCAGCGGTGTGGCCAGGGTAGTATTATCACAGGAAGGATTAATGATTAGCAAGAGATCACAAAAGAATTGGTAAGTTTTGATACCAACAAAAGAAGTTAGCTGTGATGGAAACACTTGGCAGGATACTAGGGTGCCATCGCCATATCTGCCTCCAAGCTGAAGGCTGACAGTGTTATTTACTCCTATGTGGCACTAGAGAACTTTCTAGATTGCTAAATAGCAACCAGAAGGCACCCTTGTGTGGAGATCACGTTCCTCACAGGCCAAACAACTCAAATTATAGAAGTTTCTCTGCAGACCCTGCAGACAGGGGCTTCTCCCTGTTCTAAAAGCTGTGGGGTCAGGGTAGAACAAGCAGGGAAAGTGGCCCAGAAGGCGTCCATGTCCATACTTTCCCAAAGTATATTCACCTTTTCAGACAATAAACTGCTGTTAGAGCTCCTCCTTTTTGCCTTTATCAGTGGTCGCTCAGGAGGTTTCTGCTTCTTAGGTGCACAGCCAAAGTTCCAAGGGGCCACTTGGGCCTTCTCAAGGATTAGCAGTTTGCAGGCTGACTGGCAGTTGCGTCTGCCAGTGTTTTAGCAGACCTTTGCTGTCAGAATGTCTCCCAGGATTACCAGGTCACATCCATGGCTGCTCTGGCCACTGAGTGGGAGAGGCAAGGCTCTGGTGTGCCCATGAAGACAAAGGGAGGTCCTTCAGGCACACTGGCGCTCTGGGACACACCACAGAGCCACAGGGTGGTCCCAAGAGGGTGTGAGGGCACACAGGTGACGTGCGGAAAAGACTCCACAACCATAGGGTTGTAAAGTAGGTACACTTTATTGCGGTGCACTGGGCGCACTGGGAATGGCTTCCCTGAAAATGTGCACACCTTCCTGGTCGTCTCTCACAATTTTATACACGAATACTGTTACATATTACATGAGCTCTCATACATATTCATTGATTTCCCCCAAAAGGCAGACCTCTTCCAAGTACTCATTTCCATACTCCCTGCCCTTAGCTCCTCCCAGTTGCACCTGTGCAGTGTAGCCTGGTGGTCATGGGCAGAGGTCTTTCAGGATGAAGGCAATGAGGAAGAGCAGGTTAAACTCTCTTTACCTTTCTGGACTTTGACCTGCTGTTGGACAGTATTTAGAAGTTTTTTGTTTATCTTTACCTTGTTTCCTGCCAACAAGTTGTTCATCCTTCCCTAATGAGTTGTTCGTCCTTCCCTCACCCGTTGGCCTTGAGCGATATCTTCCTTTTTACATCTGCTGCTCATAAGTTGCCCCCTCAATTAATTTTCAGAGAGCATTGTATTAATCATAGAAAGGAATTTATTGAGTAAGCAAACAGCAAGCAAAACTGTGCTGGGCGGCCGGGGAGTCTCGGCTCCGCCAACTGTGTGCACCTCACCACCGCCAGGGTCCCTTTTTATATCTTGGTAATTCTGGGATTATGCAGCACATCCTGGTATGTTCTGCGACTGCGCGCACAGTTGCTAGCGGGTCGTCTCTGTCCCTCTGGTGGTTGTAAAGATGAAGGCCATAGTCTTCCTCAGCGTTGTGGTTCAACTTTTTTTTTTTTATTTGGTCATGTTGCCCCAGCATGAGACAGGAAGGCAGGATGTTGATACACTAGTTTAGCAATTTATCAGGAGATGGTTACATGAGCTTTGCAACAGTGTCTTTGAACAAAAGAGGCAACTGAGATACAGAAAGAGAGAAGGGGAGGGGGTTCTCTTTTTTATTACATTAAGCAAAAGAATTTTCATAGTGTCTAGCCAAGCATTATACAGCTCCTTACTTCAGCAGGGAGCTTTCACAACTCCTGCTCCTCAAACAGAACTTCTATTTTTATAATACAAAAGACAATGAACAAACATTTATGGTGTATTACAAGCTTCCCTCAAAAAGTGCACACCTGCCCGGTCGTCTCTCACAACTTCATACACGAATACTGTTACATATTACATGAGCTCTCATACATATTCTTTATTTTCCCCCAAAAGGCAGACCTCTTCCAAGTACTCATTTCCATACTCCCCACCCTTAGCTCCTCCCAGTTGCACCTGCGCAGTGTAGCCTGGTGGTCATGGGCAGGGGTCTTTCAGGATGAAGGCAATGAGGAAGAGCAGGTTAAACTCTCTTTACCTTTCTGGACTTTGACCTGCTGTTGGACAGTATTTAGAAGTTTTTTGTTTATCTTTACCTTGTTTCCTGCCAACAAGTTCTTCATCCTTCCCTAATGAGTTGTTCGTCCTTCCCTCACCCGTTGGCCTTGAGCGATATCTTCCTTTTTACATCTGCTGCTCATAAGGTTCTCGTCTACATCACAGATAATTTGGATATTTTACCATATATGTAGCTAAATCCATCAATGCAAAATGGACATCATTTACTGGATGCGGGGGGAAACCTTGTTACAAAAGATGAGGATAAGACGGAGGTGCTTAATGCCTTCTTTGCCTCAGTCTTTAGCGGCAATACCGGTCGTTCTCTGGATACCCAGTACCCTGAGCTGGTGGAAGGGGATGGGGAGCAGGATGTGGCCCTCACTATCCACGAAGAAATGGTTGGCGACCTGCTACGGCACTTAGATGTGTGCAAGTCGGTGGGGCCGGATGGGATCCACCCGAGGGTACTGAGAGAACTGGCAGAGGAGCTCGACAAGCCGCTTTCCATCATTTATCAGCAGTCCTGGCTATCGGGGGAGGTCCCAGTTGACTGGCGGCTAGCAAATGTGACGCCCATCTACAAGAAGGGCCGTAGGGCAGACCCAGGGAACTATAGGCCTGTCAGTTTGACCTGAGTGCCAGGGAAGCTCATGGAGCAGATTATCTTGAGAGTCATCATGCAGCACTTGCAGGGCAAGCAGGCGATCAGGCCCAGTCAGCATGGGTTTATGAAAGGGAGGTCCTGCTTGACGAACCTGATCTCCTTCTATGACAAAGTGACGTGCTTAGTGGATGAGGGAAAGGCTGTGGATGTGGTCTACCTTGACTTCAGCAAGGCTTCTGACACCATTTCCCACAGCATTCTCCTCAGAAACTGGCTGCTCTTGGCTTGGACTGGCGTACGCTTCGTTGGGTTAGAAACTGGATGGACAGCTGGGCCCAGAGTCGTGGTAAATGGAGTCAAGTCCAGTTGAAGGCCGGTTACTAGTGGCGTTCCCCAGGGCTCGGTGCTGGGGCCGGTCCTCTTTAATATCTTCATCGATGATCTGGACGAGGGCATTGAGTGCACCCTCAGTAATTTCGCAGATGACACCAAGTTAGGTGCGTGTGTCGATCTGAATATGAGCCAGCAGTGTGCTCAGGTGGCCAAGGAGTTTTAGGCTGGATGTTAGGAAGAACTTCTTTACCGAAAGGGTTGTTAGGCATTGGAACGGGCTGCCCAGGGAAGTGGTGGAGTCACCATTCCTGGAGGTCTTTAAAAGACGTTTAGATGTAGAGCTTACGGATATGGTTTAGCGGAGGACTGTTAGTGTTAGGTCAGAGGTTGGACTCGATGATCTTGAGGTCTCTTCCAACCTAGAAATTCTGTGATTCTGTAAATATTAATTCAGAAAAGTTTTAGCATCTTCCCCATCTCAGTAGCACATATTAAGCAAGGAGTGTTGCCTACATATTCATTCTTAATCCATCGCTCTCTAATTTCTAATCCCATGTTTCACAACAAGGAGCAGCCCAACGATCAAGCGCAGCAAGGACCTGGGCCGGCACCCCGGAGCCCATGTGGCCGCCTGGCACCGCAGAACTACAGCTCCCAGCACGCCTCGGGATGGAGCAGCCCACCTGACCCTGCGGGGACTCTGGAACGCCCCCCCCACCGTGGCCCTCCCCTCCTCTGCTCGCTCTGCACTATGGCAGCTTCCAACATCCCATCCTGCTCATGCTGTCTCTCTCCAGGTGCCCACACAGGTACCGAGGGAGCCTTCAGACCGCCTCCCCAGTAAGGCAGCTTGTGCTGACGGGCCTGCTTCAGTGCCCCGCGTCTCTTGCTGGGGGAGCAAGCTCTCCTTTTCTGAGAACTTTCTTCTTATTTCCAACCTGAACCTTCCCTGGCAAGGCCTGACAACCACCACCATAAGAGAACAGATGTTTTACTAAGACACACTGAGAAAAGCAGGGATGGAAAGGCAGTTTTTGGGGTGGGAGTCTTCTTCCTGAGAGGAGTCCATTCTCCTGTCCACGTTGGCTTTCATGAGAGCTGCCAGGCGGGAGAACCTCCGTCCTCCTGATGTGCCCTCCAGGCTGTAGAGGTGCCCCAGTAAGGAGAGGCAGCGGGTCTGCTGAAGCATCCAGGCTAGCTTCTTCCTCCTGACACACAAGAGAAACTGCTGAGCCCAGAGGCACGGCTGTAGAGCACCAAACCAGACTGGGCAGGGGAAAGTGGGGTGGCAGCTGAGACACGTACACCTCCTCAGAGGAAGGGAGCTAGTGCTGGAAGGGCTGCCGGCATGGAAGTGGGCAAATGAAGAAGTGCTGCCAGGGGCAGCCAACCACTACAGAGGGTGTGTTGGCACGACAGCACCGGGGGGGAAGTGATGCCAGGCACCAGCAGGAGAAGGACCATCGCAACTCTGAGCCTTCTCCTCATCATCCCCCCAACCTTAACCCAACCCCATCCTGTCCCTTGAGGTCACTGCCTTCCTTCCCCTGTTAAGCCCGTCCTCCCTGTTCACATCTCTCTGTTCCCAGCCACCCCGGCCTCATCCAAAACGTGCCAGCAGGTGCATCCCTCGGCACAAGCTGCTTTCTATGCAAAGGCCCAGGGACTGCACAGGGGGGCAGCGTGAGGCTGCACTGGCCCCTGTTTGACCCACACATCGTGCCTTAATGCCTCGGTCCTGCTAATGAGCTATGGGACAGCTTAGGCGTGGCCTGAAGTCCAGGCAGGCCTGGGCCTGAATGCCTGGCACCAGAATACTGTTCCTTTCCCACGCTCTCCATTCTGATGCTTACCGAGCCTCTAGCGGAAGAGAGGGTGTTCTTCTGTTTGTGTCACAAAGAGCACCCTGAAACCTTTCCCACAGAGACTTGACAAAGGCTCCGGAGTGTGTCTGAGGACGCTTTTTCAGAAGGCTCAGCACCTGCCTGGTCATTTTCTTGGCCAGCCCCACGCGTCCTAGATTACAGCAGACCTGCACAGGAAGAGGAAGCCATGAAGACATGGACCGCTTTCCCAAGCCTCTCCTCCTGCAGAGGCTGCAGAAATGTGTTGAGGGAATCTGGAAACAGCATAGATCCCACGGCCTGCTGCAGCTGAGCAAACCAAGATACCAGGATAACTGTGAGAAGCTCCTATGACAGTGTTCCCACATCGCCCAACTGAGGAGTGCAGGAAAATATTGTTACCAGCAGCTGATACCAAAGACAAGGTCTACGTGACTACTAATCACAAGGGGACTGTTATCTTGCAGGTGGGGTTGTTTTCTTCTAGTTGTTTTTCTGAGTGCTTTGACCAATAACCTTGCGTGAAACACTGTCCACCCCTGTTAAGTTCTCTATAAAAGTTAGGCTATTCGGGCAATAAAATGAAGCATGATCTGACTCTACTGTGTGTCTGTCGTGCTTTCGGCCGTGCTTTCTGCAACATATGGCGCCCGAACAGGCTGAGACCTGAACAGGACCCGAACAGGACATCGCAGCGGCGCCGGGACAAACATCGCAGCGCAGCGGGACACCAGCGGCGCCAGCACATCAGAACGCAGGGGGACCATGAAACCAGCGGCGTTGGGACCAGCGGCGCCGCGACCTCGCCGCGCCGCCGGGACATCGGAGCGCCCATCCGACCGGCGCTTGAGCAGACCAGACACCGGCCTGGAAACACTGTACACAGGCCTCACGGTGAGACGCGGTACTCCCGCTGAGAGACGCGGGAAACGGTGGGAAACGGGGTCTCGCGGCGGGACGCGGGAAAAGGAATCGCGGAGGGCCGCGGAATCGCGGTGAGACGCGGGAAACGGAGTCGCGGTGAGACGCGGAATCGCGGAGGGCCGCGGAACACGGAATCGTGGAGAGCCGCGGAATCGCGGTGGGACGTGGAAAACGGAATCGCGGAGGGCCGTGGAATCGCGGTGGGACGCGGAAAACGGAATTGCGGTGAGACGCGGAATCGTGGTGAGACGCGGAAAACGGAATCGCGGTGGGACGCGGAATCGCGGTGAGACGTGGAATCGCGGAGGGCCGCGGGAAATGGAGTCGTGGTGGGACACGGAATTGCGGTGAGACGCAGGAAACGGAATCGCGGTGGGACGCGGAATCGCGGTGGGACGCGGAATCGCGGTGAGATGCGGAATCGCGGAGGGCTGCGGAATCGCGGTGGGACGCGGAATCACGGTGGGGACGCGGAAAACGGAATCGCGGAGGGCCGCGGAATCGCGGTGAGACGTGGAATCGCGGAGGGCCGCGGGAAACGGAGTCGCGGTGAGACGCAGAATTGCTGCCGTCCGGAGTCGAGTTGCTACGGGAGATAAGAGGCGTCACCGAGCAACAGCGGGGCGGAGATAGCGTAACCATGGAGGCGGAGGCGGCCGTGAAGCTTCTCTCTAACATTCTCGCTATGAGAGGCGTGGCTTGCAATACGAACAAGGTTAAATCCTTGATAAATTGGGCCCAGAAAGAGGGTTTTCTGAAGGAGACCCCCCGAATTTTTAGCCCAGATGAGTGGCAACTCATAGGAGACCGTTTATGGCAGACAAGTACCACGCGTGGAAAGTTTGATAAGGATTTATGTAAAACCTGGCGTTTGGTGATTGATGCCCTAAGCGGTCTGAAGGCCGAACGCCAGGTTGTCATGGCAGTGACGCAGGCTTTGTCCGTGCAGTCTGGGGCTACCAAAACATCGACTACGAAATCCGACACCTCGTTATCACAATTGTTTCCGTCGGATCCTATGCTGACCCCGGTTCGAGGCATGACCTCTTCAATAAAGGACTCGGCTGCAGCCATTGCTAAGGGACTGTCCGAGCCCGGTGCGGATGCGGCCTGTGACCTGCCCTCTTCGCCTCCTGCACTGGAAAATCTCGACACGATGCCCCCAGCATCTGCGCCGCCGCCAGAGAACCATAAATCCACCCAGGGTGTCTCTCCCTCGTTATCTGCCACCCCAGCTCCATCAACACCGATATCAACCAGGTGGTCGGGTGTCATACGTGACGCCATTCTCGAGGGAGATTGGCACGCCTCCTCCTCCTTGGCCTGCCCAGTTATTGTCAACTCCGGACAAGGCACCGGGTCGTGGCAGCCACATGATTGGAAGCTTCTACAACAAGCTAGGAAAACAGTCACAGATTATGGATTACACTCTCAAGCGGCACGACAGATAATTCATTGGATCTTCCAGGCAGATTTGATGTGTCCCTTCGACTGCCAAAACATAGACCGTCTGTTGTTAACTCCCTCTCAACTGTTAATTTTTGAAAGAGAATGGCTACGGTTGGCACAAATGGAAGCGAGTCGTCCGCGTCAAACGGGGGACCCCCTATATGGCACCACAGTTGAAATGCTAACAGGGACAGGCCCGTACTTCGATCCTCAGCTTCAGCTGCAGTTCCCTGAGATTGTTCATCGAACAGCTGCACAGCTTGCCCTACGAGCTCTTTTTGCCCTCCCTGGGGAAAAGAAAGCTCCTCCATTTGCTTCAATTCATCAGGCCCAAGGTGAATCTTATGCCAAGTTCATCGACCGATTATGGACAGCAGTCATGGATCATCCTGACCTGACACCAGACTTGAAATGGAGCATGTTTAGAATGCTTGCTTTTGACAACGCGAACACAAAAACCCAAAGCATCCTAGCTACGCTACCAAAAACTGCTCCCATTGAAGAAATGTTGGAGAGGGTAGAGCGTGTTGATCAGTCCAAGCAAGCAGCTGTGATGGCTCAAGCTGTTGCATCAGCCATTGGTGATCCTTTGGCTGCCATAGTGTCCCGATCCAATGGTGGTCCCTCGAGACGCAACCCCCAGGAGCAGTGGCGATGTTATCGATGCGGGAGGCTTGGCCATATAAGAAGACAGTGTACAGCTGCCCCCTGGTGCGACCTATGCCAATCTAATACACATGCTACACCGATGTGCAGGGCTCAGGGAAACTCCAAGAGGAGTGCGATCGGCCGCGCGACAACAACAGTAGCCGCAGCACAGCCAGATGGGGCGGATTTCTCGACAACAATGCCCCAGCCACCAGAGGAAGCCTCGGGGTGGACCTGGCAACAACAGTAAGCATCACGCTCTCCGATAAGTCTGTAGCAGCCATTCCTACGGGGATCCAAGGCCCACTATCAAACACACCATTAGGCGGCTTACTATTAGGTAGATCCTCTGTAGGCCTTAAAGGATTGATGGTCATTCCGGGGGTTATCGATGCTGACCACGTAGGAGAAATTAGAGTCATGGCATACACGCTCAACCCACCCCTCTTTATTCCGAAAGGTACCAAAATAGCCCAACTTGTTGCACTCCAAAATCATCAACCCTGTGCGGGGGCACAGGTTGACCGGGCAGGAGGCTTTGGCTCCACGGACCATGTTATCTGTTTCACCAGATCTCTGGCCTCCCGACCTATGATGAATGTGATATTATCCATTGGATCACACCAAATTACTGTCACCGGCATGATCGATTCTGGTGCGGATGTTACGATCTGCAGCACCACGATATGGCCAAAACATTGGCCACTAACATCTCCAGCCACTGGAATTACGGGAGTGGGCGGCAGCTCAGCGACATACCTCAGTGCACAGGTTGTGACGTTAAAATTCCAAGAGAAAACGATTTCAGCTAGACTGTACGTGATGGCACTGCCTGCAAATCTTCAAATGTTAATCGGGAGGGACATACTTTCTCAGCTTGGGGCAGTGATTACTACCGACAGCAAGGATTTTCCTTAGTGGACACTGCTGAGCAACCGCCCACCCTGGCCTTGACATGGCACTCTGATCGGCCTATCTGGGTGGAGCAGTGGCCGTTGACGACAGACAGGTTGCAGCAAGCACAGACTTTAGTTCAAGAACAGCTCCAGGCAGGACACATACGCCCATCCACAAGTCCCTGGAACACACCGATTTTTGTGATTCGAAAGAAATCAGGAAAGTGGCGACTTCTACAAGATCTCAGAAGAGTAAATGACCAAATGCAAGCTATGGGAGCCTTGCAACCTGGTTTACCATCTCCGACCATGCTGCCTGAACATTGGTCCCTTTTGATCATAGACTTAAAGGACTGTTTTTTTACAATTCCCTTAGCAGACAAGGACTGCCAGAGATTTGCCTTTACGGTACCCGCCATTAACAAGCAAGCCCCGGCAAAACGCTACGAGTGGCTCGTGCTTCCCCAGGGTATGAAGAACTCCCCCACATTATGTCAACTATATGTAGCCTGGGCTTTGGAGCCAATCCGAACAGCATGGTGTGATGTCATTATTTACCATTACATGGATGACATTCTGTTTTGCAGGCCAGATTGCTTCCAGGATTCCGATCTACAATTTATTCAGCATACCCTGGAAGAAAAAGGACTAAAGATAGCTCCAGAAAAAGTTCAGCGGAGACAGCCATGGCTGTACTTGGGGTGGAAGATATCAGACTCTACCATCCGACCGCAGAAGGTCGATATATCTACTACTTTGCATAATTTAACAGACGTCCAAACATTCTTGGGCAATATTCAGTGGGTCAGGTGTATCGTAGGAATTACTAATGATGACCTGGCTCTATTGTTACCTTTGTTGCGGGGTAGGAGGGCAGAACAGAGCATTACACTGACGAATGAACAACGGCAGGCCCTTTTCCGCATATCTCAAAAGGTTGCAGCTGGCGCGGCTTGCAGACGCGTCACAAAACTTCCACTCTCTGTAATAATAGTCAATCATGTGTCTCACCCATTTGCAGTGATTGGTCAGTGGCAAAAAGAAGAGGGGGGAAATAAGGGCCGACAAAGACAGGAACAGTGTGAGGAGGATGCCACTGACCCTAAAAGTAGAAATGATATAACTAAAATAGATAATTATGAAGGAAGGATGATAGGGCAACATTTTTGAATTTTGGAATGGATTTTTCTATCAATACAGCCAAAAAAGAGTATCCAGACCCGGGCAGAAGCCATCGCGGAATTAGTACGTAAGGGTCGCTTTCGGAGTATTGATATCAGCGGCCAGGAACCCGGGGATATTAGTCTACCGATAACTCAGGATCATTTGGAATGGTGTTTACAGCAATCCATACCACTACAAGAAGCTGTGTTAGATTACCTGGGACTGGTACATTCCCGAACTCCAAAGGGGCCTCTCTGGCAAGTTATAAGATCATATAAATGGCAAGCAGTACTGTCCTGGTTTCAGTTAGAACAGAATTAATTTTCTTCCTAGTAGCTGGTGGAATGCTGTGTTTTGGCTTGGGATGAGAAGAGTGCTGATAACACCCCGATGCTTTAATTGTTGCAGAGCAGTGCTTATACCAAGCCAAGGACATCTCAGCCTTTTGCTCTGTCCTGCCAACGGGCAGGCTGGGGGTGCAGTAAGAGCTGGGAGGGGACAGACCCAGGACAGGTGACCCAAACTAGCCAAAGGGGTATTCCATACCATCTGACGTCACGCTAAACAATATATAGGGGTGGCTAGCCGGGGGGAGGGGGCCGGACTGCTCGGGGTTAGGCTGGGCATCGGTCAGCGGGTGGTGAGCAATTGCATTGTGCATCACTTGTTTGTACATATTATTATTACTTTCCTATTATCACCATTGTATTATTATTATTATTATTGTTATTATTATTTTTGTTATTATTATTTTCCTGTCTTATTAAACTGTCTTTATCTCAACTCACGGGCTTCACTTTCCATTTCTCTCCCCCGTCCCAGAGAGGGAGGGGGGAGGGTGAGCGAACGGCTGCGTGGTGTTTAGCTGCCGGCCGGGTTAAACCACGACAAGTACCACAACTTTCGCCTCGGCCAGTAGTGGGGCGCACAGTTTATACTGATGCCGGTGCATTGAGTAGGCGGGCCGTGTGTGTGTGGTATGAGAATGGCACTTGGGAAAATCACTGAATTACAGGGGCAACAGGGGATACATTACAAACACTAGAATTGTCCGCAGTTGTTTGGGCTTGCCAACGCTGGATGCGTGAGCCAATTAATATCATTTCAGATTCTCTGTATGTTGTCAATGTAGTGAATCGGATTGAGGACGCCTTGATACGGCAAACTAAGAAGGACCGATTGTTGTCATTGTTTCTGCAACTGCGAGATGCCATTCAAGGAAGAACCGCACCTTACTGTGTCATTCACATACGTAGTCACCAGTTCTCAATTGGATTAGCAGAAGGTAATGCACAATCAGACAAGTTGGTGAGTGTAATCACAGCAAGACCAGAAAGTGACTTTATGCATGCACGTGTGTCACATGAAATGTTTCACCAAAATGCTAAAGGTCTTCGGAGAATGTTTGGACTTACTTGGGCAGAAGCTAAAGGAATTGTAAGAGCATGCCCCTCCTGCAGTCATCATGGGCCGGGGTTAGGCTTGGGTATTAATCCACGGGGTGTCAAGGCACTCGAGGTATGGCAAATGGATGTCACGCACATGCCAGAATTTGGTACTAAAAAATATGTGCATGTGTGTATTGATACTTTTTCACGATTCATATGGGCAACAGCACAGGGAGGGGAAAAAGCACTCCATGTATGCAGGCATTTGACAGTGTGCTTTGCCATCATGGGGGTACCACAGCAGATCAAGACGGACAACGGCCCAGCATATGTCAGCAAAAAGATCAGCACGTTTATGAAGATGTGGGGAGTAACGCATATCACAGGCATCCCATATTCTCCCACGGGCCAAGCAATTGTCGAACGATCACATCAAGTCTTAAAGGAACAGTTAGCAAGGTTAAAGGAAATCAAGGATGTCGATGAACGACTACCAAGGCGTTATTTGTCTTGAATCATCTATGTTTGACCGGTGACCGAGAAGATCCTCCTGCAAGTATCCATTTTCAAACCATGAATAAAGCAGCACCAAATGTGCTGCCGCAAATAAGAGTAAGTTACCGAGATCCTGCTACAGGAGTCTGGAAGGGTCCAGTTCCTGTCTTGTTCATTGGCCGAGGATATTTCTGTGTCTCTACAACGGCCGGACCAGTTTGGGTACCAAGCCGGTTCGTGAAGGCTGTCCAGAATGTTCCAACGGACGGGGAAACTACTGACGAAGATTCTAATATTGTCAGCAATGCTTGCACTTGCGACCAAGATCAAGCAAAACAAAATCTGTGAGAGCCAGAGCTGGTCAGCACAGTATACTGTCACCCTGTCTATCCCGGGCATCACCTACTCCAGAAGAGTAGTATATGAGAGAGACTCAAAATGATATCAGTCTTTCACTTAATAGTTCGATGATTTGTTTGAAGCAAAGTATAGATGGTTACGGGGTTTAGTCACAAGGGGATTAACGATTTGATTTATGGTGGTGGTAATCATCGTGGTGTGTTATAGGTATAACTAAAAGAGTTACTTGTAAAACTGCTGTGTCGGACTTGGTTTGCTCAAAAGAAGAAGGGGGAATTGTTGAGGGAATCTGGAAACAGCATAGATCCCACGGCCTGCTGCAGCTGAGCAAACCAAGATACCAGGATAACTGTGAGAAGCTCCTATGACAGTGTTCCCACATCGCCCAACTGAGGAGTGCAGGAAAATATTGTTACCAGCAGCTGATACCAAAGACAAGGTCTACGTGACTACTAATCACAAGGGGACTGTTATCTTGCAGGTGGGGTTGTTTTCTTCTAGTTGTTTTTCTGAGTGCTTTGACCAATAACCTTGCGTGAAACACTGTCCACCCCTGTTAAGTTCTCTATAAAAGTTAGGCTATTCGGGCAATAAAATGAAGCATGATCTGACTCTACTGTGTGTCTGTCGTGCTTTCGGCCGTGCTTCCTGCAACAGAAATGTACAAGGGGCTGGGTATAGCAGGGACACCCCCTGCAAGAAGGACGTCACCCTGCCGCTTTACCTCCGCTTTGAGGCTGAAGAAGGTCGCCTCCTCAAAGCAGTCTAACACAGTTGCTGTCTTCCCCAAGGAGTTCCTCAGGACCTCTGCTTCATTGAGCTTCATAAGGGCCTTTGAGCAAGCACACAGGCAGCAGGTGAGCATCGGTGCAGAGCCCCCAGCTAGCTCCACCCTTCCCTCTTGCCTCCTGTGGCACCTGCCTTAGGAGGGCCCGCATCTCCCCATGTGATCCCTGCCCTAGCACAGTGCCCCGTGGGCTCAGAGCTCAGGCACCAAGGGAGCCTTCAGACTGCCTCCCAGGTAATGCAGCTTGTGCTGACGGGCCTGCTTCAGTGCCCCGCGTCTCTTGCTGTGGGAGAGGCAAAGCGCAGGAAACAGTCCGGCTCTGCCCCCACTGTTTCTTTTGGGAGGCCCCTCAGCGGGCGTGTCCTGTTGCAGTGGACTCCAGGTTCAGTGCGTGCTGGCAAGCAGGGTCGCTCACCATGTAGCTGTTGGAGACGTGCAGGTAGGCAGCCGCACACTCCAGCAGGTAGTAGAAGGCTCAGGAAGCATTGCCCGTTGCCACATAGTGGCGAGCCAAAGGCATAAGCACTGATTCAATGACGGTTTCGCATTTGCAGGAACACTCGCCACCGTCCTTCTCTTTGGTCCTGCTGGGCTGCGCAGTTGTCCATTTGCCCTCTGGTGGAAACCGCTCTGACGCTCTGGTCAGAGGCAGGTTGCCAGGAAAAGAAGAGAGCAAAGAGCAGATGAGCATCACCTGAGATGACCCTGCTCACTCGAGCTCACTCGTTTCCACAATCATCAGAACCTTGTCTCCTCACCTGAACTCCTCCTCCGAGAAAGCCTGCTGCGGCTGCAGGGCATTTGAACTACCTGGGAAGAAGAGAGCGTGTCAAGGGACTCCCCACGTAGCCCGGGCTAAGAGCTGCAGGCTTGCAAGGGTCCTGCCGAGCAGACCCAGGGCACAAGAGCTGCGGTGATCATCCTCATCCCCTGGCTTATCCCTGGTGCTGGGGACCCGGTGGGCCCCAGCCCAGCCTGCATGGGCCTGGACTTACAGAGGGAGGGGGCTCCACAGCACGGCACACAGCCTACCCTCAGGGCTGTGAGTACTGTCATTCTTCAGCTGTTCTCCAGCGAGCACCAAGGCCTCCCAGCTGTGCCAGTCATCCTCGTCAGCAGAGCCCTGGCAGTTTTCCCGGTCCTGGGGACTGGGGACGGCGAAGCGGTGGAAGGCCACAAAGTCCCCTCCGTGGCAGCTCTGGCATTTGTGCGCGTGCTTCTCCAGGAAGGCAGCACACTTGCGCTGCGTGCTGGCCCTCTGTCTCTTGGGCCACAGCTCGTAGGCTGCCTCCCGCAGCAGCAGGGCACAGAAGGCCAGAATGCCAGCCTGCTGCTCCATGGTCTCCTTGCTTGTAGACGGCCTCTCCACCCCTGAAAGGCAATGGATGGTGGCCTCAGCCAGAGTGGTAGAGGCATTCCCAACAGCCGCTGGGAACTTCCCTCTGCACAAAGCTGGTGGGGGAAGGCCTCCTTCAGCTACAGCGCTCCTGGGTCTTGGATGTCTCTGGGCACCCCTGTGTCCTTCAGCCACTTAAGGATGTTGTCGCTCACCAGCATGTCCAACAAATAATTCATCTGATGTCTGGTGCAAGTGGGAAGGATGTGAGCCAGCAGCTGGGTGGTAAACACTGGCCCTATGATGGCTGCAAACTTCAAAACCATCTGCTTCTGCAGCGTGATCCGGTCCAGCTCAGCCAGCGCAATCTCTGTCAAGAAGAAGCAAAACGTCTCTCTCTTTTGTGTCCCGGAGCCTGAGCTTGGAGAGGTACCACCACAGGAAACAGGGTAGACTTTGGCCTCTCTTCCTCAGGATGGCACCTGCTGGGCAATTTCAGCCCAGGGGAACGTCTTCAAGATGGCTCCACTCCTCTTGCAACCACAGGCCACAAGGCCCAGGGATAAGAGAGGCTCAAGCGCGCAAGCGCTCCTCCACCACGGATGGGGAGGGCACGATCCTGCGGGTACACATGACCCGTGATGCGACCTACCAGAGCTGAACTAGGCTGACGCCCAGCAGCGCACACAGAGAGCAGAGAGCGCGTTCACCACCTCAGAGCTGGACTTGGAGCTCCCCACAACTGCTGTGGGCCTCACAGATGGCCCACGGCCCGGAGGGGGACATCTGTGTCCTTAAGCACAGAGCTCTTTCTGCTCAGACCAGAGTCGCCTTCCTGGCAGGGCCCCCCAGGCTGAGAGGGTGCCTCTGCAGCATGCCGATGCCCAGCCCCTCTCTCACGTGCACCCCAGGAAAGGACCCCAGCACAGCTGCGAACTCAGCCCCTCACCTTTCAAGGCGGCCGGCAGCACGGTGGTCTCCAGGCTGACGTCTGCTCTGATGGTGCAGACCCTGCCACTGTTATTCCTAGCACTGGAGCTTGAGGTGGATGAGACAATGGGTGAAGCCTCGACTGCAGAAGCTGGGAAGGGAGAGAGAGAGCATGAACAAGGTGGGGCAAGTCCAACTTGTCACAGTTGGGTGCGCTTCATGGCCCGCACTGAATGCGGTCAGTGAGCAGGACAAACCGGTTTCCACTGCAATGGTTTTGTCTGCATTGCCCTTGCAACTCTTTTTCTGCCTTCGGACCAGCTGCCCAGCTGTACTGAATGAATATCCCGCAACAGAACGCAGCGGTTGCTACCTTTGACAGCGCTCCCTCCCACAGCCAGGGAAATTGCCAGTGATAATCCAAAAGGCAAAGCCCATGCAGGCTGTCCCCAGGGCAACAGCACTCTGCTTGGCATTGCTCTTGCAATTACTGCTCTTGCGTTACTGCCAAACTCCTCAGTTCCCAGCGCCTTTGCGGGCATTTCTGGTTTTGGATTCAACTTTCCCAGGTCTGAACCTCTCCTGCAGAAGGGCTTTCTTCTTGAGGGAGCTGGTGGCTTGCCAAGGTGACAGCAAGGTGTGCAGGAGCCCACACCTCAGACAGATCAAGTTCTGTCCTTCTGCCAGATCGGACTCTGCCCAGACTCACTGGAAATCACAGAATCACACAGAATCACAGAATTTCTAGGTTGGAAGAGACCTCAAGATCATCGAGTCCAACCTCACAGCTAACAGTCCCCACTAAACCATATCCCTAAGCTCTACATCTAAACATCTTCTGAAGACGTCCAGGGACGGTGACTCCACCACCTCCCTGGGCAGCCTGTTCCAATGTCTAGCAACCCTTTCGGTAAAGAAGTTCTTCCTAACATCCAACCTAAAACTCCCCTGGCGCAACTTTAGCCCATTCCCCCTCGTCCTGTCACCAGGCACGTGGGAGAACAGACCAACACCCACCTCGCTACAGCCTCCTTTAAGGTATCTGTAAAGAGCAATAAGGTCGCCCCTGAGCCTCCTTTTCTCCAGGCTGAACAAGCCCAGCTCCTTCAGCCGCTCCTCGTAGGACTTGTTCTCCAGGCCCCTCACCAGCTTCGTCACCCTTCTCTGGACCCACTCAAGCACCTCGATGTCCTTCTTGTAGCGAGGGGCCCAAAGCTGAACACAGTACTCGAGGTGCGGCCTCACCAGAGCCGAGTACAGGGGGACGATCACTTCCCTAGCCCTGCTGGCCACACTGTTTCTGATACAAGCCAGGATGCCATTGGCCTTCTTGGCCACCTGAGCACACTGCTGGCTCATATTCAGCCGACTGTCCACCATCACTCCCAGGTCCTTCTCTGCCAGCTTTCCAACCATTCCTCTTCCAGCCTGTAGCTCTGCTTGGGGTTATTGCGCCCCAGGTGCAGGACCCGGCACTTGGCCTTGTTAAACTTCATGCAGTTGACCTCAGCCCATCGGTGCAGCCTATCCAGATCCTCCTGCAGAGCCTTCCTACCCTCCAGCAGATCGACACACGCACCTAACTTGGTGTCATCTGCAAACTTACTGAGGGTGCACTCAATGCCCTCGTCCAGATCATCGATGAAGATATTAAAGAGGACCGGCCCCAGCACCGAGCCCTGGGGAACGCCACTAGTAACCGGCCTCCAACTGGATTTGACTCCAGTTACCACGACTCTTTGGGCCCGGCTATCCAGCCAGTTTCTAAGCCAACGAAGCGTGCGCCAGTCCAAGCCAAGAGCAGCCAGTTTCCTGAGGAGAATGCTGTGGGAAACGGTGTCAAAAGCCTTGCTGAAGTCAAGGTAGACCACATCCACAGCCTTTCCCTCATCCACTAAGCACGTCACTTTGTCATAGAAGATCAGGTTCGTCAAGCAGGACCTCCCTTTCATAAACCCATGCTGACTGGGCCTGATCGCCTGCTTGCCCTTCAAGTGCTGCATGATGACTCTCAAGATAATCTGCTCCATGAGCTTCCCTGGTACTGAGGTCAAACTGACAGGCCTGTAGTTTCCCGGGTCTGCCCTACGGCCCTTCTTGTAGATGGGCATCACATTTGCTAGCCGCCAGTCAACTGGGACCTCCCCCGATAGCCAGGACTGCTGATAAATGATGGAAAGCGGCTTGTCGAGCTCCTCTGCCAGTTCTCTCAGTACCCTTCGGTGGATCCCATCCGGCCCCATCGACTTGTGCACATCCAAGTGCCGTAGCAGGTCACCAACCATTTCTTCGTGGATGGTGAGGGCCACATCCTGCTCCCCATCCCCTTCCACCAGCTCAGGGTACCAGGTATCCAGAGAACAACCGGTATTGCCGCTAAAGACTGAGGCAAAGAAGGCATTGAGCACCTCCGCCTTTTCCTCATCTCTTGTAACTAAGATTCCCCCCGCATCCAGTAAAGGATGGAGATTCTCCTTAGTCCTCCTTTTTGTGTTGATGTATTTATAAAAGCGTTTTTTGTTATCTTTAACGGCAGTAGCCAGACTGAGCTCCAGATGAGCTTTGGCCTTCCTAATTTTGTTCCTGCACAGCCTCGCTACATCCTTATAGTCCTCCCTAGTGGCCTGCCCACTTTTCCAAAGATTATAAACCCTCTTTTTTCTCCTAAGCTCAAGCCACAGTTCTCTGTTGAGCCAGGCTGGTCTTCTTCCCCGCTGGCTCATCTTTGGGCACATGGGAACAGACCGCCCCTGCGCCATTAGGATTTGCCTCTTGAAGAGCGCCCAGCCTTCCTGGACCCCTCTGCCCTTCAGAACCGCCTCCCAAGGGATTCCACCAACTAGTGTCCTGAGCAGCCCAAAGTCAGCCCTCCGAAAGTCCAATACAGTGGTTTTACTGGTTCCCTTCCTGGCCTCGCCAAGAATAGTGAACTCCACCATTTCGTGGTCATTCTGCCCAAGACAGCTCCCGACAATCACATCCTCCACCAGTCCTTCTCTGTTTGTGAAGAGAAGGTCTAGCGGGGCGCCACTCCTGGTAGGTTCACTAACCAGCTGCGTCAGGAAGCTATCTTCCACGCTCTCCAGAAACCTCCTAGACTGCTTTCTCAGGGCTGTGTTGTGCTTCCAGGATATGTCAGGGAACTTGAAGTCCCCCACGAGTACAAGCGCTGAAGATTTCGCAACTTCTGTCAGCTGCCTGTAGAACTCCTCATCCGTCTCCTCATCCTGGTTCGGCGGTCTATAGCAGACCCCGACCAGGACACTAGCCTTGTTGTCCTAGCCGATCCTAACCCAAAGGGACTCGACCTTGTCATTCCTAGCCTCGAGTTCTACAACATCAAAAGACTCTCTAATATAGAGAGCCACACCGCCACCCCTTCTGTGCTGCCTGTCCCTTCTGAAGAGCTTATAGCCAGGCATCGCAGCACTCCAGTCATGAGACTGGTCCCACCACGTTTCCGTGATGGCAACCAAGTCGTAGCCTGCCCGCTGCACGATGGCTTCCAGCTCCTCCTGTTTGTTACCCATGCTGCGTGCATTGGTGTAGATGCACTTCAGCTGGGCCTTTACCTTATCCTCCGGCCTTGCTATTGTTCCCCCTGGCACAGCCCCAACAATCCTTGCTTCAGCCCCATCCCCCTTCTTACCTAGTTTAAAGCCCTCTCAATGAGCCCCGCCAGCTCATGGCCAAGGATCCTTTTTCCCCTAAAGGATATGGACCCTTCTACGGCCATCAGACAAGGTGCTGAGTAAACTGCCCCCTGGTCGAAAAACCCAAGATTTCTGCGTTGGCACCAGCCCCGGAGCCACGTGTTTAATAGGTGGGCTTTCCTTGTCCTCTCCGTACCCCTCCCTGTCAACGTAGGGATGGATGAAAACACCACTTGCACTCCCGCTCCATCCACTAACCGTCCCAGCCCCCTAAAGTCTCTTTTGATAGCCTTCAGGCTTCTCTCTTCAATGTTGTCACTGCCCGCCTGGACTATCAAAAGAGGATAATAATCAGAGGGGCGTACCAGGCTGGGAAGCTTCCTGGCAACGTCCCTGACCCTGGCCCCATGGAGGCAGCAGACTTCCCTACGGGTAGGGTCAGGCCGACAAATAGGGCCCTCTGTTCCCCTAAGAATAGAGTCTCCCACAACAATCACCCTTCTTTCTTTCTTGATGGAGGCAGTCCTGAGGCGTGGAGTCGACCTCCTTGCCCTAGGCATCCTCCTGGGAACACTTTCTACCTCTTCCTCAGTTACTGGTCTATCAAGCTCCAGGGCCTCAAACCTGTTTCGTAAGGGCACCTGGGAAGGTGGGGCCGGAAGGGGAGGGCATCGCCTGTGATGTCGAGCAGGGACCTGTCTCCATTCCCCCTCAACTCCCAGATCCCCTCCCTCTGCCCGACGGCGACAGGGCAGGGGGTCCACCCCCATTTGGGGTGTCTCACCTCGATACCTCTCCTTGAGGCCCTGCAGGGAGTTACTCCACAAGTCTATCTCCCGCTCACACTCCCTGATATCCCTCAACCTCTCCACCTCCTCCTTGAGCTCCGCCACCATGCGGATCAGGTCATCCACCTGCTCGCACCTCACGCACGCAGTGTCTCTGCCTCCCGCCGATGGCAGCAGCAGGCTCTGACACTCCCTGCATCCGGTGACCTGAACCGCTGCATTCTTTAACGGGCAGTCGGTCTGGGTGTATACCGACTTCCTGGAGAGCGCACCGTGCCTGGTGGAGACCATTATCACCTAGCTAACGACTGTCGTTAAGAGGTGTTTGTGTGGGCAGGCGGTTGCTCTCCGCCCTTCCTGCGCGCCCTGCCTGCAGGAACTGCCGTGCTAACTGCCGCGCCACTCCCCTCTGACACGCCACTCCCTGTTTGCCCGCCCTGTTCGTCGCGCTCCTGGTCACTCGCGCTCCCTAGGGGCTGCTTTTGAACGGCTGGGGAGGTGGCGCTGCTGGCTCCGCCTTCGCCTCGTCAGCCTCCCTCACGAGGGCTGCCGGGTCCTGGCGGCTCCCTCAAGTAGGCTCGATGCCGGAAAATTAGCCCTGCCTGGCCCGATCCCCTGCTCCGCTGCAGAACGCGTCTGCCCCGGAGCCGATCGCCTCGGCAAATGGCCAATAGCAGTGAACAAAAGATCTTGTGTGATTTGGGGCTTAGTTTTGGTCAGGAACCTGATTGTTCAGAAACTGTAAATGTAGGGGGATATAAACTAGCCAACTTAAGGTCATTTTGCAATATCTAATTAGCATACGATCTGGATAAGGAGTCTGAGATGGACGAATCTTCAGAAAGTGGGTGCAAATTAGGAATAGGGTATTGGTGCCCTGCTTTTCAGCATGCTGCAATAGCTTGTTTCCTGGTTGATCTTCACAGGTTGGGAGGTGGAGATTGACCTCTCTGAACGCAGCTTGAAGGCCTACGAGACTTTGGGACAGCCGCACATCCTGGCGTACACAGGCATTCTGGGCTCTGGAAAGAGCCACTTACTTACTGAGCTGACCTTTCTGGGCCAGGCCACTGGGCACAGGTAAGTGGGTTTTTTGAGACACTTCCCGTGCCCGTCCCCTGACGTTCGTGGAAGACTGCGATGCCTCTGCCCTGTGCCTGGCCCTCCACCCCCACCCGTGGGACTGTGCACCCTGTGTTCCTTTGCAGTAAGAACCAGGCGGCATGAGTCTCTAACTCTCCTGTCTTGGCAGGTGTGGGCTACTGGGGGCCTTTTCTGCAGCTCAAGTGCCTTTTGCTTTTGCACCGCAGGGTTGTCACCATGGAACTGACCGAGGCCAACGTGAGGCAGTCCTTCTCTGCCATCCGTATGCTGGTGGCCAGGGCCCTGGGACTGCAGGCGGGTGAAACGTGCGAGGACCGGCAGCGCACCCTGCAGGCCAAGCTGCAAGGGGCGATAGAAGAGAGCAGATACTGCCTCCTCAATGACATTTTCCTCGTCAAGGTGAGAGCGAGAGGGAGGCCTCCTGAGGTAGTCTGGTTGTTGTTTGGGTGTTCTGCTGGGCTGGGAGTTGCAGCGCTCATAGCACCCCGTTCTGATTCCTGGGTCCGGGGAGGCTCCTTGTCTGTGGTGACTTCATGTCCTGTGCCTGTGCCAGGTGTCTTGGTCAGCACCCTGGAAAGGCCAGTGAAGAGAGGCTTGTGCTGACCTCATGCTAAAGCAGAGGCACTTTGCTCTGCCATCTAGCTTGGTGGATAGGCATGCCTGGTCGCAGGATGATGTTTCTTTCTGACTCTGCTTTCCTGTCCAGTTTGCCGTCCCAGACAAGGTTTGCAAGATGCGTGATGCTCAAAGGAAAAGGGAGTTGCAGAAGACTTGTAGGAAAGTGCTACAGAAGGTGAGCGTTCCTCCTTCTACCTGGGTCAGAGAAAGAAAACAACCCTGTCTGCTTCAGGCTCCACATCAGAACAGCCTGAGTGGGCAGCAGGCCAATGTGCCAAGGTCACCGCCCTTCAGGGCCCAGGAGCCCCTCCTCCCAGAAGCCCCTCTCACGCCCTCCCCATATGCCTCGTAGGTCGCCTCCTGTTAAGTTGGAGGGTATGTGCCCTGGAGGAGGATTGACGCCTTCTGCATTCCTTTGCCCAAGCTCCCTTCTTCAGAAGGGCAAGTGATGTTCGAGGAGGCCTTAAAGTCTCGCAGAAATGAAAAGCCAGTAAGCTTCTCAAGAGGGAAGCAGCTGGGGAGAGACTTCTGAGTATTCTCCGTCTCCGGAGAGAGAGGCTACATCTCCTCCCCTAGAGGACGCTTGAGAATCCACCAGACTCCACACAGATCCATCTGCTTTTTTCAGACCCTTGGAGGAGAATTTGGCATATTTGTCATCGACAACGCCCACTTCATCGACCCTGCCTCCTGGACTGTCATGTGGCCCGTGCTCCAAAGCATCACACTCTATGGTGATGAGCTTAGCTCCTGGCCACGAGAGAATGGAGAGCTTTTTCAAAGCTGCAGCAGACAGCACAACGTCCCAGAGAATCAGCTGTCTTCATCTGGAAGAGCTGAAACCTGCAGCTGTGATGCAGAAAGTCTGCCAGAACCTTGGAGTGGTCAGCATCCCCAGGGATCTAGCAAGGTATGTTGCAGGCCATGGAGCTCTTCTGGAGGGGTTGGACCTATGCTGCCACGGAAGGAAGTCGCCCCGCAGGAAAGGAAGCACGGGGCCTTCTGGCAGCATCCTTGACTCCAGCAAGGACCTCGGTTTCTCCTTAAGACTCACCACAGCAGGTGTGAGCTAAGAATAGGCAGCTCCCAGGATGCAGCACGTGGGCAGTGACAGCCCTTTGCTGTTGCAGAGGAGGGAGGGCAAGGCAGGGAGGAAAGGGGAGAGAAGAGGAGAGAGGAGAGCAGAGGGAGATGGGTACCCAAGCCTCAGCGTGGCTGAGGTGTGAAAAAGGCTTTGACCGATGTAGCCAGGCTGCAGTAGGGATTCCCAGGAGCAGGGGTCCAGCCAGCTGCCAGAGCAGATCTGGGCTCCTGAGGACAGGGAAGATCAGGCTTGCTGTGTTGTGCTTTGGACATTGCTCACGACCATTTCCCTCAGACTCCAGCAAACAGTGTAGGGTCAGGGGTCCCAAACGCCCAAGCCAGTGGGAGGACCACCCCCTTCTGAAGTGAGCCGTAGCTGTGACAAAGAGGCTGGTTACCCTGTGAGGCCTGAGTGACTCGGCACCCGCCCATCAGAACTGTGTTGCACCATACTTCCCTGGTGTTGGTCACTGCTGGGTCTGCTCCTGCCCAGGTTCCTGATCCAAAGAAGCTCTGGCATCCCATATTACTGTGAGGAACTGCTGCACTGCCTGCATCACAACAACATGCTCTTGTTCAGCACTGGGAGGCAGGACAAAAAAGTAGAGGACAACTGGGAGGGCTTGATTGGTAAGCACTCTTGTTGCGGACTGGCTAGATGCTGTTGCATGTTGCTTCCTCCCCCCCCCCCCCCCCTTCCCCCCGCACGACCGTGTCCTGTGGCAAATGTGGCCATTTGCCAAGGCGATCGGCTCCGGGGCAGACGCGTTCTGCAGCGGAGCGGGGGATCGGGCCAGGCAGGGCTAATTTTTCTGGCATCGAGCCTACTTGGGGGAGCCGCCAGGACCCGGCAGCCTCGTGAGTGAAGCTGACGAGGCGAAGGTGGAGCCAGCAGCGCCCCCTCCCCAGCCGTTCAAAAGCTGCCCCTAGGGAGCGCGAGCGACCAGGAGCACGGTGAACAGGACAGGCAAACAGGGAGTGGCGTGTCAGAGGGGAGTGGCGCGGCAGTTCGCGCAGGCAGGGCGCGCAGGAAGGGCAGAGCGTTCCCCCTGCCCATATGAACACCTCCTTAACGACAGTCGTTAGCTAGGTGATAATGGTCTCCACCAGGCACGGTGCGCTCTCCAGGAAGTCGGTATACACCCAGACCGACTGCCTGTTAAAGAATGCAGCGGTTCAGGTCACCGGATGCAGGGAGTGTCAGAGCCTGCTGCTGCCATCGGCGGGAGGCAGAGACACTGCGTGCGTGAGGTGCGAGCAGGTGGATGACCTGGTCCACATGGTGGCGGAGCTCAAGGAGGAGGTGGAGAGGTTGAGGGATATCAGGGAGTGTGAGCGGGAGATAGACCTGCGGAGTAACTCCCTGCAGGGCCTCAAGGAGAGGTACCGGGGTGAGACACTCCAAATGGGGGTGGACCCCCTGCCCTGTCGCCGTCAGGCAGAGGGAGGGGATCTGGGAGTTGAGGAGGAATGGAAACAGGTCCCTGCTCAACATCGCAGGCAATGCCCTCCCCTTCTGGCCCCACCTTCCCAGGTGCCCTTATGCAACAGGTTTGAGGCCCTGGAGCTCGACAGACCAGTAGCTGAGGAAGAGGTAGCAAGTGTTCCCAGGAGGATGCCTAGGGCGAGGAGGTCAACTCCACGCCTCAGGAATGCCTCCATCAAGAAAGACAGGAGGGTTACTGTTGTTGGAGACTCTATTCTTAGGGGAACAGAGGGCCCTATTTGTCGGCCTGACCCTACCCGTAGGGAAGTCTGCTGCCTCCCTGGGGCCAGGGTCAGGGACGTTGCCAGGAAGCTTCCCAGCCTGGTACGCCCCTCTGATTATTATCCTCTTTTGATAGTCCAGGCGGGCAGTGACAACATTGAAGAGAGAAGCCTGAAGGCTATCAAAAGAGACTTTAGGGGGCTGGGACGGTTAGTGGATGGAGCGGGAGTGCAGGTGGTGTTTTCATCCATCCCTACGGTGGCAAGGAGGGGTACAGACAGGACAAGGAAAGCCCACCTGTTAAACACGTGGCTCCGGGGCTGGTGCCAATGCAGAAATCTTGGGTTTTTCGACCAGGGGGCACTTTACTCAGCACCTGGCCTGATGGCCACAGACGGGTCCCTATCTTTTAGGGGAAAAAGGACCCTGGGCCAGGAGCTGGCAGGGTTCATTGAGAGGGCTTTAAACTAGGTAAGAAGGGGGATGGGGCTGAAGCAAGGATTGTTGGGGCTGTGCCAGGGGGAACAATGGCAAGGCCGGAGGATAAGGTAAAGGCCCAGCTGAAGTGCATCTACACCAATGCACGCAGCATGGGTAACAAACAGGAGGAGCTGGAAGCCATCGTGCAGCGGGCAGGCTACGACTTGGTTGCCATCACGGAAACGTGGTGGGACCAGTCTCATGACTGGAATGCTGCGATGCCTGGCTATAAGCTCTTCAGAAGGGACAGGCAGCACAGAAGGGGTGGCGGTGTGGCTCTCTATATTAGAGAGTCTTTTGATGTTGTAGAACTCGAGGCTAGGAATGACAAGGTCGAGTCCCTTTGGGTTAGGATCGGCTAGGACAACAAGGCTAGTGTCCTGGTCGGGGTCTGCTATAGACCGCCGAACCAGGATGAGGAGACGGATGAGGAGTTCTACAGGCAGCTGACAGAAGTTGCGAAATCTTCAGCGCTTGTACTCGTGGGGGACTTCAAGTTCCCTGACATATCCTGGAAGCACAACACAGCCCTGAGAAAGCAGTCTAGGAGGTTTCTGGAGAGCGTGGAAGATAGCTTCCTGACGCAGCTGGTTAGTGAACCTACCAGGAGTGGCGCCCCGCTAGACCTTCTCTTCACAAACAGAGAAGGACTGGTGGAGGATGTGATTGTCGGGAGCTGTCTTGGGCAGAATGACCACGAAATGGTGGAGTTCACTATTCTTGGCGAGGCCAGGAAGGGAACCAGTAAAACCACTGTATTGGACTTTCGGAGGGCTGACTTTGGGCTGCTCAGGACACTAGTTGGTGGAATCCCTTGGGAGGCGGTTCTGAAGGGCAGAGGGGTCCAGGAAGGCTGGGCGCTCTTCAAGAGGCAAATCCTAATGGCGCAGGGGCGGTCTGTTCCCATGTGCCCAAAGATGAGCCAGCGGGGAAGAAGACCAGCCTGGCTCAACAGAGAACTGTGGCTTGAGCTTAGGAGAAAAAAGAGGGTTTATAATCTTTGGAAAAGTGGGCAGGCCACTAGGGAGGACTATAAGGATGTAGCGAGGCTGTGCAGGAACAAAATTAGGAAGGCCAAAGCTCATCTGGAGCTCAGTCTGGCTACTGCCGTTAAAGATAACAAAAAACGCTTTTATAAATACATCAACACAAAAAGGAGGACTAAGGAGAATCTCCATCCTTTACTGGATGCGGGGGGAATCTTAGTTACAAGAGATGAGGAAAAGGCGGAGGTGCTCAATGCCTTCTTTGCCTCAGTCTTTAGCGGCAATACCGGTTGTTCTCTGGATACCTGGTACCCTGAGCTGGTGGAAGGGGATGGGGAGCAGGATGTGGCCCTCACCATCCACGAAGAAATGGTTGGTGACCTGCTACGGCACTTGGATGTGCACAAGTCGATGGGGCCGGATGGGATCCACCGAAGGGTACTGAGAGAACTGGCAGAGGAGCTCGACAAGCCGCTTTCCATCATTTATCAGCAGTCCTGGCTATCGGGGGAGGTCCCAGTTGACTGGCGGCTAGCAAATGTGATGCCCATCTACAAGAAGGGCCGTAGGGCAGACCCGGGAAACTACAGGCCTGTCAGTTTGACCTCAGTACCAGGGAAGCTCATGGAGCAGATTATCTTGAGAGTCATCATGCAGCACTTGAAGGGCAAGCAGGCGATCAGGCCCAGTCAGCATGGGTTTATGAAAGGGAGGTCCTGCTTGACGAACCTGATCTTCTATGACAAAGTGACGTGCTTAGTGGATGAGGGAAAGGCTGTGGATGTGGTCTACCTTGACTTCAGCAAGGCTTTTGACACCGTTTCCCACAGCATTCTCCTCAGGAAACTGGCTGCTCTTGGCTTGGACTGGCGCACGCTTCGTTGGCTTAGAAACTGGCTGGATAGCCGGGCCCAAAGAGTCGTGGTAACTGGAGTCAAATCCAGTTGGAGGCCGGTTACTAGTGGCGTTCCCCAGGGCTCGGTGCTGGGGCCGGTCCTCTTTAATATCTTCATCGATGATCTGGACGAGGGCATTGAGTGCACCCTCAGTAAGTTTGCAGATGACACCAAGTTAGGTGCGTGTGTCGATCTGCTGGAGGGTAGGAAGGCTCTGCAGGAGGATCTGGATAGGCTGCACCGATGGGCTGAGGTCAACTGCATGAAGTTTAACAAGGCCAAGTGCCGGGTCCTGCACCTGGGGCGCAATAACCCCAAGCAGAGCTACAGGCTGGAAGAGGAATGGTTGGAAAGCTGGCAGAGAAGGACCTGGGAGTGATGGTGGACAGTCGGCTGAATATGAGCCAGCAGTGTGCTCAGGTGGCCAAGAAGGCCAATGGCATCCTGGCTTGTATCAGAAACAGTGTGGCCAGCAGGGCTAGGGAAGTGATCGTCCCCCTGTACTCGGCTCTGGTGAGGCCGCACCTCGAGTACTGTGTTCAGCTTTGGGCCCCTCGCTACAAGAAGGACATCAAGGTGCTTGAGTGGGTCCAGAGAAGGGTGACGAAGCTGGTGAGGGGCCTGGAGAACAAGTCCTACGAGGAGCGGCTGAAGGAGCTGGGCTTGTTCAGCCTGGAGAAAAGGAGGCTCAGGGGCGACCTTATTGCTCTTTACAGATACCTTAAAGGAGGCTGTAGCGAGGTGGGTGTTGGTCTGTTCTCCCACGTGCCTGGTGACAGGACGAGGGGGAATGGGCTAAAGTTGCGCCAGGGGAGTTTTAGGTTGGATGTTAGGAAGAACTTCTTTACCGAAAGGGTTGCTAGACATTGGAACAGGCTGCCCAGGGAGGTGGTGGAGTCACCGTCCCTGGACGTCTTCAGAAGATGTTTAGATGTAGAGCTTAGGGATATGGTTTAGTGGGGACTGTTAGCTGTGAGGTTGGACTCGATGATCTTGAGGTCTCTTCCAACCTAGAAATTCTGTGATTCTGTGTGATTCTGTGATTTCCAGTGAGTCTGGGCAGAGTCCGATCTGGCAGAAGGACAGAACTTGATCTGTCTGAGGTGTGGGCTCCTGCACACCTTGCTGTCACCTTGGCAAGCCACCAGCTCCCTCAAGAAGAAAGCCCTTCTGCAGGAGAGGTTCAGACCTGGGAAAGTTGAATCCAAAACCAGAAATGCCCGCAAAGGCGCTGGGAACTGAGGAGTTTGGCAGTAACGCAAGAGCAGTAATTGCAAGAGCAATGCCAAGCAGAGTGCTGTTGCCCTGGGGACAGCCTGCATGGGCTTTGCCTTTTGGATTATCACTGGCAATTTCCCTGGCTGTGGGAGGGAGCGCTGTCAAAGGTAGCAACCGCTGCGTTCTGTTGCGGGATATTCATTCAGTACAGCTGGGCAGCTGGTCCGAAGGCAGAAAAAGAGTTGCAAGGGCAATGCAGACAAAACCATTGCAGTGGAAACCGGTTTGTCCTGCTCACTGACCGCATTCAGTGCGGGCCATGAAGCGCACCCAACTGTGACAAGTTGGACTTGCCCCACCTTGTTCATGCTCTCTCTCTCCCTTCCCAGCTTCTGCAGTCGAGGCTTCACCCATTGTCTCATCCACCTCAAGCTCCAGTGCTAGGAATAACAGTGGCAGGGTCTGCACCATCAGAGCAGACGTCAGCCTGGAGACCACCGTGCTGCCGGCCGCCTTGAAAGGTGAGGGGCTGAGTTCGCAGCTGTGCTGGGGTCCTTTCCTGGGGTGCACGTGAGAGAGGGGCTGGGCATCGGCATGCTGCAGAGGCACCCTCTCAGCCTGGGGGGCCCTGCCAGGAAGGCGACTCTGGTCTGAGCAGAAAGAGCTCTGTGCTTAAGGACACAGATGTCCCCCTCCGGGCCGTGGGCCATCTGTGAGGCCCACAGCAGTTGTGGGGAGCTCCAAGTCCAGCTCTGAGGTGGTGAACGCGCTCTCTGCTCTCTGTGTGCGCTGCTGGGCGTCAGCCTAGTTCAGCTCTGGTAGGTCGCATCACGGGTCATGTGTACCCGCAGGATCGTGCCCTCCCCATCCGTGGTGGAGGAGCGCTTGCGCGCTTGAGCCTCTCTTATCCCTGGGCCTTGTGGCCTGTGGTTGCAAGAGGAGTGGAGCCATCTTGAAGACGTTCCCCTGGGCTGAAATTGCCCAGCAGGTGCCATCCTGAGGAAGAGAGGCCAAAGTCTACCCTGTTTCCTGTGGTGGTACCTCTCCAAGCTCAGGCTCCGGGACACAAAAGAGAGAGACGTTTTGCTTCTTCTTGACAGAGATTGCGCTGGCTGAGCTGGACCGGATCACGCTGCAGAAGCAGATGGTTTTGAAGTTTGCAGCCATCATAGGGCCAGTGTTTACCACCCAGCTGCTGGCTCACATCCTTCCCACTTGCACCAGACATCAGATGAATTATTTGTTGGACATGCTGGTGAGCGACAACATCCTTAAGTGGCTGAAGGACACAGGGGTGCCCAGAGACATCCAAGACCCAGGAGCGCTGTAGCTGAAGGAGGCCTTCCCCCACCAGCTTTGTGCAGAGGGAAGTTCCCAGCGGCTGTTGGGAATGCCTCTACCACTCTGGCTGAGGCCACCATCCATTGCCTTTCAGGGGTGGAGAGGCCGTCTACAAGCAAGGAGACCATGGAGCAGCAGGCTGGCATTCTGGCCTTCTGTGCCCTGCTGCTGCGGGAGGCAGCCTACGAGCTGTGGCCCAAGAGACAGAGGGCCAGCACGCAGCGCAAGTGTGCTGCCTTCCTGGAGAAGCACGCGCACAAATGCCAGAGCTGCCACGGAGGGGACTTTGTGGCCTTCCACCGCTTCGCCGTCCCCAGTCCCCAGGACCGGGAAAACTGCCAGGGCTCTGCTGACGAGGATGACTGGCACAGCTGGGAGGCCTTGGTGCTCGCTGGAGAACAGCTGAAGAATGACAGTACTCACAGCCCTGAGGGTAGGCTGTGTGCCGTGCTGTGGAGCCCCCTCCCTCTGTAAGTCCAGGCCCATGCAGGCTGGGCTGGGGCCCACCGGGTCCCCAGCACCAGGGATAAGCCAGGGGATGAGGATGATCACCGCAGCTCTTGTGCCCTGGGTCTGCTCGGCAGGACCCTTGCAAGCCTGCAGCTCTTAGCCCGGGCTACGTGGGGAGTCCCTTGACATGCTCTCTTCTTCCCAGGTAGTTCAAATGCCCTGCAGCCGCAGCAGGCTTTCTCGGAGGAGGAGTTCAGGTGAGGAGACAAGGTTCTGATGATTGTGGAAACGAGTGAGCTCGAGTGAGCAGGGTCATCTCAGGTGATGCTCATCTGCTCTTTGCTCTCTTCTTTTCCTGGCAACCTGCCTCTGACCAGAGCGTCAGAGCGGTTTCCACCAGAGGGCAAATGGACAACTGCGCAGCCCAGCAGGACCAAAGAGAAGGACGGTGGCGAGTGTTCCTGCAAATGCGAAACCGTCATTGAATCAGTGCTTATGCCTTTGGCTCGCCACTATGTGGCAACGGGCAATGCTTCCTGAGCCTTCTACTACCTGCTGGAGTGTGCGGCTGCCTACCTGCACGTCTCCAACAGCTACATGGTGAGCGACCCTGCTTGCCAGCACGCACTGAACCTGGAGTCCACTGCAACAGGACACGCCCGCTGAGGGGCCTCCCAAAAGAAACAGTGGGGGCAGAGCCGGACTGTTTCCTGCGCTTTGCCTCTCCCACAGCAAGAGACGCGGGGCACTGAAGCAGGCCCGTCAGCACAAGCTGCATTACCTGGGAGGCAGTCTGAAGGCTCCCTTGGTGCCTGAGCTCTGAGCCCACGGGGCACTGTGCTAGGGCAGGGATCACATGGGGAGATGCGGGCCCTCCTAAGGCAGGTGCCACAGGAGGCAAGAGGGAAGGGTGGAGCTAGCTGGGGGCTCTGCACCGATGCTCACCTGCTGCCTGTGTGCTTGCTCAAAGGCCCTTATGAAGCTCAATGAAGCAGAGGTCCTGAGGAACTC
Source organism: Anas acuta (assembly GCF_963932015.1). NCBI lineage: Eukaryota > Metazoa > Chordata > Aves > Anseriformes > Anatidae > Anas > Anas acuta. The sequence continues at coordinate 24,360,435 of NC_089016.1, read as the reverse complement.
CTTGGGGAAGACAGCAACTGTGTTAGACTGCTTTGAGGAGGCGACCTTCTTCAGCCTCAAAGCGGAGGTAAAGCGGCAGGGTGACGTCCTTCTTGCAGGGGGTGTCCCTGCTATACCCAGCCCCTTGTACATTTCTGTTGCAGGAAGCACGGCCGAAAGCACGACAGACACACAGTAGAGTCAGATCATGCTTCATTTTATTGCCCGAATAGCCTAACTTTTATAGAGAACTTAACAGGGGTGGACAGTGTTTCACGCAAGGTTATTGGTCAAAGCACTCAGAAAAACAACTAGAAGAAAACAACCCCACCTGCAAGATAACAGTCCCCTTGTGATTAGTAGTCACGTAGACCTTGTCTTTGGTATCAGCTGCTGGTAACAATATTTTCCTGCACTCCTCAGTTGGGCGATGTGGGAACACTGTCATAGGAGCTTCTCACAGTTATCCTGGTATCTTGGTTTGCTCAGCTGCAGCAGGCCGTGGGATCTATGCTGTTTCCAGATTCCCTCAACAATTCCCCCTTCTTCTTTTGAGCAAACCAAGTCCGACACAGCAGTTTTACAAGTAACTCTTTTAGTTATACCTATAACACACCACGATGATTACCACCACCATAAATCAAATCGTTAATCCCCTTGTGACTAAACCCCGTAACCATCTATACTTTGCTTCAAACAAATCATCGAACTATTAAGTGAAAGACTGATATCATTTTGAGTCTCTCTCATATACTACTCTTCTGGAGTAGGTGATGCCCGGGATAGACAGGGTGACAGTATACTGTGCTGACCAGCTCTGGCTCTCACAGATTTTGTTTTGCTTGATCTTGGTCGCAAGTGCAAGCATTGCTGACAATATTAGAATCTTCGTCAGTAGTTTCCCCGTCCGTTGGAACATTCTGGACAGCCTTCACGAACCGGCTTGGTACCCAAACTGGTCCGGCCGTTGTAGAGACACAGAAATATCCTCGGCCAATGAACAAGACAGGAACTGGACCCTTCCAGACTCCTGTAGCAGGATCTCGGTAACTTACTCTTATTTGCGGCAGCACATTTGGTGCTGCTTTATTCATGGTTTGAAAATGGATACTTGCAGGAGGATCTTCTCGGTCACCGGTCAAACATAGATGATTCAAGACAAATAACGCCTTGGTAGTCGTTCATCGACATCCTTGATTTCCTTTAACCTTGCTAACTGTTCCTTTAAGACTTGATGTGATCGTTCGACAATTGCTTGGCCCGTGGGAGAATATGGGATGCCTGTGATATGCGTTACTCCCCACATCTTCATAAACGTGCTGATCTTTTTGCTGACATATGCTGGGCCGTTGTCCGTCTTGATCTGCTGTGGTACCCCCATGATGGCAAAGCACACTGTCAAATGCCTGCATACATGGAGTGCTTTTTCCCCTCCCTGTGCTGTTGCCCATATGAATCGTGAAAAAGTATCAATACACACATGCACATATTTTTTAGTACCAAATTCTGGCATGTGCGTGACATCCATTTGCCATACCTCGAGTGCCTTGACACCCCGTGGATTAATACCCAAGCCTAACCCCGGCCCATGATGACTGCAGGAGGGGCATGCTCTTACAATTCCTTTAGCTTCTGCCCAAGTAAGTCCAAACATTCTCCGAAGACCTTTAGCATTTTGGTGAAACATTTCATGTGACACACGTGCATGCATAAAGTCACTTTCTGGTCTTGCTGTGATTACACTCACCAACTTGTCTGATTGTGCATTACCTTCTGCTAATCCAATTGAGAACTGGTGACTACGTATGTGAATGACACAGTAAGGTGCGGTTCTTCCTTGAATGGCATCTCGCAGTTGCAGAAACAATGACAACAATCGGTCCTTCTTAGTTTGCCGTATCAAGGCGTCCTCAATCCGGTTCACTACATTGACAACATACAGAGAATCTGAAATGATATTAATTGGCTCACGCATCCAGCGTTGGCAAGCCCAAACAACTGCGGACAATTCTAGTGTTTGTAATGTATCCCCTGTTGCCCCTGTAATTCAGTGATTTTCCCAAGTGCCATTCTCATACCACACACACACGGCCCGCCTACTCAATGCACCGGCATCAGTATAAACTGTGCGCCCCACTACTGGCCGAGGCGAAAGTTGTGGTACTTGTCGTGGTTTAACCCGGCCGGCAGCTAAACACCACGCAGCCGTTCGCTCACCCTCCCCCCTCCCTCTCTGGGACGGGGGAGAGAAATGGAAAGTGAAGCCCGTGAGTTGAGATAAAGACAGTTTAATAAGACAGGAAAATAATAATAACAAAAATAATAATAACAATAATAATAATAATAATACAATGGTGATAATAGGAAAGTAATAATAATATGTACAAACAAGTGATGCACAATGCAATTGCTCACCACCCGCTGACCGATGCCCAGCCTAACCCCGAGCAGTCCGGCCCCCTCCCCCCGGCTAGCCACCCCTATATATTGTTTAGCGTGACGTCAGATGGTATGGAATACCCCTTTGGCTAGTTTGGGTCACCTGTCCTGGGTCTGTCCCCTCCCAGCTCTTACTGCACCCCCAGCCTGCCCGTTGGCAGGACAGAGCAAAAGGCTGAGATGTCCTTGGCTTGGTATAAGCACTGCTCTGCAACAATTAAAGCATCGGGGTGTTATCAGCACTCTTCTCATCCCAAGCCAAAACACAGCATTCCACCAGCTACTAGGAAGAAAATTAATTCTGTTCTAACTGAAACCAGGACAGTACTGCTTGCCATTTATATGATCTTATAACTTGCCAGAGAGGCCCCTTTGGAGTTCGGGAATGTACCAGTCCCAGGTAATCTAACACAGCTTCTTGTAGTGGTATGGATTGCTGTAAACACCATTCCAAATGATCCTGAGTTATCGGTAGACTAATATCCCCGGGTTCCTGGCCGCTGATATCAATACTCCGAAAGCGACCCTTACGTACTAATTCCGCGATGGCTTCTGCCCGGGTCTGGATACTCTTTTTTGGCTGTATTGATAGAAAAATCCATTCCAAAATTCAAAAATGTTGCCCTATCATCCTTCCTTCATAATTATCTATTTTAGTTATATCATTTCTACTTTTAGGGTCAGTGGCATCCTCCTCACACTGTTCCTGTCTTTGTCGGCCCTTATTTCCCCCCTCTTCTTTTTGCCACTGACCAATCACTGCAAATGGGTGAGACACATGATTGACTATTATTACAGAGAGTGGAAGTTTTGTGACGCGTCTGCAAGCCGCGCCAGCTGCAACCTTTTGAGATATGCGGAAAAGGGCCTGCCGTTGTTCATTCGTCAGTGTAATGCTCTGTTCTGCCCTCCTACCCCGCAACAAAGGTAACAATAGAGCCAGGTCATCATTAGTAATTCCTACGATACACCTGACCCACTGAATATTGCCCAAGAATGTTTGGACGTCTGTTAAATTATGCAAAGTAGTAGATATATCGACCTTCTGCGGTCGGATGGTAGAGTCTGATATCTTCCACCCCAAGTACAGCCATGGCTGTCTCCGCTGAACTTTTTCTGGAGCTATCTTTAGTCCTTTTTCTTCCAGGGTATGCTGAATAAATTGTAGATCGGAATCCTGGAAGCAATCTGGCCTGCAAAACAGAATGTCATCCATGTAATGGTAAATAATGACATCACACCATGCTGTTCGGATTGGCTCCAAAGCCCAGGCTACATATAGTTGACATAATGTGGGGGAGTTCTTCATACCCTGGGGAAGCACGAGCCACTCGTAGCGTTTTGCCGGGGCTTGCTTGTTAATGGCGGGTACCGTAAAGGCAAATCTCTGGCAGTCCTTGTCTGCTAAGGGAATTGTAAAAAAACAGTCCTTTAAGTCTATGATCAAAAGGGACCAATGTTCAGGCAGCATGGTCGGAGATGGTAAACCAGGTTGCAAGGCTCCCATAGCTTGCATTTGGTCATTTACTCTTCTGAGATCTTGTAGAAGTCGCCACTTTCCTGATTTCTTTCGAATCACAAAAATCGGTGTGTTCCAGGGACTTGTGGATGGGCGTATGTGTCCTGCCTGGAGCTGTTCTTGAACTAAAGTCTGTGCTTGCTGCAACCTGTCTGTCGTCAACGGCCACTGCTCCACCCAGATAGGCCGATCAGAGTGCCATGTCAAGGCCAGGGTGGGCGGTTGCTCAGCAGTGTCCACTAAGGAAAATCCTTGCTGTCGGTAGTAATCACTGCCCCAAGCTGAGAAAGTATGTCCCTCCCGATTAACATTTGAAGATTTGCAGGCAGTGCCATCACGTACAGTCTAGCTGAAATCGTTTTCTCTTGGAATTTTAACGTCACAACCTGTGCACTGAGGTATGTCGCTGAGCTGCCGCCCACTCCCGTAATTCCAGTGGCTGGAGATGTTAGTGGCCAATGTTTTGGCCATATCGTGGTGCTGCAGATCGTAACATCCGCACCAGAATCGATCATGCCGGTGACAGTAATTTGGTGTGATCCAATGGATAATATCACATTCATCATAGGTCGGGAGGCCAGAGATCTGGTGAAACAGATAACATGGTCCGTGGAGCCAAAGCCTCCTGCCCGGTCAACCTGTGCCCCCGCACAGGGTTGATGATTTTGGAGTGCAACAAGTTGGGCTATTTTGGTACCTTTCGGAATAAAGAGGGGTGGGTTGAGCGTGTATGCCATGACTCTAATTTCTCCTACGTGGTCAGCATCGATAACCCCCGGAATGACCATCAATCCTTTAAGGCCTACAGAGGATCTACCTAATAGTAAGCCGCCTAATGGTGTGTTTGATAGTGGGCCTTGGATCCCCGTAGGAATGGCTGCTACAGACTTATCGGAGAGCGTGATGCTTACTGCTGTTGCCAGGTCCACCCCGAGGCTTCCTCTGGTGGCTGGGGCATTGTTGTCGAGAAATCCGCCCCATCTGGCTGTGCTGCGGCTACTGTTGTTGTCGCGCGGCCGATCGCACTCCTCTTGGAGTTTCCCTGAGCCCTGCACATCGGTGTAGCATGTGTATTAGATTGGCATAGGTCGCACCAGGGGGCAGCTGTACACTGTCTTCTTATATGGCCAAGCCTCCCGCATCGATAACATCGCCACTGCTCCTGGGGGTTGCGTCTCGAGGGACCACCATTGGATCGGGACACTATGGCAGCCAAAGGATCACCAATGGCTGATGCAACAGCTTGAGCCATCACAGCTGCTTGCTTGGACTGATCAACACGCTCTACCCTCTCCAACATTTCTTCAATGGGAGCAGTTTTTGGTAGCGTAGCTAGGATGCTTTGGGTTTTTGTGTTCGCGTTGTCAAAAGCAAGCATTCTAAACATGCTCCATTTCAAGTCTGGTGTCAGGTCAGGATGATCCATGACTGCTGTCCATAATCGGTCGATGAACTTGGCATAAGATTCACCTTGGGCCTGATGAATTGAAGCAAATGGAGGAGCTTTCTTTTCCCCAGGGAGGGCAAAAAGAGCTCGTAGGGCAAGCTGTGCAGCTGTTCGATGAACAATCTCAGGGAACTGCAGCTGAAGCTGAGGATCGAAGTACGGGCCTGTCCCTGTTAGCATTTCAACTGTGGTGCCATATAGGGGGTCCCCCGTTTGACGCGGACGACTCGCTTCCATTTGTGCCAACCGTAGCCATTCTCTTTCAAAAATTAACAGTTGAGAGGGAGTTAACAACAGACGGTCTATGTTTTGGCAGTCGAAGGGACACATCAAATCTGCCTGGAAGATCCAATGAATTATCTGTCGTGCCGCTTGAGAGTGTAATCCATAATCTGTGACTGTTTTCCTAGCTTGTTGTAGAAGCTTCCAATCATGTGGCTGCCACGACCCGGTGCCTTGTCCGGAGTTGACAATAACTGGGCAGGCCAAGGAGGAGGAGGCGTGCCAATCTCCCTCGAGAATGGCGTCACGTATGACACCCGACCACCTGGTTGATATCGGTGTTGATGGAGCTGGGGTGGCAGATAACGAGGGAGAGACACCCTGGGTGGATTTATGGTTCTCTGGCGGCGGCGCAGATGCTGGGGGCATCGTGTCGAGATTTTCCAGTGCAGGAGGCGAAGAGGGCAGGTCACAGGCCGCATCCGCACCGGGCTCGGACAGTCCCTTAGCAATGGCTGCAGCCGAGTCCTTTATTGAAGAGGTCATGCCTCGAACCGGGGTCAGCATAGGATCCGACGGAAACAATTGTGATAACGAGGTGTCGGATTTCGTAGTCGATGTTTTGGTAGCCCCAGACTGCACGGACAAAGCCTGCGTCACTGCCATGACAACCTGGCGTTCGGCCTTCAGACCGCTTAGGGCATCAATCACCAAACGCCAGGTTTTACATAAATCCTTATCAAACTTTCCACGCGTGGTACTTGTCTGCCATAAACGGTCTCCTATGAGTTGCCACTCATCTGGGCTAAAAATTCGGGGGGTCTCCTTCAGAAAACCCTCTTTCTGGGCCCAATTTATCAAGGATTTAACCTTGTTCGTATTGCAAGCCACGCCTCTCATAGCGAGAATGTTAGAGAGAAGCTTCACGGCCGCCTCCGCCTCCATGGTTACGCTATCTCCGCCCCGCTGTTGCTCGGTGACGCCTCTTATCTCCCGTAGCAACTCGACTCCGGACGGCAGCAATTCTGCGTCTCACCGCGACTCCGTTTCCCGCGGCCCTCCGCGATTCCACGTCTCACCGCGATTCCGCGGCCCTCCGCGATTCCGTTTTCCGCGTCCCCACCGTGATTCCGCGTCCCACCGCGATTCCGCAGCCCTCCGCGATTCCGCATCTCACCGCGATTCCGCGTCCCACCGCGATTCCGCGTCCCACCGCGATTCCGTTTCCTGCGTCTCACCGCAATTCCGTGTCCCACCACGACTCCATTTCCCGCGGCCCTCCGCGATTCCACGTCTCACCGCGATTCCGCGTCCCACCGCGATTCCATTTTCCGCGTCTCACCACGATTCCGCGTCTCACCGCAATTCCGTTTTCCGCGTCCCACCGCGATTCCACGGCCCTCCGCGATTCCGTTTTCCACGTCCCACCGCGATTCCGCGGCTCTCCACGATTCCGTGTTCCGCGGCCCTCCGCGATTCCGCGTCTCACCGCGACTCCGTTTCCCGCGTCTCACCGCGATTCCGCGGCCCTCCGCGATTCCTTTTCCCGCGTCCCGCCACGAGACCCCGTTTCCCACCGTTTCCCGCGTCTCTCAGCGGGAGTACCGCGTCTCACCGTGAGGCCTGTGTACAGTGTTTCCAGGCCGGTGTCTGGTCTGCTCAAGCGCCGGTCGGATGGGCGCTCCGATGTCCCGGCGGCGCGGCGAGGTCGCGGCGCCGCTGGTCCCAACGCCGCTGGTTTCATGGTCCCCCTGCGTTCTGATGTGCTGGCGCCGCTGGTGTCCCGCTGCGCTGCGATGTTTGTCCCGGCGCCGCTGCGATGTCCTGTTCGGGTCCTGTTCAGGTCTCAGCCTGTTCGGGCGCCATATGTTGCAGAAAGCACGGCCGAAAGCACGACAGACACACAGTAGAGTCAGATCATGCTTCATTTTATTGCCCGAATAGCCTAACTTTTATAGAGAACTTAACAGGGGTGGACAGTGTTTCACGCAAGGTTATTGGTCAAAGCACTCAGAAAAACAACTAGAAGAAAACAACCCCACCTGCAAGATAACAGTCCCCTTGTGATTAGTAGTCACGTAGACCTTGTCTTTGGTATCAGCTGCTGGTAACAATATTTTCCTGCACTCCTCAGTTGGGCGATGTGGGAACACTGTCATAGGAGCTTCTCACAGTTATCCTGGTATCTTGGTTTGCTCAGCTGCAGCAGGCCGTGGGATCTATGCTGTTTCCAGATTCCCTCAACACATTTCTGCAGCCTCTGCAGGAGGAGAGGCTTGGGAAAGCGGTCCATGTCTTCATGGCTTCCTCTTCCTGTGCAGGTCTGCTGTAATCTAGGACGCGTGGGGCTGGCCAAGAAAATGACCAGGCAGGTGCTGAGCCTTCTGAAAAAGCGTCCTCAGACACACTCCGGAGCCTTTGTCAAGTCTCTGTGGGAAAGGTTTCAGGGTGCTCTTTGTGACACAAACAGAAGAACACCCTCTCTTCCGCTAGAGGCTCGGTAAGCATCAGAATGGAGAGCGTGGGAAAGGAACAGTATTCTGGTGCCAGGCATTCAGGCCCAGGCCTGCCTGGACTTCAGGCCACGCCTAAGCTGTCCCATAGCTCATTAGCAGGACCGAGGCATTAAGGCACGATGTGTGGGTCAAACAGGGGCCAGTGCAGCCTCACGCTGCCCCCCTGTGCAGTCCCTGGGCCTTTGCATAGAAAGCAGCTTGTGCCGAGGGATGCACCTGCTGGCACGTTTTGGATGAGGCCGGGGTGGCTGGGAACAGAGAGATGTGAACAGGGAGGACGGGCTTAACAGGGGAAGGAAGGCAGTGACCTCAAGGGACAGGATGGGGTTGGGTTAAGGTTGGGGGGATGATGAGGAGAAGGCTCAGAGTTGCGATGGTCCTTCTCCTGCTGGTGCCTGGCATCACTTCCCCCCCGGTGCTGTCGTGCCAACACACCCTCTGTAGTGGTTGGCTGCCCCTGGCAGCACTTCTTCATTTGCCCACTTCCATGCCGGCAGCCCTTCCAGCACTAGCTCCCTTCCTCTGAGGAGGTGTACGTGTCTCAGCTGCCACCCCACTTTCCCCTGCCCAGTCTGGTTTGGTGCTCTACAGCCGTGCCTCTGGGCTCAGCAGTTTCTCTTGTGTGTCAGGAGGAAGAAGCTAGCCTGGATGCTTCAGCAGACCCGCTGCCTCTCCTTACTGGGGCACCTCTACAGCCTGGAGGGCACATCAGGAGGACGGAGGTTCTCCCGCCTGGCAGCTCTCATGAAAGCCAACGTGGACAGGAGAATGGACTCCTCTCAGGAAGAAGACTCCCACCCCAAAAACTGCCTTTCCATCCCTGCTTTTCTCAGTGTGTCTTAGTAAAACATCTGTTCTCTTATGGTGGTGGTTGTCAGGCCTTGCCAGGGAAGGTTCAGGTTGGAAATAAGAAGAAAGTTCTCAGAAAAGGAGAGCTTGCTCCCCCAGCAAGAGACGCGGGGCACTGAAGCAGGCCCGTCAGCACAAGCTGCCTTACTGGGGAGGCGGTCTGAAGGCTCCCTCGGTACCTGTGTGGGCACCTGGAGAGAGACAGCATGAGCAGGATGGGATGTTGGAAGCTGCCATAGTGCAGAGCGAGCAGAGGAGGGGAGGGCCACGGTGGGGGGGGCGTTCCAGAGTCCCCGCAGGGTCAGGTGGGCTGCTCCGTCCCGAGGCGTGCTGGGAGCTGTAGTTCTGCGGTGCCAGGCGGCCACATGGGCTCCGGGGTGCCGGCCCAGGTCCTTGCTGCGCTTGATCGTTGGGCTGCTCCTTGTTGTGAAACATGGGATTAGAAATTAGAGAGCGATGGATTAAGAATGAATATGTAGGCAACACTCCTTGCTTAATATGTGCTACTGAGATGGGGAAGATGCTAAAACTTTTCTGAATTAATATTTACAGAATCACAGAATTTCTAGGTTGGAAGAGACCTCAAGATCATCGAGTCCAACCTCTGACCTAACACTAACAGTCCTCCGCTAAACCATATCCGTAAGCTCTACATCTAAACGTCTTTTAAAGACCTCCAGGAATGGTGACTCCACCACTTCCCTGGGCAGCCCGTTCCAATGCCTAACAACCCTTTCGGTAAAGAAGTTCTTCCTAACATCCAGCCTAAAACTCCTTGGCCACCTGAGCACACTGCTGGCTCATATTCAGATCGACACACGCACCTAACTTGGTGTCATCTGCGAAATTACTGAGGGTGCACTCAATGCCCTCGTCCAGATCATCGATGAAGATATTAAAGAGGACCGGCCCCAGCACTGAGCCCTGGGGAACGCCACTAGTAACCGGCCTCCAACTGGACTTGACTCCATTTACCACGACTCTGGGCCCAGCTGTCCATCCAATTTCTAACCCAACGAAGCGTACGCCAGTCCAAGCCAAGAGCAGCCAGTTTCTGAGGAGAATGCTGTGGGAAATGGTGTCAGAAGCCTTGCTGAAGTCAAGGTAGACCACATCCACAGCCTTTCCCTCATCCACTAAGCACGTCACTTTGTCATAGAAGGAGATCAGGTTTGTCAAGCAGGACCTCCCTTTCATAAACCCATGCTGACTGGGCCTGATCGCCTGCTTGCCCTTCAAGTGCTGCATGATGACTCTCAAGATAATCTGCTCCATGAGCTTCCCTGGTACTGAGGTCAAACTGACAGGCCTGTAGTTTCCCGGGTCTGCCCTACGGCCCTTCTTGTAGATGGGCATCACATTTGCTAGCCGCCAGTCAACTGGGACCTCCCCCGATAGCCAGGACTGCTGATAAATGATGGAAAGCGGCTTGTCGAGCTCCTCTGCCAGTTCTCTCAGTACCCTTCGGTGGATCCCATCCGGCCCCATCGACTTGTGCACATCCAAGTGCCGTAGCAGGTCACCAACCATTTCTTCGTGGATGGTGAGGGCCACATCCTGCTCCCCATCCCCTTCCACCAGCTCAGGGTACCAGGTATCCAGAGAACAACCGGTATTGCCGCTAAAGACTGAGGCAAAGAAGGCATTGAGCACCTCCGCCTTTTCCTCATCTCTTGTAACTAAGATTCCCCCCGCATCCAGTAAAGGATGGAGATTCTCCTTAGTCCTCCTTTTTTTTTTGTTATCTTTAACGGCAGTAGCCAGACTGAGCTCCAGATGAGCTTTGGCCTTCCTAATTTTGTCCCTGCACAGCCTCGCTACATCATTATAGTCCTCCCTAGTGGCCTGCCCACTTTTCCAAAGATTATAAACCCTCTTTTTTCTCCTAAGCTCAAGCCACAGTTCTCTGTTGAGCCAGGCTGGTCTTCTTCCCCGCCAGCTCGCCTTTGGGCACAAGGGGACAGACCATTCCTGCACCATTAAGATTTCCCTCTTGAAAGTGCCGTAGCAGGTCGCCAACCATTTCTTCGTGGATAGTGAGGGCCACATCCTGCTCCCCATCCCCTTCCACCAGCTCAGGGTACTGGGTATCCAGAGAACGACCGGTATTGCCGCTAAAGACTGAGGCAAAGAAGGCATTAAGCACCTCCGTCTTATCCTCATCTTTTGTAACAAGGTTTCCCCCCGCATCCAGTAAATGATGTCCATTTTGCATTGATGGATTTAGCTACATATATGGTAAAATATCCAAATTATCTGTGATGTAGACGAGAACCCTATGAGCAGCAGATGTAAAAAGGAAGATATCGCTCAAGGCCAACGGGTGAGGGAAGGACGAACAACTCATTAGGGAAGGATGAACAACTTGTTGGCAGGAAACAAGGTAAAGATAAACAAAAAACTTCTAAATACTGTCCAACAGCAGGTCAAAGTCCAGAAAGGTAAAGAGAGTTTAACCTGCTCTTCCTCATTGCCTTCATCCTGAAAGACCTCTGCCCACGACCACCAGGCTACACTGCACAGGTGCAACCGGGAGGAGCTAAGGGCAGGGAGTATGGAAATGAGTACTTGGAAGAGGTCTGCCTTTTGGGGGAAATCAATGAATATGTATGAGAGCTCATGTAATATGTAACAGTATTCGTGTATAAAATTGTGAGAGACGACCAGGAAGGTGTGCACATTTTCAGGGAAGCCATTCCCAGTGCGCCCAGTGCACCGCAATAAAGTGTACCTACTTTACAACCCTATGGTTGTGGAGTCTTTTCCGCACGTCACCTGTGTGCCCTCACACCCTCTTGGGACCACCCTGTGGCTCTGTGGTGTGTCCCAGAGCGCCAGTGTGCCTGAAGGACCTCCCTTTGTCTTCATGGGCACACCAGAGCCTTGCCTCTCCCACTCAGTGGCCAGAGCAGCCATGGATGTGACCTGGTAATCCTGGGAGACATTCTGACAGCAAAGGTCTGCTAAAACACTGGCAGACGCAACTGCCAGTCAGCCTGCAAACTGCTAATCCTTGAGAAGGCCCAAGTGGCCCCTTGGAACTTTGGCTGTGCACCTAAGAAGCAGAAACCTCCTGAGCGACCACTGATAAAGGCAAAAAGGAGGAGCTCTAACAGCAGTTTATTGTCTGAAAAGGTGAATATACTTTGGGAAAGTATGGACATGGACGCCTTCTGGGCCACTTTCCCTGCTTGTTCTACCCTGACCCCACAGCTTTTAGAACAGGGAGAAGCCCCTGTCTGCAGGGTCTGCAGAGAAACTTCTATAATTTGAGTTGTTTGGCCTGTGAGGAACGTGATCTCCACACAAGGGTGCCTTCTGGTTGCTATTTAGCAATCTAGAAAGTTCTCTAGTGCCACATAGGAGTAAATAACACTGTCAGCCTTCAGCTTGGAGGCAGATATGGCGATGGCACCCTAGTATCCTGCCAAGTGTTTCCATCACAGCTAACTTCTTTTGTTGGTATCAAAACTTACCAATTCTTTTGTGATCTCTTGCTAATCATTAATCCTTCCTGTGATAATACTACCCTGGCCACACCGCTGAGTGTGTGAGGCACAGATGCTCTCTCCCACTTTCTGCACTTTTTGGCATATCACATTTACATCCTTTCCCTCACGCTGAAATCTCTTTCAGTGCCAGGAAGTGCTTTGCAAAAAAGCCTCTACATTGCATTTTCCGTCCTTCTGAAAAACTGGTCACACATCCAATAGACAGAGAGAGCGAGAACAATTTAGAGCACATCCAAAAATCCTGCCCATAGGGAGACATTAGAAAACACCTGCAACTTTGGCTTTGGAACTGGAAATGGCACATTTTCAGAGTCCTGGGGTGACTACTGTCATCATGTGCTCTGATCTCACCGCCTAGTCCTGCTGGCCACGCTAGTTCTCATGCTGGCCAGGATGCCATCAGCCTTTCTAGACACCTGGGCACACTTCTGAACTTCACGTTCAGCCAGCCATCAACCAGCATCCCCACGTCCTTTTCTGCTGGGCACACTTCCAGCCACTCTTCCCCAGGCCTATGCGGCTGCATTAGGTTGCTGTGAACCAAGAGCAGGACCCAGCACTTAGCCTTGTATAGTGGCACGAGATTGAACTCAGCCCATCGATCCTTTAACCCGGCTGGCAGCTAAGCACCACACAGGTGCCTGTACTGGGCTGGAGTGGCCGCAGGGGCTGGAGTGGTAGCAGTGCTGCACCTGGCCCTTGCTGGGGAGGTGCAGCAGCTGGGGAAGGCATCTGCCAGAGGGTTCAGTGCTCGGGCAGAGGTGTGGGGCAACCACCAGCTCCGGCACTTCATGCTGCTGGGGCTTCAGGACAGAGGTCCTCCAGAGCTGCTCATCTGCAGCCAAGGCCAGCAGGCAGGTGAAGCGCTGCAGTCACTGAGGCACCAGGGCAGGAGGCAGCCAGGGACACCATGCATGGGGACCCCAGCAGGCTGTTCCCTAGGGCCTGGGCTCCAGAGCCCGCCACCGCAGACACAGGGCCAGACCCCTGCCCTGGCTGCGGCTCCCTTCCCAGGCTGGTGATGATGTTTTTTTTCTTTCCCTCGATGATGTTCTTTAGCTTCTCCTCACGTCCATCCATCAAGTGCTGCCCAGCAAGCCCTAGGTGAGGAGCCACAGTCCTCAGGGGCTGCCTTTGTGTGACAGAGGGGGGCACTCCTGGCTCCAGCAAAGCCTCATTAGCTGCCCTCGTGAGGGCTGCCGGCTTCTGGTGGTTCCCTCAGCTACTTTGATGGCTGCACACTGTGATCCCCACTCCACTGCGGAATACATCTGCCCCAGAGCCAATCGCCTCAGGCGAGTGACTGTTAGATGGTGGTTAACAGTGCTCACAACAGAAGGCTTTTCATAGTCCACAAATTCTTTTAGCTGCCATTTCACAGCTCCACTTACAAAGGGAGCCCGAGCTTTCTCTCTCTCCAAAGCACAGCCCTAACTGACGCGCGGAAAAGACTCCACAACCATAAGGTTGTAAAGTAGGCACACTTTATTGCGGTGCACCGGACACACTGGGAATAGCTTCCCTGAAAAAGGTGCGCGCCTGCCCAGTCTCTCACAATTTTGTACATGAATACTGTTACATATTACATGAGCTCTCATACATATTCACTGATTCCCCCAAAAAGGCGGACCTCTTCCAAGTACTCATTTCTATACTCCCTGCCCTTAGTTCCTTCTGGCTGCGCCTGCGCAGTGTAGCCTGGTGGTCGTGGGCAGGGGTCTTTCAGGATGAAGGCAACAAAGAAGAGCTCTCTTTACCTTTCTGGACTTTGACCTTCTGTTGGACAGTTTAGGCCTTTTTTGTTTATCTTTGCTTTGTTTCCTGCCAACAAGTTGTGCATTCTTTCTTAATGAGATGGACGTCTTGGTGGACGAGGGAAAGGCTGTGGATGTGGTCTACCTTGACTTCAGCAAGGCTTTTGACACCGTCTCCCACAGCATTCTCCTCAAGAAACTGGCTGCTCTTGGCTTGGACTGGCGCATGCTTCGTTGGGTTAGAAACTGGCTGGATAGCCGGGCCCAAAGAGTTGTGGTAAATGGAGCCAAGTCCAGTTGGAGGCCAGTCACTAGTGGCGTCCCCCAGGGCTCGGTGCTGGGGCCGGTCCTCTTTAACATCTTCATCAATGATCTGGATGACGGCATTGAGTGCACCCTCAGTAAGTTTGCAGATGACACCAAGTTAGGTGCGTGTGTCGATCTGCTGGAGGGTAGGAAGGCTCTGCAGGAGGATCTGGATAGGCTGCACCGATGGGCTGAGGTCAACTGCATGAAGTTCAACAAGGCCAAGTGCCGGGTCCTGCACCTGGGGCGCAATAACCCCAAGCAGAGCTACAGGCTGGGAGAGGAATGGTTGGAGAGCTGCCAGGCAGAGAAGGACCTGGGAGTGATGGTGGACAGTCGGCTGAATATGAGCCAGCAGTGTGCTCAGGTGGCCAAGAAGGCCAACGGCATCCTGGCTTGTATCAGAAACACTGTGACCAGCAGGGCTAGGGAGGTGATCGTCCCCCTGTACTCGGCTCTGGTGAGGCCGCACCTCGAGTACTGTGTTCAGTTTTGGGCCCCTCGCTACAAGAAGGACATCGAGGTGCTTGAGCGGGTCCAAAGAAGGGCGACGAAGCTGGTGAGGGGCCTGGAGAGCAAGTCCTATGAGGAGCGGCTGAAGGAGCTGGGCTTGTTCAGCCTAGAGAAGAGGAGGCTCAGGGGTGACCTTATTGCTCTGTATAAGTACATTAAAGGAGGCTGTAGAGAGGTGGGGGTTGGCCTGTTCTCCCATGTGCCTGGTGACAGGACGAGGGGGAATGGGCTAAAGTTACGCCAGGGGAGTTTTAGGTTAGATGTTAGGAAGAATTTCTTTACTGAAAGGGTTGTTAGGCACTGGAACGGGCTGCCCAGGGAGGTGGTGGAGTCACCATCCCTGGAAGTCTTCAAAAGACGTTTAGATGTAGAACTTAGGGATATGGTTTAGTGGGTACTGTTAGTGTTAGGTTAGAGGTTGGACTCGATGATCTTGAGGTCTCTTCCAACCTAGAGATTCTGTGAGATGTTCATTCTTCCCTCACCTGTTAGCCTTGAACGATATCTTCTTTTTACATCTGCTTCTCATCTACATCCCTATAATTAAGACGTTTTTAGGGTCTCATCCACATCCCCAATACTTAAGATATTTTACCATATATGTAATGTAGCTAGATACTAATTCAGATAGGTTTTTTAACATCTTCCCCATCTCAATTCCCCCCTTTTCTTCTAAATCAAGTAAATTCTTTTACTTAGTACTTATTCTCGGCCTCCTCTCCATACCTATTTCTAAGCACATATTCCTTTGAAACATTGTAATATTAGGCAAACAAATATTCTGAAAAATATCAGAACCACACACACATAGTAAACAATTGTTTTAACCATGTCAAATTTGGTAACCAGCTGGTTAGCTTTTCCCATAATTCAGTAAACCCAAGCGAGGTGTCATCCCATGACACCTCATGCAATAAGTGAGTATGCCTGCAGCTCTGATTTATTGCAGTGCACACTCCCCCTTCCTTTGCTGTTAATAAATCTAATGCCATTCAGTTTTGTAAAACCACCTTATGGAGAGATGAGACTTCTACCTGTAGTGCTTTTATCGTTTCTATGGTGGAATTGTCTATCTGTTCTAATTCAGCTGAAATATTTACTATTGCCTTTTCCAATTCGCTTACTCCTAAGCTAGGAATTAACCATCTAACGAAACTACGGTATCCTGTAGGCCTTTCTACCAAAGGATTTAGTTGGACTGCTCAAGTTACATGTTTCCATGAGGACCTTAAGATTCCTGTAGGTACTGCAGACCCATTATAAAAAGATTTTGGGAGGTGCCAAATATCCCCCTATACGCTGACCCTTCTATTATAAATGAAGTCCCAACTCAATCTGAATCTAGTAATACTTATACTTATAAAAGCTATAAAAGCTATAAAAGGCAAGTAAACAGCGCTGGGTGTGCAGGGAGTCTACGCTCCACCAACATGCACACACAAACATCGAACATTCTAAATATACAGAACATTATTTTTACATACTAAACCCAAGTATGCCTATACAATCAGAAAAGGTAACAAACAATCCTTTAAGTTCCATGACTCACTAAACTCGAGTACGCCTATACACATGTACAATCAGAAAGGGTAACAAACAATCCTTTAAGTTCCATGACTTAACAGTCTCCATTTTCCATTCCTTTTCTTGATTACAAACAAGTCTTCATTTTCCATTGCTTTTGAACAATATGTCTCACTTAAAGTTGTCAAGCAACTCAGTCTTCAGGCCTTATGTATCCCATTCTTCCCATATCAAAGAAGAACATATCCGTCTCCTTTTCAAGGCCAATGAGGCCTGGGTCAAAAGGCACGTCCAGGTCAACAGGGGGCGTAACAGCAAAAGCCTTTGATGGCTGTAGCAGCAGAGGGGCGATGGCATAGCAGTCGGATCAGTAAAGGAGCCCGCAGCTCCCTCACTGTCTGGCTAACCACACATTTCTGACTGTGGTTCCACATGGCTCTTTAAGGCCTCAGAGATTGCTTGCCAGGTGCTGAGCAATCCCACCGCAACCTTGTCGTTTTTAGTTGCAGAGTCCCAAACCTTCACCTCAGTTTGGTCCCATATTTCAGGATCATAAACATATCTTGAGGGCAGGTTCCCCTCTTATACCCTTCTCTCCACAGCAGTTCTTTTCAAAACAACTTTTCATTGGTCAAACAACTTTGCAAATAACAGTAACAGTAAACACTCAGAAACTTCCATGCCTCAATGGCTGGAGAACAAGAAACCTGAGACTGCATGGAGTCTCCTGAATCACCCTTCTTTGTTCCCTCTAAACTCTTTTACATTCCTGATGGCCTCATCGATAAGAGTCTGGTGTTATCTCAACCACTGGGCTTTCCAACCCCCATGGCCACCCTCCCAAATCTTCCCCTTCTTTATTAATACCAACCATTTTCTTGACACGAATTACCACTCCATATATAACACTTCCAATTAGGTAGTAAATTCTTCCTTGCCCTCCCATCACCACATAGCCACCAATACCCTATACCTAATTTTCACCCACTTTCCAAAGATCCATCCACTCCAGACTCCTTATCAGGGTCGTATGCTACTTGGATAGTAATATTACAAAATGACCTTAAATTGGCTAGATTATATCCCCCTACATTTACCGTTTTTGAACAGTCAGGTTCCCGACCAAAACTAAGCCCCAGATCACGCAAGATCTTTTGTTCGCTGCTATCATTGTCCCCCATACACCGACTTTTAACAGTAACATTTCCCGTGCTTGTAAAGCAAATTTCGGTCCCTCAGGGAGGGTATAATTTACCCTTTCCATTCCTCAACATTTAGCGGACCGCGTCTGATTATTATATAATGCATTAGTCCAATTTCTGGAGGGTATCCCATATAGCGGGATTTCCATATTGCCCCTCGGAAGTGCAGTACACATCCAACAGTCAGATAAATTTAAAGATTGGGCAACTTTTTCAGGTATGTTTACATACGAGTTTTCCTTCCATGCTTGAGCTGATACAATAGTTACAAGCAATGTCCAAAGTCTATACGTGTTGCCTTTTCAATTTCAACTTATTGGGTCCCGTCATTTCAAGTGTCCATGGACCGTGCGTTGACTTCTTGATTCTCGTGTGGTGAATCCAAGTAGGTTGTTCTTTAATTTTTACTGCGGTGTATGGCGTAAGCAGCACCTGAAAGGGTCCTTCCCATTGGGGTTCCAAAGTTTTTTCTGCAAGAGACTTTACATATATACATGTATAATCTCCAGGTTGTAAATTGTGTATAGGTCTATCCAAAACCCTACTCCGGGTTCCAGCTACGTATTTTCCAATTTTGTCTAATTGTTTCCCTAATGCCACCATATAGGATGTCATAATTTTGTCTCCTGCTTGTGCTGACATCCCCTTCTGTATTCCATAGGGTTGTCCATACAGGATTTCAAAAGGGCTCAGTCCCTCCTTTGCTCTTGGCCTTGTTCGTATGCATAAGAGAGCCAAAGGAAGAGACTGAGGCCAGGCCAGATTCGCTTCCTGTCCCAACTTTACAATCTGTTGTTTGATCAAGTGGTTCATCTTTTCTACGTGGCCACTCAATCGAGGGTGATATGGGGTATGAAGTTGTCAATCTATACCTAGATGGCGGCTGATTTGTTGCACTATTCTTGAAATAAAAGGCGGTCCCCTGTCAGAGGATATAGTAGCTGGTACCCCAAAACGTGGTGTTATTTCCTGTATTAGTATTCTTACCACTTCCCTAGCCTTGGCTGTTCTGGTAGGAAACGCCTCTGGCCAACCTGAAAAGGTGTCTGTTAATACCAACATGTATCGGTTCCCCCCTTTTCTTGGGAGTTCCAAAAAATCAATCTGCCATTGTTGTCCAGGCCCATTACCCTTTCCAATTTGGCCTATCCCTAATTTTGGAGTATTTTGGGGATTAGTCTGGAGGCAAAGGTCACACTGCTGAGTCAGTTGTCTCACAGTGGTTCCTTGCTACAATTTCTCTGATCCAATGTTTATATAAGGCTTCAATCCCCCAGTGCCTCTTTCTATGTTCCTCTCTTATCAAGGGCCATATCATATAAGAGGGAATAATCATTTTCCCTTGGGGTAGAGACCAACCTTCCTCATTATAGGAACCTTCTAGATCAGTAATTAATTTCTGATCTTCCTTGGTATATTTGGGCTTATCTTCTAGGGAGATTTGCCCACTGGGGATCAGGGCCCCATCTGTTTTTACCACCTTTTTAGCTGCCTGTTTTACTTCTCTGTCTGCCAGCTCATTTCCTTTTTCAAATTCTGAGTTTGCTTTTTGGTGTGCTCTGATGTGCACGATTGCCACTTTCTCAGGGAGTTGAATCCCCTTTCCTTCCAGATCACTCCGTGTGCATGTACAACCCCAAAGGCGTATTTTGAGTCCGTATAAATGTTTATGATTTTGCCTTGGGCCAATTCCAAGGCTCTGGTCAGAGCAATTATTTCCACCTTTTGTGGAGCGTTCGCAGGTAAAGGCACAGATTCTACCACCTTTGGAAGTGGCAACTGCATAACCAGCATGTCGTTTGCCACTTACGACTTAGCTGCTCCCATCAGTGAACCAGTTTTCCGTGTCTTCCATAGGATTGTCTTTCAGATCTGGACGGCACGAATATACTGCTTTGATGGTTTCCAGGCGGTTGTGATGCACTGGGTCCCCTGTGTTCCCCCTGAGAAAAGAAGCTGGATTGACAATGTTGGTGACTACAATTTCCACATCATCCTGTTCAACCACTGTAGCCTGATATTTCAAAAATCTTTGTGGGGAGAGCCAATGTCCACCTTTTGCTTCCAGTACTGCAGATACCGTATGGGATACTAACACAGTTATTTTCTGGCCCAAGGTAAATTTTCGGGCCTCCTGGATTTTTAGTACTACGGCCGCAACCACTCGCAAACATCCAGGCCATCCCTTTGCAGTTGTGTCCAATCGTTTGGAGAAATCGTGTGCTAATATTCCCAGGGCAATCCCCTGCTTCTCGTGGGAAAAAAGGTAAAATGGCTTACTCACATCTGGGAGTCCCAAAGTTGGAGCTGACATCAGGGCCTTCTTCAGTAGCTTGAAAGCTTGTATTGCTTCCTTGTTCCATTGAAGGCATTTCTGTTCAGTAGTTGTGAGTGCATACAGGGGTTTAACAAGCAGTCCGTAATTATAAATCCATAGATGGCACCACCCGGTCATACCCAAAAAGGTCCATAGTTCCTTCACTGTTTGTGGTCTTGGAGTTTGGAATATTGCCTCTTTTTGAGCCTGTCTCAAGGTCCTTTCCCCAGTAGTGATTTCATATCCCAAATAGGTTACCTGTTGTTGTACTACTCAGGCCTTTTTCTTAGATACCCTGTACCCTTGGAGTCTGAGAAAGTCTGGCAGATTCACCGCCCAAGTCAGGCAGGTGTCCCTTGTTCTAGTAGCAGTCAGAATATCATCTACATATTGCAGTAATTTCCCTTCTCCTGGTGGGGCCTCCCAGGATTCAAGATCTTTCGCTAACTGACTTCCAAATATTGTGGGGCTATTCTTGAATCCTTGGGGTAACACCGTCCAGGTGAGTTGGGTCCTACGCCCACTCTTGGGGTTTTCCCATTCAAATGCAAATATTTTCTGGCTGGCTTCATGGAGAGGGAGGCAAAAGAAGGCATCCTTTAAGTCTAAAACTGTAAACCAGGCTAGTTCTGGTGTTAATACAGTTATTTATTGCCTGTAGATCCTGGACCACCCTATATGACCCATCCGGCTTGTGGACAGGTAATATAGGGTTATTAAAATTGGATTCACATTCCCTCAACAATCCTACTTTCAGTTTTATTATTGGTCGAATTCCTTCCCTATCTTCCTGCTTTAGAGCGTACTGCTCGATCCTTACTGGCTGCTTTCCCTCCTTGAGTCGAATCTCAACACGTGGGGCATTTCTAGCTCTCCCAGGTACATCAGTAGCCCAACTCGTCCTTCCATTGGAAGGTTGACTAGGGCTAAACTCATTACCTGTATATATTGTTGATCACTTACCTCCAGAGTAATCTCCCCTTTTTCAAATTTTATTACTGCTCCTAATTGCTCTAATAAATCTCTACCTAAGAGTGCCCATGGGGAGTTAGGCATATATAAAAATCTGTGTATGCCCCATTGTTTCCCTAACTTGTACTTCAAAGGTTGACAAAAATAAGCCTTTTCAGGTTGATCGGTTGCACCTTTTACCCTAACATAATCATTCCCTAAAGGCATTAATGCTTGATTTAGAACCGAATATGTTGCCCCCATATCAATGTTATTTTTGGAGTGGTAATTCATGTCAAGAAAATGGTTGATATTAATAAAGAAATTGGAAGATTTGGGAGAGTGGCCATGGGGGTTGGAAAGCCCAGTGGTTGAGATAACATTAGACTCTTAACGACGAGGCCATCAGGAATATAAAAGAGTTTAGAGGGAACAAAGAAGGGTGATTCAGGAGACTCCATGCAGTCTCAGGTTTCTTGTTCTCCAGCCATTGAGGCATGGAAGTTTCTGAGTGTTTACTGTTACTGTTATTTGCAAAGTTGTTTGACCAATGAAAAGTTGTTTTGAAAAGAACTGCTGTGGAGAGAAGGGTATAAGAGGGGAACCTGCCCTCAAGATAAAAAAGGAAGGCAACGCAATGTGATGAAGTTATGATCAATAAAGAAGCAGAAAAAAGGAATGAAAAGGAGCAGGCTGGTAGAATGGAGACAAGGACGGGAACAGGCACATTGATTGCTTCAAGAAGATGGGTTTGGCCAAAGTCAGCAAACTGCTCAGAGAAGCTCGTACAGACAGTCGCGAGAAATGGGCGCACTGGAGCTGGAGAGAAGCTCAAGCTGAGAGAAGTGGATCTGTGCACACGACTGCCTCTCGCTCGTCAGCAGTTGCGCATTATGGGGAATCATACGTCCTTAGGAACAAAGACATATGTCAATTGTCAGCGTTACTGCCCTGGTAACCTTAGAGCTTATTCTCCTTATTAACAATCGGACAGTTTATGAGCCTGAAATATGGGACCAAATTGAGGTCAAGGTGTGGGACTGCAACTGAAAATGACAAGGTTACAGTGGGATTGCTCAGCACCTGGCGAGCAGTCTCTGAGGCCTTAAAGAGCACTGTGGGCCCACAGTCAGAAACGTGTGGTTTGCCAGATAGTGAGGGAGCTGCGGGCTCCTTTACTGATCCGACTGCTACGCCATCGGCCCCTCTGCTGCTACAGCCATCAAAGGCTTTTGCTGTTACGTCCCCTGTTGACCTGGTCATGCCTTTTGACCCAGGCCTCATTGGCCTTGAAAAGGAGACGGATATGTTCTTCTTCGATATGGGAAGAATGGGATACATAAGGCCTGAAGGTCAAGTTGCTTGACAACTTTAAGTGAGACGTATTGTTCAAAAGCAATGGAAAATGGAGACTTGTTTGTAAACAAGAAAAGGAATGGAAAATGGAGACTGTTAAGTCATGGAACTTAAAGGATTGTTTGTTACCTTTTCTGATTGTATAGACATACTCGGGTTTAGTATGTAAAGCAATGTTCTGTATATTTAGAATGTTCGATGTTTGTGTGTGCATGTTGGTGGAGCGTAGACTCCCTGCACACCCAGCGCTGTTTACTTGCCTTTTATAGCTTTTATACCTTTTATAGCTTTTATACCTTTTATACTTTTTATAAATATTTGTTTTATAAATATTAAAAAATTCAGATTGAGTTGAGACTTCATTTATAACATCAATAAGAAATTTCACTTCCATTCCTCCCCTATCTTCATTATAACCAGTGGAGGAATCCGCTAGGATAGATTCCCCAGGTCCCCGTTATTCCTACCAAAATCAGGGGCTGATTACCCTAGGAAAAGGCTAGTCAGTTTGTTCTCTGAATCCGAGTGTTCGTGTTGCGCGCTAGACATCTCTATGCGGCTTATCGACCTCCCCAGCCAATTGGCTTACCTTAATTAAGG
Organism: Anas acuta; assembly: GCF_963932015.1. Lineage (NCBI taxonomy): Eukaryota > Metazoa > Chordata > Aves > Anseriformes > Anatidae > Anas > Anas acuta. Next base: position 24,337,429 of record NC_089016.1, on the reverse strand, counting down.
TATACCGTTTGTCCGCAACCACAGGAACTTCCTATATCCCTGCAGTGAGAGGCTGGGAGAGGAGCTCCTCCGAGAGAGAAAAAGGGTATCGGGGCGCGCCTAGGAGGACCGCTCCACAGTCGATCCCGAAGCTGAACAGAGTCCTCCTGCCTGGCTCGCCAAACTCATGCGCAGAAAAGACTCCACAACCATAGGGTTGCGATCCTGGGGTATCATGGCATACCGCTACTTGTGTTCGGGGAGCTGGTCAGAGCACCCACCTCCATTTCTGTTTATGGTGGCTGAGTTTGTTCAAGTAATCCCTTAATCCTTGACTTGATACCTGTCCCCTGCTGGTGGTTCTGCGGAGTCCTGCCTTTAGGCACAAAGACCCAGGACCAGCCCTTCAGAAACCCACACTGGCCACTTCTGATCCCTCCGTTGTCCCGCATGTCAGCTGCAGCGCCTTCCCTGGCCCTGGCTCAGTGCTCATTACAGCAATGGCTGACATCCCAGGAGAAGCCAGCCCGCTCTCTTTGGGCGCTACCTCAATGCATGACTTTGCTCACTTTGGCCCCTCCTGCTCTCTCCCCACTCCTGGTGCAAGGACGGAGTGAGAGAGCAGCTGTGTGGTGCTCAGCTTCCCACTGGGGTTCAGCCACAGCAGTCCTTTTGGGCAGCCAGCGTGGGGCACGAAGGATTTGAGATAACAGCATCACTGGCGATCACCTGATTTTCACCTACGTAGAAGCAAGCAGCTCCAACGCAGCCGTGTACCTACTGCTCCATGGGATGCTTCTATGCAGTCTAACCCCTCATGGTTCTGAACTACCCCTGCTGATAAGGATGTGACCTCCTGTAGCGCTGAGGTGATAGAATCTGCCGGAACATTAGTAATTTGCTCCACTGTAGCGGACGTTTAGTATAGCGTGTTGTGTTAAAGGCTAAGGAAGTTTGGCAGGACCTAAACCCCCTTGCGTTCCAACTTGTCCTCAGATATCAGAGGGGCTGGGGGTGGCTGGGTTTGGATTGTGAGTGATGTCCTGTTTGGAACTATAAATCCGGTTGTATTCAATAGACTAAATTATCGTGATCATGGATGCACATATAGTGTAATACACTTTCAGTCTAGTAAATGACTGGTGTAGTTTATTGGAGCAACACGAGCACAGGTTCTTTTGGATTGCCAGTGATGAAGACCCTGTCTGCAAAGCACGTGCAAATACCAAGAATATGACTAACACAACCAACTACATATACGTTAACTTGTGGAACAACTCTATAGAGGATGTTAGGTTTCCCAAGGAAGCACTCGCTATAACTGAGGGTTCAGATCTCGCCCTGTAGGCATCCCTGTAGGGGGGAAGAGAGGTTCAGCACGGCAGCCTTCGGCTGATGCCAGGAGTCAGCGACGTCCTCCCGACTTGTCTGCGGTGGTGTCTTCCCTGACATTTTCCTCTCTTGAGCCCTTTTTTTACTATGTTCCTACTTTTAGGTAGTGAGTGACTCAAGTCATATGCGCCTTTGTTGTGACTGGTATACATTTTCCTGGCTTTTGTTTTTGCTCAGGGAAATTCAGAGCGCGTGCTCAGTGAGAGGGAGTTGCACCTTGGAGGCGGGTAGCCTTGGGGATGGAGGTGTATTTTGGCACTGTAATGAGATTATAATGAGCAAAGTTCATCCAGAGGACGTGAGTAGGTTGTCAGTTAGACTCAGGGCTGGCCATGCAATCTATCAGTTCCGTACCATCAGGCTCACTCTAAAATCATGCTGTTCCTAGCAAAATGGCCCGAGGCCCAGGAAGGCCGAGGCGGTGGGTTGCTCTAACACGCTGTGGCCAGGGAAGCAAAAGCTTTCCTTCCTCTTGCTTTCACAGCCTAGCAGAGCAGCTTGGTGCTGTGGAGTTTTCTAACCGTTCAGTTTTCACACAAAAAAATGACACGTTCAAGCAGTGAAGAAAGAGGGCTGTTTCTTTGGGGAAAGTCCAGCAGAGGGGTTACTCGGCGGGGCCCGAGGGCTGGAGCTGGGCTCAGCACTGAGCACAGCTGCAGCAGCACAGCCAGCCAGCTCTCGGGACACGGGGCCTCCTCTCCCACACCCTCCGGAGCCGGTAACGTAGTGCTTGCAGGCTGAATGTGGAGGAAGTTCTCGGGACCAGGATGGTTTCAGTCACCAGGGAGGAGACCGAAGGGCTGCTGTAGCCCTCCATGCTTCTCAGGGATGACATGGAAAGGAACGGAGTGGAGGTCAGAGCCCGTATCAGTGGGAAGCACGCCCAGGAACCCCTCCTGCCAAGGCCACCCCACCTCCTCAGCTGGGGCAGGGGTCGCAGCTCACTGCCCAGGGTCTTTTCTCCTCCCAGTCAGTTCCTGCTGATACCCCACTGCCCTCACTCACCCTCGATGATGTTCTTTAGCTTCTCCTCACGCCCATCCACCAAGTGCTGCCCGGCAAGCCCTGGCTACACACAGCCCATCACAGATCCCGCTGGCCAGCTCGCCCCAGACGCAGTCCCCCCCTCAACATCCCTGCCGGCTTGGCCATGTGTGCCCAAGTGTGACAACACCCAAGGAGGCTGCGAGGCACCCGCTAAGCTTCCCACCAGCAACCACTGCGTGGGCAGGGGGTGGGCGAGGGCAGCAGGGAGCCCCCACAGGCACTCCAGGCCCACTCTGAGCAGGCAGTGCTCTGCAGCCATGTGGCTGATTCAGCAGCAGCTGGGGCTGCGGCCAAGCTGCTGTGGGGCACAGAGGGCCCATGGGGTTGTGACTCACCAATGAACCTGATGGCCGCCTCTTGCAGGGGCTCCCGGGGGCTCCACAGGTATGGCAGGCTCTGGCACAGGTAGTCATCCACTCTGCTGCTGTGCCCCACCAGCTGGAAGAGAATAGTACATGTGGATGGGGCTGGTGCAGCCTCGCCCCTTGGCCAGGCCGGCCCTGTACGTGGGACTGGCTTCCCCTGCTGGGATAGCCTGATGCCCAACCAGCAGCCAGCTGGTGCTGGGGCCAGGCTTTGGAGGGAGCAAGGGGCAGGGTGCTGAGGTGCCACCCCACTGCCAAGGGTCAGCTGTCGGTATGCCTGGGACCTGGGAGAGCGACGAGGCTGTCGAAGAGCCTGTACTGCTATGTGCTGGGGCGTGGGGGTAGGGGTGCGTGTATGGCTGCAGGCTGGGGGCTCTGGCCTGCAGCAGTGGCTAGAGGCAAGGGTAGCCACCCCACACCCTGGGCCAGGGCTGGCAGGCCTTGTCTGGGCCAGGTTTTGGGAGCCCTCGGGCAGTTGTCCTTACCAGACACTTGCCAATCCTCTGTGGCTGCGCTGTCTCCAGCAGGTTCCTGAGCTGCTTCCACTTCAGGAGCTTGGCAGCACCAAGGAGGGCTTCCCGAGAGGCCTGCAGAGCAGCAGAGAGTGGGAGATGAAACCACTGCGCATGGGACAGGCCCTGGTTGTCCCGCACCTTGGCGAGGCTTGGGGGCTTTCCTGGCCCTTGCTGGGGAGGTGCAGCAGCTGGGGAAGGCATCTGCCAGAGGGTTCAGTGCTCGGGCAGAGGTGTGGGGCAACCACCAGCTTCGGCACTTCATGCTGCTGGGGCTGCAGGACAGAGGTCCCCCAGAGCTGCTTATCTGCAGCCAAGGCCAGCAGGCAGGTGAAGCGCTGCAGTCACTGAGGCACCAGGGCAGGAGGCAGCCAGGGACACCACGCACGGGGACCCCAGCAGGCTGTTCCCTAGGGCCTGGGCTTCAGAGCCCGCCACCGCGGACACAGGGCCAGACCCCTGCCCTGGCTGCGGCTTCCTTCCCAGGCTGGTGAGGCTGGCAGCCATGCTGGCTCCTGCAACCCCTGGCAGGGGCTGCACCCTTCTGCGTGGCCCAGAGCAGCCTGCAGGCCAGGGTTTCTGCAGTGAGCACGCTGGCGGCTCCAGGGTGCTCGTGCCCAAGAGAGCAAAGGAGCATTCAGCCTAGGCATCTGGCGGGTCCCTGTGCATAACATGGGGTCGACAACTGTTGGGCACCTCACCACTGGCCTCAGACACCTGCAGGCACACCTGAGATGCCTGTGAAAACTCTAGTGCCTAGGTATCTGTGGCTATGCAGCACTGCTGAGCACAGCTGGGAGCAGGCAGGGCAGGTCTGGAAAATGTCCGTGCCCACCTTCTTGGCCCCTGACAGCTCTGGGGCTGCAGGAAGCCTCCCAGTGGGCTTTTCTGTGGAGGGCTGCATGCGGGGCTGGATGTGGGGCAGGGAGAAGCCCCTCCGCTCTGGCCCTCTGTGCGGGCGGAGGCGTAGTAGGGGCAAAATGGCTGTGGTGGGCCTGGTGCAGGCACAGAGGGGCTCTGCACCTTTCTTTTGGATTCAGGAGCTTCGGCCCTGAGGTGAGGCACATTCAGAGGGAGCCTTGCTAACAGCCCGTGCCCCTAATGCTCAGGCCCTCCTGAGGGGTGTTGCCCCCTCAAGTGACTGCTCAGCTTAGTGTCCCCACCTCAGCCACACGCTGGTTCTGGTCATGCAGGTGGAAGAAGAGGGGGAGGACGGTGCTCTGCACTTGCTTCTCCATCTCCATCTTATGGGTGCCCTCTGCAACCTCCATGGCATACTTGCAGAGAAGGACGGAGAGCTCTCTCATGCAGCTGGATTCCTGGTGAGACAGAACAAGGGACGACCTCAGTCCAGGCTCTTCTGAGCTCACAGTGAGCAAGGGGTCGGTGTGGCAGACAGGGAGACACGCTCCTGGCTCTCACTCTGCAGTGAGCTGTGGCAGGTAGGCCAAGTGTGTGGGCAGTCACGGCCTTCATACTGATGTCGCTGTTGGCATCCTGCACTTGCTGCATGACCTCTGGCAGCAGGTCTTGCAGAGTTACTGCCTACATGAAACACAGCAGTTCTGTTCCAGAAACACCGAAGACCATCCTGGCAGAAGCCCTTTGCTTACAGCAGGCACAGCCCAGAGCAGAGGTCTGTCTCCAGGAGCGTGCTGAGGCCCCTTGAGACAGAAGGCTGCTGCCTTGGGTTGCAGAAGCAGCCACTCGTGTCAGCCTGGCCCCGTGCGGGGGCTCATCTTCCCAACCTCAGCAGGATGACTGCTCTGGGTAGAGTGCTCCTGCAGCTGAGGCAGCCCTGCGCTGGCTGGCCTGGGGCCTGGCATTGACCTCTTTCTGGCACAGCAGGAGGTGCCTCTGAGCGGACACTGGTGCCGCTCTCCTCGTGCTGCACAGTCCAGGCAGGGGCTGCCCAGAAGCGCTCAGGGGCTGATGAAAAAGGCAGTGAGAGCAGTGGAGCCACTACCGCCCCTCCCGATTCTTGGCAAAGTCCAAGCAAGCCTCTGCGGGCAACAGCACCTACAGCCCAGCCCCAGGCAGATGCCGCCACTTGGCCCAGATGCCCCCACGCACCATCTTGGGTCTCGTAGACAGCGTGACGAGGCTTGTAACCGCCATCCTACGCAGCACCGAGGACTGACTGCGCAGGTGTGAACGAAGAAGGTCCAGGATGCAGTCATTGACATGCTGCTCAAAGTCTACGCAGTCCAGCAACTGAAAGACACCCAGCAGCCCAGTGAGAGCCTGGCCCAGCCGGCAGGACTCCTGGCAGCACGCTGAATCTGCCAGAGAGCCCAGAGTTTCAAGGCACCTTGGAGAGGCACCGCTTGCTGCTAGGCCCTACCTCCGTGAAGACAGCCACGGTGGCGATCTCCTTGTGCTTCTGTCTCTGGCAGAGACCTCTGACTGCCTCTTCAAACACCGAGGCACAGCAGAGCGGTGCTTTGCTTCGCAGAGCCCTGGCCAGGGGAAGAACGCATTGGTAGTACCAAGCCGGGCAAACAAACTTCCTTGGGACTGTGCTGTCAGCGCTAGCTGTTATCCCATGGGCCAGACCAGGGCAAGGCTTGCATTTCTGCACTCTGCTTCAGCAGCTGGTGCCATCCGCTTGAGGAGAGGCCGCCCGCCCTTCACCATATACCTTGCCTTTGCAAACATGGAGGGTGACGAGCACAGATGTGCTCGATTCACTGAGAAACGCCCTGCCTACACACAAGTTGTGGCCTTCCAACAGATGCCATTTCCTGACCACTTTGGATCCCCAGGCCACTGAGCCTTCCCGCGCTCTCTGGCCACCCTTCCGGCTCCTCTGCCACACAGCTCCAGTGCAGGCTGTGGCACTGCCTGCAGAGCCAGCCCCAGCACTCTCCTGCACCACTGGTCCCCGAGGAAGGAGTGCATTGGAAGGTGACAGGTCCTGCGAGTCCTCCTCTTGCACTGGGCAACAGCAGCCCTTCACTGTGATAAATTAGTAGGGGTTTGTTCATTGTCCTTGAGAATTTAAAGAATCTACTGAGGAGATAAGGTTTCACAACTCACGGCATTGTAACATGGGGACAAATGGGGAAGGGGGGTTGGGTAAATATCCTTGTTAAAACAAAGATTCTGTAAGATACCACCCATCCACCGCAAGACATCTTGTTTTGCCCCCACCTGAACACAAGCACAACGCGTGATCACCGGAGGAAGAATAACGACCCCCAACAACAGACTGCGCAGCCTCAGAACAAGTCTCGACAAGTCGACAAGGCGACAGGTCTCAACAAGTCGACAGGTCTCGACAAGTCAACAAGTCTCGACAAGCCGGAACTTCAATGCTATAAAACAGCAACACTGGAAAGGGGAAGTTGCGTGCCGTGGTGGAGTGGAGACTCCCCAGCCGCCCAGCGCTGTTTTGCTTGTGTCTGCTTACTTGATTAATAAAATAATTTCAATAGACCAGTAAATTGTGTGGTCTAACTTATAACATTCACCAAGGAGCTCTCAGAGGCAGCAGCATGGAAATCATAGAATGAATCATAGAATGGCTCGGGTTGGAAGGGACCTTAAAGATCAAAGAGGCCACTCCCCCTGCCGGTCTCTCCTGAGATCCCTCAGTCACCAGCACTGAGGGTCAACGCTGTCCCTCGGACCCCTGGGGACACCTCACCAGCCACGACGAAGGGGATCACGTGGGGCCCTCCACCTCTGGGGGAAGAGTGCCAGGGGAGACAAGGACAACTGATGAGGCGCTCACCTAGTCAGCACAGCAACACCTGTGTGGAAGGTCTCATGTCTTAAAAGCGTGTCCCAGCCACCCTGCGTCTGGATGTCTTCAACCAAAGTGGCACCCCCCAGGTGTTGGAAAAGAGCTCTCATGGTCATCACCGCAGTCCTGCATGCAGAGCACAATGCGCGTCACATGTGGCGCCCCGGCCCTGGCTCCGGCCTGGGGCACAGACCTGGCAGAGGGGATGGAGCACCTGAGAAAGCTGCCTGGAGGCCACATGCACTCCCCCATCTGACTGCTGCTCCTGCTGAAGTCCTGCAGTGTGCACTCATGGATGAAGGAGATCTGGAAGAGCATGGCAATGTAGAGCTTGTGGAAAAGTGACTGCGCAATGTTTTTACTGGAGGGCAGCTGGAAGATCATGTTCATGGCACTGGTTACCTGCAGAAAACAGTCAGGTGCAGCTCTCAGTGCACGGATGTCCCTGCAGCACTGCCAGAGCTTGCGGGTTGGGGGGTGAGGGAGGTGGGGGTGAGGCATCGCTCTGAGCTGACGGAGGCACCGGGCCAGAGCCCGCTGCCTGGCTGCCTGGCCTGGGGCCCAGCCCCAGTGGCTCCCTGGGTTCGGCTCTGCTTTGTGGCATGGGCAAGCCAGCTTTTCGTGTCCAGAGCAAAGGGCCCAGCAGGCCCCGGGGGTCTTGCCAGCTGTCCTCAGCTCCCTGGGCCAAACCTTGCAGCCTGCTTGGGCCAGGCAGCCGCCCTGCCCGGGGCTGCCCAGCAAGGCAGGAGCAGGCGGGGAGGGAGGAGGACAGAGAGCGGCAGGGCAGGGGTGGGCTGCGTGCCTGTGCGCAGTGGGGCCCCAGCAGTGCATGTGGCCCTGCTGGGCTCTGGCTCCCAGCCCCCCTGACTGGGGAGCCCCGGGGGAGGCTGTCATTCGGGGACAGAGGAAGAGGGGAGGAGGGGATGGGGAGGGGAGTGCAGCCCCACTGGGGGTGAGCGAGGCCTGGTCCAGGAACTCACAGCCCAGGAACGGACACAGCTGTGGTGTGGGCCAAAGCCATCGTGCTCAGGCCCTGTGCGTTGCTGTCCTGGTTTCAGTTAGAACAGAATTAATTTTCTTCCTAGTAGCTGGTAGAATGCTGTGTTTTGGCTTAGGATGAGAAGAGTGCTGATAACACCCCGATGCTTTAATTGTTGCAGAGCAGTGCTTATACCAAGCCAAGGACATCTCAGCCTTTTGCTCTGTCCTGCCAGCAGGCAGGCTGGGGGTGCAGTAAGAGCTGGGAGGGGACAGACCCAGGACAGGTGACCCAAACTAGCCAAAGGGGTATTCCATACCATCTGACGTCATGCTAAACAATATATAGGGGTGGCTAGCCGGGGGGAGGGGGCCGGACTGCTCGGGGTTAGGCTGGGCATCGGTCAGCGGGTGGTGAACAATTGCATTGTGCATCACATGTTTGTACATATTATTAGTAGTAGTACTATCATCATCATTGTATTACTATTATTATTATTATTGTTATTATTATTTTCCTGTCTTATTAAACTGTCTTTATCTCAACTCACGGGCTTCACTTTCCATTTCTCTCCCCCGTCCCAGAGAGGGGAGGGGGAGGGTGAGCGAACGGCTGCGTGGTGTTTAGCTGCCAGCCGGGTTAAACCACGACAGTTGCATCAGCAGGTTTCTCAGCACGCCCTTTGCAACGCGGGGCTCGGAGATCATCATCTGCCACATGGCTGTGGCAACCCTGCAGAGACAAAGCGTGATGTCGATGGGGCCACCCCAGCCACTGCCCCTTGGCCTGTGCCAGCCCTGAGGGTCCTGAGCTGTGCCAGAGGTGGGTGGGTGGGCCCTGTACCTATCGCACCACGGGAAGACCTCCAGCAGGCCCTGGACCGCGTGCCCAGGGTGCAAGGAGGTGATCTGGGAAAGGGTCCTCTTCAGGATGTCCAGGAGTGATTCCTTGCTGACCGACGCCAGGCGGTCATGGATGATCTGCATGACCTGTGGCACCTGGAGGAGAGACGAGGGAGAATGGAGCAGAGCACAGCCATGGCCCCAGCTGCCACCAGCAAATGCTTCCCACCTGTGGCTCTTTGCCAGCCCGAATGGCTGTCGGGGACTCCCAAGCCCTGGACCTGGGCCAAGGGGAACTGCCCCCGAGAGGGTAAAAGCACAGGGCAATCTGTCTGCAAACTGCTAACCTCTTCCATCTGTGAGTCTGTGATCATATCCAACACGCGGGCAACCATCTTTGTGTCAGAGACCCTGGGGTGTGTCATGCCCTCCAAGATGGTGAGGATGAAGTCCGTCCTCTCGATGGGGAAGAGGAAGCTGCCAAATACCTGCGAGAGGGAAGACATGTCACACAGCCTGCCTTGGTGGCGGGCTGCAGCTGAGCAGCGAGGGCAGCTCTGGAGAGAGAGCCAGGGCAGTGCTGGCACTGTGCCCCCAGCACAGGCAGGAGCACGAGCTGGCGTGGGCTTGCAAGGGCCGGCCTGGGCTGGGGTGACTGTAGCCTCAGTGGCTGTGGAGAGGGAACTGCCCCGCAGGGTGAAGGCAGGTGGTGGAGGTCAGGGTTAGGGTACACTTGGCGGTGTGTAGGCAGCCAGGCCTTGTGGGTGGCCAGGACAGCTGGACCCGCAGTGCTGACGCTGGCCACTGACACTAGCCTTGTGGTGCTCCCTGCTGAGATATGGTGGGACCCTGCAGCCGGCTTGCTGGGAGGCCGTGACGGACCCTGCCTCCTGCCCGCAGTTCTTGGGGCACTGGTTCATCCAGGTCTCCTGTCAACCTCACAGCCAAGAATCCCAGGAAGAGAGGGGCTCATTACCGTCAGCTTGTTAGCAGCGTCCTTGGGCAGGAAGGTGCTTGGGCATTCCCGCTCCAGCCTGAGCTTCGGATAGGTAGGTGTCATCATGTGGCCTGGGCAGCAAGGCAAACAGAGGGTGGGTGAGTGGTAGGAATGATGGAGAAGCTGCTGCTTGGAGAAGACAGCTGAGAACACCAAGCAGAGCTCTGATTGTGGCAGGGCGCTGTGTCTGTCAAAAAGGGGCACTCTGTGTTGGGTGGAGGGTAAGGGGTGGGCACAGGAGACATGCCAGGGAGGAAATGGGTCTTCTGTTGCAAGGGGGAGGAGGGCAAACCGCCTCGCAGTCTGCAGAAAGGCCAGAGAGTTTGGTCCGGCTTTCTGCTCTGAAGCAGGAGAGAAGCCCCACGATGCTGCTACTGCTACAGGCTCTCCAGTCCACTGGTTCTCAGGAGTGCTACTAAGCCACTGCCCCAGGGGACATCCTGCTGCTCCAATAGGGGCTGGGGGAGCCCCCTAGGGTTGGTGCAGCACGGCTGCTCCCCTGCTCCACCCTTGGAGGAATGTGCTGCTCTTTCCTCTAGCTGGGGAGGGCGGACAAAGCGGCGTATCACCATGCCTGGTCTTGACTGGGCCCTTGTGTCTGGAAGGTGCTAGCCCACCCCAGCCTCTCTTACTCTGTCGCACCATCACGATCCTGTGAATGGCGTAAAGAGCCTCTGCAGACCCACAGCTGATGTTCTTGTCCTCCTCGGCACAGCACAGGGTGAGGCACCCCATCAGCTGCCCCAGGAGTGGCACAGGCTTCGTCTGGAAGGTGCGAACGTTGACTGTGCCCACTGTTTCTGAACGAGTCCTGGGGTTGAGAGGATGGACAGTGGCAGCTTGGCTGCGCTAGTGCACTTGAGACACCAGGAAGGGGTGAGGGAGTGCTTAGAGGTTGCCTGAACCACCAGCTCCTTATTTGCATCAGAGAAGTGGGGATCAGGGCCTCGCTCAGACTGGCAATCCTCCCCACGGCATACCGACGCTTTGCCGCTTTCTCGGATCTTGTGTAGGGCAGCAGGGCCTGAGAAGAGAAAAGCTGCTGGTTTGCCTTGGGATGCAGTGGCAGCTCCCGTAGCGGCATCTCTGCCAAGTGCCGGGCAGGGTTTACGCAGCGTGCCCAGGCTTCTCCTGAACAAGAGAAGAGCCTGGAAAGAGGGTATGCCCCGTCGCGGCCTTGGGGACAGACCTGCAAGATAATCTCCAGCGTAGTGGCAGTGTAGTCCGACGAAGTACACACCAGCACTTCCAGCACGCTGTCCAGAGATTTCAGAATCTGTAAGGAAGACAGAGCGGGTGGTGCTTTTTTGCTGGTCCTTCCTCATGGGAAGCTGGCTTGAATGCCTGCTGCCTGAGGCAGGCCTCAGCTGCCCAGTGGTGCCGGCAACCTGCCCAGTGCTCTCCATTGTCTCCCTTTCCGGCTTTTTTCCCTGAAGGGAGAGAAGCAGGAGCTGGAAAGGGCTTTGTGCACTGCATGCCATGACTGCCCTCTATCCCTGGCTCAGCAGCATGGGAGAGGGAGAAGATGCCTCCACACAAGCCTTGCCCACCCAGTACGGGTCCCACCTGGTGACCCCAGGCCCTGACATCTACAGTCAGGCATCTGGGCACTGCTCCTAGTGCCAGCCTCCAATGGGCACCTTCTCTCCTCTCCTTGCAGCAAAAAGAACCTAGCACTGCTGTCACAGCATATCGGCCGCTGCATCAACACCATCAGCTCTCTTGCTTCAGAGAGGGAGAGGGGCAAGTTGGATGCTTCACTTTATGCTCAGGTAAGCACCGAGTGAGCTACAGAGGTAAAAACAGACGGGGCCCTGATCCCCAGTGGGCAAATCTCCCTAGAAGATAAGCCCAAATATACCAAGGAAGATCAGAAATTAATTACTGATCTAGAAGGTTCCTATAATGAGGAAGGTTGGTCTCTACCCCAAGGGAAAATGATTATTCCCTCTTATATGATATGGCCCTTGATAAGAGAGGAACATAGAAAGAGGCACTGGGGGATTGAAGCCTTATATAAACATTGGATCAGAGAAATTGTAGCAAGGAACCACTGTGAGACAACTGACTCAGCAGTGTGACCTTTGCCTCCAGACTAATCCCCAAAATACTCCAAAATTAGGGATAGGCCAAATTGGAAAGGGTAATGGGCCTGGACAACAATGGCAGATTGATTTTTTGGAACTCCCAAGAAAAGGGGGGAACCGATACATGTTGGTATTAACAGACACCTTTTCAGGTTGGCCAGAGGCGTTTCCTACCAGAACAGCCAAGGCTAGGGAAGTGGTAAGAATACTAATACAGGAAATAACACCACGTTTTGGGGTACCAGCTACTATATCCTCTGACAGGGGACCGCCTTTTATTTCAAGAATAGTGCAACAAATCAGCCGCCATCTAGGTATAGATTGACAACTTCATACCCCATATCACCCTCGATTGAGTGGCCACGTAGAAAAGATGAACCACTTGATCAAACAACAGATTGTAAAGTTGGGACAGGAAGCGAATCTGGCCTGGCCTCAGTCTCTTCCTTTGGCTCTCTTATGCATACGAACAAGGCCAAGAGCAAAGGAGGGACTGAGCCCTTTTGAAATCCTGTATGGACAACCCTATGGAATACAGAAGGGGATGTCAGCACAAGCAGGAGACAAAATTATGACATCCTATATGGTGGCATTAGGGAAACAATTAGACAAAATTGGAAAATACGTAGCTGGAACCCGGAGTAGGGTTTTGGATAGACCTATACACAATTTACAACCTGGAGATTATACATGTATATATGTAAAGTCTCTTGCAGAAAAAACTTTGGAACCCCAATGGGAAGGACCCTTTCAGGTGCTGCTTACGCCATACACCGCAGTAAAAATTAAAGAACAACCTACTTGGATTCACCACACGAGAATCAAGAAGTCAACGCACGGTCCATGGACACTTGAAATGACGGGACCCAATAAGTTGAAATTGAAAAGGCAACACGTATAGACTTTGGACATTGCTTGTAACTATTGTATCAGCTCAAGCATGGAAGGAAAACTCGTATGTAAACATACCTGAAAAAGTTGCCCAATCTTTAAATTTATCTGACTGTTGGATGTGTACTGCACTTCCGAGGGGCAATATGGAAATCCCGCTATATGGGATACCCTCCAGAAATTGGACTAATGCATTATATAATAATCAGACGCGGTCCGCTAAATGTTGAGGAATGGAAAGGGTAAATTATACCCTCCCTGAGGGACCGAAATTTGCTTTACAAGCACGGGAAATGTTACTGTTAAAAGTCGGTGTATGGGGGACAATGATAGCAGCGAACAAAAGATCTTGCGTGATCTGGGGCTTAGTTTTGGTCGGGAACCTGACTGTTCAAAAACGGCAAATGTAGGGGGATATAATCTAGCCAATTTAAGGTCATTTTGTAATATTACTATCCAAGTAGCATACGACCCTGATAAGGAGTCTGGAGTGGATGGATCTTTGGAAAGTGGGTGAAAATTAGGTATAGGGTATTGGTGGCTATGTGGTGATGGGAGGGCAAGGAAGAATTTACTACCTAATTGGAAGTGTTATATATGGAGTGGTAATTCGTGTCAAGAAAATGGTTGGTATTAATAAAGAAGGGGAAGATTTGGGAGGGTGGCCATGGGGGTTGGAAAGCCCAGTGGTTGAGATAACACCAGACTCTTATCGATGAGGCCATCAGGAATGTAAAAGAGTTTAGAGGGAACAAAGAAGGGTGATTCAGGAGACTCCATGCAGTCTCGGGTTTCTTGTTCTCCAGCCATTGAGGCATGGAAGTTTCTGAGTGTTTACTGTTACTGTTATTTGCAAAGTTGTTTGACCAATGAAAAGTTGTTTTGAAAAGAACTGCTGTGGAGAGAAGGGTATAAGAGGGGAGCCTGCCCTCAAGATAAAAAAAAAAAAAGGAAGGCAACACGATGCGATGAATTTATGTCATCAATAAAGAAGCAGAAAGAAGGAATGAAAAGGAGCAGGCTGGCAGAATGGAGACCAGGACGGGAACAGGCACTTTTCTCAGCCGTTCTTCTTGCCATCTCAGGAGTCCGGAGCACTTGGAACAGTCCTTCCCACTCACGTTGCAGCTTTGATTCTTTCCATGTTTGCATCAAAACACAGTCTCCTGCTCCGAATGGATGGATCAGGACTTCCAACGCCTCCAACATTACATGCTGTCGCAGTAGGGGATCTCCATGTGCTGACTCTAAGGAACGGGATGGGGCACAGAGTGGAGTGGAGACACCACGGATAGGCTCTGTGATGAGACGGAGACCTGATGCTCTTGTGCGCACTGTGACCGATAAGCTGCATGATCGCTACCCTGAGCCAATGGCCTGTCATGTTTTTGAGAAAGCGTTGTACTCTAGTGACAGAACTGGTGTTTCTCTAGAAGCAGCTTTTGCTTCAGCTTTGAATATTGAAAGAACAATATGATCAAGCAAGTAACCGAAACTTTTTCAGCTGGAAGTAGCTCAACCTTTCTTTTACACAGGAAGAAAAATCTAGGAGCATAACAGATTACACGCCAAAAACAAAAACATGTAAATAAACAATGTAATAATATCAGTCGCAGAAAAAAGAAAACAAACAAAAAAAAAAAAAAAACACGGACACACGGCGACTCCCCTTCTCCTGGGGGGCAAGACATCAAGCGGTGTCCATCTGTCCCTGCATGGGAAATGGATGCTGGATGTGGGCTTCTCACTATCGCTGCTTTGGGTAGTTGTGGAGTAATTGCCTTAACCGTTCCCTCATTAATGGAAATGGTTAACCCAACGGAAGTTAGAACAAATGATGGGGATTCTCCCCTCTGAACACAGGCCAAGAGAGCTGGAGTTGTTCATCACGGAGAAGAAAAAGCTCCAGGGAGAGCTAATTGCCGCCTTTCAGTGCCTAAAGGTGGCTTATAAAAAAAGTTGGAGAGCAACTTTTTGCTCAGAGAGACAATGACAGGGCAAGGAAGTTTCCAAACTAAAAGAGGGGAGTTAGATTAGATGTTATGAGACCAGGGGAAAGGATAGAGGAAGACAGACACTGAGAAGGGCAGAGGAATCAAAAAAGATCAAGAGATGAGTGGGACAGAGGAAGGAGTAACAGCGGTAGCTGGACAGAGGAATTGCAGGGAACGCTACTGCAGGCATGCAGTACTGGGTGCTGCAGTACAGTGCTTTTATCATTGATGGGCAGTACCATTTGTGGTTGCAGTGCAAGCAGTTGTCACAAAGTCTCAGGAGAGCATAGAAGCACAAGAGGAGCGTGAAGCATAATGGCTTTCTCAGGGTTGCAGAGTAGAGCGCAATGGTCCTAAATGGGTGAGTGCGATAACATGGCTACCCAGCAGACACCCAGATGCCCGGATAGGTCCTGTGTGCCACTATGTTGGCTCCTGAGTACCACGCACACGCCAGCAGTCAACAAAGCATGCAGAGGCAAGTTAGCAGCAAGAAACGGATGCACAGGAGAGAATGTCCCTGTGCAGGCTGCACCCATCCCACTCCCTGCCCTGCCAGCATTTGCAGTGTGGCACCATTCCACTCCCTCCCCATCCACCTTGACACTCCAAACACCCTGACCTATGGAGGGCTGCACTGAGCCCTGGCTGCAGCATGCACACGTGAGTTCCTTTGTTCCAGTACGCAAAAGGCAGCATTTATTCAGAGCTTCTTTTAAACTTCAAGGTAGTATTGCATCTGGATGATGGGTTTGGAGGGATTACATTTCATAGAAAACCCATGAGAAATAAATGTCTGGTGGACAGAGGTAACAAAATTCACACTGTATACAGTTGCGTTATTTATCTACAGTTGTCAAATATACAAAGAAATTAGATAAAAAAGGTAGCTTGGTCAAAACATTAATGAAATATACGTTCCAAATGCATAGGAATCACAGAGTGATCAAACAAAGATAGTAAGTGTCTTAAAGCTTTAGAGCTCTCAAGAGCTGCTGTGATCACATGACTAAAGGAAAGCTACCAAGTTTGTTCACCAAGACGGGTGTTCAGATTAAAGACAGGGAAAAAAATTACACTCTACCACCAGGCATCTTTGCTGGAGGGGAGCAAGGGCATGAACAGAACGCAGCAGATATTTCAACTTTTCCTTATGGTATCTGTATGTTTTGAAGAAACCTCTCTGGCAAAAGCAAGGTCAGTTTGCAAATACTATCTAAGGAAACAGTAAGAGACAGCAACAAATAATGCGTGTCACGGATGGGATCACTTCATATTCATTGTACTGCACAATGACCAAGAACAATGATCCTGGAGCTGAAAAGCAAATCTCTCCCCCCAAAGAGCACCCTGAAGCCTGAACGTCTTCAATAAACATTTTATTGATGAGTTTTCTCAATGTACTCAGTATTTCTCTGAGGGAGAGGTAGGCTTTCATGGGGATACTTCATGCTCCCATGCTCTGAGAAGTCAGAAACAACATGATTGTCCCCTCTCGGTAACCACTTTGTAGTTCAGAGTCCTTCAATTCCCACTGGTTCACATGCATGGATACGAGAAGTACTAATTCCAACTTCAGCACCTGTAGAAAACACACAAGGTAAAGGTAGTTGATCCTCAGAAGATATTCAACTTTGTACTATATAGCCCTGCATCTTTATGTAGAAGCAGTCATTCAGTGTGACCTCCCTTCCTTCACTCCTCCCCAAGTGTCAGAAGTTATTTTTACCTGTTCTGATCAGAGGAGCTTTATTCTAAATTGGAATGTTTATACTTCTGTCTGTTTCAGCTTCACTTTTAGAGAGAAAGAAGTCAGAAAGTTACGTGTGTCTTACATACATCGTACATTTGTTTGAGGGTTTACCCTTTGAACAATAAGAACTAAATTAGTCAGGATTCCATTCTTATATCCTTTTTTTTTTTCCTCTTCTTAAAGAGACTATTGCGTGATCTTATAAAACCCTAAACACAATTTTTTAACACACAGAGCACTGCATGTTCAAGCCTGCTACAGCGATTTCTAGTAGTTTCTACCTCAGGAATTAATGTTTCCCTTGTCTTCTGCAATTCCTAGTATGTGCACCTGTTTACTTAGGTAACTGATACTCAGTTTTGTCCAGTCTTTCCTTCCTCCCACACTGCTGAGTGAGCAAACGGCTTTGTGATGCTTAGCTGCCTGCACACCACAGGCACTTACAGAGTACAAATCTCTATCCATCAGAGAATCGGTTACTGGCATTCCAAGCACTGTCCACATGCTGGAGGAAGAACTCCGCTGTTTTCTCTGAAAAAGAGGCAGAGAAGAAAATAGGATACAGTACAGAGTGATCATGCAGTCCAATAGGCACAGCCTCATACCGTGAAGAGATACAATACCAGAACTTTCACCTGCAACATTATCAGACAGTATTTAACAGCCTGGATTAAAGCATGTTCATACCTACCTTCTTCGTAATATGTTTATCACATAGACACAACTGTAAATATTACAAGAAGCTTGCAAAGACAAGAAGTGAAAAGATGCCTAATTCTTACTACAGTCTAGACCTCGCAAACAGGGATAGTTGTATGACTGGGAAGAAGTGACAGCACCCCCAAGCTACATTTTGCAGTCAGACAGTTAAACTACATGTTCAGCTCTACATTATCTCAATGGATACATGGAACTGTTCCAGATGGAAAGTCCTATAATAATGGAATTAATGGAAATTAATGGAAAGTCCTATATTAAGTTTATACTGAAAATAGTATTTGGGAAAGAGAATGCAGAAACACCACATGAAGTCAGCTAACTAACCCAGTTCAACACAGAACATGCGAGACTGGAGCAACCTCAAGCAGAGTTGTACAAGCCTTAGTACCCTGGAGGATGCCTTTCTCTGTAAGGCTGTAAGCTGCAAGTCAGTTGCCCAGAGCAATGGGACGAATGCTAAAGATGAACTCTATCTCCAGTACACACCCAAGTAAATCACTAGTGCACCAGGTAGTGGCTTACAGTATCAAATGCATGCCTTTCGGTGCTACTCGTTTAATTTCTGCAGAAGGTACAGAAACAGATGCCTGCTTGAATCTCACACTGATGAGCCACAAATCAAAATGACCTTACTGTAGCTGACTCTCAGAAGTTTTAGCCTTGTATTGAGAGTCATCCTTTGGCTGGGAGCAGTTCTAGCTACGTTTTGAAGTGGCAGAGTGTTCAAACCTCATGCAGAGGAGTGGAAGAAGCACAGAGTGGCACATAGAAACAGAAGTTTGTGGCATCAAAGGAGCAAGAAACTGGGAACTGAGATACATGCAGCTTTTACGGTACAGATGCGGAACTGGGAAATAAAGGACTGGGAGAGATGGGGAAAAACACTTGTGGTCCTTGTTTGCAAGACTTAAAAGCAACCTGGGAAGACAAAATGTATATAGTCTGATCTTTCCTACAATCCATATTCCCTCTATAGAAGCTCACCTCTTCCTCCTTCGGAGGCCTAAAGACATCTCCAGGATTCAGGAGATGTTTCTGCAAAACTGTCTGATGTGGTAAGTCTGTACAATACAGGAACACAAAGCAATCTGCCTGACAAGAGCATGCGTTGACTTGCTGTTAGCCAGTTGCTCAAACACATGCCTTCACCTCCTGGAATAAGGGCACACAACATGTTTTCCTTGAATTAAACACAACTACAGATAGATTTAGCTTATAGGGTTCCAGCTGATTATGCTCACTACAGAACCAAGATAAGAGAAACTACTGCAATGTAAGTAGTTATGCTAATAACAAGATCCCACAGTGAAACCAAAGCAGAAGCTTAAGGGTCACAAACCATTCTCCGTGACGGTAACATCCAGGTGACTTCCATACTTGTGGATATGTTCGACAGCCTCTTGTACACTGTCCACAACCTCAATGCAGCTCTCCAGATCCCCATATTCATCGTGGAGAGATTTCACTTCTGAGGGGTTGAATGTCAAGTAAGAGGCAAACTTTGGGCCAGCATGAATCTTCACCTGCAATACCAGAAGTATTTTGTGCTGTAGATTGTACCAATGCGTAACAGGCAAAAAGTGCAGCTTGTTGTTCTGGGTATAGCTAGGATAGAGTTAATTTTTTTCATAGCAGTCCCTATACTGCTACATTTTGGATTTTTGCCTTAAACAAACCACTGTTTTGGCTGTTGCTAAACAGTGCTCACACAGTTCCAAGGCTTTCTCTTCTCCCCCCACAGTGAGAAGGTCGAGGGTCTGCTAAAAGTTAGGAGAGCACATAACCACAACTGATTCAAACTTAACCAAAGGGATAGCCTATGCCATATAATGTCAAAGTCAGCAATATAAAATGAGGGGAGGGGAGTTTCGAGGAAGGCAGATATTTCCAGGTTTGCAAGTCTCCCCTACAAAAGACTTTACCTGTTTTTATTCTTTTCTTTTGTAAACTGACACCAGCCCTCTCCAAAGTGTATGTTTCAGACACAAAAGAGTTACTGGGCCCAAAACAAGGCAAGGACTTTCAGTTATTTTACGATCCTGATGAAGAAGATCTAATGCATCATCAATCTCTGAATTTAATCGTAGCAGCTAAGACACCTTAACAATGAGAGGGAGGAGTGGAGGAGCAAGTGCTGATCTCTTCTCTCAGGTGACAGAGACAGGACCCAAGGGAATGGCATAGAGCTGTGACAGGGGAGGGTCAGGCTAGACGTCAGGGAAAGGTTCTGCACCAAGAGGTGGATGTGCACTGGAACAGGCTCCCAGGACAGTGGTCACAGCACTGAGCCTGCTGGAGTTCAAGAAGTGTTTGGGCAATACTCCGAGATGTATGGTCTGATTTCTGGGTGGTCCTGTGTGGAGCTAGGGGTTGAACTTGGTAATCCTCATGGGTCCTTTGCAACTCAGGGTATTCTATGAAAAAAAAACACAAAACAAAACACAACCAAACCAGACATTAAAAAAAAAAAGACAAAAAGAAAACACAAACGAGTGAGGACTTGCTCCTGACTAGCTATCTGGCAAGCTTCTCTTAATATGACTTTAACATTATCAGAACATGACCTATTTTACCATGTTTTCCTGCATCAATCACTGCTTGTATACACTATTTGCCAAATGGAAATGCTATGTGAAAAATCCATGTTTTAAGTGTAATTTAAGTACTTCACAAATATTTCTCTCGTGATGCATCTCTGCTACAAAACATTACGCATGTCAAAGCAATTATGTAGGACAGTGGCCTTTCACTGTTCCTGTGGAACAGTGGGAGGGGGAAATAATGGGCGGGAAAATGGGTGGGAATAAAGGCAAGTGAGACAAAACGTTCAAAATATGTGGATGAAGCAGATTAGAGGAGGAGAAACATAAAATGGGAAACGACTGAGGTAAGAAGGTAAGTTAATAGATTTAATTAGAATAGTATTTGGGTCCGGGAGGTTGCCAGCCATTAAGTCAGAATTAAGAGTAGTAGAGAAAGGGTTGGGGAAATGCTCTTCCAAGGCAGAGAATGATTTTTTTCTATGTAAAAGAAAGTAGTTGTATCCCAGCAATGGCATGCAGCCACCCCAAAGAAGCTGCTTCCAGATCATTTCTATGGAAAAGCTTGGGGTTGCATGGAGAAGCCAAGAAAGCTCTCCGAAAGTTCATTTAGGTGTACAAAGAGACATGTGGGTAACATAAGTGTTATGTTATCATAAAACTACATAGGGCTATGTCAGCAAGACCAAGGGTTCCTAAAAAGAACAAAAAGTAAATAAAACAAAACAAAAGCCAACACAAGTATAAATGACTAACCTGTTCTACTCTCAACATGTCTATGATCTGATCAAACAACAGGGTTCTCAGCAGGTCTCAGTGAATTAGGAGTGTTTCCCGAGCATTACAGGCAGCAGTATATTCACACAGTCTCTGACTGAGGTTTAAGAGTAAACAATTGGTTACATAACATTTATGACAAAGAATTTGAAGAGCATGTGAATTATTATTACGTATGGTTATTATTATAACCATACCACATATTCCAAATGTGAAGTTCAGTTACACTCATGGTATCCAAGTCACCCTCTCACAGCTTACTTATTCATGTGGCCTTCTCCACGCTGGCATCTGTGTCCACATACACATGACAGATCCCTTCACTGTGTCCCATCACTGGAATTCCCTTAGCAGCTTTCTGGATATTCCTGACTAGCTGGGATGAACCATGTGGAATGATTAGATCTATCAGCTTCTCCAAATGGCAGAGATCTTCCACTTCCTTGCTTGTATTCACATGTGAAAGTTGTGACACAAACAGTCAATGGCCTGAATTCTCAAGCTCTGCCTGTGCTTTTTCTACACGCTACAGCACAAAAGTTGTTGCTTTAATTCTAGACACTTACTACTTGCACTGCATCTTTGACTCCATGAATGGAGAGTGCTTCTTGAGTCAGATGATGAAGGATTTGATTGCTGTATGCTGCCTCTTTCCCTCCTTTTATTAGCAAGCCATTTCCACTAGCTATGGCCAAAGAAGACACCTGTCAGAAGGGAATTAAAACAACAACAACAACAACAACAACAAAGTGATCTGACTCCTCTGGGAGAATAACATCTGCAAAATAGAGTAAGAACAGGATTTTGCATTCTGCTGACTTACTCAATATTAATATACAGCACCAAGAATTTTTTCCGAGTCAGAACGTGTAACTCCAGAAATGAAGTATCTTAACGTTTCAGGAACAAACTTGAGCTTCAGGGTACTACTGGCAAAGGGAGACTGCAGTAAGTCAAAGGAAACCCTGAACATAGGCTCTGGCACAAATTCGGTAGCTGTATAAAACTATTTCAGATGCAAGAACTCTTATCCCTAATCATTCTGGCTGGAAGTAGCTAATAAGCTCTTCCTACGACGAACATTTTACTTGTGCTCTCTTATACAGAAGCCTTTTATTTTATCGCACTGATTTTACGTTTATAACCAGAAGGTGTCCTTGCCTATGTCCTTGCAGGGGGGAGTAGATGACCTTCAAGTTCCCTTCCAGCACAAATCATTCTATGATTCTATGATACCTCCCACTAGACCAGATTGCTCAAAGCCCCATCCAACTTGGCCTTAAATACTTCCAGGGATGGGGCAGTCACAACTTCACCAAGCAGCCTGTTCCAGTGCCTCACCACCCATAGTAAAGAATTTCTTCCTTTTATCTAATCTAAATCTACCCTTTTAGTTTAAAGCCATTACTCCTTGTCCTGTCATTACACTCCCTGACAAAACGTCCCTCCCCAGCTTACCCGAAGCCTGCTTTAGGTACTAGAGGGCCACTATAAGGTCTCCTCAGAGCCCTCTCTTCTCTAGGCTAAGCAACCCCAGTTCTCTCAGCCTGTCTTCATAGGAGAGGTCCTCCAGCCCTCATCAACTTCATGGCCCTGCTCTGGACCTGCTCTAACAGATTTATTTCTCATGTTGGAGTCCCCAGAGCTGAATGCAGCACTGCAGGTGGGGCCTCACAGGAGTGGAGTAGAGAGCGAGAATCACCTCCCTGGACCTTCTGGTCATACTTTTGATGTGGCTCAGGATACGGCTGTCTTTCTGGTTTGCAACTGCACATCGCTGGCTCATGTAGAGCTTTTCATCCGTCAACACTCCCAAGTCCTTCTCTGCAGGGCTGCTCCCAATCCACTCATCAACCAGCCTGCATTCATTCTTGGGAGTGCCTTGATGACGGTGTTGAACCTTGCACTTAGCCTTCTTGAACTTCACAAGGTTCTCATGTGCCAACCCCTTAAGCATGTCAAGGTCAACTCAGACCAACTCCTTTTCCCTACTAGTGTCCTCTGGGTAAAAAACAGTCACCATGTTTGATATTCTACCTCATCCTGCTGTCCACAATTTGAAAAGAACACTGAAAAAATAAGGAATACTTCAGAAAGATTCTTGTCATTTAGTGTATCTAGGAACCTTGCTGTACCCAGATACTGTGAGTCTTTAACATACAAAACTAGACAATAAAATGCAGTTTGATTGTATCTTGTTAAGAATCTGCCTCTCCGAAGATCAGCATCACAAAGGAAAGCTGCAGAGACAAGCTTATTTAAATAAATAAAAAAAATCCAATCTGTAATGGGTTTCAAAACAGTTTGTTCCCTTTAGATAGTAATAGAGCATGGCTATACTTCAGAACAAATAGATTTCTTGAAATCTGTAGGAAGCAGTCTGTGAAATATGATCTCAGAACTTCGCCTTGTAAGTATTAGAGACAAACATGCTACTGTATATTGTTATAAATGACTGAGTCCCAAATAGGGTTACAATCAAAGTTTACAATTTATTAAAGGAATAGAGGTAAGCAAACAGCGCTGGGTGCGCTGGGAGTCTCTGCTCCACCAAGACGCACACCAGTTACATCAGGCGGCTGGTTTTTATGCTCCTAGGCTAATACATATTCATCACCACTTTTGGAAAAGGCAGGGTTATTATAATCAGTTTCCCGGGACCCGAACCATCCCACGGATGCATACGTATCAGTCTCCGGTGGTCTCGTACTGAAGGCTCGTAGTCTTCCCTCCCAGGCTTTGTCCTTCGGTCGTTCTTCACCTTCCCCCCCCCTCCTTATTTAGTAGCCTCTGGGCCAGATGTCAGAAAGTTGTGTCTCGTGCAATAGTCAGCAATTATCTCAAAAAACTCTCCCCTATTCTCTTATCTCCCAGACGCGAGTATCAAGGTTTACCCTTCAAACCCTCTATCAACACGAACTGCTAGACCACTCTTTGGCAAGATACAAGAACTATATACACTAACCACTCTGTTTCTCTTGGACTTGTGGTTATTTATACAAGGGGATGTAAGACAGAAGGTCACATTTCATTATGAGGCCCTAGCATTGTTCCATATTAACACGAATCAGAAGAACATATTTCACAATCCCCCATCTCCTTTTTCATGGTATTGATTCGTGTTTTCCTTTCCAATCGAGTCAATACTTGCCAAATTGGTATCAATTTTGGATATTCTTTTGTTTATATTATCATCAGGCAATGGGTTTTCTCTTTTCCCTGGTTCTGGGTCAACAGTGTGAGAAACTCCGTAGCCAATAACTTAGGCTCAGGCGAGGATCTCAGTGAAGTAGTACTTTGTTCGCGATTGCAATGGCGGGCGCCCCACAAGCAGGAGAGCACACCTACTAGTTCCAAAACACAGTTTATATACTTTTTGTTGACAGGACCCTCCCCTGTTTCCCCACTGACTGGGTAATCCAGGTTCACAATCTATCCGATGCTTCACAAACAATGCATGGCCTTCAGTTGCCAGCCTGTTAAATTTCAAATTTCTTTTGACATTTTTACTGCTTGGAGAGGTTTCTTTACTTGTCTGACTTGACACCATGATTTTCACCTAATTGTCCTAAGGAGTCTGGTTGTCTGCATTTTACAAGGTCGCCTGCTAAGCTTTCTTATCACTGCAAGCATATTTCAGTACCACGTTCCTTTCCTCTAAACAACGGAACTCTGCAAAAACAACATTTCTATTCCCACAACAGGTACTACAGATATTTGCATTCCTTGTATAACTGAGTGTATCAGTCTGGTAATAGAAGGTATTAAACATGGAATTATTAACAATTCTCCACATATATCCCCAATACAACCGTCCTTATTTTAGCAAAACAATCACTGCCCATAAAGCTCCCTCCCATAATCCTCTTAGATCGATTCCATTCCAAATTTGAACTGGGACATGTGCAATTTTCTTCATTTCTTTTACAAGTTCATTTACAGCTTTTCTTTCTGTTGTGGTTTAACCCA
The DNA here is from genome assembly GCF_963932015.1 of Anas acuta. Taxonomy (NCBI): domain Eukaryota; kingdom Metazoa; phylum Chordata; class Aves; order Anseriformes; family Anatidae; genus Anas; species Anas acuta. The sequence continues at coordinate 24,312,837 of NC_089016.1, read as the reverse complement.
TTTGGCAGCTAAACACCACACAGCCATTCACTCACCTCACCTCCTCCCTCTCTGGGATGGGAGAGAGAAATGGGAAAGTGAAGCCTGTGAGGTGACATAAAGACAAGAAAATAACAATAATAAATAATAATAATAAATAATAATGACAATGATGATAGTACTACTACTACTAATGTGTATGAAACAAGTGATGCACAATGCAATTGCTTACCACTGCTGATGCCCAGCTGTCCGATGCCCAGCCTAACCCCGAGCAGTCCAGCCCTCCTCCCAGCTCTTGCTGCACCCCCAGCCTGCTCGCTGGCAGGACAGAGTGAGAAGCTGAAATGCCCTTGGCTTGGTGTAAGCACTGCTCTGCAACAATTAAAACATCAGCATGTTATCAGCACTCTTCTCATCCTAAGCCAAAACATAGCATTCTACCAGCTACTAGGAAGAAACACCTTCATCACCAATCTATAAAACAGCAATTACTAAGGTTAATTTTTCCACAGACTTCTCCTTCTTGTGCTAGTAAATAATCCAAAGCTAAGCGATTTTGATACATAAGTTGATAAGTAGTCCTCATCTTGGTATTTTGTTTTGCAATTAATCCAAGTGCATCTCCGGTTTTATTTACAACTATTTCCATTACAGCTTGTAACCTAGTTATTCTATTAAACATACATATTGGGGTCCTATAGCCCCAGGATCCGTCTTCTGCCCACGTAGCTGGATCATAATAGGCAAACGCCTTCAATCAAGGGGTTGGGCCCACTTTCAGGGTCGATTTGGGCTTGTGATACCGTTCAGCCTTTGAGGGTGATCCAGCTCCTGGAAAACGAATCACAATTTTATATGGGTTTAAAGAAAAAAAAAGTTCTTATGTTATTTTCTTGGGACAACCTGACCTTAGTGTGGGAGAAGTCCGGTCAAGGCCCTCTCACTCGGCGGTCAATACCCATAGGGGTTGCCTCCCTCGGTAGACCATACACACCGCAGTGGAGAGTCCTGCCCCGGTCTTGCCTTCTCCCTTTCTTCCCTTCAGGCTTGTCCCCTTCTTCTGGCATCCTTAATTTATGCAGAGCCTTTTTGCCAGAACATTAGTTCTTTTTTAGCTTTAATTTCAGTTCCCCAGGAGCGGACTCAACCCTCCAAGTTTTGGTATTTATTGGTCCTTTTACTCTGGATGCATGGGTCCAACCCCTTTCTGCTGTTCTCACAGCTGTTTCAGTGGTAAGTGAAACAAGGTAAGGTCCCTCCCACCGGGGGTTCAGTGATTCTTCCCTCCAGGTTTTTATTAAGACCTTGTCTCCTGGTTGTATCTTATGAATAGGAAATCCTAGAGGTGGTGTTTGAGCCATCACTCCAATTTCTCTTAGCTCTTGTAATCTCCTCCCAATAGTAATTATGTATTTCTGGATGCTACGACCCTCAACTACATTGTTCCCTAGAGGCATCCCTTGAGAATAAGGCATACCATATAACATTTCATATGGCGATAATCCAGTCTCACTGTGTGGTTTAGTTCTTATGTTTAGAAGTGCCAATGGTAAGCATTTCATCCAGGGCATTTGTGTCTCGATCATTGATTTAGCCAATTGTTGTTTTAGTGTTTGATTTAATCTTTCTACTTTCCCTGAGCTTTGTGGGTGCCACAGAGTATGGTATTCCCACCGAATACCCAATGATTGACAGAATACTTTTATTATTTTAGAAGTAAAGTGTATGTCCTGATCAGAATCAATGTACTGGATTATCCCATATCTAGGTATCAGGTGTTCTAATAGAGCTTTTACCACCATTTGTGCCGTAGCTCGTGCTACGGGATAAGCTTCTACCCATTGTGTTAAATGATCTGCTATTACCAATAGATACTTTAAACAGCTGAAGCACTCAGCCTTCCATCTTCTAGACAAACATTACCACCTTTTCCACAGAATTTATATTTCAACAGGACCGAATTTCAAGCTGAATGCCGATTTTTCTCATGCACTTTCTTAGTGAGCCCATACAAAACAAGGAATCACTCCTGTGTATCTGTCAATAAATACCATTTAAAAAGGTATTGACACCTAAATAAATTCACTCTCCCCCTTCTTACCGAATTCCCAGGGCTCAAGCCCAAACCACCACAGAAATGACTCTCTTCGTTCTACCACTTTGATAATCAGTCAGCCCCCTCCCCCTCTCCAGTACTTGGGAAACTGACCAAACACCACAGCAAATACGCCAAGGCTTCTAAACTGTTAGTTACTTAGATAATGCTCCCGCCTTTTTTCTTGTCACACTCAAAACATTTAAGAGCAAAAATTTGATCACAAGATACACTGCCAGGCCCACATATTGGGCACCACCAATCAAAACTTGGTGAAAACAGGACTTTTTTGGTCTGTCACACACTTCGTTCGTCTGCGGCCACTCCCCTTACGGAACCGCAGATCGGAACTCCACACTCGCTTCACAGCTCACTAGAAGCTAAACTTAGTCTGCAATTGTTTCACCTTTACTGCAACTCAAGACTGAACTCTGAGCACTGACTCAATTCCGTGTATGCTATTTCCAGCTAGTTATCAGGCACACACTACTCCATGGAGAAGTCAAATTTCCTCTGTAATTGCTTACCCAAACCAGTATGAGATGCAATAGTAAACTATGGAGGAAGCAACCTCTCCTCTGCACTCAGAGTCCATCCTACTATCAGCTACAGCATGGGAGAGAAACCATATTATTCAGATGCAGAGGTATCAAAGATGATCCTCTGAAGTTACATTGGAGAACTTGAGGATGGGGGCTGGCAGGAAGAAAAGTAACAAGACAAGCCATCCTAAGTCTGTATAAAAAAAAAAAAAAAAAAAAAGGTTGGGGGGTGAGGGTGGGAAGCCAGTAAGAATCAGCCTGATAAAACAAATGAGATAAAGAAGAGGGGAATGGGAGAGTTTGGCTATGCAAGGCAAGAGACCCAGGAGGCAAAGGCTGGAGTCTAGGAAGGCAGACTAGAATTTGGCAAGGAAACATACTGGTTTTCTGTGAAGAACAGAGCAAGCAGCAAGGAAGCAATAATGGCAGAAAGGGAGACCAGTGCCTTTTCCTTTCATATGAACTTTGCCTAGAGCAGACTCCCCTTCAGTACGAAACGAGGACAAACACTCAAAAAATTCAGTTATGAAATATGAAGCTGCCCTTCGGCAGTCTCTTTTTAAGTGCCCATACCCATCCCTTGCTCCTCAAATACTTGCTCATATATTAGAGAAATGCTCAATCAGTCTTGCTAAAAGTACTGGCAGTAAGAGCCTAGACTTAGCTTTTACACGCTTGTGGAAAGATATCATTCTGCCTCAGTGCAAACATGCAGTATCAGTATGGGACAGCCTACTCAAAGCCTAGAACTTCTACTTCATGCTGATCTTTTTCAGCATATATTCTTAACAGTTGCAGTTTGTTATTAATGACCTATATTAAACATTTGATGTTTAATCGTAGCCTGCAATTCAACTGTAGTCGGCATGGACGGAAAAGTGCTCATTGGTAGGAGCCTTGTAAGTTGCAAGTTAAGCAGGGAAGCTACGTGATAAGACACAGGCAGAAATTGCACCACCTGAATGTAAGCTAACTCCTTCTCTATGTTGGGTATCAAAAACCAACGTTGAATAACTCTCAACATTGCAGAAGCAAGTCCCAAGAAGACTGTAGTTTTCTGTAGGAAAAAAAAATTGGGATGACAGCAGAATTCATTTCAGAAGAATACAAGCAGAAGTCTTTTGAGGCAAGACTTCTTGTAGCCTTCCAATAACTCACCAGTAGAAATACACTTTCATTATCAAAGATCTCTCTGCCCTCCTCACATACCTGTGGAAGACAGTCAGTCTGGACGGGACTCAAAAAAAAAAATCGCAAGAAGGACCCCAACAGGCACTGTCACCTGCTCCAACTCTAGATCTTTTGCTATGCGTGTTCTCCGCACTATGTTGCCGATGCTGTCCTGTGAAGATGCTGCAATCTGACATAGCCCAACAGCCAAGCTGTTCAGCTTTGATGTAGACAGACTTAGACGTTTCAACAAAGGAAGTGCCAATCTTCCTAGAAGAAAGAAAAAATTGTGCTCAAGATAGATTTATCTGGCTAGTTTCAAGAAAAAGTGACCTAATGGTCAAACCAGGAAAAAAATCCACTGTTTCCCACACCGCAGCAAGAAACCTACCTAAGATGAACAATGTAAAGCATTAAGTTTAGTAGCTACAATCAAACTGCTCCAATTTGACAACGCTTTCTCCTACCATCACATATACACCTAATACGATATGAATGATTTGTATATGAAGTAACATCTGCAAAGACAAAGTTTGTCCTATTTCTAGTACTGTTACACAACCGTGTACCTGAATTTCTGACAAATTTCTACCCTTGCAATATTCCTGGAAGGTTTGGGCAGTAATTGCCTCTTTCTATTTCACAGATAGAAATCCCAAAGAGCAAAGGAACGCATAGCATTTCAGATTGGGCAAGAGCTGCCGGAGTTTTCTAGTCTGAACACATTCAGGTAGGAAGTTTACTCGGAAATGTCCCTCCAGGCATTCTCCTCAGTACAAAATGGTTGCCATATGTCTTTTACTGAACTTTACAATTTGTGATGCGCCAGTTCCACACATTTTCTAACCCAAGACCAGCTTCCTGATGCACCACTCTTACACAAAAGAGTGGATTTAGTCTATGCAGCCTGAACTGTACTTTCCTCAGTCAGAAGGTAAGCTGGTTCTTTCTGGAAAGCATCATTTTTAAGTAACAACCTTCCCCACAGGGGCCAAACATTACGTTAACCAGCCCAGGAGAATATTCATGCTATTTCATGCATGATGATAACAGGGAAGATACTTGCTAGATTTAATTTCTAAAGTAAGCCTCCTTTGGCAAAAGAAAACACTATTCTGTTTTTATTTTTTTTAAACAATGCTGTGGGTTGCTGCTTTCAAAGGCCTCTCCATCTTCTCTGATAGAGACAGCTCTTACACAATTACGGAAGCTGCAGCTGCTTACACTGACAAGCTCTCAAAGTCCTGGGTTCCCTAATTTGTGACGGCCATGATATCCAATTGCAGGTGACAGACTACTCTAGTTCTGCTCCTTTCCTTTGAGGCCCAGAAAAGCTCACGACAACAGGTGTTCCATGAAAGGACCTGTAATATTACCTTTATTTTCAGCTTCTTCTAAGTCCTTTTTGTTTGCCAAGAGAATTTCTTCTCTCTGATTAGTTAATAAGTCAGTGAGATGTTAAAAAAAAAAAACAACTCTGCTCTCTGAAAGAGAAAAGTGTCTGAACTGCATTCTTACACGAACTCCATGGTGTTTGACATCTGGCTCACTTCAGCTCATTCCTACTGACACATCTTCTCACTGTCTTGATGCCCTGAATACCTGGAGCCAGCTGATTTTTTCCAGGACCCATTTGTGTTATAAACCTGTATTTTAAAACTTGCCACATGTTCACAGCCTTAAAGAGCGAGGACATCTCACCTGCTCAGGCTGCAGAACTGCCAGGGTCCTGCCACTGGCTCAAGACATTCCACCCTGCTGCTCTACTGTAGGGCCTGCCAAAACAAACACACACACACAACCACAAGACATGCAGACAAAAGTTACAGCCCACGTGGAAGGAAAAGAACACTAACCTTTCAACTCCTTACTCAAAGCAGGAAAACAGGTACGGTCTTAAGAGACATATCAAAGAAGTTTACTGTATGCCACAACAGGAAAATCTGTATCAGATACCAAAATGCTGCCATGGTGTGGTGGTTTTACCGTGCTGGGCAGCTAAACCCCACAACCGCTCTCTCACTCCCCCTCCTTTAGATGAGGAGGGGGAGAAGTAAAGCAAAGAACAACTCACGGGTTGAGATAAGGATAATTTAATTAAAGGGAAATAATTATAATAATTAAATAAAGACTACCATGAACTAAACAATTTAACTAAGGGGAAATAAAAAGGGAAAGGGGAAAAGGGAGGGGAAAAGGGAAAATAAAAAGAAGGGAGGAAAACAAACAAACAAAATAAATGAAGGCTATATGGAAGTGCAGAGGGAAGAAATTACTCTCTACTTCCCACAAATGAGCGATGATTGACCACGTCCTTGAAGCAAGGCCTCAACGCACGCAGCCGGTGTTCGAGAGGAGGACTGACGTCTTCCAAACGAGAGCCCACCCCTCCCCTCTTCTTCCTGTTTCCACCTTTTATTGCTGAGTGTGACATCACATGGTATGGAATATCCCTTTGATTGGTTTAGGTCAGCTGCCCTAGTGATGTTTCTCTCCTCACTTTTCGCCCATCCCCTAGGAGGGTTAGAGAAAGGCCCAATACTGTGCCACTGCTGCTCAGCAGTAGACACAACACTGGTGTGATAACACTGCTGTTCCAGCTACAAGTACAGAGTACGGCACTGTATGGGCTGCTGCCGGGAAAGTTAACATTCCAGCCAGACCCAGTACACATGGTCCCCGAGCATAGCCCTTTTCAAGGCATCACAGAGATTCAGTAAGATCATCCATGTCATAGGGGACAAACAAGTATACAACCTGTATCAAAAAGACTTGACAAAGAGCAAAAGAATACAAGGACAGCTAAATCTCAGGGCATGGGAGGCTACTGAAAACAGGGAGGCATCCTTTGAAAAAGTTTAATTATATAACTACTGAAAAGAGAAAAGATTGCAAAAGAACCTGGGAATGTGCAAACAATACAGGAAGCCAAAACCAGCTTGAGCAACAGCTTGCACAATAGCTGCTCTCTCTGCTCTGTGTACATTGAAGGGCTCCTACAGAGGAAAGGTTTTTTTCTTGACATGGATGTCAAAGAATCCATCTCAAACTGAAATGATACAGAACAAGTTTTGAAACAGAAACTGAAGTAACAAGTCAAAAGGCTCAGGCAGCATTTCACTAATGAGTTCTCAAGGAGCTCCTGGATAAGCTATGTTTTCACTTTTAACTCTTGAAATTGTCTGTAGAACAGATGACTTGACATGTGACTAATATGCCCGGACTTCTATTCAAGAAGTGTCCTACAGAAATTGCCAGAGCAGGAATTCCCACGGTAAGGAAAATAACAGGAGGTATCGTGGGAAGCGTAAGAAAAGAACTAGGGGACACTTGATTAATAAGACTTAATGAAGGACTGTTAAAACAGCTTTTTAAAGCAAGGTTATACTTCATAACGTGGCATGTATTTTTGTGTTCTTTGAACACAAAAGGGGTGTTGGACCACGTGACCTCTGGAGGTCCTTCCAACCTCAACCAGCCTGTGATTCCTTTGCAGCCACTATGCAACAAAATAGCAAGTACAATTCACAGCAGATAAACATGAAGCAATGCAGAGACAAAAGGAGAAATCAGGCCTTGGTAGTGCACATAAACCTATGAAAACATCACTTCAATGCTCATCAGCGTTGAACAGCAACTTCCCTGTTTAAGCTTTTGGAGAAGACCTAGGAAAGGCAACAAAAACCATCCACAATCTAATCAAAACTCAAAGTTAGCCTTGCTATCTCATAAACTGAAGGTTCACTTGCATCTCGGACGCTACACAAACTTTTATTTTCGCTCACCTTAAAAAGGTCACAGTAGAATAAAAACAGTTTCATCCAAGAGAAACAGGGATTGCCAGATTTTTGGAACAGTTTCTGTAAAAAAGGACTAAGAAAACACCTTTTTCATGTGAAAAAGTGATGAGGGAAAAGATAATGTCTCATCATAGAAGTTGAACAGAGATCAATCACCCATGTTCTCTTTCCATACAGAAGGTGGGGGCATCAAAAGCTAGCAGGAAGCAAATTTCACTCCTCCTGCCCACAAGCACAAACAAAATAAAGGAAGCAGTTCTTCACATAGTGCTAGCTCCAGAGTTTACACACAATACCTGGTTAAGGCTCGTGACTCCTGTGACCCATGGATGCTAAGTGTTTACATGGGTCCAAAGGATATGGCCAATTTTTACAAGAAATCCATTAAGCATTTTTATACTCTAAGGCATTTGCTTGTCTTACAGTGCAAGTCACGAGTATCACTCTATACTTGTTCTATTCTGCTAAGATCACAGATCTTTGGTCTGACTTTCTGCGGCCCTTGTTACATTGTCACAGCAACATAGAGGCAGGAAAACATTGCTACATACAGTAACAAAAGACCGAGTCATAAAAAGAACATAGGATAAAAAATGAAACCGCACACTATCTTAGTTCAGCACTACATTCTATATGCATGCTTTCACCCTGAAATCATCAATAAGAGATGATAACCTCTAAGATTGAAAACAAGACAAATTCTACTTAGTTCTTTGAATGCAAGGCTGATGCAGAAAGTCATCAGCTGGAAGGAACCCAAGCAGAGGATTCAAGATGTTCCGTTCCAACATTGAAAATTACCTTTCCAAAACCGCTTGTCAAACAGAGCATAGTTTCCCATTTGTTGAACAGGCAGGCCTAGCCAAATTTCAACCCTAAACTTCCAGGGAATCTCTACAGCTCCCAGCATACATATTACTTCAGTACTCACCTGCAGGTTTTACCTCTGAAAAAAAAGTTCCAACTTTCTTCCTTTCTACAATATCTGTGATGACATGACCCGAGATTTTCGGGTAGACTCAATTTGTAATCACTACAGAGGTGCCTCCTCGGAGGGCCCACAAAGCTGCTGTCACCTACAGTGAAGGATAGAGCCAGTTCCCAAAAATGCACTTGTTATTTGAATCCCCATCCTCAACAAGAATTCTTATGTTGGAAGAAGCCCTTAAGACCATCAAGTCCAAGCATCAACCTAATGCTACCACTAAATCGTATTCCTAAGTGCTATGTCCACACATCTCTTAAATACTTCTAAGGATGGGGACTCTACCACTTCCCCGAGCAGCCTGTTCTAATGTCTAACCACCCCTTCCATGAAGAAATGCTTATTTAGTATCCAGATATCCAGTGCTGGTCAATAGAGTTGTTCCTCCCTAGGGGTAGGGCTTGGCATTTCCCTCTCCTGAACTTCAAAAGGTTCCTGCCTGCCCCTATCTGCAGCCTGTCAAGGTTCCTCTGAATGCACCGCCCCCACCCCGCACAAGGGCCATTTCCACAGAAGCCACCAACCACCCGCCGCCTTGCCCCCTCCCTATCCGGCCCACCCTGGCGCACCACCGACCACCAACCTCGTTGCAGCACCCCTCCTCGGCGTCCCAGCCTGCCCCCGACAGCTTCTACCCATGGCGCCGACAAGCCCTGCATGCCGCTTCTGCCCTTGGTTCCTCCAAGCCAATCACACAGTGCTTCCGCCCTGATTGAAGACAGGCCCTGACATCACTTCCGCCCCAGGTTCCCAGCCAAGCACAGAGTGCCCCCACAGACACAGCAGAGCAAACACACAAAGTAACATTGACATCCTACCCATAAACATGCCATAACAATTACTCACCTGAGAAAGAACTGCATGCAATAAAGGCACCTAGTACTACATTAGTTTATTCTAACAGATCCTACTAGCTGTTACCTCAAAAAGATGTGCGTACCGCTCTCTACTTAGAAATGCATCAGTCCGTAGACTCTGACCCACCTAAAGAACCCTGCAACTGACTGAAGGAAAAACAAAGCACTTACCCCAAAGAGCAGCCCAGGCAGAAGGAGCTCTCTGATGGCATACCTGGGGCTCATACACCGTTTGGCCGCGCCCAGCACCCAAACCCAATCCCCTGGGAAAGGGAAGGGGCAAAGCACAAGAAAGTAGAAAGAGATCAGAAGGAGCATCAGCTGTTGTGTGCTGTGGGCTTTTTTTTTTTTTTAAACTGATGGCACAATTTTGCGCAGCGCTGCCTGGGCACATATTTCTGATAGAGCTAATGAGCAGTTGAAGTAAAGGAGCTGGGAAGAGAGAGGTGTTGCAGCAGGTATGCTGTGGCTGTGAGGTGCCTCAGGGTGTGCTTTTTCTCTTGTTTCTACAGGTGCTTCTTTAGGCAGCTTGGAGTCTATGGATTTCTAGATTTTAAGTGCTTGGAATTCACTTAATAGAGGGATATTTAGCAGAGGTTGCTGGATCACTGGTTTTAGGGATGGTGGGATACACTTCTGGTTTTGAGTTATATTTTAATCTCTAGATGGATTAACCCACTTGTGTAACTCTCCAGAGAACTAAAAACAGCTTGATTACATGCTCCAAGAGGCTTGACCACGTAGGCACAGTATTACTAAGAGACTGAGCAGGGTCATATCAGAGTTACCTTTTTTCATCTGTAAAGGGTCTGTGATTACCCCTGCTGGGCTGCTGTGTGTGCGTGACTTTTTGGCATCTGTGGAGCTCAGTTGCTTTTGTGTGTGTATGTTCTTACTTTTTGTGTTTTGTTTTTTTTTGTTTGTTTGTTTGTTTGTTTTGTTGCTGTTGTTGTTTTTTTTGAGCGGCAAATAGTGCGTGTGCTGAGCGTGGTTGGCAGGAGGAGGTGGGGAGCTGTCTGGCAGGGAAGCTGTTCGGGACTGGTAGGTTTGGTTTCTAGGAGCATGCAGCATCCTTCCTGTGCGATGCGACTGATTCTTGGGCAGGAACGTTCCAGCTCGTGTGTCTTAAATAACGTAGCTTGTGTAGTGTGTGTTGTGTGGCCTGGGCAGAGTTTGCTTTGGCGCTGTGAGCAAAGAATCTCAGTTAAAGCTGGTGAGTAGCTGGAGTAACGGAGCTGGGAAGAGAGAGGTATTGCAGCAGGTACACTCGCTGTGAGGTGCCTCAGGGTGTGCTTCTCTCTTGTCTCTGCAGGTGCTTCGTGCAGTCTTGGACAGGGAAGGGAAATCCCCATGTCACGGAGCAGTGAGGGAAGGTGAGAGTGTTTTCAGCCTGGTCATCCCTTATCCAAAGCGAACGGAAGACACTCAGGTGTTTCCCTCAGGGTCTGAGGTGAGGCTGTTTGGGATAGAGGAGCAGTGTGGCAGGTGGTTGTTTGCAAGCACAGTGGTCATTTTGTCCTTTTGTGTTCCCAGGTGGCATGGGTGATGCTGTCTACTCCTTCTGAGCTTGGACTTAATTTCCAGGTACAGAGGCAAGTGGACTGCTGTTTCTTTCTATGTAAAGAAAGGTTTGAGCTAATTTCAGTTGAAAAAAATCCAGTTACTTGCTTGGTCATATTGTCCTTTCAAGATTAAAAGCTGCAGCCTAAGCATGCAGAACGTTGCTTCTAGAAACAGCCCGATTCTCTTGTCTGCACTCTGCTTGCTGTTGAGCTAAATCAGATTAAAAACAAACAAAAAAAAAAAAAACAAACACGACAGCTGCTGCTGCCCCTTCTGATCTCTTTCTACTTTCTTGTGCTTTGCCCCTTCCCTTTCCCAGGGGATTGGGTTTGGGTGCTGAGTGCGGCCAAACGGTGTATGAGCCGCAGGTATGCCATCAGAGAGCTCCTTCTGCCTGGGCTGCTCTTTGGGGTAAGTGCTTTGTTTTTCCTTCAGTCAGTTGCAGGGTTCTTTAGGTGGGTCAGAGTCTACGGACTGATGCATTTCTAAGTAGAGAGCGGTACGCACATCTTTTTAAGGTAGCAACTAGTAGGATCTGGTAGAGTAAAGCAATTGATATAGTACTAGGTGCCTTTATTGCATGCAGTTCTTTCTCAGGTGAGTAATTGTTATGGCATGTTCATGGATAGGACAATAATGTTAGTTCGTGTGTTTGCTTAGTGGTTCTGGGTCCCTCAGGATTTTTGCAGAATTACAGGGCTTACTGTGAGTCTTTGCCTGTATGTCAAATATTATCAGTTACAACCTTGGTGGCAAAGTGAGGGAGCAGGGTTTAGGAGAAAGGTATTGTCGAAGCTCCCTGTGTAAGCATGTATCCGAAACCAGCAGCAGTAGGCATGTAAGGTGTAATCTTGTTCAGGGTTAGGGACAGTTTGTTATATTTCTGCAGCTTTTGCCTGTGGTTTTGCTGGCTGTTGAGTCTTTAGACCTTGCAGCCTTCTAGATTTTAAGTGCTTGGAATTCACTTAGAAGAGGGATGTTTAGGAGGGGTTGCCGGCTAACTTGTTTTTGCGAAATCATGGGGTACGGTTCCTTTTTTTGGGGTTACATTTTAATCTCTAGATATATCAAGCCATTTGTGTCACTGTCCAGAGGATTCACAAAGAGCTTCAGTACGCATTGCAAGGGGCTCGACCGCATAAGCGCAGTATTACGAAGAGACTGAGCAGGGTCACCCTTTTCATCTGTAAAGGATAAGTCTGTAATTACCCCTGCCGGGACTGCTGTGCATTTGTGGACTAAGGGTGTGGTTTTTTTTCTGGCTCTGGTCTCTGTGTTTGAGTCCTCTGCAAGAAGCTGTACTGTTTGCATGTCCATCGTGGGCATGACCTTCTTTCTTTGTTTCTTGTAGCCCAGGGCATGGGCACGGAAACTTGAACGAACCATGAGGGTGAGTGGACAGCAGTGCAGGCCCTGAGTTGGTCAGTGGACTGTGTTAGTCTGCTTTGCCTGTCGGGCAAACTACCTTGCGACAGCAGAGTACGTCTCCTGCCATGTTTCTGAGGCGCACCAGACATCAGCAGTTCTAGTTCCTGAAATGCTGGAGATGTGTCTCTTTGGGGTGTTAGGTGAGCGAAGTGGTGATACTGGGTTGGGGAACGTGGGTCTGGGGCTTCTTGGCTCTTGCGGTAGGGGATGAAAGAAGAGGAGTGGGTATAGACCATTTTATGTATTGTCACGTTTGTCTGTTCTTTCTCCTTGGTCTAAGCCCCGTGACCTTGGCTCAGCACAGTGAATGGAAGCACTGGGTGGGGGTTGGGAAGGTGAGTGGAGAAAAGTTGGAAAACAGGCATTGTTTTTGGTTTGGTAGTCTATTGGTCCACCTCTTTGTGACTCCTCTTTTTCAGGGATGAAGAAGGCACTGGGAACATCCTAGCTGGTCTCTGTGGTCCACATTGAGGATGGATTCTGAGCCCTGAGAATTAAGTTCAGAGGCAAATCTTGTGTGTTGGCAGGGGGAGGTAGGGAGTTGTCTAGGGGGTGTCTATCTGATTTCAGTAGCAGAGCAGGTCAGTTGACTACTGTTTTGTTTCTGAGGAGGGTGTTTCACTGGAAGAAGTTTGGCTGGCATGCTGGTGCCTGATGGCACTTTATTTCTGCAGGTGAAGAGGAGCCTCAGGCTTGAAGCAATGTCCTGGCTAGTCTTTGTGTTCCTTGATGAGGATGGAACCTGCCTCCCAGCATTCCCAAGCTAAGTTGGGGGGGGCAAGTGCTATGTTTGAGTTGGGGTTGTGAATGGACCCATAGGGCAAGGGTCTGTGCTTGTAAGTCATTGCAGCAGATGGGGCCTTTCAGGATTGATCAGGTCAGGCAGACATGATGTGTGGGGAGTTCTGTCACGTACAGCGTGAACACGTGCCAGGCAGGGCAGTCCCAGCTTGTTGTCTGTGCTGTGCTGTTGCTCTTGGTGCTCGGCAGGCCCTGGGGAAGCCATCCTGAGGGTATTGAACACTTGACCTCATCGGAATAACGCTGATGTTCAACTGGGAGCTGAGCACCTCTTGTCTTGCAGTAGGAGCTTAAAGGGATCACTTCTTCTGTGAGTGTAACTTTTATTTTGTATCGAATGTTTCCTGATATGATCATTATATGTTACGTGCTCCTCAGGTTTTGATATCCTCATCGCCTTCTTCCACTGGACAGATTAGACGGGCAACTTGGTAGCCACACTAAAGGTCCTAAATGCTTGTTTCGTCATCATAGGGCTGATCCAAGCACTTCTTGTCTTGCAGTTGCAGCTTAAAGAGCAGATGCGTTTTGGGTCTTGAGCATATTTGGTTTCAGATTGTGTCTGTTTCCATCGTCACTGTTGTGGAAGTCATCTGGGCTTCACCAGGAGCTCAGGCTTGGGAATTCATTTCCAAAGTGTTATTCTTAAGGGGTTTGCACTGCCCATCCTTCCGGTCTCTTGTCTTTAAAGGCAAGCATTCTATGCGTCCATCATCCCAGTTCTGGCGGTCACTTTCAGTCACAGGTCATGGCATTTGAGTCTGTCCCTGGGGTGGCCACAGATCATCTGTTCTGACTCATTGTCACTGTAGGGCTTCCCTCTGGGAGTTGTCATTCTGCCTGGTGTCATTCTGTTACGCTTCTAGATTTTTCTTTCTATGTAAAGAAAGGTTTGAGCTAATTCCAGCTGAAAAGAGTTTTTGTTTGGTTGGTTGGTTTTGTTTTTGGTTTTTGGTTTTTATTTGAATAGAGTAAAACGATCTATTGATGCTTCCTTAGCTGGGTGTAGTGCCCAAAAATGGGGAGAGAATGAATGGCCTCCTGAAAGAATCATACAGCATTATGGACCAGCTACCTGGAACCTGAATGAGGTAGTATAGGGGGCCCGAGAACCTATTTGTAATTTGAATTGAATAATTATGTTGCAAGCTGTCCTTGAAATTGTAACTAATCAAACAGCTTATATGAATAAGCCAGGTCCTGGCTTATTCATATCAAACACTGTTTAACATCATCCAGCAACTTGAAGAGAGGGAGGAAGTCTCTGAATCTGATGACCAAGTAACACACGATGTGGCTGACCCAAAAGACCAACCAACTATGGTATCAGTCGCCCCCATAGTCAAGTCAAAAAAATGGAAAGCTGCTGTGTGGAATCCCATACGACGAGTTGTGGAGGCCATGGAAGGGGAAGGTGAGTCAAGTCAGTATGCAGAAGTAAAAGCCATACAACTAGCCCTAGATATCGCCGAAAGAGAAAATTGGCCAGTATTGTATCTTTATACTGACTCATGGATGGTGGCAAATGCTCTGTGGGGGTGGCTGCAGCAATGGAAAAAGAGCAACTGGCAGCGCAGAGGTAAACCTATCTGGGCTGCTACCCTGTGGCAAGATATTGCTGCCCGGGTAGGAAACCTGGATGTTAAAGTACGTCATGTAGATGCCCACATGCCCAAGAGTCGCGCTACTGTAGAACATCGGAACAACGAAGAAGCGGATCGAGCTTCGAAAATTGAAGTGGCTCAGGTGGACCTAGACTGGGAACGTAAGGGTGAGCTGTTTGTAGCTCGATGGGCCCATGAAACATCAGGACATCTGGGGAGGGATGCCACTTACAGATGGGCTCGTGATCGAGGGGTGGACTTGACCATTGAAGCCATCACACAGTTTACCCATGAGTGTGACACCTGTGCTGCAATCAAGAAAGCCATGAAGGTAAAATCTCCCTGGAACAGGGGGAGATGGCTAGGGTTTCAATATGGTGAGGCCTGGCAAATTGACTATATTGGACCACTTCCAAAAACCCGCCAAGGCAAACGGTACATACTCACCATGGTAGAAGCAACTACTGGGTGGCTGGAAACCTATCCAGTAAACCATGCCACGGCCCGAAACACTGTCTTGGGCCTGGAAAGACAAGTATTGTGGCGTCATGGTACACCAGAGAGAATTGAGTCTGACAATGGAAGTCATTTCCGAAACAATCTTGTTACCTCCTGGGCAAAGAGGCATGGTATTGAGTGGGTGTACCACATCCCTTATCACCCACAAGCCTCTGGGAAGGTTGAGAGGTACAATGGACTGTTAAAGACTATGTTACGAGCATTAGGTGCTGGGACGTGGAAACAATGGGACATAAATCTACCAGAAGCCACTTGGCTAGTTAACAATAGGGGGTCTGACAGCCGTGCTGGTCCTGCCGAAACAAAACCCCTACACACTGTGAAAGGAGCTAAAGTTCCCGTAGTGCATATACGAAGGTGGATGGGGAAGGCAGTGTGGGTTGCTCCTGCCTCGGGAAAAGGCAAACCCACTCGTGGGATTGTCTTCGCCCAAGGACCAGGGTATACCTGGTGGGTCATGCAAAAGAATGGGGATATCAAGTGTGTGCCTCAAGGAGATTTGACACTGAGAGAAAACTAATCTGTAATCTAAGTTATATGTTGTAGGAAGATGCTGTAGGATCAATGACAGGTCAACGTTGCAAGGAGCCGGGCAGTGCAACAAGGACTTGAGCTAAACTGGTGCTCGCGTCCAGACATCCAACTCCACCTGCCTTGAGTGGCCACTTTGGCAGATGAAGACCTAATCATTAACAGTTCTTATGAACATTTTCCAAGAAAGACCTATGGAATGAGAAGATACACCTACCTATTAATCCTGTCCTATTAAATCCTTGTCCTGTTAAAGGACAAGGAATAATGATGAGAATGCTTGTATGCTAAAGTATGGGGATCTGAGTGTGACACAAATGTTATGGAATAATGGGTGGAGGTTGTACTGGGTCTGGCTGGAATGTTAACTTTCCCGGCAGCAGCCCATACAGTGCCGTACTCTGTACTTGTAGCTGGAACAGCAGTGTTATCACACCAGTGTCGTGTCTACTGCTGAGCAGCAGTGGCACAGTATTAGGCCTTTCTCTAACCCTCCTAGGGGGTGGGCAAAAGGTGAGGAGAGAAACATCACTAGGGCAGCTGACCTAAACCAATCAAAGGGATATTCCATACCATGTGATGTCACACTCAGCAATAAAAGGTGGAAACAGGAAGAAGAGGGGAGGGATGGGCTCTCGTTTGGAAGACGTCGGTCCTCCTCTCGAACACCGGCTGCGTGCGTTGAGGCCTTGCTTCAAGGACGTGGTCAATCATCGCTCATTTGTGGGAAGTAGAGAGTAATTTCTTCCCTCTGCACTTCCATATAGCCTTCATTTATTTTGTTTGTTTGTTTTCCTCCCTTCTTTTTATTTTCCTTTTTTTCCCCTCCCTTTCCCCTTTCCCTTTTTATTTCCCCTTAGTTAAATTGTTTAGTTCATGGTAGTCTTTATTTAATTATTATAATTATTTTTAATTATTTCCCTTTAATTAAATTATCCTTATCTCAACCCGTGAGTTGTTCTTTGCTTTACTTCTCCCCCTCCTCATCTAAAGGAGGGGGAGTGAGAGAGCGGTTGTGGGGTTTAGCTGCCCAGCACGGTAAAACCACCACAATGTGGTGTAATGATGATATTATTTATACCTTGTATGATACCTTGCTTTACATTATCGATACGCTGAATAATAAATAGTACCCAATTTGTGATGACTTCGGTAGAGAAGAAAGGCGATGTGTCAATAATGGTGCTTAAGAAATGGACCCTTCAAGAACCAACTAATGAAATCCAGTTGTTACTGGCAAAAGTTGAAGAAGAGACACGAATTGAGAAAATAAAAAGAAGATGAGGGATTGTAAGGAATGTTCCAGCAATTCATGTCAATAGAGGGCTTGAAGGGTAAACCTTGAGTCTCAAAAACCTTGGGTTTCAGAATGACTGCTAACTACTGAGGTGCGAGCAGGTGGATGACCTGATCCGCATGGTGGCGGAGCTCAAGGAGGAGGTGGAGAGGTTGAGGGATATCAGGGAGTGTGAGCGGGAGATAGACTTGTGGAGTAACTCCCTGCAGGGCCTCAAGGAGAGGTATTGAGGTGAGACACCCCAAATGGGGGTGGAGCCCCTGCCCTGTCGCCGTCGGGCAGAGGGAGGGGATCTGGGAGTTGAGGAGGAATGGAAACAGGTCCCTGCTCGACATCACAGGCGATGCCCTCCCCTTCCGGCCCCACCTTCCCAGGTGCCCTTACGAAACAGGTTTGAGGCCCTGGAGCTTGATAGACCAGTAACTGAGGAAGAGGTAGAAAGTGTTCCCAGGAGGATGCCTAGGGCGAGGAGGTCGACTCCACGCCTCAGGACTGCCTCCATCAAGAAAGACAGGAGGGTTATTGTTGTGGGAGACTCTATCCTTAGGGGAACAGAGGGCCCTATTTGTCGGCCTGACCCTACCCGTAGGGAAGTCTGCTGCCTCCCTGGGGCTCGGGTGAGAGACTTTGCCAAGAAAGTCAAGCGCCTGGTACGGCCCACTGACTACTACCCGCTACTGGTCTTTCAGGCTGGTAGCGATGAAGTAGCAACAAGAAGTCTGAGGGCGATCAAAAGAGACTTTAGGGATTTGGGGCGACTACTTAGAGGATCAGGGGCGCAGGTTGTGTTTGCCTCTGTCCTTCCGATAGGGGGGATCGAAGCTGAAAGGTGTGCTGTTCACATAAACTCGTGACTTCGAGACTGGTGTGACCGGCAGAACTTTGGGTTCTTTGATCACGGGAAGGTCTATGCTACACCGGACCTGATGGCACCGGATGGGATGCGCCTCTCCCGGAAAGGGGTAAGGATCTTTGGTCAGGAGTTGGCAGGGCTGATAGATAGGGCTTTAAACTAGAGTCGAAGGGGGAAGGGGCTAAAACCAGGCACACCGGTGAAGACCTAAGGGATGGTACGCTAGAATCAGAGGGGCTGTGTGCCAGTGAGGTCCTTCGGTTAGATCCACAAGGTGCTGAGTGTAAGGAGACGCACCTGAAATGCTTCTACACGAACGCACGCAGTATGAGGAATAAAATGGATGAGCTAGAAGTACTGGCCCAGTCCCGCAACTACGACATCATCGGCATAAGCGAAACTTGGTGGGATGAGTCCTGTGACTGGGGTGTTGCGATAGATGGTTACAGGCTCTTCAGGAGGGACAGGCAGGGTAGGCGAGGTGGTGGGATGGCGATGTATGTGAAGCAGGGGCTGGACTGTGTGGAACTTCAGGTCGGCGATGGCAAAGTTGAGAGCCTCTGGGTAAGGATCAAGGGACGAACGAATAAAGGGGATGTCGTTGTGGGAGTCTATTACAGACCGCCTGGCCAGGACGATAGCGCCGATAAATTATTCTTTACAGAACTAAGAGAGGCCTCGAGATTAAATCCCCTTGTCCTTATGGGGGACTTCAACTTGCCGGACGTTAACTGGGAGTGCCACACGGCTGACACGAGCAAGTCCAGGAGGTTCATGAAGCACCTTGATGATAACTTCTTGGTGCAGGTGCTAACGGAGCCAACTAGGAAAGGTGCCCTCCTAGACCTGTTGCTGGAAAACAGAGAGGGTCTGGTGGGAGATGTGGTGATTGGTGGCCGCCTCGGTCATAGCGACCATGAAGTGGTTGAGTTCAAAATTTACGGTGACAGAAGGAAAAGTGCCACCAAAACCTCATCCCTAGATATGGGGAAAGCGGACTTCAGGCTGCTCAGGGAACTAGTCAGCAAGGTCCCCTGGGAAACTGCTCTTTAAGGCCTCGATGTCCACCAGTGCTGGTCATTCTTTAAGCGATTCCTCCTAGAAGCACAAGATCAGGCAATTCCTAAATATCGCAAGTCAGGCAGGCGGGGCAGGAGGCCGGCATGGCTGACCAGGAACATTCTAATGGAGATTAGGCGGAAACAGAGAGTGTTTCGCTACTGGAAGGAGGGCCAGGTGTCATGGAAAGAATACAGGGATGCTGTTCGTGTTTGTAGGAAGAAAATTCGTGTGGCTAAAGCACACTGTCCTGGTTTCAGTTAGCACAGAATTAATTTTCTTCCTAGTAGCTGGTGGAATGCTGTGTTTTGGCTTAGGATGAGAAGAGTGCTGATTACACCCCGATGCTTTAATTGTTGCAGAGCAGTGCTTATACTAAGCCAAGGACATCTCAGCCTTTTGCTCTGTCCTGCCAACGGACAGGCTGGGGGTGCAGTAAGAGCTGGGAGGGGGCAGACCCAGGACAGGTGACCCAAACTAGCCAAAGGGGTATTCCATACCATCTGACGTCATGCTAAACAATATATAGGGGTGGCTAGCCGGGGGAAGGGGGCCGGACTGCTCGGGGTTAGGCTGGGCATCGGTCAGCGAGTGGTGAGCAATTGCATTGTGCATCACTTGTTTGTACATATTATTATTATTTCCCTATTATCACCATATTATTATTATTGTTATTATTGTTATTATTATTTTGTTATTATTATTTTCCTGTCTTATTAAACTGTCTTTATCTCAACTCACGGGCTTCACTTTCCATTTCTCTCCCCCGTCCCAGAGAGGGAGGGGGGAGGGTGAGCGAACGGCTGCGTGGTGTTTAGCTGCCGGCCGGGTTAAACCACGACAGTCTTTTTGGCGCCCAACGTGGGGCACGAAAGGTTGAGATAACGGCAGATCTGACCAGAGTGTGTTAAACTAAAATTGGTGTAAGGATTAGACCTGCTTAATAGTCACTTGTCATAATGCTGATTGCTTTAATCTCAACTCTGCTGCGCCTGTTTTCCAAATTGAGTATTATAGTACATTATTTTCCGTATTTGCTCTCTGTCGTGTTGTTTATCCTCTCCGGGCCCTGGTTTCAGATCATTATGGTACTGTGTGTTGTAGCAATGGCTTATGAGACGATGAAATATGTGGTCATGACTCTAACTTGTTATTTGTATTCAGTAACATCGTCGACTCTGTACTTTGGAAACTGTATCTTGGAAACTATTAGCAATTATACCTATTGTTTTTTTTCATTAGGGAGTCAATCTGTGGAGGGGAAAGGGGAGGATATTTTTCCTTACTTGCTTACTCTCCCTTTCTCCTTCACCCCCCCTGTATCCTCCTGGATCACTCTGCCTTCCTCCTTCACCACTCTCTTATCCCCTGAGCTTGTCACAATAGCTCTCCAAGATATTGAATATTTCTGGAATACTCAGAATACCATAGTCTTGTTGTTCTGCCTCATGAATGCACTTCAGGTTCTGCTTAAAGTTAAACAACTACTTGGGAAGCTCATCCGGATATCTGCCCGGAGGCAGGATAGTTGTGGGTGGCAGGGAGTATGGGCGGATATGGGCAGGCATCTAGAGCAGTTGGCACCCCCAGTGTGTTGGAAATTCACCCCTGAACAATGGCAAAATCCTCAAAAACTGGCAGAATGCTTGAAAAAAAGGTGTCATGATTCTGGCAGTTCCAAAGTAACACAAATCATTGTAACGTGCTGGGGCCTGGCTCATGCCTATCGAGCTGCCATTGATACTGCTATCAACTTAGTGACAGACCCTGCGGCCACTCCAAGCCCTGTGACAGATCCAACGGCCACTGTGACCCCTACGGTGGATTCTGCAGCTGCTCCAGCCCCAGCTCCTGCAGCCACTCCAGATCCGGTTCCTGCAGCTGCTCCAGCTCCAGCTCCTGCAACTGCTCCAGCTCCAGCTCCTGCAGCCGCTCCAGTCCCAGCTCCTGCAGCCGCTCCAGCTCCAGTTCCTGCAGCCGCTCCAGCCCCAGCTCCTGAAGCCGCTCCAGCTCCAGCTCCTACTGCTGCTCCAGTCCCAGCTCCTGCAACTGCTCCAGCTCCTGTAGCCGCTACAGCTCCAGTTCCTGCAACTGCTCCAGCTCCTGCAGCCGCTCCAGCTCCTGTGGCCGTGTCAGAGAAACGAGCTGTAGCAGTGCAAGTTGACCCTGCAGAGGGTATTCCAATCCCTGTAACGGGGTCAGAGAAACGAGCTGTAGCAGTGCAAGTTGACCCTGCAGAGGGTATTCCAATCCCTGTAACGGGGTCAGAGAAACGAGCTGTAGCAGTGCAAGCTGCCCCTGCAGAGGGTATTCCAACCCCTGTAGCAGACTCTGTAACAAAGTCAGAGAAACGAGCAGTAGCAGTGCAAGCTGCCCCTGTAGAGAAAGTGAAAAAATGGTATAGAGATTCAGGTCGTTTAGAACGCAGAGAGTCTTCTGCCAACCCAGGTAAGGCTTCTGCCAAAACTAGGTATAGAGATGACGAAGATGACGACGACGCTGGGCCATCAAGGATTCAGGAGGAGGAAGATGAGGATGTCGAAAAATCAACAGTAACTACCCGAAGCCTAAACGAGCGCGAGCTACGAGATGTGCGAAAAGATTTTGGTCGCTGTATAGGTGAGCAGCTTGTCACCTGGCTGCTCCGGTGCTGGGACTCTGGAGCCAATTGTGTGGAATTAGACGGCAGGGAAGCCAAGCGGCTGGGATCCCTTGCTCGAGACGCCGGCATTGACAAAGCAATTGCAGATGGAGCACAATCCACCAGCCTCTGGAGGCGTCTCCTCTCAGCTGTGAGGGAAAGGTATCCCTTCAAGGAAGAACTTTTATGTCTACCAGGCAAGTGGACCACTATGGAGAAGGGAATCCAGTACCTGAGGGAATTAGCCGTACGGGAAGTGATTTATGAGGATCCAGACCTCAGACAAACATCCAAAGATCCAGATGAAGTCAAGTGTACACGACCCATGTGGCGGAAGTTTGTACGGAGTGCACCATCATCATATGCCAGCTCATTGGCAATAATGGCCTGGAAAGAGGATGAGGAACCCACAGTGGATGAAGCGGCTAAACAACTCCGGCAGTACGAAGAAAGTCTCTCCTCTTCCTTACAGGCCTGCGTCTCAGCTGTGGAGAAACTTTCTGAAAAGGTTCACCAACTTGAAGAGAATCTATTGTCCTCCCCACCTGAACCAACCAGTGTCCACCGACCAAAAGAGAACACTTGGGAGAAACTTTCTGAAAAGTTTCACCAACTTGAAGAGAGATTATTCTCCTCTGCACCTGTACAAAGCAGTGTCTCAGCTGTCAGGGGTAGGCGTTCACCCACACAAGGAAGACGATATGGTGGGTACTCACCCCGTGCCACCCTGTGGTTTTACTTACGAGACCATGGAGAGGACATGAGAAAAATGGGATGGAAAATCTACCGCGACCCTAGAGGCACGGGTACGTGAGTTGCAAAAGAAAACAATCAGGAAAAAGGGATTCTCCGAAAAGTTTGCTGCTCCAACTTCCAGCAGACAGTCCTTCAAACACAGAAACGAAGAAGATTCTGACCAGGATTAGGGGGGCCCTGCCTCCAGCCAGGGGGAGGAAAGGGACAATCGAGTTTATTGGACTGTGTGGATTCGATGGCCTGGCACATCACGCGCACAGAAGTATAAGGCTTTAGTAGACACCGGTGCACAATGTACTATAATGCCATCGAGCTATAAAGGACCAGAGCCCATCTATATTTGTGGAGTGACAGGGGGATCTCAGCAGTTGACTGTATTGGAGGCTTAAGTGAGTCTGACTGGGAATGAGTGGGAAAAGCACCGCATTGTGACTGGCCCGGATGCTCCATGTATCCTTGGCATAGACTATCTTAGAAGAGGATATTGCAAGGACCCAAAAGGGTTCCGGTGGGCTTTTGGTATAGCTGCCTTAGAGACAGAGGGCATTAAACAATTATCTACCTTGCCTGGTCTCTCAGAGGACCCCTCTGTTGTGGGGTTGCTGAGGGTCGAAGAACAGCAAGTGCCAATCGCTACCACAACTGTGCACCGGCGGCAATATCGCACTAACCAAGACTCCCTGATCCCCATCCATAAGCTAATTCGTCAATTGGAGAGCCAAGGAGTGATCAGCAAGACCCATTCACCTTTCAATAGTCCCATATGGCCAGTGAGAAAGTCTAATGGCGAGTGGAGACTAACAGTGGACTATCGCGGCCTGAACGAAGTCACGCCACCACTGAGTGCTGCAGTGCCAGACATGCTGGAACTTCAGTACGAACTTGAATCGAAGGCAGCCAAGTGGTACGCCACAATTGATATCGCTAATGCATTTTTCTCCATCCCTCTAGCAGCAGAGTGCAGGCCACAATTTGCCTTCACTTGGAGGGGAGTCCAATATACTTGGAATCGGCTGCCCCAGGGGTGGAAACACAGCCCTACCATTTGCCATGGACTGATCCAGTCTGCGCTAGAGCAGGGGGAAGCTCCTGAACACCTGCAGTACATCGATGACATTATTGTGTGGGGTGACACAGCAGAGGAAGTTTTCGAGAAAGGGAAGAAAATAGTCCAAATCCTTCTGAAAGCCGGTTTTGCCATAAAACAAAATAAAGTCAAAGGACCTGCACGAGAGATCCAGTTTTTAGGAATAAAATGGCAAGATGGACGTCGTCAAATCCCAATGGATGTGATCAACAAAATAACAGCTATGTCTCCACCAACTAACAAAAAAGAAACACAGACTTTCCTAGGTGTTGTGGGGTTTTGGAGAATGCACATCCCAAATTACAGTCTGATTGTAAACCCACTCTACCAAGTAACCCGTAAGAAGAATGAGTTTGAGTGGGGCCCTGAACAACGACAAGCCTTTGAACAAATCAAGCAGGAAATAGTCCATGCAGTAGCCCTTGGGCCAGTTCGAACAGGACCAGATGTAAAGAATGTGCTCTACACTGCAGCCGGGGAGAACGGCCCCACCTGGAGCCTCTGGCAGAAAGAACCTGGGGAAACTCGAGGTCGGCCCCTGGGGTTTTGGAGTCGGGGATACAGAGGATCTGAGGCCCGCTATACTCCAACTGAAAAGGAGATATTGGCAGCATATGAAGGAGTTCGATCTGCTTCGGAGGTGGTCGGTACTGAAGCGCAACTCCTCCTAGCACCCCGATTGCCAGTACTAGGCTGGATGTTCAAGGGAAGGGTCCCCTCTACGCATCATGCAACTGATGCTACATGGAGCAAGTGGGTTGCACTGATTACTCAGCGGGCTCGAATAGGAAACCCCAGTCGCCCAGGAATATTGGAAGTGATCATGGACTGGCCAGAAGGCAAATACTTTGGGATATCATCAGAGGAGGAGGTGGGTCGTGCTGAAGAAGCCCCACTGTACAACCAGTTGCCAGAGAATGAAAAGAAATATGCCCTGTTCACTGATGGGTCCTGTCGTATTGTGGGGAAGCATCGGAGATGGAAGGCTGCTGTATGGAGTCCTACGCGACGAGTTGCAGAAGCTGCTGAGGGAGAAGGTGAATCGAGTCAGTTTGCAGAAGTGAAAGCCATTCAGCTGGCTTTAGACATTGCTGAACGAGAAAAATGGCCAGTTCTCTATCTCTACACCGATTCATGGATGGTAGCAAATGCCCTGTGGGGATGGTTACAGCAATGGAAGCAAAACAACTGGCAGCGCAGGGGCAAACCCATCTGGGCTGCTGCATTGTGGCAAGATATTGCTGCTCGGGTAGAGAACCTGGCTGTGAAAGTACGCCACGTAGATGCTCATGTGCCCAAGAATCGGGCTACTGAAGAACATCAAAACAACCAGCAGGTGGATCAGGCTGCTAAGATTGAAGTAGCTCAGGTGGACCTGGATTGGCAGCATAAAGGTGAATTATTTATAGCCCGATGGGCCCATGACACCTCAGGCCATCAAGGTAGAGACGCAACATACAGATGGGCTCGTGATCGAGGGGTGGACTTGACCATGGACGCTATAGCACAGGTTATTCATGACTGTGAAGCATGTGCTGCAATCAAGCAAGCCAAACGGTCAAAGCCTCTTTGGTATGGAGGACGATGGCTGAAATATAAATATGGAGAGGCCTGGCAAATTGATTACATCACACTCCCTCAAACTCGCAATGGCAAGCGCCACGTACTTACAATGGTGGAAGCAACCACTGGATGGCTGGAAACATATCCTGTGCCTCATGCCACCGCCCGGAACACCATCCTGGGCCTTGAAAAGCAAGTCCTATGGCGACATGGCACCCCAGAAAGAATAGAATCAGACAATGGGACTCACTTCCGAAACAACCTTATAGACACTTGGGCCAAAGAACATGGTATTGAATGGGTGTATCACATCCCCTATCATGCACCAGCCTCCGGGAAAGTTGAACGATACAATGGCCTGTTAAAGACTACCTTGAAAGCAATGGGCGCTGGGACGTTCAAAAACTGGGATACGCATTTGGCAAAGGCCACCTGGTTAGTCAATACTAGGGGATCTACCAACCGAGCTGGACCTGCCCAATCAAACCTGTTACGTACTGTAGATGGGGATAAGGTTCCTGTAGTGCATGTAAAAAATATGCTGGGTAAAACAGTCTGGGCTACTCCTGCCTCAGGAAAAGGCAAACCTATTCGTGGAATTGTTTTCGCTCGGGGACCTGGATACACTTGGTGGGTGATGCAAAAGAACGGAGAGGTCCGCTGTGTACCTCAAGGAGATTTAATACTGGGTGAGAATAGCCCATGAACTGAATTGTACCATGTTAATTAGTATATTACACTGTATGTTATCACTACCATGATTACTATAGGTGACTAATTAGAATGTATGGAAAAGAGTGTAACCTGAGCATGACATAAATGGTATGGAATAAGGGGTGGATAGATGTCCTGGTTTCAGTTAGCACAGAATTAATTTTCTTCCTAGTAGCTGGTGGAATGCTGTGTTTTGGCTTAGGATGAGAAGAGTGCTGATAACACCCCGATGCTTTAATTGTTGCAGAGCAGTGCTTATACTAAGCCAAGGACATCTCAGCCTTTTGCTCTGTCCTGCCAACGGACAGGCTGGGGGTGCAGTAAGAGCTGGGAGGGGGCAGACCCAGGACAGGTGACCCAAACTAGCCAAAGGGGTAATCCATACCATCTGACGTCATGCTAAACAATATATAGGGGTGGCTAGCCGGGGGAAGGGGGCCGGACTGCTCGGGGTTAGGCTGGGCATCGGTCAGCGAGTGGTGAGCAATTGCATTGTGCATCACTTGTTTGTACATATTATTATTATTTCCCTATTATCACCATATTATTATTATTGTTATTATTGTTATTATTATTTTGTTATTATTATTTTCCTGTCTTATTAAACTGTCTTTATCTCAACTCACGGGCTTCACTTTCCATTTCTCTCCCCCGTCCCAGAGAGGGAGGGGGGAGGGTGAGCGAACGGCTGCGTGGTGTTTAGCTGCCGGCCG
The DNA here is from genome assembly GCF_963932015.1 of Anas acuta. Classification (NCBI taxonomy): domain Eukaryota; kingdom Metazoa; phylum Chordata; class Aves; order Anseriformes; family Anatidae; genus Anas; species Anas acuta. The sequence goes on along the minus strand of NC_089016.1, from coordinate 24,286,277 downwards.
GGTTAAACCACGACAACACCTAGAGTTGAAGCTGGCTGTGTCTGTGAGAGAAAATAAAAAGGTTTTTTTTAGATATGTGAATGGAAAAAGGAGAACTAAAGAATACATAGGGCCGCTCCTTGATAGGGAAGGTCTCCTCACAGACAATGACATAGGCAAAGCAGAGACGCTTAACGCCTTCTTTGCCTCTGTCTTCAATGCCGATGATGGGCTTCGGGACCCAGGGTGCCCTGAGCTGGAGGACCGGGACGGTGGGGATGACAAACTCCCAACCGACCCTGAACGTGTGCGGGATTTGCTACTCCACCTGGATCCCTACAAGTCCATGGGTCCGGATGGGATTCATCCCCGGGTGCTGAAAGAGCTGGCGGACGTCATCGCGGAACCTCTCTCAATTATTTTTCAACGATCCTGGGAATCTGGAGAGGTCCCGGTAGACTGGAAGCTGGCAAATGTTGTGCCGATTTTCAAGAAGGGTCAGAAAGAAGACCCTAGCAATTACAGGCCTGTCAGTCTCACGTCAGTGCCTGGTAAAATCATGGAGAAGATGGTTCTCGAACTTATTGAGGCGCACCTGGGGGACAAAGCAGTCATTGGTCCCAGCCAGCATGGGTTTGTGAAGGGTAGGTCCTGCCTAACTAACCTGATTTCCTTTTATGATAAGATCACCCGTATGGTGGACCAAGGGAAACCAGCTGACGTGATTTTTTTGGACTTCAGCAAGGCTTTTGACACGGTTTCCCATAGGATCCTACTGGACAAAATGTCCACCATACAGCTAAATAAAAACATCATACGATGGGTGAGCAATTGGCTAACGGGCAGGGCCCAAAGGGTTATGGTAAATGGGGCTGCGTCAGGCTGGCGGGCGGTCACCAGTGGGGCCCCTCAAGGCTCCATTTTAGGGCCGGTACTTTTCAATATTTTTATAAATGATCTGGATGTAGGAATAGAAGGTATTTTGAGCAAGTTTGCTGATGACACCAAACTTGGAGGAGTTGTGGACTCGAATGAGGGTGGAAAGGCCTTGCAGAGGGATCTGGATAGGTTGGAGAGCTGGGCGATCACCAACCGCATGAAGTTCAATAAGAGCAAGTGCCGGGTCCTGCACCTGGGACGGGGAAACCGTACAGACTGGGTGATGAGATGCTGGAGAGCAGCCTAGAAGAGAGGGATCTGGGGGTCGTGGTAGACAGCAAGTTGAATATGAGCCAGCAGTGTGCCCTGGCAGCCAGGAGGGCCAACCGTGTCCTGGGGTGCATCAAGCACGGCATCGCTAGTAGGTCAAGGGAGGTGATTGTCCCGCTCTACTCTGCACTGGTGTGGCCTCACCTCGAGTACTGTGTGCAGTTCTGGGCACCACAGTATAAAAAGGACATGAAACTGTTGGAGAGTGTCAAGAGGAGGGCTACAAAGATGGTGAAAGGCCTGGAGGGGAAGACGTACGAGGAACGGCTGAGGGCACTGGACCTGTTCAGCCTGGAGAAGAGGAGGCTGAGGGGAGACCTCATCGCAGTCTACAACTTCCTCGTAAGGGGATGTCGAGAGGCAGGAGACCTTTTCTCCATTAACACCAGTGACAGGACCCGCGGGAACGGGGTTAAGCTGAGGCAGGGGAAATTTAGGCTTGACATCAGGAGGGGGTTCTTCACAGAGAGGGTGGTTGCACACTGGAACAGGCTCCCCAGGGAAGTGGTCACTGCACCGAGCCTGTCTGAATTTAAGAAGAGATTGGACTGTGCACTTAGTCACATGGTCTGAACTTTTGGGTAGACCTGTGCGGTGTCAAGAGTTGGACTTGATGATCCTTAAGGGTCCCTTCCAACTCAGGATATTCTATGATTCTATGATTCTATTGTGACTATTCCATGGGACACTATGCAAGTTTCTGATATCCAGCCAAGAGATTAAGGAGAAGGGGAAAGCTGAAGAACCACTAAAAAACAAAGCTTGCATGGGATGCTGCGCAAGTCTCTGATATCCGGCCAAGATGGACAAAGGAGAAGGACAAGGACAAAGCCTGGGAGGAAGACTACAAGCCTTCAGCATGAGAGACCCCCAGAGGGACCACCAGAGACTGATACGCATGCACCAGTGCGAGGGTTTAGATTCCGGGAACTAATTATAATAACCCTGCCTTTTCTAGAAGTAGTAATGAATATGTATTAGCCTAGGAGCATAAATACCAGCTGCCTCATGTAACGTGTGTGCATGTTGGAGGAGCCCAGACTCCCCGCGCACCCAGCGCTGTTTACTTGCCTTTTATTAACTCCATAAATAAATCTTATAAAGCTAAATTGACTGAGAATTTATAACAGAAGGGACCCACAAGGACCCTGGAACATGTCCAGAGAAGGGCTATAAAGCTGGTGAAGGGCCTGAAACACAAGTCCTACAAGGAGTGGCTGAGGGCACTGGGGTTGTTTAGTCTGGAGAAAAGGAGGTACAGGGGAGACCTTGCTGCTCTCTACAACTCCCTGAAAGGAAGGTGTGACAATCTGGAGGTCGGCCTCTTCTCGCAGATAACTAGTGACAGGGCTAGAGGGAATGGCCTCAAGTTGTGCCAGGGGAGGTTTGGGTTGGAAATTAGGAGACAGTTCTTCTCAGAAAGAGTGGTCAGGCATTGGAACAGGTTGCCCAGAGAAGTGGCAGAGTCACCATCTGTGGGGGTGTTCAAGGAAAAGTTGGACCTGGTGCTGGACATGGTTCAGTGGGTGACATTGGTAGTAGGGTGATGATTAGACCAGATGATCTCGAAGGTCTTTTCCAACCTTTATGATTCTATGTGTCTGAGAGCGTTGTCCAAACACTTCTTAAACTCCAGCAGACTCGGTGCCATGACCACTTCCCTGGGGAGCCTGTTCCAGTTCCTGACCACCCTCTTGATGAAGAACCTTTTCCTGATATCCAGCCTGAACTGTCCCTGTTGCAGCTTCAAGTTGTTCCCTCAGGTCCTGTCACTAGAGAGAAGAGATCAGTGCCTGCCCCTCCCCTCTCCCTCATGAGGAAGCTGCAGACCACCATGAGGTCTCCTCTCTGTCGGCTCCAGGCTGAACAATCTAAGTGACTTCAGCTGCTTCTCCTACGTCTTCCCCTCTAGATCCTTCTCATCTTTGTTGCCCTCCTTTGGACACTCTCTAACAGTTTTATGTCATTCTTATACTGTGGCGCCCAAAACTACACACAGTTCTCAAGGTGAGCTGCACCACCTCTCTCTGAGGCCTCACCACCCTCCATAGAGTCAACAGCTCCAGCCAATTTGGAATCATCTGCAAACTTGCTCAAAAATCCTTCAAGTTCTTCATCCAAATTGTTAATGAAAACACTGAAGAGGAGTGGTCCTAAAATGGAGCCCTGGGGAATCCCACTAGTGACAGATCACCAGCCTGATCTTGTAACTCCATTTACAAGAACCCTATGGGCCCCACACGTCAGCCAGTTGTTCACCTGTCTTACTATGCTTTTATCTAACTGTATTCTGTGTGTGTGTGTGGGAGGCAGTGTGTCAGGCCCTGGGAGCCATCTGATGAGCCTTCATAGAGCAAACTGTGAAGCGACAACATCTGCTATTCTGAATGTTAATGTGATGTTTTCCAAAACTGCAAGTAAAATACCTCTCTTCTAATGCTGTGTTGGAGGACCCATAAAATCATTTCCCACTACATTTTTGGTTTGTTGTTTCTTTGGTTTCTTCCCCCACTCATGTTCTACCATTGGTTCCTATGCTCTTGCCACCCCCTCAGTTGACTGCCCCTAGCCATAGTGCTAGGCCTATTGAGATTAAAAAATTGTATGCTTTTGATTGTAAATGCTTCATTAATTCTGTCTTCTGATGTTTAGCCCATAGCCCTGGTGCATCTCCTTCTGTTTTCAACTCCATACAATCTCAGTGTCAGGAAACTTTTTTGTTTGTTTGTTTGCTGCTTTTTGTTTGCTTGTTTGTTTGGTTTTGCTTACTCTGGAGCTTAAGATGTGCCTCACTGAAACTTGCTATACCTAGGTTACAGGTTTATCCAGCCTATCCCATTTCCTTTCACCCATTCATTCCCACATGTACGTAGACAGTTTGAGTGATATATATATATACACACATTCTTTGAATGAGAAAATAACAAAAGCTATAGTTTACCTCTGACCTCTGTTCTGAAGAAGGCAGAAAGTTCATGAATTAGTGACCTAACCCTATGCATATTGCATTAGGGAAGGAACAGTGCAGCAAGTGATGTACTGTAATTCAATATAACCTAGAACGTAGTGGCACAAAACTACAGTATTCTGCAGTATTTGTGAGCTGTAGTGTTCTAGGGGCTTGACATGGCACTTTCCTCCATGAAAAGGGTTGCGTTGTGTACAAAGTTGTGAAAGAAACACTGCCACTCAGTGTTTTTCAGCTGTTTATCTGTAAGGAGGTAGTATTGGCTGGTATTGGCTGTCTATTTTTTTGTTGTTGTTGTTGTTTTTTGTAGAATTGGCCAGAGATCTTGCATGATCAGCATGGTGCTGCTCATAAATGTGTGGCAGATCCCTATGGGGTCTAAGCTTAGCTATAATCATAAACCATAAAATAGCTGAACTGGGAGCTGCAGGGTTGATGTGGGAATGTTGAGGTGAAACTCTGTGGTTTGTAGTACGCAGGAGGTCAAATGAATGTATTGAATGATCTTTGATGGTCTAAAAGTACACAAATCCCAGCCATGTAAATCCCAGATGAAGGTATAATAACATGGCAGAGTAGCATGGTTCTGCTCTGAGATGAGACATAATTTGTGGAAGCAGAGCAGAAAAGAGGTTTGTGAGTAGATGAATTACTGACTGTTTTGACTCTATGAATGGATGACTTCAAGGAGAGAGCTCCTTCAGCTTTTCAATACACTGCTCTCCGAAGTAAGACAAAGGTTTTGTCTGAGAAAAAGTGAACAAAAAGTTAACCATTCATGTGTTTGGGTTTCTGTGTGGTTTGTTGTTGTTTTTTTTATGCACATTTAAAATGAAGTGACTGTTTTTGTGCTGGTTACATGTGGTGTCTTTTTGTACTGGTTTCAGTTAGGACAGAGTTAGTTTTCTTCCTAGTAGCTGGTAGAATGCAGTGTTTTGGATTAGGATGAGAAGAGTGCTGATAACACCCCGATGTTTTAATTGTTGCAGAGCAGTGCTTATACCAAGCCAAGGACATCTCAGCTTCTTGCTCTGTCCTGCCAATGGGCAGGCTGGGGGTGCAGTAAGAGCTGGGAGGGGACAGACCCAGGACAGGTGACCCAAACTAGCCAAAGGGGTATTCCATACCATCTGACGTCATGCTAAACAATATATAGGGGTGGCTAGCCGGGGGGAGGGGGCCGGACTGCTCGGGGTTAGGCTGGGCATCAGTCAGCGGGTGGTGAGCAATTGAATTGTGCATCACTTGTTTGTACATATTAGTAGTAGTACTACTATTATCATCATTGTATTATTATTATTGTTATTATTATTATTGTTATTATTATTATTATTATTATTATTATTATTATTATTATTATTATTATTATTTTCCTGTCTTATTAAACTGTCTTTATCTCAACTCACGGGCTTCACTTTCCATTTCTCTCCCCCGTCCCAGAGAGGGAGGGGGGAGGGTGAGCGAACAGCTGCGTGGTGTTTAGCTGCCGGCCGGGTTAAACCACGACAGTCTTTTTGGTGCCCAACGTGGGGCTCAAAAGGTTGAGATAACGGCAGATCTGACCAGAGTGTGTTAAACTAAAATTGGTGTAAGTATTAGACCTGCTTAATAGTCACTTGTCATAATGCTGATTGCTTTAATCTCAACTCTGCTGCACCTGTTTTCCAAATTGAGTATTATAGCACATTATTTTCCGTATGTGCTCTCTGTCATGTTGTTTATCCTCTCCGGGCCCTGGTTTCAGATCATTTTGGTACTGTGTGTTATAACAGTGGCTTATGAGATGATGAAATATCTGGTCATGACTCTAACTTGGTATTTGTACTCAGTAACATCGTCGACTCTATACTTTGGAAACTGTATTTTGGAAACTATTAGCAATTATACCTGTTGCCTTTTTTCATTAGGGAGTCAATCTGTGGAGGGGAAAGGGGAAGATATTTTTTCTTACTTGATCACTCTCCCTTCCTCCTTCACCACCCTCTTATCCTCCGAGCTTGTTACAATAGCTCTCCAAGATATTGAATAGCAGTGGGACACTCAGACCAGCATAGTCTTGTTGTTCTGCCTCCTGAATGCACTTCAGATTCTGCTTAAAGTTAAACAACTACTTAGGAAGCTCATCCGGAGATCTGCCCGGAGGCAGTATAGTTGTGGGTGGCAGGGAGTATGGGAGGATATGGGCAGGCATCTAGAGCAGTTGGCACCCCCAGTGTTTTGGAAATTCACCCCTGAACAAATGCAAAATCCTCAAAAACTGGCAGAATGCTTGAAAAAAAGGTGTCATGACTCTGGCAGTTCCAAAGTAACACAAATCATTGTAACATGCTGGGGCCTGGCTCATGCCTATTGAGCTGCCATTGATACTGCTATCAACTTAATGACAGACCCTGCGGCCACTCCAAGTCCTGTGACAGATCCAACGGCCACTGTGACCCCTACGGTGGACTCTGCAGCCGCTCCAGTTCCTGCAGCTGTTCCAGCTCCTACAGCCGCTCCAGTCCCTGCTCCTGCAGCTGCTCCAGCTCCTGTGGCTGTGTCAGAGAAACGAGCTGTAGCAGTGCAAGTTGTCCCTGTAGAGAAGGTGAAAAAATGGTATGGAGATTCAGGTCGTTTAGAATGCAGAGAGTCTTCTGCCAAATCTAGGTATAGAGACAACGACGACGCTGGGCCATCAGGGATTCAGGAGGAGGAAGATGAGGATGCCGAAAAAGCAACAGTAACTACCCGAAGTCTAAACGAGCATGAGTTACGAGATGTGCGAAAAGATTTTGGTCGCTGTATAGGTGAGCAGCTTGTCACCTGGCTGCTCTGGTGCTGGGACACTGCAGCCAATTGTGTGGAATTAGATGGCAGGGAAGCCAGGCGGCTGGGATCCCTTGCTAGAGATGCAGGCATTGACAAAGCAATTGCAGATGGAGCACAATCTCACAGCCTCTGGAGGTGTCTCCTTTCAGCTGTGAGGGAAAGGTATCCCTTCAAGGAAGAACTTTTATGTCTACCAGGCAAGTGGACCACTATGAAGAAGGGAATCCAGTACCTGAGGGAATTAGCCGTACGGGAAGTGATTTATGAGGATCCAGACCTCAGACAAACATCCAAAGATCCAGATGAAGTCAAGTGTACACGACCCATGTGGCGGAAGTTTGTACGGAGTGCACCATCATCATATGCCAGCTCATTGGCAATAATGGCCTGGAAAGAGGATGAGGAACCCACAGTGGATGAAGCGGCTAAACAACTCCGGCAGTACGAAGAAAGTCTCTCTTCTTCCTTACAGGCCTGCGTCTCAGCTGTGGAGAGACTTTCTGAAAAGGTTCACCAACTTGAAGAGAATCTATCTTCCTCCCCACCTGAACCAACCAGTGTCCACCGACCAAAAGAGAACACTTGGGAGAAACTTTCTGAAAAGTTTCACCAACTTGAAGAGAGATTATTCTCCTCTGCACCTGTGCAAAGCAGTGTCTCAGCTATCAGGGGTAGGCGTTCATCCACGCAAGGAAGACGATATGGTGGGTACTCACCCCGTGCCACCCTGTGGTTTTACTTACAAGACCATGGAGAGGACATGAGAAAATGGGATGGAAAATCTACCGCGATCCTAGAGGCACGGGTACGTGAGTTGCAAAAGAAAACAATCAGGAAAAAGGGATTCTCTGAAAAGTTTGCTGCTCCAAATTCCAGCAGACAGTCCTTCAAACACAGAAACGAAGATTCTGACCAGGATTAGGGGGGCCCTGCCTCCAGCCAGGGGGAGGAAAGGGACAATCGAGTTTATTGGACTGTGTGGATTCGATGGCCTGGCACATCACGCGCACAGAAGTATAAGGCTTTAGTAGACACCGGTGCACAATGTACTATAATGCCATCGAGCTATAAAGGACCAGAGCCCATCTATATTTGTGGAGTGACAGGAGGATCTCAGCAGTTGACTGTATTGGAGGCTGAAGTGAGTCTGACTGGGAATGAGTGGGAAAAGCACCGTATTGTGACTGGCCCGGATGCTCCATGTATCCTTGGCATAGACTATCTTAGAAGAGGATATTGCAAGGACCCAAAAGGGTTCCGGTGGGCTTTTGGTATAGCTGCCTTAGAGACAGAGGGCATTAAACAATTATCTACCTTTCCTGGTCTCTCAGAGGACTCCTCTGTTGTGGGGTTGCTGAGGGTCGAAGAACAGCAAGTGCCAATCGCTACTACAACTGTGCACCGGCGGCAATATCGCACTAACCGAGACTCCCTGATTCCCATCCATAAGCTAATTCGTCAATTGGAGAGCCAAGGAGTGATCAGCAAGACTCATTCACCTTTCAATAGTCCCATATGGCCAGTGCGAAAGTCTAATGGTGAGTGGAGACTAACAGTGGACTATCGCGGCCTGAACGAAGTCACACCACCACTGAGTGCTGCAGTGCCGGACATGCTAGAACTCCAGTACGAACTTGAATCGAAGGCAGCCAAGTGGTACGCCACAATTGATATCGCTAATGCATTTTTCTCCATCCCTCTAGCAGCAGAGTGCAGGCCACAGTTTGCCTTCACTTGGAGGGGAGTCCAATATACTTGGAATCGGCTGCCCCAGGGGTAGAAACACAGCCCTACCATTTGCCATGGACTGATCCAGTCTGCGCTGGAGCAGGGGGAAGCTCCTGAACACCTGCAATACATCGATGACATTATTGTGTGGGGTGACACAGCAGAGGAAGTTTTCAAGAAAGGAAAGAAAATAGTCCAAATCCTTCTGAAAGCCGGTTTTGTCATAAAACAAAATAAAGTCAAAGGACCTGCACGAGAGATCCAGTTTTTAGGAATAAAATGGCAAGATGGACGTCGTCAAATCCCAATGGATGTGATCAACAAAATAACAGCTATGTCTCCACCAACTAACAAAAAAGAAACACAGACTTTCCTAGGTGTTGTGGGGTTTTGGAGAATGCACATCCCAAATTACAGTCTGATTGTAAACCCGCTCTACCAAGTAACCCGCAAGAAGAATGAGTTTGAGTGGGGCCCTGAACAAAGACAAGCCTTTGAACAAATCAAGCAGGAAATAGTCCATGCAGTAGCTCTTGGGCCAGTTCGAACAGGACCAGATGTAAAGAATGTGCTCTACACTGCAGCCGGGGAGAACGGCCCCACCTGGAGCCTCTGGCAGAAAGAACCTGGGGAAACTCGAGGTCGGCCCCTGGGGTTTTGGAGTCAGGGATACAGAGGATCTGAGGCCCGCTATACTCCAACTGAAAAGGAGATATTGGCAGCATATGAAGGAGTTCGATCTGCTTCGGAGGTGGTCGGTACTGAAGTGCAGCTCCTCCTAGCACCCCGATTGCCAGTACTAGGCTGCATGTTCAAGGGAAGGGTCTCCTCTACGCATCATGCAACTGATGCTACATGGAGCAAGTGGGTTGCACTGATTACTCAGCGGGCTCGAATAGGAAACCCCAGTCGCCCAGGAATATTGGAAGTGATTATGGACTGGCCAGAAGGCAAATACTTTGGGATATCATCAGAGGAGGAGGTGGGTCGTGCTGAAGAAGCCCCACTGTACAACCAATTACCAGAAAATGAAAAGAAATATGCCCTGTTCACTGATGGGTCCTGTCGTATTGTGGGGAAGCATCGGAGATGGAAGGCTGCTGTATGGAGTCCTATGCGACGAGTTGCAGAAGCTGCTGAGGGAGAAGGTGAATCGAGTCAGTCTGCAGAAGTGAAGGCCATTCAGCTGGCTTTAGACATTGCTGAACGAGAAAAATGGCCAGTTCTCTATCTCTACACCGATTCATGGATGGTAGCAAATGCCCTGTGGGGATGGTTACAGCAATGGAAGCAAAACAACTGACAGCGTAGGGGCAAACCCATCTGGGCTGCTGCATTGTGGCAAGATATTGCTGCTCGGGTAGAGAACCTGGCTGTGAAAGTACGCCACGTAGATGCTCATGTGCCCAAGAATCGGGCTACTGAAGAACGTCAAAACAACCAGCAGGTGGATCAGGCTGCTAAGATTGAAGTAGCTCAGGTGGACCTGGATTGGCAGCATAAAGGTGAATTATTTATAGCCCGATGGGCCCATGACACCTCAGGCCATCAAGGTAGAGATGCAACATACAGATGGGCTCGTGATCGAGGGGTGGACCTGACCATGGACGCTATAGCACAGGTTATTCATGACTGTGAAGCATGTGCTGCAATCAAGCAAGCCAAACGGTCAAAGCCTCTTTGGTATGGAGGACGATGGCTGAAATATAAATATGGAGAGGCCTGGCAGATTGATTACATCACGCTATCTCAAACTCGCAATGGCAAGTGCCACGTACTTACAATGGTGGAAGCAACCACCGGATGGCTGGAAACATATCCTGTGCCTCATGCCACCGCCCGGAACACTATCCTGGGCCTTGAAAAGCAAGTTCTATGGCAACATGGCACCCCAGAAAGAATAGAGTCAGACAATGGAACTCATTTCCGAAACAACCTTATAGACACTTGGGCCAAAGAACATGGTATTGAGTGGGTGTATCACATCCCCTATCATGCACCAGCCTCCGGGAAAGTTGAACGATACAATGGCCTGTTAAAGACTACATTGAAAGCAATGGGCACTGGGACATTCAAAAATTGGGATACGCATTTGGCAAAGGCCACCTGGTTAGTCAATACTAGGGGATCTGGCAACCGAGCTGGACCTGCCCAATCAAACCTGTTACGTACTGTAGATGGGGATAAGGTTCCTGTAGTGCATGTAAAAAATATGCTGGGTAAAACAGTCTGGGCTACTCCTGCCTCAGGAAAAGGCAAACCTATTCGTGGAATTGTTTTCGCTCAGGGACCTGGATACACTTGGTGGGTGATGCAAAAGAACGGAGAGGTCCGCTGTGTACCTCAAGGAGATTTAATACTGGGTGAGAATAGCCCATGAACTGAATTGTACCATGTTAATTACTATATAATACTGTATGTTATCACTACCATGACTACTATGGGTGACTAATTAGAATTTATGGAAAAGAGTGTAACCTGAGCATGACATAAATGGTATGGAATAAGGGGTGGATAGAAAAAAGGAGGGACTTTGCACCCCCATGCTGTGTCTCGAACCCCCGACCCCAGATTTCTCTTCACGTCGCCAGGTGAGGGTTATGCGAGTGCCTCGAGCCGGTGAGCCACTGCCACCTCCTCGCATCTAAATTACGTTTACTTTGGGAAAATGTTAGGCAATAATGGAATAATGAAAGTTAAACTTGATTTTGTTGTTACACCAGACTGAAGCATGATTTGAATCAAGTAATTGGAATTACAGTAGGCTAAAATTGCTGAAAAATGAGTTTGGAAAGTTGAAATGCATTTATTTCCTATTAAACCTTAATTAAAATATTTGGTTGTTTTCAGTTAAGAACTACTGGATTCATAAATGTAATACACAAATTATAACATTTATGAAGTTTAATATTTAAACCATATGATTTTCAAAATACAGAATTGTTAATTTTATTGAACAAGTTTTCCAGTTTTCAAGCAGTGACCTTGCAAACAGTTCAGATAATCGGTGACCCTTAAAAGCACAAGCCAGTGTTTTCAAAACAAAACAAATCTCCTACTTAAATATCTCCTTTTTAGTGATCTTCTCAGAGGTTAATTACTAACCACCGTTTGCTGCTTATGTTACCATCCTCATCCTCCATCCTTCACTCCTTATCTCTTCTTCTCTTAAACTTCACGTTGCCACTGTTGTTTTCAACCTTTCTTCTTGGATGGATGGAACAACATGAAACAACTTTTCTAGCCAGAATAGAATAACTTTTGAATTTTATTTATGTATTAGCATTCTTCATTCTGGTTGTGTCAGTGGTCCACTGACTTAACTGACCAGCAGCCTGCATTCCCTGCCACCAGCCCCTAACCACCCCCCCAGAACAGAAGAACTGAGCAACCATTCTGGAAGGTTCTGGTGGTGAATGTTGTCATAAATATATGAATGTTCTTTACCCTCTTCCAGTCTTAATCCTATTTGTACTTTTTTTCTTTTTTTTTAATAACCTCATTGGAAGAAGTAGCTCTACACATTTGCACGGGGTCACAGCGGCTGCTGCTCAGCAGGCATTGATCTATGGAGGATGGCACTGTTAGCCCACCATGTTGCTGGAGGGCAGCCAATAAGCGATGACCTATGAATGACATCACAACCAGGTGATTGTGATGACCCATGGCGGCAGACACCAAACTGTCCTTCAAGAAGGCCCCAGGCTCACTGCACCACTGCTGAGGGGTCTTCATCTCCTCCCTCCCAGCTGGGCATGGTTGTCTTCTGCTGAGGTACCCCGGTACCACAGGGCACTGACCATGGCATCTGCCTGGGAGAGGAAGTACCTGTACTCTGAGATAGGGAAAAGGAGTGTGCTCCTCCCTAATCTCCTTCTTTCTGAGGACTTCACCTGGGACAGCCTGATCCCCAAGGTAATCGTGGGAGTGCTGTTCTTAGCGGATTTTTCAGGTGGGTCGGGCACGGTAGAGCCTCCCCAGAAACGAGCCATTGGGACACACCAGGCCCTCGGGGGCCCTGGCCCGTAGATGGCACAGCTATCTTGTCACTGTTGATGACTCCTGCTGTGATGGCTAAAGAGAGCACGGATTGGCTTCTCTTGCGATGAAGTGACTGACAGGCACTTAGGCTTGGCAGCACGGGACTGGCTGCCAGGCCCTGTGGCCCACGTAGACATGTCCTGATTTCTGCCTGTTCTTCCTGCAGGTTTCACTGCTTTGTCAGAGAAGTGTGTCCAGCAGAGCGGCACAGACAGAGGTGCTGATGACCTGGCACAAACGCTCAATGACTACATGAGCGACATTTTGGAGGGTAAGAGCCATGCTGCCAGGCTGTTGTATATCGGGCCCTGAGGTTGCTTGAGGAGGGCAGAGGCAGCCTTGCTGCACCACCTGCTCCTGCCTCCTTGGAAGGGCTGTGGAGCTCACTGTGGCCTGGGGGGGCAGTGGGAGCCGTGGGGCTCCCGTGGCAAGGAAGGAGCGCAGCAGGTCTCTTCTGCTGCCCACTGAGACGAGGGAGGCCCCAGTGGACTGCAGACTGGCAGATGTGCCTCCAGGCAACAGGAAGGGCTGGAAGGACTTTCCAGGGAATTACAGGCCCATCAGTCTGATGTCAGTATCAGGGCAGGTTATGGAGCAGGTGATCCTGAGTGCTGTGACATGGCACATGCCTCCAACGGAGGGATCAGAAGCAGCTGGCGTGGGATTTTGAAGGCTAGGTGCCTCCTGACTACCTTGATCTCCTACGACAAGGTGATCCACTTGGTAGAGGAGGGAGAGGCTCTGGTCATTGTCTACCTGGCTTTTTATAAAGCGTTTGACACTGCTGCCCACAGTATTCTCACAGAGAGACTGGCTGCTCAGGGCTTGGGCAGACATACTGTTTGCTGGGTAAAGAAGTGGCTGGACGGCTGGGCTCAAGGAGTCCTAGCAAGTGGAGTTCAATCCAGGTTCAATCCAGTTGGTGTCTGGACACCAGTGGCCTTCTCCAGGGCACTCTACCAGGGCCTTTTTTGTTTAACATTTTCATCAGTGACCAGGAGGGAAGAGGGGATTGAATGCACCCTCCATCAGTAAGTTTGCAGACAATTCCAAGTTAGGCGGGACGGTTGACTGGCTTGAGGGTGGGAAGGCTTTGCTGAGGTAGGCTGGGCCAAGTCCAGTCACATGCCACTGAACAAGGCTAAGTGCTGGGTCCTGCGCTTGGCGCACAGCAACCTAATGCAGCCACATAGGCCTGGGGAAGGGTGGCTGGAAATGTGCCCAGTAGAAAAGGATGTGGGGTTGCTGCTTGGCGGCCAGCTGAACATGTGCAAGCAGCGTGCCCAGGTCTCTAGAAAGGCCAACGGCTTCCTGGCCTGCATGAGAACTAGTGTGGCCAGCAGGGCTAGGGAAGTGATAGCTCTTGGACACGGCAGTGGTGAGCCCACACCTCGAATATTGCATTCAGTTCAGGGCCCCTGACCACGAGAAGGATGTCTGAGTTGCTTGCGTATGTACAGAGAAGATCATTAAAGCTGGTGAAGGGTCTAGGAAAGAGTTACGAGGAGCAGCTGAGGGCATTGTGGTTGTTTAGTCTGGAGAAGAGGAGGCTGAGGGGAGACCTCATTGTGCTTCCCACCTCCCTGCAAGGAGGCTGCAGCGCGGAGGCAGTCGGTCTCTTTTCTCAGGTGACAAGAGAGAGGCCATGAGGAAAGGCTCTCGATTTGGGGCAGGCTGTGCTTGGGTTTGGTACTGGGAAGAATTTCTTCAAGGAGGTTGTGGTTGAGCACTGGAGCAGCCTGCCCAGTTAAGTGATGGAGTCCCAGTCCCTGCAGCTATTTAAGAGATGTGTGGACATGGCACTAAGGTACATGGTTTAGTGATGGGGACTCAGTAGGCTAGGTGGATGGTCGGACTTGATGATCTTGAAGGCCTTTTCCAGCCTAGATCATTCTCTGATTGTATGAGCAAGGGGACACCCGCTTTCTCAGCATCTGTCTCTGTGCTTGCAGAGAGACAGTTCCAGTTCCACGATGGAACACGGCTTTGGTGCCATTAGGACCCCAGGCAGGCTGGGGGCATCCAGTGAGTGCCAGTGTGCCAGTGACCTAGGGAGGCTTGCACTGACATCTGTGTGTGGCCCTCCTGAGCCCCTTATCCTGGGGGATGTCTCTGACTGTGAGCGTGTGGTGGCCACCACTTTGGCAGCATTTGCAAGTGTCCCCGCTCAGAGATCTTCACCAGGCATCTGGACGTGGCCCCGGGCAGGTGGCTCTGAGTGGCTCGGCTTGAGTGGAGACGGGGTGCGGGACTGGAGCAGATACTCTCTAGAGGTGCCTTCCAGCTTGCACCGTACTGTGCTTGTGTGGCCTCCGAACTCGTTGTACAGGGGCCGGGGCTGTGGCTACAGGTGGCTTGCCCCACAGATTCCGGAAGAAGGCGCTCCCATAACTCTGCCTTCCCTTCTTTCTCCACAGATGTGCTGGATTTTGGAGGAGACATCCTGAAGTTTGGGGGTATGTCCTTAGGAGGAGGCTGCTTCCGTGTCCTGCTGCTGTGCAGTGTTTCCCACAGGAGCCGCTTGCTCTGTGCTCCGGCCTGATGGAGCAGCTCTCTGGCCACGCAGCAATCCCTCCAGTGGTGTCCCTGGGCTGCTGCAGCTGCGGAGGAGTGCTGGGCAGAGGGTACCCCCGCCACCCACCCTCTTCCCCTGCCGCCCTGGCTGGTGCTGTGGCTGGTCTGGCAGAAGGGAGGGGTCCCTGTGGCCAGGGTGCCGTCCTTCGGGAGGATGCCCTCCCACAAGCCCATCTTCCTCTGCACGCCAGCTGGCCGCTTGCTGCTGTCCCTCAGGAGAGCCTTCACCTTCCCCTCACTTTCCCCAGGGGATGCTGTGCTGGTGCTGTGGAGAGCATCAGAAGCTCAGCTGCCTCAGACCATCAGCCTGGTGCTGCAGTGTTGCCAGCAAATCCAGAAGAAGCATGGCAGTCGTGACACGCACGTGGGTCAGAAGCTCCACCTGAAGATAGGTATGGGCGCTTGTCGTGGTTTAACCCGGCCGGCAGCTAAACACCACGCAGCCGTTCGCTCACCCTCCCCCCTCCCTCTCTGGGACGGGGGAGAGAAATGGAAGGTGAAGCCCGTGAGTTGAGATAAAGACAGTTTAATAAGACAGGAAAATAATAATAACAAAAATAATAATAACAATAATGTGAGGAATGTTTTAACAATTCCAATTCGTGTCCATAAATTCGTGTCCATAAAAAAATAAGTCTGTAATAATGTAATAATTCTGTTTGAATCCTGTCTGCCTCTGGGCCCTGCACTGGCAATTTAATTCTTGAACCACAGATGCAGTGTGCCCCAGTCTCCCCCTCATTCCAGTCAGTTTATCACGTCTTCAGAAAACACTCCTTAAATTTATGAACCTGTTTGCTTTTGTTATTCCTGACTTCTAGTTCTAACAGTTACAGTTTTTCTTTTCTGTCTTCTTCGAGATTGATTTAACACTGCTATAGATGTTATGTAGATGACTGTGAATAGCTGGGAAAGAATGTTTTAATTGCTCGTGAGTCGCCAACCTGTTTGGGAGTTTCAGAACAACTGATAATAACCGGTGACTGCTGGTGACTGTTATGGGATCCTTGGTATCTGGCCAGGGGGGCCAAGAGATTAAGAGGAAGAGAAAAGAAGCTGAAGGACGGTTGGGAGACAAGACCTGCGGAGAGTGTACAGAGAGTGTTCCATAAACTTGGAATAGTGCCAAGTAAGTACAAAGGGTGAGAGGAAGACTACGAGCCTTCAGCATGAAAGACCCCTAGAGACCCCCAGAGGACACTGATGCGCATGCTCCAGTAGGAGGAACCGGACCCCGGAAGCTAATTATAATAATCTCTTTTTTTTAGAAGTAGTAATGAATATGTATTAGTCTAGGTGCATAAAAATCAGCTGCTTGATGTAAGTGGTGTGCGTCCTGGTGGAGAGGAGACTCCCGGTGCACCCAGCGCTGTTTGCTTACCTCTATTCCTTTATATTACTTTAATAAATCCTATTTTTCATTTAATCCTAAATTGAATCCTGAGCCATTTATAACAATAATAATAATAATAATACAATGGTGATAATAGGAAAGTAATAATATGTACAAACAAGTGATGCACAATGCAATTGCTCACCACTCGCTGACCGATGCCCAGCCTCACCCCGAGCAGTCCAGCCCCCTCCCCCCGGCTAGCCACCCCTATATATTGTTTAGCATGACGTCAGATGGTATGGAATACCCCTTTGGGGTATTATCAGCACTCTTCTCATCCTAAGCCAAAACACAGCATTCCACCAGCTACTAGGAAGAAAATTAATTCTGTTCTAACTGAAACCAGGACAGCGCTGCAGGGTCAGCTGTGCCACGTGCACAGCCCTGGCACTCTCCAGTGCTGCTGACTGCTTCTGCTCCCCGGTGTCAATGCTTCTTCTTGCTCTCTCCCCACGGATCTCCGCAGGGCAAATGACTGTACTGGCTGCTGGAGACAGGTACCATCAGCAGTACTTCATCTGCAGCCAGGCCCTGGATGAAGTTATGGAGGCCCAAAACCTTGCGGTTAAAAGTGAAGTGATTGTCTCACCCACCTGCTGGAAGCTGTGTGAGCAGGAACAGATCCAGACCAAGCTTCTTGGTGGCAAAGGGGCTCTGAAGGTAGGTGGATGGGTTGGCCTCTAGAGCCTCTCTGAAGACCCGCACCTGAGAGGGAAGGAGGCAGGTGCTGGAAGGCTGAGGCGCTGGACATGGAGAGAGTTGTAGCTATAAGGGTTGGTAGAGAGCTGAAGCAGTCGCCCTTCCATCTCAGGGGTAACTCTGGGTAGTACTTGCTTGGTGTGAGGGGCCGAGGGAAGCACGGGAAGGGTGTGGGCCCCACCAGCAATGTCCCCCGTGGGTCGCACAGCTGTCCTTGAGAGCTGGGGCATGCTTGGGTGATGCCTGCGTGGCTCTGGTCCTTCTGAGGAGGCACTTCTGTCCCAGATGAAAATCCAGAGAGGTGGGCTTGCTGCACCAAGAGGTTCTGCCCTTCTCTGGAAAGTGAGAGTGGAGGGGCAGGCTGTGTCTCCCGGGGCTCCTTGGGGAGGCCAGTGGCAGTACTTTTGTTCTGCGTGTCTGCAGCTTCAGAGGACGGAGCACATGTCTGGATCAGAACGCCAAGATGCTGCAGGCCAGTTTGACCAACACGCAAAGATGCGGCGTTTGGAAAGGATAAGTGAGTCCCTGCTTCACCCTGTTCTGTGACTGGCTGGAAAAATGGGGCCTGCCTGCTTCAGAGTTCCAGGGAGGAACTCCCCCTGCCCTCTTCCACCTTTCAGTCAGCGTTTGTGCCTTTGTCCCTCCTGTGCTTCAGCTGAGGCTGTTGTGGCCACCCCCTCCTTCCAGGGGACGGCTCTGGCCGAGCAGCTGCAGAGGGGAGCAGGAGGAAACGCCAAAGAATCTTTGCTCTGCTTTGCCCAGTGCTAGCCCCATCTTTCAACCCCCTTCTAGTCCCGTCCTGCCAGTGAAGGCCTGCGTTTGCTTCCCTTAGGGCACCGAAGGCCAGCTTTGCTCATGTCCAGTGATCCTACAGTGGCAGCAAAGATGAACAAGCACATACCAGCAGCTGCTCTCAGGAAGGTAAGGCCACTGCTGCTGGAGGCTGCATTTTGGGAGGGCAGAAGAAGGTGTGCATTGCATGGGTGGAGCTCTCGTGAAAACAGACAAATGGAAGAAAAATCACCCTGGGGCGGGAACCCAGGGGACCTGATGCCAGGGCTACTGGTGCCACATGTGCCAGGCAACTGCCCATTTTGTGCTGTTCCTCAAAGAGGCACGGGTGGCGGGAGGTGGACTTCCCTCTGTCTTTTCCATGACTCTTGCTCTGGACGTGCTGTGGACACGAGGTGAGGACAAGGGGGCGAGTCTGCTCAAGTCCCTGGAACGTGCCAGAGGGTTGCCCCTCGCGTCCGTACTTGCCACAGGATGGAGTGTTGCTGGAACATTACCCTCTGTCGTTTGTGCTATGACTGTGCTATGACCTGCCTGCCGCAGGCTGGCCTGCGATTGGCACTGAGCAGAGGACTTACCCTTCCTCCAGTAGCACCTGGTATTGCCAACATGCCTGCTCTCCCTTGGTACGTGGCACGGGCCCAGAGGAACTGCCAGGAGAACAGGCTGGCAAAGCTGTCGTGCTCTTCACTTCCAGCTGGACGTGGATATGCCACTGCACCTGTGGTCTGAGCTACGGCCAGTCACCAACCTCTTTATCCAGCTGCAGTTTTCTGCAGAGGCCAACTTACTGGATCTTTGGAGGGGCCTCTGTGATGCCAACAGGATGATTTCAGCAATTGTCAGTCCTCACAAGGGCGAAATCAACAAAGGCCTTCTGTTTGATAAGGTGAGCATGGGGGAGCAATCCCACCCCCAGAGGGTGGCCTGTGTCTGTTTAGTGGAGAGGGACTGAGGAGCAGCTCTGCCTTGCTGGTGGGATCAGTCCTCTGTGGCTTTGTGTTGACCTGCAGCTGTACTGGTCTCCCTGGCGACTGCAATGGAACGGCATTAGCTGCTGGCCATAGGCACTGTAACCAGATGTGTTGCATCTGTCCTCTGCAGGGCTGCACATTCCTCTGTGTGTTCGGAATGTCTGGAGCAAAGCTGCATCACGAGAGCACCCGTGCCTTGGAAAGCGCTCTTCAGATCTTCAGCACGTGCTCCGCGTCATTAAGGAAACTTGAGTGAGCGTGTGGCGGTGTTGCAGAGCATGCGTGCTGCCTGGGACAGCGCAAGGGAGCTCTTACGTGGCCTCCTGGCTTGGCCTCCTTTGTCCCTGGCAGGATTGAGGCAGCACCCTGAGAGGCAGCAGGTGGCCCCTGGGCTTAGCTCACAGCAGCCAGGTGCAGTCCCTCCAAGCAGAGCCTGCCAGGAACAGGGCTCGGGCCTAATCTCAAAGTTGCTGGCATTGTAGGTGCTCTGTGGGTAGCACCTGCTTTCCTCCACTAGTGAGAGGGGCTGTGGCCTGCTGCAGGTCACAGCCATCGGGCCTCAGGGGAAAGGTCCAAGCCATCTTGCGTGCACCCTCCCCACGTCTCTTGTGGGTGGGCTGTGTGGTGCCCCGAGCTCTCCAAGTCCCCAAGGCACGCACCGGCTGTGGGACAGCAGGTGCCCCTGGTTGGTGCCAAGGGGAGACGTGGGATGTTGCAGGAAGCACGGTCGAAAGCACGACAGACACACAGTAGAGTCAGATCATGCTCCATTTTATTGCCCGAATAGCCTAACTTTTATAGAGAACTTAACAGGGGTGGACAGTGTTTCACACAAGATTATTGGTCAAAAGCACTCAGACAAACAACTGCAAGAAAACAACCCCACCTGCAAGAAAACAACCCCCTTGTGATTAGCAGTCACATAGACCTTGTCCTTGAAGCCAGCTACTGGTAACAATATTTTTCTGAATTCCTCAATTGGGCGATGTGGGAACACTGTCATGGGAACTTCTCATAGTTGCCCTGGTAGCTTGGTTTGCTCAACTACAGCAAGCCATGGGATTTTTGCTGTTTCAAGAAATCCCTCAACAATTCCCCCTTCTTCTTTTGAGCAAACCAAGCCCGACACAGCAGTTTTACAAGTGACTCTTTAGCTATACTTACAACACACAACGATGATTACCACCACCATAAACCAAATCCTTAATCCCCTTGTGACTAAACCCAGCAACCATCTACACCTTGTTTCAAACAAGTCAGTGAACCATTGATTGAAAGGATTGATACCATATTGAATCTTTCTCATATGCTCTTTCAGGAAAGTAATGGATTTGTGAATTGACTCATTATGATCAGAAAGGTTTAAACAGTACATTCCCTTAAAGTCCTCACACCCATTCCTTTGAGCCAAAAGCAAGATGTCAATAGCAGCTTGATCCTGTAAAAGCAGATGTCGCAGACTATTTTGATCTGGTAACATCTCCTCAAGTATCTCTGTCGTGGCATAGGCTTGCCTCTTGGCCCAGCATACCAATTTTTCTAAGTTGTTACGTGCGGCCGCAGATGCCACTCCAGGCACTGAAATTGCTAATGCCGCTCTAGCTGCAACCCCACACAATTCAACATTATCATTGCAATCCGATGCAAGCAATGCCCATTTATGTCTGGTGATCTCACACAACTGTAACAAGCTAGGAGCAAATACAATGAGTTTATCTAAGTAACATGGACATCTGATAGCATTTGCAGGGATACCTTGCCAGGCCCCATCCCCACAAATCAGAAGCACATCAGGAGGTAAGACCAAAGCTGCACAATTGTTCCAAACACTGTAGTTGTTACCCCTTGTCTCCATGCTACAAACCCCTAAACCCTGCTTAGCAGCGTCATTGTAATCAGAGATGTTATTTGTGTTTTTGTACCAGTATGGCCCTTTCCCGGTTCCTGTAGCAGGATTCACCTGATAGCCACGGCTACGTTCACATTTGTAGCCACCTTTCAGGTTGATACAGATTTGACTACAGATACCAGGGTTTTGACATTCATCAATATCTCCACAGTTTCTCTTGTCTACAAACTCAAACCCAGCTGGACAGTCACATTCATGTATGTTGCATTCCTTCAGGGGCTCATCACCCCAGTCCTTGCAGTCTTTCTGCTGGTTACACACTTTATTGATATCTATGCATTCTCCACTTCTGCACTTGAATTTGCCAGGTCCTGAGCACTGAATAACATCGTTACAGTTTGCTTCATCAGTGCCATCCAGACAGTCTCTCACACCACTGCACTGCCTACTCCCATGGACACAGTTCCCATCTTCACATCTGAACTGGTCTGGCCTGCAGGTCTGAGAAGGGCAGTTAATTTCATCACTTCCATCCTTGCAATCAGGATCTCTGTTACAGTCTTTTTCACCATCACATTTCCAGGACACCAGGATACACTGCGTTGACTGAGGACCACAGCTGATTTCATTTACCCGACATGTTCTCATATGACACAGATCAGCAATCTCATCAGACCCATTTTCACAGTCCGGATCCCCATCACACGGCCATCTGTTTGGCACACACTGACCACTGTTGCACACAAAGTCAGATTCAGCACACGTCTTCTTCACACAAGCACTCTCATCACTGCCGTCTGAGCAGTCTTCACATTTTGCTCTAGCACTGTCGGCAGCAGTGCACAGGCAGGTGAAGGCGAGCAGCAGGCAGAATGCCCCACAGCGCGGCAGTGCCTGCCGCCGCCCTGCACCTATGTCACTTATACTACTCCTATTACCCGTGCTAGTAGTGTCAGTGGCATCCTCCTGGTACCGTTTCTGTCTTTGTCGTCCCTTACTCTCCCCCTTTTCTTTTTGCCACTGACCATTCACCACAAATGGATGAGACACATGATTACTAGTTAGGAAAGAGAGTGTAACGTCTGCTATACGGCTGCAAGCAGTGCCAGCTGCAACCTTAGAAGCTGTTTGTGAAAGAGCCTGCCAGTGGTCATTTGGCAGTGTAATCCGCGTCTCTGCACTCCTGCCCTGCAATAGAGCTAAATTGTCACTAGTAATCCATAGAATGTGGCAACCCCACGGAATGTTATCCAGAAACATAGTTATAACACCGATCTGGGGACGAATAGTCCTTTTTGCATTGCAAGATAAACCTCTTATAAAAAGAATGCCAAAGAGAAGCAGCACAGCCGCCGCTGCCTCCATGGTTACGTCAGACAGGCTGCAGGGTCCTGATGTCCGCCCCTCTGCTCTGTGCCGACTCGCCACACGGTGAGGGTCGGCTGCCGTTCTCCACTGATGCCTCTGGTCTCCCGTAGCAGCTCGATCTCGGATGTCCCGCATCGCACCGCGATCACGTCAATTTCCCGCGTCCCTCCGCAACTCCACGTCCCGCCGCGACTCCGTTTCCCGCGGCCCTCCGCAACTCCACGTCCCGCCGCGACTCTATTTCCCGTGGCCCTCCGCAACTCCACGTCCAGCCGCGACTCTATTTCCCGCGGCCCTCCACAACTCCACGTCCCGCCGCGACTCCGTTTCCCGCGGCCCTCCGCAACTCCACGTCCCGCCGCGACTCTATTTCCCGCAGCCCTCCGCAACTCCACGTCCCGCCGCGACTCCGTTTCCCGCGGCCCTCCGCAACTCCACGTCCCGCCGCGACTCCGTTTCCCGCGGCCCTCCGCAACTCCACGTCCCGCCGCGACTCTATTTCCCACGGCCCTCTGCAACTCCACGTCCCGCCGCGACTCTATTTCCCGTGGCCCTCCGCAACTCCACGTCCCGCCGCGACTCCGTTTCCCACGGCCCTCCGCAACTCCACGTCCCGCCGCGAAACCCCGTTTCCCACCGTTTTCCGCATCTCTCAGCGGGAGTACCGCGTCTCACCGTGAGGCCTGTGTACCGTGTTTCCGGGCCGGTGTCCGGTCTGCTCAAGCGCCGGTCGGATGGGCGCTCCGAAGTCCCGACGGCGCGGCGAGATCGCGGCGCCGCTGGTCCCGGCGCCGCCGGTCCCGGCACCGCTGGTTTCCTGGTCCCCCTGCGTTCGGATGTGCCGGTGCTGCTGGTGTCCCGGTGCGCTGCGATGTTTGTCCCGGCGAAGCTGCAATGTCCTGTTCGGGTCCTGTTCAGGTCTCAGCTTGTTCGGGCGCCATATGTTGCAGGAAGCACAGTCGAAAGCACGACAGACACACAGTAGAGTCAGATCATGCTCCATTTTATTGCCCGAATAGCCTAACTTTTATAGAGAACTTAACAGGGGTGGACAGTGTTTCACACAAGATTATTGGTCAAAAGCACTCAGACAAACAACTGCAAGAAAACAACCCCACCTGCAAGAAAACAACCCCCTTGTGATTAGCAGTCACATAGACCTTGTCCTTGAAGCCAGCTACTGGTAACAATATTTTTCTGAATTCCTCAATTGGGCAATGTGGGAACACTGTCATGGGAACTTCTCATAGTTGCCCTGGTAGCTTGGTTTGCTCAGCTACAGCAAGCCATGGGATTTTTGCTGTTTCAAGAAATCCCTCAACAATTCCCCCTTCTTCTTTTGAGCAAACCAAGCCCGACACAGCAGTTTTACAAGTGACTCTTTAGCTATACTTACAACACACAACGATGATTACCACCACCATAAACCAAATCCCCCAACAGTGGGAAGTGGCAGAGCGGGGCGAGCAGGACTGCGCCTGGGGCGCCACTGAATTTGCACTTCTCTCCCTGTGTGCCAGGGCAATGTCTATTGGGGTCACCAGCGGGACAGTGTTCTGCGGCCTCTGTGGCCATCCAGAGAGGGCCGAACATACAGGTACCGCACCTTAGTCTGAAGAGTGGGAGGCTGGCGTGGGTGTGCTAAGCATGTCAGTCATGAAGAGATGGGAAGGCTGGGGCAAGCACATATGCTACAGCCTGCCGGGAGCGGCCCAGATGTCACAGGTCTCGACCTGAGGTGGGAGAATGGGCTCAGAGACTTGCGGTTCCCGCTGGGTCCGCTTGCCCTGCTGCGGGGCTGACCTGTGCCTGAGGGTGTAGTCCCAAAGCTGGGAAAAAAACAAGGAAACCTTGAAGACTAGAGGGAGGCCTGTAGCTTGTGTAGTATTTCTATAGCTTGTATAGTCTTTTAGGTGAGAGAATAAGGGAACAGAGAGACAGGTAGCCTTGAGCTAGCAGAAGCAAGGGACATAAGGGATAAAAGGTGAAAACAAGGAGGAGCACAACAGCTCCAGACTAATCTGTAGTAAGCTTTTGCTCATTAAGGGTCGTAAACGTATTAAAAATCATACCCATCAAAATGCTAACGTATGCTAATGTGGAATTTGGTGTGTCCCCGCTCCCCCATCCCCCACTCTTTCTCTGTAATGTGCAAACTCAGGAGACATAAGTTAGGCGAGCTGTAATAGCCAATCAAAAGTACCCAAAGAGATAGCTTTCACAAGTTTGCTGTGTACAAGTAACGGTGATTCAAGTCAGAGGTGTGCTGGCTTTGCGGAAGATCGCCAATCACCTGACTCTGCAGAGTTATATAATGAATTATTTAATTAAAAGATCTTCGCTCTGTGTGCTTATTGGTGCAGTGCACCAATGGACATGCACCTATGAACAAGGAGAAGTAGCCCTTGGCCTTGAAGGGTGGGGCAAGGCTGCTTTCCTAACCATGTCAATGTGTTCTCTCTCCATGGCAGTGATTGGCCATAAGGTGAATTTGGGGGCCCGCTTGATGGTGCACTACCCCAGGCTGGTGTCCTGTGATGAAGACACCTACAAGGCCTCTCACCTGCCCAGTTACCTCTTCAAGGAGTTGCCAAAGGCAAAGTTGAAAGGTGTTAGATCCCGGCCCGATCTATCAATATGTGGGGATCACCGACAAGTGGTGAGTGTCTTCCGAGCCATCTGGATGGGGGCACAAGGGGAAGCCAAGGGTGCAACCTTGACCGGTTGTCGTGGTTTAACCCGGCCGGCAGCTAAACACCACGCAGCCGTTCGCTCACCCTCCCCCTCCCTCTCTGGGACGGGGGAGAGAAATGGAAAGTGAAGCCCGTGAGTTGAGATAAAGACAGTTTAATAAGACAGGAAAATAATAATAATAACAATAATAACAATAATAACAATAATAACAATAATAATAATAATACAATGATGATAATAGTACTACTACTACTAATATGTACAAACAAGTGATGCACAATTCAATTGCTCACCACCCGCTGACCGATGCCCAGCCTAACCCCGAGCAGTCCGGCCCCCTCCCCCCAGCTAGCCACCCCTATATATTGTTTAGCATGACGTCAGATGGTATGGAATACCCCTTTGGCTAGTTTGGGTCACCTGTCCTGGGTCTGTCCCCTCCCAGCTCTTACTGCACCCCCAGCCTGCCTGTTGGCAGGACAGAGCAAAAGGCTGAGATGTCCTTGGCTTGGTATAAGCACTGCTCTGCAACAATTAAAACATCGGGGTGTTATCAGCACTCTTCTCATCCCAAGCCAAAACACAGCATTCCACCAGCTACTAGGAAGAAAATTAAATAACTCTGTCCTAACTTAAAGCAGGACACCCATGGACATTCAAAGTACTCAAAAGCTGCTGTAATTAGCCCACAGGGAAAGAAGGAGGAGGTACAATTCCTGATATTATTCATAAACTGAGGAGGAAAGGAAGACAGTGTAACTTTGAATATTCTCTAAAAGAAAATTTCCAAGATACCCAAATGATAACAATGCAGGGCCTGAATACTAAGACCAGTGCTTTACAGCACAGCAAACTAAAAAAAATGTACACAGTGTTACCAAGTTAGAAGGACATATGGTTCTACAGTTTACAGTTCCTTGAAATTCAGGATTATGGCATTCTCAGTCATCCCAGAGAACAAGCAGAGAAGAAGGAAGAACTCCATGACATCCCTGCCCATAGTTTGGATATTTTGTCATCCCTGAATTGCACAGTGAATGTTGGAAAATTTTCTTCCTAGCAGCATGTATTGTGCTGTGTTTGGGATTTGTGACTAAAACAATGGGCTAATAAGACAGCAGTCTTTTGGCTGTTGCTTAACAGTGCTTGCAGTGTTGAGTTTTTCTTTTTCCCACTCTGCCCCTCAGCAAGTAGGTAGGGGATGCAAAAGAAATTGGGAGGGGATACAGCCAGGACAACTGATCCAAATTGGTGAAAGGGATATTCCATAACATATAAAATTGTGCTCAGCAATAAAAAGTCAGGGAAAGGAGAATGTGAAATATGTTCATCTGATTCGTGTCAATATGGAACGATGCTAGGGCCGCATGGTATGATGAATGTGACCTTCTGTCTTACATACCCTTGTATAACCACAAGTCTAAGAAAAACAGAGTGGTTAATGTATATAGTTCTTGTATTTAGCAAAGGAATGTTTTAGCAATTCGTGTCAGTAGGGGATTTGAAGGGTTAACATTGAGGCCCAAGTCTGGGTCTGGGAGATAAGAGAATAAAGGGGAGTTTTTGAGATAACTGCTGACTACTGCATGAGACGCTGCACAAGTCTCTGACATCCGGCCCAGAGACTACCAAATAAGGAGAGAAGGGAAACTGAAGGACAAAGCATGGGAGGAAGACTATGAGCCTTCAACATGATGGACCCCCAGAGTGACCACCGGAGACTGATACACATGCGCCAGTGGGAGGGTTCGGACTCCGGGAACTAATTATAATAACCCTGCCTTTTCTAAGTAGTAATGAATATGTATTAGCCTAGGAGCATAAAAACCAACTGCCTCATGTAACTTGTGTGCATCTTGGTGGAGCAGAGACTCCCGGCGCACCCAGTGTTGTTTGCTTGCCTCTATTCATTTAATAAATTGTAAACTTTAATTGCAATCCTATTTGGGACTCAGTCATTTATTACAGAAAAGGAAGGGGGGAATGTTCGTGGTTATGGTGATACCAAGTCAGAAGGACATATGGTTCTCTTCCTGAGAGAATAATAGAACCAAATTTGAAATATTTTACTATGTTTAGTCAGATAGAAGGAAGACTAGAAACTTTGTATGTCTAATGCTACCTTACTCGCTAAAGAATCAGCCTTATCTGTAAGGCCATACAGAATTGTATCCCAGAATGGGGGAAGGGGGACAAGATAACCTAAGCCTGGAGGATGTGCCTGTAAAGAATAGGTGAGGAACTCATGATATGCACATCTTTCCATGTGTAAATGACTTAGTTTAGTATTCATGGCTAAGTTGGAACAACAAGGTAAGAAAGAAGGAGATGGTCTGAGCATGCACAAGAACTGGGTTCAAGCAGCGAACATAGAGAGGAAGACTAGAGATATTTTACAGCACTGTCCTGTTTTCAGTTAGGATAGACTTCATTTTCCTCATAGGAGCTGATATAGTGCTGTATTTTGGGTTTAGGATGAGAATAATGATGATAACACACTGATGTTTTAGTTGTTGCAGAGTGGTGCTTATACTAAGTCAAGGACTTTTCAGCTTCTCATACAGACCTGCCAGTGAGGAGGCTGGGGGTGCACAAGATGGGAGGGGAGAGACCCAGGACAGCTGACCCAAACTAGCCAAAGGGATATTCTATACCATGTGATGTCATGCTAAACAATTATATAGGGTGTCAGGCCAGAGTTATGGGGGACCACTGCTCCAGGACAAGCTAGGCATCAGTCAGCAGGTGGTGAGCCATTGCATTGGAAATCACTTGCTTTGTATATATATTATCACTATTATAATTGTTATTATTATTATTTCTCTTCTTTTTTTTTGTCCTATTAAACTGTCTTTATCTCAACCCACAAGCGTTTACTTTTTTTCGATTCCCTCCCCAATCCCACAGAGGGGAGAAGGTGAGCGAATGGTGGGTCTACACTACAGTCCTTTTGGCACCCAATGCGGGACACAAAGGGTTGAGGTAATGACAGATCTGACCAGAGCGTGTTAAAACAAAATTGTTATAAGCATCAGATCAGTTTAATAGCTACTAATCACAATGTTATTTTTTTTTTATCTCAGGTTTGCTGTGCCTGTTTTTCAAAATGCATTATATAGCCCATTACTTACTGTATGTGTTCCCTGCCATGCTGTTTATCATTTACAGGGGCTTTTTATTGTGTAACACTGGCTTATGATATGATAAAATTACTAGTCATGAGACTAATCTGGTATTTGTACTCAGCATTGCCATTACCTCCATATTTCGGAAACCATATCTCAGAAACTATTCATAATTACACCTTTTACCCTTTTTCTTTAGGGAGCCAATCTATGGGGGAGACAAGGGGTAATACTTTTCCCCACTTGTTCATTCTCTCTTTCTCCTTCGCCTCCTTCTTCTCCTCCAGGCGAGTTATGATAGCTCTTCAAGACTTTGAATATCCTTGGGATGTTCAAACCAGAATGTTCCTGTTGTTATGTCTCCTGAATGCACTTCAGGTTTTGTTTAAGGTTATACAACTACTTAGGAATGCCACCCAGAGATCTGTCCTGAGGCAGGATAGTTGTGAGTGGCAGGGAGTGTGGGAGGATATGGGCAGGAATCTAGAGCAGTGGGCACCTCCAGTGCTTTGGAAATTCACCCCTGAACAACTGCAAAATCCTAAAAAACTGGCAGAATGCTTGAAAAAGGTGTGTCATCACACTGGCAATTCCTAAGAGACACAGATCACTGCAACAAGCTGGGGCTTGGCCTATGCTTACAGAGCTGCAATGTCACTATAACCCCAGTGACAGACCCTGCAGCCACTCCAACCCCTGAGTTGGGCCCTGTGGCCACTCCAAGCCCTGCAACAGGCCCCATGTCTGGGCCAGAGAACCAACCCGTACCAGTATCTGTCACCCCTATATGCAAGATGAAGCAATGGATGAGGAAGTCAGGTTATTTAGAAAGGAAAGGAACTCCTACTCAGACAGGGACAGAGGAGGAAGAAGACAAGACAGGCTGCTCCAACATGGCCAGGCCATCAGAGGAACAGGAGGACAAAGAGGAAGATATAAAAGCATCAATAACTACCCAATCCCTATCTCAAGGTGTGCTATAAAATATGCAAAAAGATTTCAGTAGTTGTCCATTGTCACCTGCCTGCTCTGCTGCTGGGGTAATGGGGCCAATAGCCTGGAATTAGAGGGCAGGGAAGCCAGGCAGCTGGGATTCATCGCTAGGGAAGGGGGCATTGACAAAGCAATTGGAAAAGGAGCACAAAGCCTCACCCTCTGGAGGCATCTCCTGTCAGGTGTGAAGGGAAGGTTATTCTTTCAAGGAAGATTAGTGTCATCCAGGCAAGTGGACCACCATGGAGAGGGGTATCCAGTACCTGAGGGAATTAGCTATGCTGGAGGTGATTTATGATGACCAGGACAACGAACAGATATTCAAAGATCCACATGAAGCCAGGTGTACATGACCCATATGGCAGAGTTTTGTACAGAGCACACCATCATCATATGCCAGCTCATTGGCAGTAATAACTTGGAAAGACCATGAGGAACCCATGGTGGATGAAATGGCTAAACAACTCCAGCAGTATGAAGAAAGTTTCTCTTCTTCCTTACGGGCTTTCATCTCGGCTGTGGAGAAACTTTCTCCAAAGATCCACCACCTTAAAGAGAATATATCTTCCTCCCCACCTGTACGAACCAATGTCTCGGATATCAGGAGTAAGAGTCCTTCTGTTCAAGAAAGACGATATAGTGGATACACACTCTATGCCACCCTGTGGTTTTACCTACATGACCATGGAGAGAACATAAGAAAATGGAATAGAAAATCTACCTCGACCCTAGAGGCACGGGTAGGTGAGTTGCAAGGAAAAACAATTGGAAAAGGGGGGGGTCTTCAGAAAAAATTACTGCTTCAGTTTCCAGCGGGCAGTCCCCCAGACACACTTATGGATACTATGACCAGGACTAGAGGGGCCCTGCCTCTGGCCAGCCAGAGGAAAGGGATAACCAGATTTACTGGACTGTGTGTATCTGATGGCCTGGCACATCAGATCCACAGAAGTATAAGGCTTTAGTAGATATCTGCATGTAGTGTACCCTAATGCCATCAGGCTACCGAGGGGCAGAACCCATCTGCATTTCTGGAGTGACAGGGGGATCCCAGCAGTTAACTGTATTGGAGGCTGAAGTGAATCTAACAGACTGAGTGGCAAAAACACACCATTGTGACTGGTCCAGATGCTCCAAGCATCCTTGGCATAGACTACCTCAGGAGAGGGTACTTCAAAGATGTAGTGGGTTTACGTGGCAAGGTTTCGGTAGCAGGGGAATTCAGGGGTGGCTTCTGTGAAAAGAGTAGAGAAGCTGCCCCATGGCAGGCCCCATAAGGCCCCATAAGGGCTAGTTTCAGCCAGCTCCAAAGAGCCCCACTGCTAGCCAGAGCCGAGACAGGGGGAGGAAAGGGACAATCAGGTTTATTGGACAGTGTGGATTCGATGGCCTGGCACATCATATCCACAGAAGTATAAAGCTTTAGTAGACACTGATGCACAATGTACTGCAATGTCATCAAGCTATAAAGAGGCAGAACCCATTTATATGAATATTTATATTATCCAGAACATTATTATTATATATATTATATATATACATATATATTTATATATAGAGAGAGACTATATATATTATATTTATATTATCCAGAATAGCTTGTTCTGGATGCCTTCTCCAAGCAATTGGAAGAGAAGAATGTTATAAGGAGTAGTCAGCATGGATTCATCAAGGGGAAGTCGTGCTCGACCAACCTCATTGCCTTCTATGATGGCATCACCAGCTGGGTTGATGGAGGGAGAGCAGTGGACGTCATCTACCTTGACTTTAGCAAGGCTTTTGACACTGTCTCCCACGACACCCTGCTAGCAAAGCTGAGAAGGCGTGGGATAGACAAGTGGACGGTAAGGTGGGTTGAGAACTGGCTGACTGGCCGAGCTCAGAGGGTGGCGATCAGCGGCGCAGAGTCCGGCTGGAGATCTGTGACTAGCGGTGTTCCCCAGGGGTCGGTGCTGGGTCCGGTCTTGTTCAACATCTTCATCGACGACCTTGATGAGCGAACAGTGTCCACCCTCCGCAAGTACGCCCATGATACAAAGCTGGGAGGAGTGGCCGACACGCCAGAAGGCTGTGCTGCCATTCAGCGAGACCTGGGCGGGCTGGAGAGCTGGGCGGGAAGAAACCAAATGAAGTTTAACAAGAGCAAGTGTAGAGTCCTGCACCTGGGAAGGAACAACCGCATGTATCAGTACAGGCTGGGGGATGACCTGCTGGAGAGGAGCTCTGCGGAGAAGGACCTGCGGGTCCTGGTGGACGACAGGTTGACCACGAGCCAGCAGTGCGCCCTGGTGGCCAAGAAGGCCAATGGGATCCTGGCGTGCATTAAAAGGAGCGTGGCCAGCAGGTCAAGGGAGGTGATCCTCCCCCTCTACTCTGCCCTGGGCAGGCCTCACCTGGAGTACTGTGTCCAGTTCTGGGCTCCCCGGTACAAAAAAAGACAAGGATCTCCTGGAAAGAGTCCAGCGGAGGGCAACAAAGATGATACGGGGCCTGGAGCATCTTCTCTATGAATAAAGGCTGAGACCTGTGTCAGTTCAGCCTTGAGAAAAGAAGATTGAGAGGAGATCTTATTAATGTTTATAATGTTTATAAATACCTGAAGTGTGGGAGAAAGAGGGATTTGGCCAACCTATTTTTGGTGGTTTGTGGGGATAGGACAAGGGGCAATGGCCACAAAAATGGAGCACAGGAAGTTCTGCACTAACATGTGAAAGAAGTTCTGCACCAACCAAACCAAATTCCAAAAAGAATACCTTTGCAAAAGATGGTCCTTGTCTGTCCCCACTGTGAGCCAGCTAAGGTGAGGAGTCCCTGCAAGAATTTCCCGGGGCGTGCCTAAAGAGTTCCATGTCTCAGCGGCCCCCAAAGCTGGACAGAAAGAGCTCCACCTGGGTCGCCAAATTGACACGATCAAAATGTAATAACCAAAGTTATTAAGCAGGTATTCTTTATTATGGTGCCGGGTATGGGGAGGATCAATCCGCCTAACACACACAGACACACCAAGGGTTACTGGCAGTGTGCTTATATTAATGGGATATATACACATTCATCTTTCTTCCCTGTAAGTCTCTTACATATTCTTCAGGTCTCCAAAGAATCATTAACATAGATTCCCTCCCTGTTGAGGGATTTTTGAAACAGCAAAGATCCCATGGCTTGCTGTAGCTGAGCAAACCAAGCTACCAGGACGACTACGAGAAGTTCCCATGACAGTGTTCCCACATCGCCCAATTGAGGAATTTAGAGAAATATTGTTGCCAGCCGCTGGCTTCAAGGACAAGGTCTACATGACTGCTAATCACAAGGGGGTTGTTTTCTTGCAGGTGGGGTTGTTTTCATGCAGTTGTTTGAGTGCTTTTGACCAATAATCTTGTGAGACACTATCCGCCCCTGTTAAGTTTGCTATAAAAGTCAGGCTGTGATAAATTAGTAGGGGTTTATTCATTGTCCTTGAGAAATTTAAAGAATCTACTGAGGAGATAAGGTTTCACAACTCACGGCATTGTGACATGGGGACAAATGGGGAAGGGGGGTTGGGTAAACATCCTTGTTACATCCTGTTTTGCCGCTTCACTTCCCCCACCTGAACACAAACA
Source organism: Anas acuta (assembly GCF_963932015.1). Lineage (NCBI taxonomy): Eukaryota > Metazoa > Chordata > Aves > Anseriformes > Anatidae > Anas > Anas acuta. Next base: position 24,253,481 of record NC_089016.1, on the reverse strand, counting down.
CAACGCGTGATCACCGGAGAAGAATAATGACCCCCAACAACAGACTGTGCAGCCTCAGAACAAGTCGACAAGTTGCCAAGTCTCGACAAGTCAACAAGTCTCGACAAGCTGGAACTTGAATGCTATAAAACAGCGACACTGGAAAGGGAAGTTGCGTGTCGTGGTGGAGCGGAGACTCCCCAGCCGCCCAGCGCTGTTTTGCTTGTGCCTGCTTACTTAATTGATTAATTAATAAAACACTTTTGATAGACCAGAAAGTTTGCGTGGTCTCACTTATAACAAGGCTATTTGGGTAATAAGAGGGAGCATGATCTGACCATACTAGTGTCTGTCGTGCTTTTGGCCGTTCTTCCTGCAACATATGGTGCTCGAACAGGCTGAGACCCGAACAGTCTGAAACCCAGACACGCTGAGAGACACTGAGAGACGCTGAGAGACCTGAGAGACACTGAGAGAATCTGAGAGACTTCAGAGACACGGAGAGCCCTGAGAGACGCTTTAGAGACGCGGACAGCCCTGAGAGATATGGAGAGACCTGACAGAAGCCGAAACACCCGAGAGACGCTGAGAAACTCCAAGCACCGACTTGGACATAGATGATCGCGGTGAGACGCGGGAACAAAGGAATCGCGGTAAGACGCGGAGATTGATTGATAGAGATCGCGGTGAGACGCGGAGATTAATTGATTGATAAAGATCGCGGTGAGACGATGAGATTAATTGATTGATAAAGAGATCGCCGTGAGACGCAGGAACAAAGGAATCGCGGTGGGACGTGGAAAAGTGACGTAATCGCGGTGAAACGCGGGACATCCGGGATCGAGTTGCTACGGGAGACCAGAGGCGTCAGTGAACAACGGCAGACGACCACCACCGTGTGGCGAGTTGGCATATAGCAGAGGGGTGGAGATCACGACCCTGCAGCCCATCTGACGTAACCACGGAGGAAGCGGCTGTGCAGCTTCTCTCTAGCATTCTCTCTAAGAGAGGCGTATCTTGCAGTGCAAAAAAGATCAAATCCTTGGTACACTGGGCCCAGAAGGAGGGTTTTCTAAAGGAAATCCTTCTAATTTTTAGCCCAGATGAGTGGCGGCTCGTAGGAGATCATTTACGGGATACAACCATCACAAGCGGAAAGTTCGATAAAGATTTATGTACGACCTGGCTTGCAGTGCTTAATGCGCTGTGCGGTATAAAAACCAAACGGCAGCCGGCTATGGCAGCGGTGCAAGCTTTCTCAGTACTGTCTGGTACTGACAGACCGCCGAGTATGAAACCTGAGACCTCAGGAATGTGGCTGACACGATTTTTATCATCGGTTCCTGCACCCACTCCGGTTATGGCCTCTCCAATAAATCAATCAGCGGCAGAAATAACTAAGGGACTATCGAAGCAAAGTGCTGATGGGGAGTGGGGGCTGCCCTCCCCACCCCCCACGCCAGAAAATCTTGATAAAGCTGTGCTGCCAGCATCTGTGCCACTGCCAGGCAGCAATAAATCCACTTGGGATGCTTCGCCAATGAGAGGTGCAGCAGCAGCTTGTGAAAATCGACCTTCACTGAAGGAGCTGATGGGTACACTGCAAAGAAAACAAGACCTGATTAACAGACTGGAGACTCAGCTAGCAAAACAGAAACAGCTGAGGACTGAGCAAGTCAAAATTGTTCAAGAGGAAGCTGCCAAGATCAAGGAGTGGGTAACATCTAAGCTGAGAGAGCTTGAGCTAGAAAACTACCACCTGAAAAACTGTAATCAGAGGCTGACGGAGCTCCAGGATACATTGCAAGGTATGACCAGCATTTCTCCCTTCAAATCTCTTTGGAGCTGTAATTCTCTGAAGTCCACAGCAACACAGACTTCTTTACCTGAGAAGATAGAACAGAAATCTATGCTTCTTGCACCTGGTTTCAGGCAGCTATGTCAAACAAGACCTACTAAACATGTCTTCTCTACAACAAGCATCATCCTTGCCAATGACACCTTCACTGAGGATGGAGAGGACAAATCTCTGCTTTCTCAGAACACACTGAAGCTCATGTCTGACCCATCAAGCTGGAATCTCTCTGCAGAAAAAGACATATTTTCAACCATAAGCTCTGAACATTCCATACGAGGAACATTCTAATGGAGATTAGGCGGAAACAGAGAGTGTTTCGCTACTGGAAGGAGGGCCAGGTGTCATGGAAAGAATACAGGGATGCTGTTCGTGTTTGTAGGGAGAAAATTCGTGTGGCCGAAGCACACCTAGAGTTGAAGCTGGCTGTGTCTGTGAGAGAAAATAAAAAGTTTTTTTTTAGATATGTGAATGGAAAAAGGAGAACTAAAGAATACATAGGGCCGCTCCTTGATAGGGAAGGTCTCCTCACAGACAATGACATAGGCAAAGCAGAGACGCTTAACGCCTTCTTTGCCTCTGTCTTCAATGCCGATGATGGGCTTCGGGACCCAGGGTGCCCTGAGCTGGAGGACCGGGACGGTGGGGATGACAAACTCCCAACCGACCCTGAACGTGTGCGGGATTTGCTACTCCACCTGGATCCCTACAAGTCCATGGGTCCGGATGGGATTCATCCCCGGGTGCTGAAAGAGCTGGCGGACGTCATCGCGGAACCTCTCTCAATTATTTTTCAACGATCCTGGGAATCTGGAGAGGTCCCGGTAGACTGGAAGCTGGCAAATGTTGTGCCGATTTTCAAGAAGGGTCAGAAAGAAGACCCTAGCAATTACAGGCCTGTCAGTCTCACGTCAGTGCCTGGTAAAATCATGGAGAAGATGGTTCTCGAACTTATTGAGGTGCACCTGGGGGACAAAGCAGTCATTGGTCCCAGCCAGCATGGGTTTGTGAAGGGTAGGTCCTGCCTAACTAACCTGATTTCCTTTTATGATAAGATCACCCGTATGGTGGACCAAGGGAAACCAGCTGACGTGATTTTTTTGGACTTCAGCAAGGCTTTTGACACCGTTTCCCATAGGATCCTACTGGACAAAATGTCCACCATACAGCTAAATAAAAACATCATACGATGGGTGAGCAATTGGCTAACGGGCAGGGCCCAAAGGGTAGGAATAGAAGGTATTTTGAGCAAGTTTGCTGATGACACCAAACTTGGAGGAGTTGTGGACTCGAATGAGGGTGGAAAGGCCTTGCAGAGGGATCTGGATAGGTTGGAGAGCTGGGCGATCACCAACCGCATGAAGTTCAATAAGAGCAAGTGCCGGGTCCTGCACCTGGGACGGGGAAACCCTGGCTGCACGTACAGACTGGGCGATGAGACGCTGGAGAGCAGCCTAGAAGAGAGGGATCTGGGGGTCGTGGTAGACAGCAAGTTGAATATGAGCCAGCAGTGTGCCCTGGCAGCCAGGAGGGCCAACCGTGTCCTGGGGTGCATCAAGCACGGCATCGCTAGTAGGTCAAGGGAGGTGATTGTCCCACTCTACTCTGCGCTGGTGCGGCCTCACCTCGAGTACTGTGTGCAGTTCTGGGCACCACAGTATAAAAAGGACATGAAACTGTTGGAGAGTGTCCAGAGGAGGGCTACGAAGATGGTGAAAGGCCTGGAGGAGAAGACGTACGAGGAATGGCTGAGGGCACTGGGCCTGTTCAGCCTGGAGAAGAGGAGGCTGAGGGGAGACCTCATCGCAGTCTACAACTTCTTCGTAAGGGGGTGTCGAGAGGCAGGAGACCTTTTCTCCATTAACACCAGTGACAGGACCCGCGGGAACGGGGTTAAGCTGAGGCAGGGGAAATTTAGGCTTGACATCAGGAGGGGGTTCTTCACAGAGAGGGTGGTTGCACACTGGAACAGGCTCCCCAAGGAAGTGGTCACTGCACCGAGCCTGTCTGAATTTAAGAAGAGATTGGACTGTGCACTTAGTCACATGGTCTGAACTTTTGGGTAGACCTGTGCGGTGTCAAGAGTTGGACTTGATGATCCTTAAGGGTCCCTTCCAACTCAGGATATTCTATGATATTCTATGATATTCTATGATAACACAGGTTAGGGTGCTCTGATCCTGTGTCTCTGGACCCTCCAGCTGAGCCCACAAAAATCCTTGAGGCTTTGACTTTCCGGTCTTCACTAGAGGGAAACCATTGCACTGTGAGCACCTTGCAACAAGTGTCTTTGGACGGAGCCGGCTCCTCTGAGGATCTGAGTGCCAGGTTCCGTTCCCACCACCTGGATTCCACTTCCTCAGGAGAAATAATGAGCATGCTTGAGGGCACCCTCCAGACTGCTGGGCCACCCCTGGCCGTGTCAACATCGGCTGTTACAGCAGGTTCCATCTCTCCAAGGAGGGACAGGTGCTCCAACGTCATACGTGATGCTTTCATAGAAGGGTATAGGCATGCTACATCCTTGGCCTGCCCTATTATTATCGACCCTGTGCAAGGCACTGGGTTGTGGCAGCCACATGACTGCAAGCTTCTACAAGATCGAAAAATGATTTTGGACTATGGATTACAATCCCAGGCAGCTCGACAGATAATTCAATGGATTTTTCAGGCAAAAACAATGTGTCCACTTGACTGTCGAAACTTGGCACGCTTATTGTTAACTCCTTCCCCATTGTTATTGTTTGAAAGGGAATGGTTGCAGTTACCACAGGGGGAAGCGGGTCAACTGCGTCAACCAGGGGACGCTCTGTATGGGATTACTGCAGAGATGTTAATGGGAACGGGTCCTTCTCTCAATACCCAGATTCAGTTGCAGTTTCCTGCAATTATTCACCAAACAGCTGCACAGCTCGCACTGAGGGCTCTTCTTAGTCTCCCAGGGGAAAAGAAAGCACCTCCATTCACATCTGTAGAACAGGCCCCTGGGGAACCATATGCTAAATTTATCGGTCAGTCCAGGCAACCAGATGTGGTGGTGCAGGACTGTCAAAGAATTGCTTTTACGGTACCCTCCATTAACAAACAGGCCCCGGCAAGGCACTATGAATGGCTAGTGCTTCTACAGGGGATGAGGAATTCCCCTACATTATGTCAATTGTATGTGGCCTGGGCACTACAACCAATTTGGACAGCATGGTGTGACGTAATTATTTACCATTATATGGATAACATTCGTTTTGGTAGGCCAGAATGCTTCCAGGATTCAGATTTAAAGTTTATTTGGGATGCTTTGGAAGCAAAAGGGTTGAAGATAGCCCCAGAGAAGGTTCAACAGAAACAGCCATGGCTATACTTGGGATGGAAAATATCAGACTCTACTATTCGTCCCCAGATAGGTGATATAACTATGCTGTTACATAATTTGATAAATGTACAAATGTTCCTGGATAATATTCAGTGGGGTTGCCACATTGTACGGATTACTAATGACGACTTAGCTATATTACTACCTTTATTGCAGTGCAGGAGTGCAGAGCCGCAGATTACACTACCAAATCACCACCGGCAGGCTCTTTCACAAATAGCTTCTAAGGTTGCAGCCGGCACTGCTTGCAGACGTATAGCAGACATTGCACTCTCTTTCCTAATTAGCAATCGTGTCTCATCCATTTGCGGTGATTGGTCAGTGGCAAAAAGAAAAGGGGGAGAGTAAGGGGCAACAAAGACAGAAACGGTATCAGGAGGATGCCACTGACACTACTAGCACGGGTAATAGGAATAGTATAAGTGACACATTCATGGCAAGGGTGGAATGCTAGGGCAGCATTTTCGAGTTCTGGAATGGATTTTCCTACTGATTCAGCCAAAAACAAGTGTTCCATATGTAATAAATGGCTTAGTCTTCAAAATAGGACTATAATCAAAGTTTACAATTTATTAAAGGAATAGAGGTAAGCAAACAGCTCTGGGTGCACCGGGAGTCTCTGCTCCACCAAGACACACACCAGTTACATCAAGCAGCTGATTTTTATGCTCCTAGGCTGATACATATTCATTACTACTTCTAAAAAAAACAGGGTTATTATAATTAGTTTCCAGAATCCAAACCCTCCTACTGGAGCATGCGTATCAGTCTCCGGTGGTCCCCCTGGGGGTCTCTGGGGGTCTCTGGTGCTGAAGGCTCATAGTCTTCCTCCCTCTTGTCCTTCTCCTTTGTCCAACTTGTCTGTATGTCAGAGACTTGTGCAACATCCCCTGCAAGCTTTGCCTTTTAGTTGTTCTTCAGCTCTCCCCGTCTCCTTAATCTCCTGGCCAGATATCAGAGACTTGCATAGTGTCCCATGCAATAGTCATAATAGTTAGCAGTTATTCTGAAACCCCCAGATATCAGAGACTTCAAGGAAAAGCCTACAATGACATTTCCCTTCAAGCTCTCTATTGACACGAATTGCTAAAACATTCCTTTGCTAGATACAAGAACTATATACATTAACCACTCTTTTTTTCTTAGACTTGTGGTTATACAAGGGTATGTAAGACAGAAGGTCACATTCATCATACCATGCGGCCCTAGCATTGTTCCATACTGACACGAATCAGATGAACATATCTCACACATATTTTCCCACAGGCCAAGTGATGGTTGAACGATCACACCAGGTTTTAAAGGAGCAATTAGTGAGATTAAAAGAAATCAAGAACATCGATGAGCGATTGTCCGCGGCATTGGTTGTCTTGAATCACTTATGTTTGACTAGTGACCGAGAAGAGCCTCCTGCGAGTATTTATTTTCAAAAAATAAATAGAGGAGCACCAAATGTGTTACCACAAATAAGAATGAATTACCGAGATCCTGCTACAGGAACTTGGAAGGGCCATACGGGTACAGAAATACAAATAATACCTGTGATTACAATGACACTAGGCAGGGTTTAGGGGCTTATGGCACGGAGACAAGGGGTAACAACTATAGCGTTTGGAACAATCATACAGCTATGGCCTTACCTCCTGATGTTTTTCTGATTTGCAGGGATAGGGCCTGGCAAGGTATCTCTGCAAATGCTATCGGAGGTCCATGTTACTTAGATAAACTCACTATATCTGCTCCTAGCTTGTTGCAGAAAGCACGGCCGAAAGCACGACAGACACCAGTAGAGTCAGATCATGCTCCATTTTATTGCCCGAATAGCCTAACTTTTATAGAGAACTTAACAGGGGTGGACAGTGTTTCACACAAGATTATTGGTCAAAAGCACTCAGACAAACAACTATAAGAAAACAACCCCACCTGCAAGAAAACAACCCCTTGTGATTAGCAGTCACATAGACCTTGTCCTTGAAGCCAGCTACTGGTAACAATATTTTTCTGAATTCCTCAATTGGGCAATGTGGGAACACTGTCATGGGAACTTCTCATAGTTGCCCTGGTAGCTTGGTTTGCTCAACTACAGCAAGCCATGGGATTTTTGCTGTTTCAAGAAATCCCTCAACAATTCCCCCTTCTTCTTTTGAGCAAACCAAGCCCGACACAGCAGTTTTACAAGTGACTCTTTAGCTATACTTACAACACACAACGATGATTACCACCACCATAAACCAAATCCTTAATCCCCTTGTGACTAAACCCAGCAACCATCTACACCTTGTTTCAAACAAGTCAGTGAACCATTGATTGAAAGGATTGATACCATATTGAATCTTTCTCATATGCTCTTTCAGGAAAGTAATGGATTTGTGAATTGACTCATTATGATCAGAAAGGTTTAAACAGTACATTCCCTTAAAGTCCTCACACCCATTCCTTTGAGCCAAAAGCAAGATGTCAATAGCAGCTTGATCCTGTAAAAGCAGATGTCGCAGACTATTTTGATCTGGTAACATCTCCTCAAGTATCTCTGTCGTGGCATAGGCTTGCCTCTTGGCCCAGCATACCAATTTTTCTAAGTTGTTACGTGCGGCCGCAGATGCCACTCCAGGCACTGAAATTGCTAATGCCGCTCTAGCTGCAACCCCACACAATTCAACATTATCATTGCAATCCGATGCAAGCAATGCCCATTTATGTCTGGTGATCTCACGCAACTGTAGCAAGCTAGGAGCAAATACAATGAGTTTATCTAAGTAACATGGACATCTGACAGCATTTGCAGGGATACCATGCCAGGCCCCATCCCCACAAATCAGAAGCACATCAGGAGGCAAGGCCAAAGCTGTACAATTGTTCCAAACACTGTAGTTGTTACCCCTTGTCTCCATGCTATAAACTCCTAAACCCTGCTTAGCAGCGTCATTGTAATCACAGGTGTTATTTGTGGTTTTGTATCAGTATGGCCCTTTCCCAGTTCCTGTAGCAGGATTCATCTGATAGCCACGGCTACGTTCACATTTGTAGCCACCTTTCAGGTTGATACAGATTTGACTACAGATACCAGGGTTTTGACATTCATCAATTCCACAGTTTCTCTTTTCTACAAAGTCAAACCCAGCTGGACAGTCACATTCATTTATGTTGCATTCCTTCAGGGGCTCATCACCCCAGTCCTTGCAGTCTTTCTGCTGGTTACACACTTTATTGGTATCTATGCATTCTCCACTTCTGCACTTGAATTTGCCAGGTCCAGAGCACTGAATAACATTGTTACAGTTTGCTTCATCAGTGCCATCCAGACCGTCTCTCACACCACTGCACTGCCTTCTTCCGTGGACACAGTTCCCATCTACACATCTGAACTGGTCTGGCCTGCAGGTCCGAGAAGGGCAGTTAATTTCATCACTTCCATCCTTGCAATAAGGATCTCTGTCACATCGCCACTTCTTGTGGATACATTCACCTGAGATGCACTGCACCTCACTCGCAGAACACTTCACTGGAGGTGCAGGCTGGCTGCCACACTGCTCCAAAGATTCATCCGAGTGGTCGGAGCAGTCAGCATCATCATCACACACCCAGCTGATAGGGATGCAGGTAGAATTCTTGCACTGAAACTCATGAACACCACAGGTAGGAGGTGCACACTCCAGCTCATTGCTACCATCACTGCAGTCATCTTGACCATTGCAGACAAAGCTTTTGGAAATACATTGCCCACTACTGCATGTGAATTCTGCTGCACTACAAGTCACAATGCCACAATTCTCTTCATCTTCTGCACTGTCACAGTCCTTTTCACCATCACATTTCCAGGACACTGGGATACACTGGGTTGACTGAGGACCACAGCTAATTTCATTTACCCGACATGTTCTCATATGACACAGATCAGCACTCTCATCAGACCCATTTTCACAGTCCGGATCCCCATCACACGGCCATCTATTTGGCACACACTGACCACTGTTGCACACAAAGTCAGATTCAGCACACGTCTTCTTCACACAAGCACTCTCATCACTGCCATCTGAGCAGTCTTCACATTTTGCTCTAGCACTGTCGGCAGCAGTGCACAGGCAGGCGAGGGCGAGCAGCAGGCAGAATGCCCCACAGCGCAGCAGCGCCCGCCGCAGCTCTGCACCAGTGTCACTTATACTACTCCTATTACCCGTGCTGTCAGTGTCAGTGGCATCCTCCTGGTACCGTTTCTGTCTTTGCCGTCCCTTACTCTCCCCCTTTTCTTTTTGCCACTGACCATTCACCACAAATGGATAAGACACATGATTACTAGTTAGGAAAGAGAGTGTAACGTCTGCTATACGGCTGCAGGTTGTGCCAGCTGCAATCCTAGAAGCTGTTTGTGAACGAGCCTGCCGGTGGTCATTTGGCAGTGTAATCTGCGTCTCTGCACTCCTGCCCTGCAATAGAGCTAAATCGTCATTAATAGTCCGTAGAATGAGGCAACCCCACTGAATGTTATCCAGAAACCAAGTTATAACACCAATCTGGGGACGAATAGTCCTTTTTGCATTGCAAGATAAACCTCTTAAAAAAGAATGCCAGAGAGAAGCAGCACAGCTGCTGCTGCCTCCATGGTTACGTCAGACAGGCTGCAGGGTCCTGATGTCCGCCCCTCTGCTCTGTGCCGACTCGCCACACGGTGAGGGTCGGCTGCCGTTGTCCGCTGACGCCTCTGGTCTCCCGTAGCAACTCGATCTCGGATGTCCCGCATCGCACCGCGATTACTTCAACTTCATGCAATTACTTCAAATTTCCCGCGTCTCTCCGCGATTCCTTTTTCTGCGTCCCACCGCGATTCCGCGTCCTACCGCGATTCCCTTTTCCGCGTCTTACCGCGATTCCCTTTTCCGCGTCTCACCGCGATTCCTTTTTCCGCGTCCCACCGCGATTCCGCGTCCCACCGCGATTCCCTTTTCCGCGTCCCACCGCGATTCCTTTTTCCGCGTCCCACCGCGATTCCTTTTTCCGCGTCCCACCGCGATTCCCTTTTCCGCGTCCCACCGCGATTCCTTTTTCCGCGTCCCACCGCGATTCCCTTTTCCGCGTCTTACCGCGATTCCCTTTTCCGCGTCCCACCGCGATTCCTTTTTCTGCGTCCCACCGCGATTCCGCGTCCCACCGCGATTCCCTTTTCCGCGTCCCACCGCGATTCCTTTTTCCGCGTCCCACCGCGATTCCCTTTTCCGCGTCTTACCGCGATTCCCTTTTCCGCGTCTCACCGCGATTCCGTTTCCCGCGTCCCACCGCGATTCCGAGTCCCGTTTCTCACCCCGAGGCCGTTGCCCAGGTCAGTTAGTAGGGTGTTTCAATGCTTCTCTCTGTGAGGTGGTCGGCTTGCCGTGTGCCTCGGATCTCACGGCGCCGCTCCCATGTCCCGGCGCCGCTCCCATGTCCCGGCCTCAGCCTGTTCGGGTCTCAGCCTGTTCGGGCGCCATATGTTGCAGAAAGCACGGCCGAAAGCACGACAGACACCAGTAGAGTCAGATCATGCTCCATCTTATTGCCCGAATAGCCGAACTTTTATAGAGAACTTAACAGGGGTGGACAGTGTTTCACACAAGATTATTGGTCAAAAGCACTCAGACAAACAACTATAAGAAAACAACCCCACCTGCAAGAAAACAACCCCTTGTGATTAGCAGTCACATAGACCTTGTCCTTGAAGCCAGCTACTGGTAACAATATTTTTCTGAATTCCTCAATTGGGCGATGTGGGAACACTGTCATGGGAACTTCTCATAGTTGCCCTGGTAGCTTGGTTTGCTCAGCTACAGCAAGTCATGGGATTTTTGCTGTTTCAAGAAATCCCTCAACACTAGCTTGTCACAGTTGTGTGAGATCACCAGACATAAATGGGCATTGCTCGCACCGGATTGCAATGATAATGTTGAATTGCTTGGTGTTGCAGCTAGAGTGGCATTGGCAATTTTAGTGCCTGGAGTGGCATCTGCAGCCACAGTTAACAACTTAGAAAAATTGGTATGCTGGGCCGAGAAGCAAGCCCATGCCACGACAGAGATACTTGAGGAGATGTTACCAGATCAAAATAGTCTGCAACATGCGCTCTTACAGGATCGAGCTGCTATTGACTTCTTGCTCTTGGCTCAAGGGCATGGGTGTGAGGACTTTGAGGGAATGTGCTGTTTAAACCCTTTTGATCATAGTGAGTCAATTCACAAATCCATTACTTTCCTGAAAGAGCACATGAGAAAGATTCAATATGATATCAATCCTTTCAATCAGTGGTTCACTGATTTGTTTGAAATGATGCATAGATGGCTACTGGGATTAGTCAAAGAGGGATTAAGGATTCTGTTTGTTGTGGTGTTAATCATCATTGCGTATTGTATTGTAATAAATGTGGTTAAAGGTTACTTGCAAAACTGTTACATCAGGCTTGGTTTGCTCAAAAAGAAAAAGGGGGAATTGTTGAGGGATTTTTGAAACAGCAAAGATCCCATGGCTTGCTGCAGCTGAGTAAACCAAGCTACCAGGACGACTACAAGAAGTTCCCATGGCAGTGTTCCCACATCGCCCAATTGAAGAATTTAGAGAAATATTGTTGCCAGCAGCTGGCTTCAAGGACAAGGTCTACACTGCTAATCACAAGGGGGTTGTTTTCTTGCATGTGGGGTTGTTTTCGTGCAGTTGTTTGTCTGAGTGCTTTTGATCAATAATCTTGTGAGACACTATCCGCCCCTGTTAAATTTGCTATAAAAGTCAGGCTATTCGGGTAATAAGAGGGAGCATGATCTGACCATACTAGTGTCTGTCGTGCTTTCGGCTGTTCTTCCTGCAACACCTCCCCTTTTCGCATGTGTACTAGATTCCTTGGGTGGTCATCAGGCGTACTCTGGTGGTGTTTTAATGAAGGCCAGAAGTCTTCCTTGCTGCTAAACTTCTGACCCTTTATTTCTTTGACAGACTTCAGCAGTCCAAGCCAGTTCTTGCTGCTTCTATTATCTATGTGCATACAGTCTTTTACTCCCTTATCTTTAGTGCCATCCTGTCCTTGTGGTTAACATACAGATGTGTTAGCTAAGACCTGCAAAATCAACATCCTTTATCTTGTTCCCTGTCTCAATAGGTATCCAAGATCCCTATATGGGGAAGGCTTATATAGCATGGGAATTTTGTGGGAGACCTATGCCTTATCTGGAGTGTCATTTGGATGCTAGGGTACACAACCTTTGGTGTTTGGAAAGGCATCATTTATTTATACAATAAAACAAATTAATCTAGCCCATTGAGTAAGAGTACATTTTAATATTGTAACTTAAATCTAGATATCAATATGAATGATCTGTCTGTCAGCTAGATGTCTGAATTTCCATTATAGTGAATAGACATGAGACTTATTTAGTCACAGACTAAGCCAAACTTTTTTTGTCATTTGAGATACCATAGGATAATGCAGCTGGCATCTAGTTACCTCTCTAGAAATACATGAAAATGTGTGGATCCTGTCATATCTGCCAGCTCCATTCAGAAGTCTCAAATATGACAATCATTTCCTCCCCCTGGCTTCACTGAATATATCAACTAAGAGATAAACATAGGTATCTAAACATCCCCTGAAATGCTCTGGGACACTGTAGATGTTCAGATGAGGCAGATAAACATGACATAGGAGACCCACATCCTTAGTAGCAGTGTGAAGGCTAGTAGGATGTAGTAGACGAAAGACAACTGTATCCTGGGCTGCATCAATGAGGTGTGACCAGCAGGTTGAGGGAGGTGATTCTCCCTCTACTCTGCTCTCATGAGATGGTGTGGAATAATTGCCTGAGGTGACTTGGAAATTAATCTGATATTTACATTATAAAGAAAAGGTACAGCACTGAAGAAGCTTTCAGGGTGGAGCGTAGCTGCACTACATAGAAGCTCCCTTGACCTCCAACCATAGATGTTGACCTCACCAAGGGAACTTGGTGTACTGATTCTAAGAGGAATGGTATGGAGTGTGGAGCAGAGTGGAGACACCACAGCTAGGCTCTGTGATAAGATGGGAACTTGACTGTTCTTGTGCACACTGGAACCAATAAGCTGCACATTTGCTACCCTGAGCCAACGTCCTGTCATGTTTTTGACAAAATGCTGTACTTTTGGTGAACTTTGCCTGTTGGAAGAAGTACGGCCGAAAGCACGACAGACACCAGCAGAGTCAGATCATGCTCCATTTTATTGCCCGAATAGCCTAACTTTTATAGTGAACTTAACAGGGGCGGACAGTGTTTCACACAAGATTATTGGTCAAAAGCACTCAGACAAACAACTAGAAGAAAACAACCCCACCTGCAAGAAAACTACCCCCCTTGTGATTAGCAGTCAAGTAGATCTTGTCCTTGAAGCCAGCTGCTGGTAACAATATTTTTCTGAATTCCTCAATTGGGCGATGTGGGAATTATTGTCGTGGGAGCTTCTCATGGTTATTCTGGTTGCTTGGTTTGCTCAGCTACAGCAGGCCATGAGATTTTCTAAGGCCTACTCCTGGTTGCTTAAGGCAAGCTCAGATCGAACAATTGTTCCACAGAGTCATGTCCACGCCCTGTATGCCAATTCCCAACATTTGCCCATTATAATATCATTATAATACCAAAACACACCTCCACCCCAAAAGCTACCCACCTCCAAGGTGTAACCACACCTCACTGAGCATGCACTTTAAATTTTTTCTAGTCTATAAAAGCAAAGCAAGAAAATTTAACACCAATCATAACAAAGGTATGCATGACTAGAGTCACACTCAAGCTCCACCTAAAAGATAGAAAATGGTATATAAATTAGCTTAAGGGAGAGAGGATGTTAGGGAAGATACCATAATGCAAGGAAAGATCCCTTCTGACTTCTGGGATCAGTCAACGGGCTGAGCCTCTCTTCCCCTGCATTGGGACGCCTTTGGGTAAGATTTGAACAATTGGTTATACCAAGTGCATCCCCAGGAAACTTAAAAATCTCTATAGAGGAGCTTCATATCTTTTAACATGTTTATAGCCAGGCTGTGTTACTCATACTTTTGATATTTGTATGTGCTTTACAGACAGTGAATTTATCACCTGCAATTCAAAGAACCTGTGTACCCGTTGCTTTAATAAATTGCACTACTCAGTAAATCTAGCTGTGGTATTTCTCATTGAACATGACCAAACTCTTTTAAGTGTGGCTGTGGTAGTTCATGGAATGCGAAGACTGAGGGTATATTATGTTGTTTGTGAATCCATAATCGTGATCTGTACGTTGAACGAGGCTTATAATGGCTAATTGGACATCATTCACAATTACTTCAACCTTCAACATGAGCTCTGGATCCCCCAGAACAAGAACATAAGGACATGGAAGTATTAGAACAAGTCCAGAGGAGGGCCACAAAGATGATCAAGGGGCTAGAACACCTCTCCTAGGAAGGCAGGCTGAGGGAGTTGGGGTTGTTCAGCCTGGAGAAGAGAAGGCTCTGGGAAGACCTTAGAGGGGCCTTCCAGTACCTAAAGGGGGCCCTACAGGAAATCTGGGGAGGGATACGGCAAGGAGCAATGTTTTTAAACTAAAAAAGGGTAGGTTAAGATTAGATATTATAAATAAATTCTTTACTGTGAGGGTGGTAAGGCACTGGAACAGGTTGCCCAGAGAAGTTGCAGATGCCCCATCCCTGGAAGTGACTCCTGATGGCTCTTGAACAGGAGACGTTTATTGCCCTTTTTCACTACTACGTATACTTTCCCTGTAGCCCCAAGCAATGTCCACTTGCCCGAATCTTTCATACAATTGGTTAGAGACCCTCAGACACATGCCTTGAGCCAGCCAGCAATTGACCACTGCTCAAAGCTCATCTTTAACACTGTAGCCAATTTACTTTATCTCAACCTTGCTCAAGTTTTTGTTTCTACCGCTTGTTTCCTCATTATCTCTAATTCAGGGACGTGTGAAACAGCGTGAAGCCACCTGCGAATTCCTTTCCTACAGAAAACTGGCAGAATGGATGGGCAGTTGCACCCTCAGGTCTAGTAGTGGTATCCTATTCCCTTATGAATAGTCTAGTGAAAGAAGGACATAATGCTGTGCACTGGGAAACAGAAAATTTGCTAAAGCATTTACAGAAGTTATTTATTAGCAGGAATATTGCAAAGACTATTAGGCCAGTCACAGAGAGGTGTGAAATATGTTGTAGGAATTATCCAAAACCACAGAATAATATTCAATTTGGAAAAACTACTGAGGGAAAGGCACCTGGAGAGTATTGGCAAATAGACTTTACCAAAATGCCAGGAAAAGGGGGGGGGCTAAAGTATTTGTTGGACACATACACAGGTTGGCCTGAGGCTTTTCCATGTCATACTGAGAGAGGGAGTTAGGAGAATCTTATCAAGTAGCGATAGAGCGCTGAGAGCATTAAATTAGGATGCTACTTAGTGGCTTTGCTAACTATGGTGCATTGTGCAAATTAACTAAAGCAAGAAGCCTTGGGCCCCTTACCAAGGTCAGTCTCCTAATAAGAGTGTGAGCCTATCTTAAGAAACTGGTAGAAACTGGTCCTGTGGATGGACAAGAGCCAAGGAGCAACGGAGTCTGCGCAAAGACAAGAGGTCAACTAGCGGTGACGAGGAAGAATCATCAATCTTCATCCCCATGACCCCCGAAGACCACCACCAGAATACACTGCGCAAGTGCAGATGGGAGGAGTTTATGGAAATGACTCCTTGGAGCTAATTTTAATATGAAGCGGGGACATGTTATGAATATGTATAGGTATATTGGGAAACTTCATGCATACATGTATGTAACTCTTTACTGCATAAAAACAAGGCAAGTTGACGCGTCAGGTGCCCACAACTTTGGTGTGACTACCCCCCGTGCTTCCCAGCACTGAATAAACATACCTACTTTACAATCTTACTGACTGTGGAGTCCGTTTTCCGCAAGTCACTACCAATAGGGCAAAAGTAGTAAAAGCTTTGTTAAAAGAGGTAATCCTGAGATTTGGAATACCTTTGGTGTTATAAATGAAGATACAACTCAATCTGAATTTAGTAATATTTATAAAAGGCAAGTAAACAGCGCTGGGTGTGCGGGGAGTCTATGCACTACCAACAAGCACACACTAACATCGAACTTTCTAAATATACAGAACATTGCTTTTACGTATTCATAAGAAACCCGAGTATGCCTATACCTATGTACAATCAGAAAAGGTATCAATTGAAACATAAACATGGCAAAGTTTTCCGAATTCTGGCAAGTGTTTAACAAACAATCCTTTAAGTCTATTACTATTAATATACATGACTGGGGGAGCATAGTTGGAGTTGGTAATCCTGGTTGAAGTGCTCCCATGTCTTCCATGACTTCATTAATTTTTCTCAGATCATATAACAGTCTCCATTTTCCATTCCTTTTCTTGATTACAAACACCGGAGAATTCCAGGGCTAGTCGTGGGAACGATATGTCTCACTTTAAGTTGTTAAGCAACTCGGCCTTCAGGCCTTATGTATCCTATTCTTCCTGGATCAAAGGGAAACATATCCATCTCCTTTTCAAGGCCAATAGGGCCTGGATCAAAAGGCACGTTCAGGTCACCAGGGGGTGTAACAGCAAAGGCCTGTGATGGCAGTAGCGGCAGGGGGACCAGTGGTGTAGCAGAAGGATCGGTGGACAACATATATCACATTTGGGAATGTCATCAGACAGAGGTCCACAATTAACAGCCAAGATAGTTACTGAGATAATCAGACTATTAGGTATTAGTTGGGATCTGCATACCCCCCCCTCCCCCCCAGGCCCCAGTCTTGTGTCAGAGTAGAAAGAATGAATCAGTCTTTCAAGATTCATGTGATATATGGAGTAGTAATTCATGTCAAGAAGATGGTTGATATTAATAAAGAAGGGGGAGATGTGGGAGTGTGGCCATGGGGGGTCAGCAAGCCCCATGGTTGATGAGAACATCAGGAATGTAAGAGTTTAGAGGGAACAAAGGGTACATTGTTTAGAGGGAAGGAACGTGGTACTGAGATATGCTTACAACGATAAGAAAGCTTAACAGGCGACCTTGTAAAATGTAGACAACCAGAATCCTTAGAGCAATTAGACGGAAATCACTGTGTAAGAAAAATTACCACCTCAAAGAGTATAAAAGTCAAAAGAAATTTGAAATTTAACAGGCTGGCAACTGAAAGCCATCTATTGTCTGTGAAGCACCAGATAGATTGTGAACCTGGATTACCCAGTCAATGGGGAAACAGGGGAGGGTCCTGTTCCTCAAAAGAAAAAAAAAAAAAAGTATATAAACTGTGTTATGGAACTAGTAGACGCGCTCTCCTGCTTGTGGAGCGAATATTGAGAATATTGAGAAAATATTGAGAATTTTGCTTTTCATGATACTGTCAGTACTAACACTAACTGTGTCCCCTCTTAGGAGAACTCCTCCCTGCTCCTTACCAACAGAGAGGTTAGGAGTTTTAAGAAGGAGATGAAGTCTTTAACTGAGGACCCCAACAGCCTAGCTGAACTACTAAACCAGTTCCTAGGACCTAACTTATACTCTTGGGGGGGGAATTATGTCTATAAGTATGTTGTTTACAAGGAAAGAGATGGGAATGATCAGGAGGAGTGCTGCTACACAAAAATGGCAAAGAGGCCTGAAGGTGAGTGTCAGGAAGGGAGATGGGAGGGAAAGGCAGAGAGTGAAACTAATGGTACTGACAGTGTAGCTGGTGGTGAGGCAGAGGGTTGGAGAAAGAGGAAGAAAATCTTCAGGGGGAGTCAGGGCCAGGATGGAAAGGAGAGGAAGAGAGATGAAGGAATGGCAGGCAAAGAAGGCTGCCTGTGTTGTGGCCTGAATCCTAGCAGGGACAGGCTTTGATAAGATGTTTTAAGTGTGGCCAGGCTGGCCACTTCAAATAGGAATATCCGGAGTGAAATAAGGAAGAGAGAAGGAAAATGGGATGAAATACGGTATAGAGCATCCTGGAGGGAGAAAGGTATGGAATTAAGTTGGCCAATGACTGAGACTTTGGTGAAAGTACAGGCTGGAGAAAGATAGGAAGTGTTGGGAAACTGACCAAATACCACAGCAAATACACCAAGGCATCTAAACTGTTAGTTACTTAGATAATGCTCCCGCCTTTTTTCTTGTCACACTCAAAGCATTTAAGAGCAAAAATAGGATCACAAGATACACTGCCAGGCCCATATATTGGGCACCACCAATCAACACTTGGATAAAACAGCACTTCTTTTCGGCCTGTCACGCACTTCGCTCATCTCCGGCCGCTCCCCTCACAGAGAACACGGAACCGCGGATCGGAACTCCGCACTCGCTTCGCAGCGACGCTGCGTCTCACTCCCACAGCACAATCATGCAATCACACAGAGAGGCCTCTAGCACATCTCATTCATACCACAAGAATATAATTTAGAATGATAACCAACCAAACGAGTATTGTCTCTGACTGTGTTCTTCGTGGAGTGACTCATTCCACTTGGTTTCAAACCCTTACACTTACACAAATGCTTTCAACACAAAATACCTGGACGTTTAAGAATAAGACATACAATTATTAACACTCCAGTTAGTATCCCTCCAGCAGCTGAAAACATACCGCTTGTCCGCAGCTTCAGGAGGCCTTTGTCTGCTCCTGCAGTGAGCAGCCGAGAGTGGAGTCCCCTCCGAGCAAAACACTCAGGGTGCACCTAGGGGCGTCCGCTAATCATTATTCCTAATGGACTTTCTGGTGGTATGTCTGGTAATTTGCTCCCTTTCTTCTGGTCCTTGGTCTTCAATTCTGTCTGAACCATCTAGGAATTTCACTATGGCAATTCCCACAGCCCTTGGTTACCTTAGTAAGAGTGTCTTGCAGGGGGTTTAGGACCTATCACCCACCCACAAATCCTATAGGAATCGCTTCGGTCCTTCACCGGCCAAGTCCCTCGCGGGAGACTGGAGCCGCGGTTAGAAGACCTCCACACTCGCTTCGGAACTAAGTTCCGTCTCAGTCACACTCTCACACACACAGGAAACCGAATCCCACCCAACCGAACGGTACACGCCTTAAACGCTTACGACTCCATCGTCTTCGTTCGGATCTTCGCGTGCAGAATTACGGGCAAAATACAGTGCTGCAGCCGGCAAGGGAGCTCATAACAAAATCAAGTTCTTTGCTTACCTTTATTCAGGTTCAAGATGGCATTAGTCCCGACCTGACTCGAACAGGAGCCACCAAATGGTGGGGCGCCTCTCCTAGATCAAATCAGAATTCAGGAAGCAAAGCCATCCCGGACGAGCACCCAACTGTTATAAATGACTGAGTCCCAAATAGGGTTACAATCAAAGTTTACAATTTATTAAAGGAATAGAGGTAAGCAAACAGCGCTGGGTGCACTGGGAGTCTCTGCTCCACCAAGACGCACACCTCACCCCCGCCAGAGTCCCTGTTTTTATAGCTTGGTTGTTCTGGGTGTACGTGGCATATCCTGGTATGTCCTGTGGTTGCGCGTTCTGTTGTTAGGGGGTAGCCTTGGACCTCCTGGTGGTCATGACGATGAAGGCCGTAGTCTTCCTCTGCGTTGCAGGTTGCAATCTTGCTGAGCAAGCACTATACATGTTCTTATCAGGATGGGCAGATGGAGACTTTCCAGCTATATAGGGTTGTCACAGCCCCCTAAAGCTTCCCCACCAGTTTGATTAACAAACCTATTTTACAATATTTATTACACATTTATCCAATGAATATGAAGATAACTGATGATTATGATTATATTATGCAAATGTATGTTTCTGAATAGTATAAATGTTTGTTGTGTAAACAAATCCGTGTTCTCTGTGAGGGAGCGGCCGGAGACGAACAAAGTGCATGACAGACCGAAAAGAAGTGCTGTTTTATCCAAGTGTTGATTGGTGGTGCCCAATATATGGGCCTGGCAGTGTATCTTGTGATCCTATTTTTGCTCTTAAATGCTTTGAGTGTGACAAGAAAAAGGCGGGAGCATTATCTAAGTAACTAACAGTTGAGAAGTGTCGGTGTATTTGCTGCGGTGATTAACTGTACTGTACAGTGACGTACTGTAGAAGGGGATAAAGTTCCTGTAGTGCACGTAAGAAACATGCTGGGTAAGACAGTCTGGGCTATTCCTGCCTCAGAAATAGGCAAACCCATTTGTGGGATTTCTTTTACTCAGGGACCTGGATGCATTTGGTGGGTAATGTAAAAGAACAGAGAGGTCCGGTGTGTACCTCCAGGGGATTTAATACTGGGTGAGAATAGCCCATGAGTTGAATTGTATCATGTTAATTATTATATAATATTGTATGTCATCACTACCATGGTTGCTATATGTCAATGTCTTATTGATGATATCACAGTAACAGCCATGCAGAAAATAACGAATGAATTTTGATAGAAATGGACAAGGACAGAGATGTGATGGAACGAGAACAGGCTTCAATGTGTGACAATCCAACATCACACACTTAAACCAACCAAAGGGATATTCCATACCGTACGATGTCACACTCAGCAATAAAAGGTGGAAACAGGAAGAAGAGGGGAAGGCTGGGCTCTCCTTGTGAAAACGTCGGTCTTCCTCCCGAACACCGGCTACGCGCGTTGAGGCCCTGCTTCAAGGACGTGGTCAAGCTTTGCTCATTTGTGGGAAGTAGAGAGTAATTTCTTTCCTCTGCACTTCCACATAGCCTTTATTTGTTTTATTTGTTTGCTTTCCTCCCTTTTTTCCCTTTCCCCCTCCCTTTTTCCTTTTCCCATTTTTTTCCCTTTAGTTAAATTGTTTAGTTCATAATAATCTTTCCATTATTATTATTATTATTTCCCTTTAATCAAATTATCCTCATCTCAACCTGTGAGTTGTTCTTTCCTTTACTTCTTCCCCTCCTTATCTAAGGAGGGGGAGAGAGAGCGATTGTGGTGTTTAGCTGCCTAGCATGGTAAAACCACCACAGTCCTTTTTGGTGCCCAACGTGGGGCTCGAAGGGTTGAGATAACAATAGAATTGATTAAAATGCTTACAACTAACACGCTTACTTGCTAGTCACCATGTTTAGTGTCCTGTTAATATTGGCTTGTTTGATCATATGTCATGCAATCTGTGTCATGTTCTCCTTTCTCCTCTAAATTTGATCCGAGAATGTGCTACAATCTGTGTTCGTGTTTGTTTGTTTTTTTTAATTCCCTGTGCTGCCAAGCACTGGCCTCGAGTTTAATCTGGCATTCAGGCTCTGCACTGTTATCATTTGGGTCTCATGGAAACTATCTTTTAGAGAATATTCAGAATTGCACTGCCTTCCTTTCCTCATCTAGATGTCAGTTTATGAATAATATCAGGAATGGTACCTCGTCCTTTCACAGTGGGCTAATTACAACAGTTTTTGAGTATTTTGAATATCCATGTATAACCCATATATTGCTATTTCTAATTCTGAATAACGGGTTTCCTCTTCTCTCTAAGATCAGTTGATTGTTTAGAAAGCTTACCCGGGAATCTGTCCTGAAACAGTCTGATGGCAGGTGGCAAGGTGTGTGGGAGGATATAGGCAGGTACCTGTCACGGGTGTCTCCTCCAATAGTTTTGAACTTCACCCCTGAACAAGTGCAAAATCCTAAAAACCTGATGGATTGTTTGAGAGTTGTATGTCCTGACCCTGATAATGCCGGAGAACGACAGCTTGCAGCATTGTGCTGGGTCCTGGCTTACTCCTATCAAACACTGTTTAACATCATCCATCACCTTGAAGAGAGGAAGGAAGTTTCTGAGTCTGATGACCAGATAACACATGCTGTGGCTGACCCAGAGGACCAACCAGCTATGGTATCAGTCGCCCCCATAGGCAAGGCAAAGCAATGGAAACGGAAGTCAGCTCATTTAGTAAGGGAAGAAGCCTCTCCTAAGGAGGAGGGAGAAGGGGAAATGGCAGGCACCTCTAAAGCAGAGCCATCGCAAAAACAGCAGGAAGAAGAGATGGAAATCATAAAGGAATCAGAAACCACTCGATCCCTATCCCTGAGTGAGTTGCGAGAAATACGAAAGGATTATGGTCGACGCCCAGGTGAACACATCCTCACAATACTACCTTATAATTAATGTTAATGCCCCCTAAAGCTTCCCCACCGGTTTGATTAACAAACCTATTTTACAATATTTATTACACATTTATCCAATGAATATGAAGATAACTGATGATTATATTATGCAAATGTATGTTTCTGAATAGTATAAATGTTTGTTGTGTAAACAAATCGAATGAAGCTAGATTTGGGCAGACATGCCCCTAACTTCCGGCGCCCAATAAAAGCACCTTAATATAATCGCTTTGTGGTTAAGTGTCTTTGCAAATGCTAACATTTTGGCGACCCAGATGGGACCTCATGGGCATTGCTGAGGCGGCTCGCGAACTGATCATGCTCCAGCCGGCACCGAGGAGTTTCTCAGGGAGCCATCGGCCGCGACCGACCCCCCTGCTCACAACGTACCTCTGGAAGGGTAAGAGAAAAGGTGCTTTCTGGTAATCGGTACCGATCTGGTCTGGGAGCCTGCCGGTCAGACACGGCGAAAGCTACGCACAGCTGGGCTAGGGAATTCCCGGGGTAAGCCTAGGCGTCATCTGTAAAGCTGCAGGTTCAGCATCAGCGGTCTGGTTTGGTGAAAGGTTATAGCTATAACAAATGGAAAAACTTAAAGGTGGCAATACTCCCGTACCACGATCTTCCCCTTTGGGCTGTTTACTAGCACGCTGGAAGGAGGGGGGCTTTGGACAGGAGTTACGAAAAGGTAAACTAGTTGATTACTGTAACGTTTGGTGGCCACAGTATGAACTAGAAGATCAAGAGAGTTGGCCAGAAAATGGAACCTTGCAATACAATACTATCTTATAATTAATGTTATTTTGTAAGCAAGAAGGCAAGTGGGATGAGATTCCATATGTAGTGCTATTTTTCTATTTGCGAGATAAGCCTGAGTGGCAACGCGCTTTCAGGATAATGGTGGCTAAAATAACTGTTGATGAGCAATGTAAAGCATGCACAGGAGAAAAGCGCTGTATAGGGCATCAAGTGTAGAGATGATAGGTATTAAAAATGGGATGATGGAAATATAGATTTAGAAGTAGCATCATCAGCCCCATTAGAACAAGGGCAGGCTGTCAGGGAAGAAAGCGAGGATAGCGAGGGGGAGGAGGGAGAAGAAAAAGGAGCGGTAGCTTCGGCTACCCCGGTATCGTATTGAACCCGACGACGAGGCCAGAAAGATGCTGCCGAATGCATGATAAGAGAGAAAGACGGAATAAGACAAAAGAAAAACATAATTGCTCCACTTAGACAAAGAGTAGGGACAGAAGGGCCAGTATATGTTAAAGTACCGTTTACTCCAGGAGACCTAGTAATTTGGAAACAAGCAGCAGGAACATATCGGGAAAACCCAGTTAAAGTAGCTAGGGTAATGAAAGTGATAATTAAAACCCAGAATCCGGACTGGGATGATCTTCAAGTAATATTAGATACATTAATGGATTCAACAGAAAAAGATATGCTATTAAGGGCAGCTAGAGAAAGAGCAAGAGAGGATATCCGAAATGGATTAGTCCTGGGAAACATAGATCAGAACTTCCCGATGGAAGACCCACAATGGGACTATAACACAGGGGAAGGTATGAGGAGATTGAAAAGGTATCAGGATTAGGTCCAAATAGGGGTGCGGAGTGCCATGCCCAAAACTATAAATTGGTCCAAATTGTTTAATGTTAGGCAGGAGAAAACCGAATCTCCCTCCGCATTTTTGGAAAGGCTTAAGGAAACCACAAAGAAACATACTGACCTAGCTATAGAAACAGAACAAGCTAAAGCACAGTTAGCTCTTATCTTTTAGGACAATCACAGGAGGATATTCAGAAGAAATTACAGAAACTGGAAGGAGGAGACCTGAGAAATATGGATAGGATGTTAGAAATAGCTTGGAAAGTATACAACAATAGAGAAAAAGGATCCACTAGGAGGCAGCAACAGAATCTGTTAGCAGTAATTCAAGGTAGAGGAAACCAAGGATTCAGAGGGAGAGGAAGAGGATTTGCTAGAGGATAGGGAGTTAGTATGGGAAGGGATCGCGAAGATTTTAGTGGAAATCCAGGAGGAAGATTAGGATTGAATCAGTGTGCTTATTGTAAAAAGGAAGGTTGTTGGAAAAATGAGTGCCCGTTTAGAAGAGACCAATTCTTGGGAAATTCATTTCAGAATCAGGAGGCTGTTAAGGCAATGGTGCTAGGAGATTTTAGTAGCTGACTAGATACAGAACATAAAGCAGCCAAAGAACCTTTAGTAAAGATTCAATTAGGGGATAAGGAAGTAAGGTTCTTGATAGATACAGGAGCAACATATTCAGTGTTAAATAGTTTAAAAGGACAATTAGGAACTAAGACAACTGCAATAATTGGAGCCACAGGGAAGGAGGAGGAACGGACATTCTTACAACCCCTTGATTTGCGTTTTGGAGGTAAGGAACTAACTCATGAATTTTTGGATGTACCAGAATGCCCGATTTCACTCTTGGGATGGGATCTTTTAGCTAAATTAGATGCAATAATAACCTTTGAGGATAGAGAATTAATAATGAAGGTACCTGAGTCCAAAATAGGACAAATCCTGATGATCAAAGATAAACGCTTTGTTAATGTTCCAAGAGAGGTAGAAAATGCAGTTATACCAATAGTATGGGAAACAGATGTACCAGGGAAGTCAAAACTGGCACAACCGGTAAAGGTGGAATTAAAGGAAGGAGCCAAACCTGTTCGAATCAAACAATATCCACTTAAGATAGAAGCTAGGCAGGGGATAGTGAAAATTATTGACAAATTTCTTAAATATCAGATTTTGGAAGAATGTAAATCGGAATATAATACTCCAATTTTTTCCAGTAAAGAAGCTGAATGGCGAATATAGATTGATACAAGATCTTAGAGCAATAAATGAAATAACAAAGGACATTCACCCGGTAGTAGCTAATCCTTACACATTGTTAACATCTGTGAGAGAGAAATATAAATGGTTTACTGTGACAGATTTAAAGGATGCCTTCTTTTGTATACCTCTTAATAAAGATAGTAGAAAATTATTTGCCTTTGAATGGGAAAACCCACAGAGTGGACAAAAGACACAATTAACTTGGACAAGACTTCCACAAGGCTTCAAGAATAGTCCGACCCTCTTCGGAAGCCAGCTGGCCAAGGAACTGGAGGTCTGGACAATGCAAGGACAATTACAAGTACCCAGAAGTCAGTATTTGTTGTTACAATGCGTAGATGATATTTTGATTGCCACAGAGAATGAATCGCTCTGCACCCAAATAACCATCGAGATTTTAAATCATTTAGGAATGGGTGGCTATAAAGTTTCAAAAGAAAAAGCACAAATAGTTTGTTCAACTGTAACATATTTGGGGTGTAAGATTTCTCAGGGACAAAGAAGTCTGGGCATCAACAGGATAAAAGCTATATGCGCTATCCCGGAACTTCAAAATCTCCATGAGCTAAGGGCCGCCTTAGAATGGCTGGGTTGTGCAGACTATAGATAATGGATTACGGACTCATAGCTAAGCCCCTTTATGAAGCTCAGAAGGCACAGAATTTTATTTGAGGAAAAATACAGAAAGAAGCTTTTAAGAAACTTAAAGACACTCTAATGAAGTTACCAGCTTTGGGTCTACCAGATTTATCAAAATATTTCCAGTTATTTGTACGTGAAAGTCAACAACTAGCATTAGGGGTACTAACTCAGCGACTGGGAAGCTGGAAAAGACCTGTGGGATACTTTTCCGAACAGTTGGATGCTGTAAGTGCAGGATGGCCCTCATGTTTGCGGGCAGTAGCAACAACATTTCTCTTAATCCAGGAAGCAAGAAAACTTACCTTGGGAAAACATATTGAAGTTTTTGTACCACATATGGTAACAACCATTTTAGAGCAAAAGGGGGGCCACCCAGCTGGATGATGAAATATCAGGCAATACTAACTGAACAAGATGATGTAACCTTGAAAACGACTAACCTGTTAAATCCAGCAGTATTTCTAGGAACTGTTCCAGATGAAGGACCATTGGAACACAATTGTGTGGAAATAATTGAACATACTCATGCCAGCCACGAAGATTTGAAGGACGTACCCCTTGAAAGGTATGACCGGGAACTTTTTACTGATGGTAGTAGTTGTGTGGAGAATGGAACACGATATGCAGGGTACGCAGTAACAACCTTGAAAACAGTAATCAAAGCAAAACCTTTACCACCTGGAACATCGGCACAGCGAGCGGAACTGATAGCTGTAACTCGAGCACTGGAACTGAGTAAAGGGAAGATGGTAAATATTTGGACCGATTCAAAGTATGCCTTTGGAGTGTTCCACGTTCACGGAGCATTATGGAAAGAAAGAGGGTTGTTGCCCTCACAAGGGACCGATATAAGATATCAAGAGCAGAGGTGTTAAATTTGATAAATGAGGTACAAAAACCAAAACAAGTGGCTATTATGCACTGTAAAGCCCATCAAGGAGGAACCTTGAAGATATCAGAAGGGAATCGGTTGGCAGATCGAGCAGCTCAACAAATTGCTTGGAAGGTGTAGAATGTACCTAGCTTTGGTACCACTTAAGGTAGGCCCCACTCGTCTTAATCTTCCCAAGGAACCAAGGTATTCGCCAGAGGATGAGAAATTAGCTAATCTCCTAAAGGCCCAAAAGAACTCTGATGGATGGTATGTAACCGCTACGGGCCAGGTAGTAATACCCCCCTTGGTGATGTGAGAAATACTTCAGACAAGACATAATGAGTGTCACTGGGGCGCAGAGGCAAAGGTAATATTTTTAAAACGTAGCATTATCTCTACACATTTGTTAACAATGGCAAAATCAGTAATGTTGAAGTGTGAGATTTGTCTGAAAAATAATCCAGTAGCAAGAAAACATGCTGAAATGGGAAGAGTCAGAATAGGAATAGAACCGGGAGATTACTGGCAAGTTGATTTTGTAGAGTTACCTAGGACTAGGGGATATAGGTATCTGTTAGTAGAGGTTGATACCTTTTCTGGATGGCCAGAAACCCTTCCCTGTTGCACCAATCAAGCTAAAGAGACAGTAAAGTGGCTATTGCGGGAAATTATTCCGAGGTTTGGGGTACCATTAGGAATAGCCTTGGATAGGGGACCGCACTTTATTGCATCTGTGGTTAAAGACGTAAACTGGCTATTAGGAATTTCTTGGAATTTACATACTACATGGAGACCCTAATCTAGTGAACAGGTAGAGAGGATGAACCAAACACTAAAGGGACCGATTAGTAAAATCTGCCAGGAAGCCAAAATACAATAGTCACAAGCTTTGCCTATAGCTTTATTGAGAATAAGGATAAAGCCAAGGAGTGGAATGTCAGTAAGCCCATACAAAATTATGTATGGAAAGCCTTATGAATCCCCAGAACCAAATCCTAATATGCATTAGGATTCTATTCCTACATTGGATGTAGGAATAGAAGGTATTTTGAGCAAGTTTGCTGATGACACCAAACTTGGAGGAGCTGTGGACTCGAATGAGGGTGGAAAGGCCCTGCAGAGGGATCTGGATAGGTTGGAGAGCTGGGCGATCACCAACCGCATGAAGTTCAATAAGAACAAGTGCCGGGCCCTGCACCTGGGACGGGGAAACCCTGGCTGCACGTACAGACTGGGCGATGAGACGCTGGAGAGCAGCCTAGAAGAGAGGGATCTGGGGGTCGTGGTAGACAGCAAGTTGAATATGAGCCAGCAGTGTGCCCTGGCAGCCAGGAGGGCCAACCGTGTCCTGGGGTGCATCAAGCACGGCATCGCTAGTAGGTCAAGGGAGGTGATTGTCCTGCTCTACTCTGCGCTGGTGCGGCCTCACCTCGAGTACTGTGTGCAGTTCTGGGCACCACAGTATAAAAAGGACATGAAACTGTTGGAGAGTGTCCAGAGGAGGGCTACGAAGATGGTGAAAGGCCTGGAGGGGAAGACGTACGAGGAACGGCTGAGGGCACTGGGCCTGTTCAGCCTGGAGAAGAGGAGGCTGAGGGGAGACCTCATCGCAGTCTACAACTTCCTCGTAAGGGGGTGTCGAGAGGCAGGAGACCTTTTCTCCATTAACACCAGTGACAGGACCCGCGGGAACGGGGTTAAGCTGAGGCAGGGGAAATTTAGGCTTGACATCAGGAGGGGGTTCTTCACAGAGAGGGTGGTTGCACACTGGAACAGGCTCCCCAAGGAAGTGGTCACTGCACCGAGCCTGTCTGAATTTAAGAAGAGATTGGACTGTGCACTTAGTCACATGGTCTGAACTTTTGGGTAGACCTGTGCGGTGTCAAGAGTTGGACTTGATGATCCTTAAGGGTCCCTTCCAGCTCAGGATATTCTATGATTCTATAAAAAAAAAAAAAAAAAAAAAAAAAAAAAAAAAAAAAAAAAAAAAAAAAAAACAGGTTACTATAATTAGCTTCCGGGATCCAAACACTCCTACTGGAGTATGCGCATCAGTCTCTGGTGCTCCCTCTGAAGGTCTTTCATGCTGAAGGATCATAGTCTTCCTCTCAAGCTTTTTTTCTTGTCCTTCCCCTTTGTACTCCTTGGCAGCATGTCAAAAGCTTACACAGCGTTCCCTGCAAGTTTTGTCTTCTAGCCGTCCTTCAGCTTCTTTCTTCTCCTTAATCTCCTGGCCACCTGGCCAGATATCAGGAGCTTGCATAGTGTCCCATTCAGAAGCCATAACAGCCACTAGTTGTTAGCAGTTGTTCTGAAACCCCCAGACATCAGAGACTTCAAAGAAAGAACATACAAACACAAATAGCTCTCTTATTGACACTTCATGAGTAGTTAAAACATTCCTCACAGGCCATTCACAGGGACACTCCAGTCACACCTATAGCAGTGCTAAATCAACCACAAAGAAGGCAAAAAGGCTGTAACTGTTAGGAATAAGAGTTCGGAATAAAAAAGCAAATAGGCTCATGGATTTGAGGAATATTTCTGAAGATTTGATAAATTGACTATAATGAGAGGGAGACTGGGACACTGGGAAGAAAGGGAAGAAACCACATATGTGGAAGAATTAAATTACCAGTGCAGGACCCAGAGACAGACAGAACTGCTCTCTAGTGACACAAATTGTTAAAACATTCCTTTGCAAGGTACAAGAACTATATACATTAACCATTCTGTTTTTCTTAGACTTGTGGTTATACAAGGGTATGTAAGACAGAAGGTCACATTCATCATACCATGCGGCCCTAGCACTGTTCCATACTGACACGAATCAGATGAACATATCTCACAAAACCCATAAATAATTATGTTGCCAGTCCAGGTCCACCTGAGCCACTTCAGTCTTAGCAGCCTGATCCACCTGCTGGTTGTTTTGATGTTCTTCAGTAGCCCGATTCTTGGGCACATGAGCATCTACATGGTATACCTTTACAGCCAGGTTCTCTATCCGAGCAGCAATATCTTGACACAATGCAGCAGCCCAGATGGGTTTGCAACTGCACTGCCAGTTGTTTTGCTTCCATTGCTGTAACCATCCCCACAGGGTATTTGCTACCATCCATGAATCAGTATAGAGGTAGAGGACTGGCCACTTTTCTCGTTCAGCAATATCTAAAGCCAGATGGATGGCCTTCACTTCTGCAAACTGACTCGATTCACCTTCTCCCTCAGCAGCTTCTGCAACTCGTCATGTAGGACTCCGTACAGCAGCTTTCCATCTCCGATGCTTTCCCACGATATGACAGGACCCATCAGTGAACAGGGCATATTGCTTCTCATTTTCTGGTAGCTTGTTATACAGTGGGGCTTCTTCAGCATGGGCCACCTTCTCCTCCAGTGATATCCCAAAGTATTTGCCTTCTGGCCAGTCCATAATCACTTCCAATATTCCTGGGTGACTGGGGTTTCCTATTCAAGTCTGTTTTGCAATCAACATGAGCCACTTACTCCATGTAGCATCAGTTGCATGATGTGTAGAGGGGACCATTCCTTTGAAACATCCAGCCTAGTACCTGCAGTCAGGGTGCCAGGAGGATCTGCGCTTCAGTACCGACCACTTCCAAAGCAGATCAAACTCCTTCATATGCTGCCAATATCTCCTTTTCAGTTGGAGTATAGCGGGCCTCAGATCCTCTGTATCCCTGACTCCAAAACCCCAGGGGCCGACCTCGAGTTTCCCCAGGTTCTTTCTGCCAGAGGCTCCAGGTGGGGTCGTTCTCCCCAGCTGCAGTGTAGAGCACATTCTTTACATCTGGTCCTGTTCGAACTGGCCCAAGGGCTACTGCATGAACTATTTCCTGCTTAATTTGTTCAAAGGCTTGTTGTTTCTCAGGGCCCCATTCGAAATCATTCTTCTTACGGGTTACTTGGTAGAGCGGGTTTACAATCAGACTGTAATTTGGGATGTGCATTCTCCAAAACCCCACAACACCTAGGAAAGTCTGTGTTTCTTTTTTTCTAGTTGGTGGAGACATAGCTGTTATTTTGTTGATCACATCCATTGGGATTTGACGACGTCCATCTTGCCATTTTATTCCTAAAAACTGGATCTCTCGTGCAGGTCCTTTGACTTTATTTTGTTTTATGGCAAAACCGGCTTTCAGAAGGATTTGGACTATTTTCTTCCCTTTCTCGAAAACTTCCTCTGCTGTGTCACCCCACACAATAATGTCATCGATGTACTGCAGGTGTTCAGGAGCTCCCCCCCTGCTCCAGCGCAGACTGGATCAGTCCATGGCAAAAGGTAGGGCTGTGTTTCCACCCCTGGGGCAGCCAATTCCAGGTATATTGGACTCCCCTCCAAGAGAAAGCAAACTGTGGCCTGCACTCTGCTGCTAGAGGGATGGAGAGAAATGCATTAGCGATGTCAATTGTGGCATACCACTTAGCTGCCTTTGATTCCGGTTTGTACTGGAGTTCCAGCATGTCCGGTACTGCAGCACTCAGTGGTGGCGTGACTTCATTCAGGCCGCGATAGTCCACTGTTAGTCTCCGCTCACCATTAGACTTTCACACTGGCCCTATGGGACTATTAAAAGTCTTGCTGATCACTCCTTGGCTCTCCAATTGATGAATTAGCTCCCAATTACAAATTACATAATTAAATGCCAAATTAGCTCTCCAACTGATGAATTAGAAACCCAAGTATTTCCATATTGATCTTGCAGAAATGTATCTGGAGTATGTGCTTGTAGTGCAAGACAACAAAGTGTTATGAACCAGCCTGTGATAAGGGAGGAAAAAACAGGAGTGTCATCTCCTTCTAGTAATACATACACCATTGCTCCAGCTCCTTCAGTGAATATTACTCTGGGCATGGTAACTTGAGATGGGGTGATGGCCCAGACAGACAGAAGAGCTATGGCTTCCAATTTTTGAGAATGAAAGTAAATTTGATGTTGGATTTGCAACACCAATAACGTGATTTCAGTGCTACCTATCCTAGATAAGACACAACTATTAATTTAAGATAGCTGACATACAAGAACTTAAGAATCTGATATTAACAGAGGATGTAAAATACGGGAAGAATTTAGAGTAGCTATACCGCAGAGAGGTAAAGAGGAACCATACTGCATTCTCAGGGGCTATTATATTAATTTTCACAACTAGAATAATATGTTGCCATCCAACCACACAATAGGTCAGTGTAAAAACTTGATTTCCCAAGTGGTTAATATCTTTGGGAAAGACCATGCAGAGGAATTTCAACCCTCGATATTATCTAAACTGCAGGAGTTATGATATAATCATAAGATGGGTGATTATGAATATTCCAGTTGTTTAACAAAAAGCAAAACAAAACCCTGCTTCAGTAACACGTGAACTCCAATGCCGTAAAGTTTTAGTACTGGTTAACTTTTGAAACTGTTCCTTGAACATTCCATTCATTCTCTAAACCAAGCCATCAATTTGGGGATTAAATACAATGAGGAATATCCAATCTATTCCTAGTCCCTGAGCCCAACCATGGACATTTCACAACCTACAGTGGAAATAAGCTCCCTAAATAACGGCTGGTCAGCACCGCAGGGGGAATCTTGGCCCTGCACAGCTCAAAAACTGCGAGGGGAAACGAGCTATATTATTTCAAGTAGAACACTGGTTGTTGTTATTGCTTTTTTTTTTTTTCCTCTTTTTTTTTTCCCCACTCAGTCACAGAAGCTAAATTACTCTCAGGGGTTTAATACCCCATTAAAACTACAGGCAATATGGTGTCCAAGCTACGACCTATTCAGAAGTTGTTCCACAACCTTCCCTACAGGGAAACACTTCTATCTTCGTATCCCAGGTTCAAGAGGAACCTGGACAGGCTGGAGAACTGAGCCCATGAGAACATAATGAGGTTCGACAAGGCCAAGTGCAAGGCGTTGACCTTGGGCTGGGGCAATCCTAGGTATCTCTATAGGCTGGGAGAAGAAGAACTTCAGAGCAGCCCCGCGGAGAAGGGCTTGGGGGTCCTGACGGACGAGAAGCTGGACGTGAGCCAGCAGCGCACGCTTGCAGCCCGGAAGGCCAACTAAGTCCTGGACTGCATTAAAAACGGGGTGGCCAGCAGGGAGAGGGAGGTGATTCTCCCCCTCTACCCTGCTCTTGGGAGACCCCACCCGGAATACTGCGTGCAGGCCTGGGGCCCCCAGCACAAGAAGGATGTGGAGCTCTTGGAAAGGTCAGTCTCACCTCTGTCCCTGGAAAGCTGTTGGAACAGCTTGTTCCGGATGCCATCTCCAAGCCACTGGAAGAGAAGAAAGTTACGAGGAGTAGTCAGCATGGATTCACCAAGGGGAAATCGTGCTCGACCAACCTCGTAGCCTTCTATGATGGCATCACCAGCTGGGTTGATGGAGGGAGAGCAGTGGACGTCATCTACCTTGACTTTAGCAAGGCTTTTGACACTGTCTCCCACGACACCCTGCTAGCAAAGCTGAGAAGGCGTGGGATAGACAAGTGGACGGTAAGGCGGGTTGAGAACTGGCTGACTGGCCGAGCTCAGAGGGTGGCGATCGGCGGCGCAGAGTCCGGCTGGAGATCTGTGACTAGCGGTGTTCCCCAGGGGTCGGTGCTGGGTCCGGTCTTGTTCAACATCTTCATCGACGACCTTGATGAGCGAACAGTGTCCACCCTCCGCAAGTACGCCCATGATACAAAGCTGGGAGGAGTGGCCGACACGCCAGAAGGCTGTGCTGCCATTCAGCGAGACCTGGGTGGGAAGAAACCAAATGAAGTTTAACAAGAGCAAGTGTAGAGTCCTGCACCTGGGAAGGAACAACCGCATGTATCAGTACAGGCTGGGGGATGACCTGCTGGAGAGGAGCTCTGCGGAGAAGGACCTGCGGGTCCTGGTGGACGACAGGTTGACCACGAGCCAGCAGTGCGCCCTGGTGGCCAAGAAGGCCAATGGGATCCTGGCGTGCATTAAAAGGAGCGTGGCCAGCAGGTCAAGGGAGGTGATCCTCCCCCTCTACTCTGCCCTGGGCAGGCCTCACCTGGAGTACTGTGTCCAGTTCTGGGCTCCCCGGTACAAAAAAAGACAAGGATCTCCTGGAAAGAGTCCAGCGGAGGGCAACAAAGATGATACGGGGCCTGGAGCATCTTCCCTATGAGCAAAGACTGAGAGACCTGGGTCTGTTCAGCCTGGAGAAGAGAAGACTGAGAGGGGATCTTATCAATGTTTACAAATACCTTCAGCGTGGGAGACAGTGGGATTTCGCCACCCTCTTTGCAGTGGTTAGTGGGGATAGGACAAGGGGCAACGGCCTGTACTGGGTCTGGCTGGGATGTTAACTTTCCCTGCAGCAGCCCATACAGTGCTGTGCTCTGCACTTGTAGCTAGAACAGCAGTGGTATCACACCAGTGTTGCGTCTACTGCCGAGCAGCGCTGGCACAGCATCAGGACTCTCTCTAACCCTCCTAGGGGGTGGGCAAAAAAGCGAGAAGACAAACATCACCAGGGCAGCTGACTTCAACCAACCAAAGGGATATTCCATACCGTACGATGTCACACTCAGCAATAAAAGGTGGAAACAGGAAGAAGAGGGGAAGGCTGGGCTCTCCTTGTGAAAACGTCGGTCTTCCTCCCAAACACCGGCTACGCGCGTTGAGGCCCTGCTTCAAGGACGTGGTCAAGCATCGCTCATTTGTGGGAAGTAGAGAGTAATTTCTTTCCTCTGCACTTCCACGTAGCCTTTATTTGTTTTGGTTTTTTCCTTTTTTCCCTTTCCCTTTTTTTCCCCTTTAGTTAAATTGTTTAGTTAATAATAATAATGGTTATTATTATCAAGGAAAGATTATTATTTTTTCCCTTTAATTCAATTATCCTCATCTCAACCCGTGAGTTGTTCTTTCCTTTACTTCTTCCCCTCCTCATCTAAGGAGGGGGAGCGAGAGAGCGGTTGTGGTGTTTAGCTGCCTAGCACGGTAAAGCCACCACAGGAAGTTCCGCACCAATGTGCGAAAGAACAGCTTCACGGTGCGGGTGACGGAGCACTGGAACAGGCTGCCCAGGGAGGTTGTGGAGTCTCCTTCTCTGGAGATGTTCAAGGCCCGTCTGGACGCCTACCTGGGCAGCCTGCTCTAGGGAACCTGCTTTGGCAGGGGGGTTGGACCCGATGATCTCTTGAGGTCCCTTCCAACCCCTACGATTCTGTGATTCTGTATAAACAGGAGTAAAAATACACGCGTTGATAGCGATAGGACAAGGGGGAGTGGTTTTAAACTAAGACAGGGGAGATTTAGGTTAGATATTAGGAGAAAGTTTTTCACTCAGAGGGTGGTGAGGCACCGGAACGGGTTGCCCAGGGAGGTCGTGGATGCCCCATCCCTGGAGGCGTTCAAGGCCAGGCTGGATGCAGCTCTGGGCAGCCTGTTCTAGTGGTTGGCAACCCTGCCCAATCTATGCTTCTATGATATGCTCTTTGAAAGCATACAGGCTAAAAGAAGGGTCAGATTGGTGCCTCGGGGGCAAGTTTCTTCGCCTTCTGCGGTTGCCTAACAGTGCCTCTTAAGCAGAGAGATTACCAGTGGTCTTCCTCCTCTACTGTCTCGGGAATTAAACATCTTTTGTAAAAGAATACAAGCGCTGATAGCATTAGCTAGACCGACCGGGGAACAGTTGAACATGTAAATACTTACTCAAGGTCCACTTGAGCACGTTTCTTTGAGCAGTTCCATCGGCTCTTCTAGGTCAACAAAACAGATCAATGAAAGAGACCAAGGGAAAATACGGAAATAGAACAGTTGGTCAAGTGCCAACTTAAGAAGCTTTCTCTGAAAGGGCAACAGCATCTCCACCTTCACCCACCCCTCCCCCCCCAAAACTAGTTGACTTGCACGACTATTTTCACGTGACCCCACAAACGGCAAATCCTATATTATTTCGAGTAGACCAAGGGCTGTTTCTTGGTTTGGTTTTTATCATTCAGCTTCCTCAAAAGACTTTAGTCATTCACAGCTGCAATCGTTAACCCCGCAAACAGATCCAGTAACAAAGATCATTTCTCCTGCTAACGAATCAAGTTTCTTTATGAGGAACGGAGTCACAAAAATCATCTCATTTAGCAAGTTTCAAACACTAAGAGTATTTAATAGCATTTTAACGTTCCCACGCTCCAGTAAGCCTTGAACGTAATCGCGATTAAACAAGGAGCAGAGCGAAGCCAGAGGTCTAACAAAGCACGAGAGGTGATCGCATTTAAAAGCCTTATGGTGCCTTTACCTAATCCTTCTTCTAGTTACTGAACAACGGACTTCGTTTAGGGGAAAAAAAAAAGACACTAAAAATAAATGCAAAAAAAAATAAAGAGAACGGCAGCCGAGTCTCGAACTTATCAGAAGCCGACTCAAGAATCCCAGAGCCTTCTACATCCTGTGGGAGGAATTCCTTCTCAAAGTTGCGAAAGCCACGAGGAGGACTGAAAAGAAAGCGGTAGCAAAACTCCTAGGGTAGTCAAGAACAGGCTGACAAGCACCTGTCAGAAATCACACCCGGTAGAGCTTGTTCTGCCTCCTCCTCGGGACAGGGGCAGACAACAGACAACGCCTGGAAGCTTTCTTCCAACCTTATTCTTCTCTGGTTCTACATCTGCCAGTCCTCAACACGGCTATTTCGCAATAAAAGCGTGCCCTTTTATTTGGGAGCAGGGGGAAGATAGCAAGGCCTCAAACACACAGCACATCCTAGATCGTCTTAGGAAGACGGAGACCCACAGGACCGCCGAGCGCTTCTAGCTTCGCGTTCCAAATGAATGGGCAAACCACCACCTACACGACACTGTCAACGGACCAAAACATTCTACACACGTGCGCTCCAGGGAGACGCCGTTTTAACTTGCGGAACTATTTCCATCGGTAAGACACGCAAGACAGAGGTGATATCCCCATGCTCCATCTTTATTGTGCAAACGCTGCTCAAAGCTCTTTCTTACCCTCCATAGACAGCCGTCCAAAAAAAATAATAAATCAAACATCAACAGGGGCTAGACTGATGGGCAACATATGAAACCTATTCGGCGGCGACCTGTACGCGTGCAGTGACGCCTGCGGTGCAAAAACCTTAGCCGGGAGGCCGGCCCAACTGACCGCCACCCAGAATACGTAGATGTACACGATAGTCTGAAGGGCCCGAGGGTGGGCATTCACAGCCATCCGGAATCCATTGGTCAGGTCCAGGTTAGCAGCACACTTCTTGCCAACAACCACGAAACGCCCAAGAAGCTGGAAAAAGGAAATAACGTCACCTAACGTGCTGCGCCACGACGCACAGAATGAACGCGAGCGGAGAACCACCCACAGAACACGGTTAGCTAATCCTTCACAATTCAACCGCTGCTCTTTGAATTACCCTCTTGACAGTAACAGACTACAAAACAGTCACAGAAGCTGAATTTGTCTCGGGGCTTAAAGCCCCCGTCATAGCTTCGGGCAACGTAAGCCGCTCTGGCGGAAAATAAAAGCTTCACGGTGCCTTTTCTCTTGCGTGAGCTCACAGAGCCTTGGAACTTGACTTGCATAGCTAACAGCGAAACAAACACCCAAGCGCCGCTCAACCAGCTTTCCCTTTCCTCGCCTCTGACCTGACCAAACCCCAAGCCCTCTTCTGCATATGTGGTGTAAATGCCTGAAGTAACTAGGAAAATAAAACTAACATTCATGTTTTTAAGGAAAAGGTACAGCATTGAAGAGGCTTTCAGGGTAGGGCATAACTGCATTACCTGAGCGTTCCCTAGGCTCCCAACCTTAGATGCTATCGCGCTGGGGAAACTTGGTGTGCTAGCTCTAAGGAACACCACGGAGCGTGGAGTGGAGTCACCACGGCTAGGCTCTGTAATCAGGTGAGGCCTCGATTGTTCTTGTGCACAAAGCTGCACTTTTTGCCACCCTAAGCCAAAGACCTGTCATGTTTTGACAAATGCTGTACCCTAGTGTACTTTTTGCTCATTATAATATCATTATAATACCAAAACACACCTCCATCCCAAAAGCTACCCGCCTCCAAGGTGCGACCACACCTCACTGAGCATGCGCTCTGAATTTCTCGGAGCCTATTACTTTAAACGGAGACGGGAAAACTTTACACCAATCATAACTAAGATATGCTTGACTAGAGCCACTCAAGCTCCACCGAAAAGATAGAAAATAATATAAATTGGCCCAAGAGGGAGGGGATGTTAGGGAAGATACCATCCCGAGAAAATACAACATCCTTAGGACCTCCTGACTCCTGGGATCAGTCAACGGGCTGAGCCTCTCTTCCCCCCCCATTGGGACACCTTTGGGTGAGATCTGAATATTTGCTTATAAATCTCTATAGAGTCTTTGATCCTTTTAACGCGTTTATTTCTAGGCTGCGCACCTGTAACACCTATAACATCTGTAACACTTATAACATCTATAACATCTGTAACACCTACAACACCTATAACACCTGTATAACATCTGTAACACCTATGACACCTGTGTATTTCATGCATACTAGCTTGCTTTTGCAGATAGTCACTATCACCGGCAATCCAAAAGAACCTGATTATCTGTTGCTGTAATAAACCATACTTGATTGCATTGTGATAGCTCTCATTAATGCAACTAGGGTGAGGGTGGTTATCCGTGATAGTTCAGTGTTCTGAATCTAACCAGACCCCCAGACGGTTAATGCATTTTTGGTGAATGTCTGAACGGACCCCCAGGTGGTTAATACGTTTTTGGTGAATGTCTGAGCGGACCCCCAGTTTTTGGTGAATGTCCGACTGGTTCAGTACTCTGAATCCAACCGGGCCCGTAACGGTTAATCAGCTACACCCCTTTAACGCGACAGCATACTCAAGGCACCACCCCCGCTGTCCGGAAACCGTGAAAACGGGCATCAGACCGCACGTCGGAACAACGCTGCTTTTTGCACTGCAAGCGCGTAGCTGGAGACGAGCATCGCTTTATATCACTGCTCTCAGTCAAAAAGCTCAGCTCCATTACAAGCTAGAGGCGAAAGACTACAGCATCGGACAACCCCAAATAGCCTACTGTGCGCCCCTCTGCAACATCCAGAGGAAAAGAGGGGACGGGAAAGAGTCTAGGAAGTTACAAACCAGTTACAGGTACAGCCAGCCTAGCGAACAGAAAGCTCCCACAGTACTCACGGGTCTGCCAGAATCTTCTGCTTCACATAACCGGACAACTACCTTCTCAGGAAGGACTAGGAAAAAACACTGGAGCCTGAGGCGAACTATCACGGAACGCAAGGCACTGGAGGAAGAGTAAACAGTTAAAACGTAGTCGGCTTCAGAGAAAGGCAACAGCTTCAGCAAATCACTATGCCCCACTGAACTCGCCCTACCAAAGCAGATTATCAGGCGCCCCAAACGCGCACGACAAAACAGCCATTCTTCTTAAGCGAGCTTTGAATAGGCAAAGTTCTCTACCTTCTACGCACAAGACACACAAGCGGCAAACAATGGCTAACCGTCCTTCGGTTACGTCCAAATGTTGCCTTGGCCAGAAGCAGGAAGGCATCTTCAAAGAACCTGGAGTAATCCGGCTGAGGCCGTATTAACTCTCCGTCCTCGAGAACGCCACCTACTCAGGGGAAGGAACGTTCCAAATTAGCCCGTTACGGCCGGCCCGACGTCAGACACCTCCAGACCGAGGCCAAGGCATCACCTTCGAAACACGAATACCACCGACCTGTAGGAAACCATCAACTCGCAACTAATTGCGAGGGAACTCCCCAAATCACCAGCAGACAGAAACTGCTAGCCAACTACGCTCCAGAAGTGGTTCTAAGCCCCCCGCCCCAAGTTAAGACCAAGCGAGAAACTGCAACTAATTCATCCTCCAGGAAACGTGTCGCACTAAGAGCGGTCAGAGTAGGTTGTCTGCTCTCAAGTCACTCATCAGACTCAAGTTAACGGCCTGGTTCTCCAATCAAGCACAGCGTTCAGGTTACATACGTTGCTGCAGCCAGTACGGCCAAGTCAAAACAGATGCGCGCACGCACACACACACACACACACACACACACACACACACAGACTCCTCGCGCAGCCTTCAACACGAAGGAGACAGGAAACGCGCCCTTTCGTAAAGGCAGGGCGCTACCGCAAGCACAGTTTCCAGAGAGCAGTTGAACGCTTCCAGTACTCCAAACGGGCGGCAGCTGCAACATTACCGAGACCTATTAAGAAAGCGCTGTTCCAAGCAACGCGTCAACGCTTTGAGCAACCCGATCTAGTGAAACACGTCCCTGACCACGGCAGGCGGGTTGGGCTAGATGATCTTTAAGGGTGCCTTCCAAGCCTAACCATTCTACGAGTCAGCACGCAGAGCGGGCAACGCAGCCCCTTTCACTAAGGGCCTGTTTTCCACGCTGCAGATAAACCCTGCCGTCAGAAGCAGAGGAAATCCCTAGCTGTCCTATCTTTAGCATTTCAAATTTAAGAACAGCAACAACGGTTAGGCTGGACACTAACTTAAAGTTAGCACCTTGCAGATAACATCTGCAACTTTTTCATAACTCTCCGCAGCTGCTCACTTAGCTCCTAGCACGTTGCGGCGCACCAGCATCAGTGAACCTTGCCAGCATGCTCTTATCACGGCCCACCTCCAGCACGGAAATGAGAGCTGGGAAGCTCTCGCAGCCTGCGGGATTGACTGGTTTCTAGGCGTTTAAGAAAGCTAGGAAAAGCTGCAATTCTTCCCTTTCACAAGCCACTTTGGAGAGAGCGTGCGCTCGTGTGCGCGGTGGGGGTGGTGCCATAACCAAAGCCTAGCACAGCCGAGCCGTCTCTGCAAGGCTATCAGCAGCGCAGAAACGACTGATTACGGTCACTACTGCGATGCTCACTGCCTATATGCATACAGTCCGAACCCCCAAGGAGACCGACTGCGCCGGCGACCCAGTACGCGCCGTGGCACCCCGGGGGCAGGCACCGAAGAAGCGCGGCGTTTTAGAGGCGCTGCAGTAGAGAGCGCCACGAGCCGGAGAGACCCCGACCGACCGACCGACCGACCGTCCCTCCCTCCCTCCCTCCCTCCCTCCCTCCCTCCCTCCCGCAGCAAGGCCACCACCCGCCCTGCCGCACTCCCGGGACCCGCGACGGGCCCTCGTTTCAGAGGGCCTGCGAGCGGCCGAGGGAAAGGAAGGAAAGACTCGCACAACAACGCCGCGGCTACCTCCTCGTCCACGACCGCTCATCCTCACGGAGAACGTTGGCGGGGACCTCCTTGCCCTTGCAGGCGACCTCTCCGAAAGCAGCGGCAGCGCCGCCACCGGGCCAGGCGGCCTGCGCCCTAACAATCCCGTCGGCCATGACGGCGCCCGCTCGGTACAACGCCCCCTCACTTCCCGCACTCGGCCCGGCCCTCCGCGGCGCTCATTGGGCCGACAGATCGCCGCCGACCGCCCCCGCGCCTCGATTGGCTGCCTCGCCTGCCCTCTTCCCTTGTCCCCGCCCTCTCGGCGGCTCCGCTCCCGTCGACCCGGTGCTTATCGGCGCTCAGGGAGGTCGCGTGCCCTCGGGGCGCGGAGGGAGCCGACCGGGAGGGAGGAAGTGGGCGCCCGAAAACGGGCTGGGCGGCTCCGCGGAGGGAATCTGGGCCCTGCACGGCTGGGAAACGAGCTCCACAGAACAGGCGCTCCGCTCATAGAATCAGAGCGTGGCTTGGGTTGGAAGGGAGGGTGAGAAACGCTCCGTAGCCGATAGCTTAGGCTCAGGCGAGGATCTCAGCGAAGTAGTAATTTACTCGCGATTGATTGCAATGGCGGGCGCCCCACAAGCAGGAGAGCGCGCCTACTAGTTCCAAAACACAGTTTATACGCTTTTTGATGACAGGACCCTCCCCTGTTTCCCCACTGAGGGGGTAATCCAGGTTCACAACCTATCTGATGTGGTAATGTTTCTTCACTTATCTGACTTGACACCGCCATTTTCACCTAATTGTCCTAAGGAGTCCGGTTGTCTGCATTTTACGAGGTCGCCTGCTAAGCTTCTTATCACTGCAAGCATATCTCAGTACCAAGTTCCTTCCCTCTAAACAACGGAACTCTGCAAAAACAACATTTCTATTCCCACAACAGGTACCGCAGGTATTTGCATTCCTTGTATAACCGAGTGTATTGGTCTGGTAAAACATGGAATTGTTAAAATCCTCCACATATCCCCCCAGTACAACCATCCCACTTTTAGTAAGCCAATCAACACCCATAAAGCCCCCTCCCCCCCCCCCCCCCCCCCCCCGATAATCCTCCTAGCTCGATTCCATTGCGAGTTTGAACTGGGGCATGTGCAATTTTCTTCGTTTCTTTCACAAGTTCATTTACAGCTTTTCCTTCTGTTGTGGTTTAACCCGGCCGGCAGCTAAACACCACACAGCCGTTCGCTCACCCTCTCCCCTCCCTCTCTGGGATGGGGAGAGAAACGGGAAAGCGAAGCCCGTGAGTTGAGATAAAGACAGATAAATAATAATAATAACAATAAAGACAATCGTTATGATAATAGTATTACTAATAATAACGTGTATGAAACAAGTGATGCACAATGCAATTGCTCACCACCCGCTGTCCGATGCCCAGCCTAACCCCGAGCAGTCCAGCCCTCCTCCCAGCTCTTGCTGCACCCCCAGCCTGCTCGCTGGCAGGACAGAGTGAGAAGCTGAAACGCCCTTGGCTTGGCCTAAGCACTGCTCTGCAACAATTAAAACATCAGCATGTTATCAGCACTCTTCTCATCCTAAGCCAAAACATAGCATTCTACCAGCTACTAGGAAGAAACACCTTCATCACCAATCTATAAAACAGCAATTACTAAGGTTAAATTTTCCACAGACTTCTCCTTCTTGCGCAAATAATCCAAAGCTAAGCGATTTTGATACAAAGCAGTCCTCATCTTAGTATTTTGCCTTGCAATTAATCCAAGTGCATCTCCGGTTTTATTTACAACTATTTCTATTACAGCTTCTAACCTAATTATTCTATTAAGCATATATATTGGGGTCCTATAGCCCCAGGATCCGTTTTCTGCCCACGTAGCTGGATCATGTTATAAGTAGCTCAGTCCCAAAATTGATTATAATCCTAAGTGTTATAAGTTAGACCACACAATTTACTGGTCTATTGAAATTATTTTATTAATCAAGTAAGCAGACACAAGCAAAGCAGCGCTGGGCGGCTGGGGAGTCTCCGCTCCACCACGGCACGCAACTTCCCCTTTCCAGTGTTGCTGTTTTATAGCATTGAAGTTCCGGCTTGTCGAGACTTGTTGACTTGTCGAGACCTGTCGACTTGTCGAGACTTGTTCTGAGGCTGCGCAGTCTGTTGTTGGGGGTCGTTATTCTTCCTCCAGTGATCACGCGTTGTGCTTGTGTTCAGGTGGGGGCAAAACAAGATGTCTTGTGGTGGATGGGTGGTATCTTACAGAATCTTTGTTTTAACAGGGATGTTTACCCAACCCCCCTTCCCCATTTGTCCCCATGTTACAATGCTGTGAGTTGTGAAACCTTATCTCCTCCGTGGATTCTTTAAATTCTCAAGGACAATGAACAAACCCCTACTAATTTATCACAATCCCTCCTTTTTCTTTTTCTAACATATTTTGTTCATTGAATTTTTGCAATATTTGCTTGCTGAGCATCAAAGTTTCTGCGTTGATTCAAAGATCGAAGCCGAAATTCCTTTAAGTGGTATATTCTTTATTGCAGCGCTGGATGCACGGGGGATCTCTCCACCTATCGTGCATACCCAAAGCGGAAAGCAGTCTTGAATTTATACAATCAATCTATCAATAGTCTACAAGCACCTATACATATGCATTACCTATCCCCGCCTTCCCCCGCTTCTCATGCTAATTAGCCTTTTGGCACCTTGCGCCTGCGTAGAGCCTTCCAAGAATTGTGGGCAGGGGTCTTTGGGACGTGGGCAGGGGTCTCTGGGAGGAAGACCCCGAGTCTTCCTCACAGTGTACTTTTCACCTTTGGTCAGGAATCTGCTGAATTGGCACGTTTCTTAATTGCCAGAGCTGGTTGTTGCCAATTCTTCCGTTTATTGTATCTTTATAATGAATTCCAATGTCCAATTTTGAGATTTATAGTCCTTACATTTGTTTCTCTGTCCGTCTGCCGCTTCCTTATCATGAGTTCCAGTGTCTTGTTTCGAGATATACAGTCCATGTCTGGGGATTGTCCTTGCCTCCCCAATGCCTCCCCAATACCTCCTTAATCAATCCCCCCTTTTCTTTTCCCATGCAAATTCTTTTGCATCAGATACTTTCATTATTTACAGTAACACAACAAAGCAGGCATCTAAACAACATGCACACAAATATTCCTAACACTACTAATGTTATAGAGCAATGAACACTTGTTTCAAACATTGGAAATTGGGCAACCAGGAGGTTATCTTATTCCTTATTTCACTAAAACTCCATGAAAGATCATCTTTACTGATCTCATGTAGGACCCTTGTCTGCTTCCATATTTCTTCCAGGTCGGTAGAGATCCTTCCACTCTGATCTACATACACACAACAACTTGTGTTTATTACTGTACAGACTCCCCCTTGAGCGGCCAGTAACAAGTCTAGGGCCATCCGATTTTGTAATACTACCTGTGACAAACTAGATATCTCTTCTTGTTGAGCCTTTATAGCATCCAGAGTTTTGTTTTCTAACTTCTCTATAATTGCAGAAATATTAACTATTGCCTTTTCCAATTCACTCACTCCTAACCATGTGATAAACCATCGAACAAAACTATGAAAAGCGGTGTGTCTCTCTATCAATGGATTGTTAATTTTTTGTCTGATTCTCCAGATATGATTTCTCAAGTAACCTCGAGGCACT
This sequence comes from Anas acuta, assembly GCF_963932015.1. Taxonomy (NCBI): domain Eukaryota; kingdom Metazoa; phylum Chordata; class Aves; order Anseriformes; family Anatidae; genus Anas; species Anas acuta. The sequence continues at coordinate 24,208,901 of NC_089016.1, read as the reverse complement.
ACATCATGTACTGTCATACTGGGGACTACTGCTCCAAGAGTGCAAGTTCCCTTCCAGTTCTCGGGCAAGACCTTACGGGCTGTATCATTGCATAGCCAATACCACCCTTTTCCTTCTGGAACCGGCCAGCTGGTTGAATTTGCCCAACTGCTAGTTGTACTAATATCAATTGTTTGATTACAAGATGTCTGATTTCCCACATAAGTAGTACCCGTATTTATACAATCCTGTTTTCCCATACCCTTAGGCGGGTTACACCTTTGTACACATACATAGTAAGATTCCAATGGCACGAAGCTACTAACTTCTAGTTCCAAAACTTCTTCATATTTTTGACCCCAAGATGTGTTTTCCCACAAATTAGTCCAAGGTAAGTTTGCAGGCAAGGGAATCCTGATTAACGATACACCCTTATTCCCATGCTGTGGCAGATGGGTGCATACCCAACAGTTCATCTTATTAATTACTTGAGAAATTGTTTGTATCAGGGACAGGTGTAAGTTCTCATCCCAAACTGCCCACCCCGAATCTGAGAACCACACCCCTGCAATCATTAGGATCTGGAAAACCATAATTTTGTTGGTCCAATTGGAGTGGTGGTCCATATCCTCGCCAGGGCCTTCTTCACCCTTGAATCGTGGATCCAAGCTGCTTGCTCCTTAATCTTAATGGCGGTGTGTGTTGTCAGTAATACCTGGTATGGTCCCGTCCACTTTCCTTCCGTTTTTCCTCTAGGGGTTGTCCTGAAAAAGTCTTTATATATATAATCCCTGAGCTTAAAAGGGTGGATTGGTTGATCCAACCGTCTAGCCCAGGTCCTGAGAACAAATTTATGTACTTTATTTAATTATTTCTGAAGTTCAGTTATATATGCATATAAATATTCTAATCCTAACTGCGTTCGATCCTCTCCACTAAATAGAAATGGATACGGCCTTCCATATAAGATTTCAAAGGGACTCAAATTCCCTTTTATTCTAGGTTTAACTCAAATTCTAAGTAATGAGAATATCTTTAGAATCTTACTTATCTGTTGTACCACTTGCACACAAAAATGTGAAACTCTATCAGAAGACATTGCTACTAGAATCCCAAAGCATGGTATTATTTCATTTAACAAGACTTTAACCACTTCTTCTTGCTTTGTTTGTTCAACAGGGAAAGGCTTCAGGCCTTCCTGAAATCATGTCAGTCAGAACCAGTAAATAACAATACCCCCCTTTTCTAGGGAGTTCTGAAAAATCAATTTGCCACAGTTGCCCCGAATAATTTCCTTTACTGATTATTCCAAATTTTATTCTATTCTTGGTATTGGGGTTATTGTGTAAGCAAATGCTACATTGTTGAGTTACTTGTTTTATTGTTGTATATAAATTTTGTTCCACTAATGTCTGACTCAGGCTCTTATGCAATGTGTCAGCTCCCCGATGTGTTTTATTGTGTTCTGTAAGAACTATGGGCCATATCAAATTAGAGGGTATTATTACACAGTTATCTTTTAAATATACTCATCTATCTGGTTTCATTTTACCTTTCAAATCTTCAATTAATTTTAAGTCTTCTTTTGTATAATTTGGCTTTTTGGTTCATATATATAGTTTGGATTTTACCGTCTGGTATTAAAGACAATGCCTTCACCTCAGTTATTTCAGCTGCCTGTTTAGCCTCCTGATCTGCCAATCGATTTCCAATTTCAAAATCAGAGTTTCCCTTTTGGTGTCCTTGACAATGCATCACAGCTACCTTTTCTGATTGTTTTACAGCCTGTAACAATTTTAAAATTTCTTCAGCATGTTTTCTTTTTGTTTTCCCTGAGCAGTCAGCAATCCACGTTCTTTCCATATCGCTCCATGAGCATGTACCACGCCGAATGCATATTTAGAGTCTGTCCAAATACTTATTTTCCTTCCTGTGATTAAGGAGGTATTGGGGAGGCAAGGACAATCCCCAGACATGGACTGTATATCTCGAAACAAGACACTGGAACTCATGATAAGGAAGCGGCAGACGGACAGAGAAACAAATGTAAGGACTATAAATCTCAAAATTGGACATTGGAATTCATTATAAAGATACAACAAACGGAAGAATTGGCAACAACCAGCTCTCGCAATTAAGAAACGTGCCAATTCAGCAGATTCCTGACCAAAGGTGAAAAGTACACTGTGAGGAGGACTCGAGATCTTCCTCCCAAAGACCCCTGCCCACGTCCCAAAGACCCCTGCCCACAATTCTTGGGAGTCTCTACGCAGGCACAAGGTGCCAAAAGGCTAATTAGCATGAGAAGCGAGGGAAGGCGGGGATAGGTAATGCATATGTATAGGTGCTTGTAGAATATTGATAGATTGATTGTATAAATTCAAGACTGCTTTCCGCTTTGGGTATGCACGATAGGTGGAGAGATCCCCCGTGCATCCAGCGCTGCAATAAAGAATATACCACTTAAAGGAATTTCGGCTTCGATCTTTGAATCACCTGCTGCTAGTTCCAGTGCTCGTGTAAGAGCAATTATCTCTGTTTTCTGGGCGGATGTCCCAGGGGGTAATGGTTTAGACTCGATTACCTGTTGAGCAGTTGTAACAGCATATCCTGCCTTACGTTGTCCTTGTTTTACAAAGCTGCTCCCATCAGTATACCAAGATTCGTCAGCATCTTCTAAAGGTTCTTCCTTAAGATCGGGTCGACTAGAATACACAGTCTCTATTGTTTCTATACAATCATGAGTTATAGGTTCATCCAGAGTTCCGCTAAGGAAAGAAGCTGGATTTACGACGTTAGCGACCACAATTTCCACATCATCTTGTTCTACTAATATTGCTTGATATTTTAAAAATCTTTGTGGTGAAAGCCAATGATTTCCTTTTTGTTCCAAAACTGTTGAGACCGTATGGGAGACTAACACTGTCATTTTCTGTCCCATTGTAAACTTCCGAGCTTCTTGTATATTGATAACAACAGCTGCAACAGCTCGAAGGCATCCGGGCCATCCTTTACTTACTTCATCTAATTGTTTAGAGAAGTAAGCTACTGCTCGTTTATAGGGACCCAGTCTTTGTGCTAGTACTCCCAAAGCTATCCCTTGTCTCTCATGAGAAAACAACCAAAAGGGTTTCGAGAGATCCGGTAATCCCAAAGCTGGAGCTTGCATCAATTCTTGTTTAAGTTTTTTTAAAGGCGTTTCGTGCTTCTCCAGTCCAGACTAACTTTGACTGATTACTCTTTATCAATTCATATAGAGGCTTTACCATTAGTCCATAATTATAAATCCAAAGGCGACACCAACCTGTCATTCCTAGAAAGGTTCGTAGCTCCTTTACCGTTTGAGGTTCTGGAGTCCGGCAAATGACTTCCTTACGTTCAGTTCCTAGTTCTCGCTGACCTCCCGAAATTCCAAATCCCAAGTAGGTCACGTGTTGTTGAACCTGCTGGACTTTCTGTTGAGAGACTCGATATCCATTTAAACCCAGAAAATTAAAGAGACTTACAGTCCATTGAATACAACTCTCTTTAGTCTCGGTAGCTATTAAGAGATCATCTACATATTGTAACAAAGCCCCTTCAGTGTCCGGAGGTATCCATGTTTCAAGTTCCTTTGCTAATTGGTTTCCAAAAATAGTGGGGCTATTCTTGAATCCTTGTGGTAGCACTGTCCACGTTAACTGTGTCTTTCTGCCTGAGTCAGGGTTTTCCCATTCAAAGGCAAATAGGTTTTGGCTTTCAGTGGCTAAAGGTAGGCAGAAGAAGGCATCTTTTAAATCCAGTACGGTAAACCAGACTTGACTATTCCTTAATTTAGTCAGCAAAGTATAAGGGTTTGCCACTACTGGATGTATATCCTCAGTGATCTTATTTATGGCCCTCAGATCCTGAACTAGCCTATATCTTTTCCCATCTGCCTTTTTAATTGGCAATATGGGTGTATTGTATTCTGATTCGCATTCAATCAATAATCCATACTGTATAAATCTATCAATTATCTCTTTAATTCCTTTCCTATCTTCTGTCCTCAAAGGATATTGCTTAACCTTAACAGGTTTTTCTCCTGGCTTTAATTTAATAATTATTGGGGTCACATTTTTAGCTCTTCTAGGAACTTCAGTGGCCCAAACTCCTGGATATACTTGATTTATGATCTCTAAGGGTATTTCATTTTTAGGGTCGGTTTGTATTAGTGCCAGGCTTAACACATTTATTAGTTGTTCTTCTCCTATCCTTAATTCCATTTTTCCTTTTTTCAAAGATAATTTCTGCTTCTAATTGTTCTAACAAATCTCAACCTAATAGAGATTTTGGAGATCCAGGTAGATATAAAAACCTATGTATCCCCATTTGTTTCCTGCTATAAATGAGGTCTGAATTTTGTAATATTTATAAAACAAATATTTCTAAAAGGTATATAAAAGGCAAGTAAACAGCGCTGGGTGTGCAGGGAGTCTATGTTCCACCAACACGCACACACAAACATCAAACGTTCTAAATACATGTATACAGAACATTGCTTTACATAATAACCCGAGTATGCCTATACATACATACAATCAGGATAGGTAACAAACAATCCTTTAAGTTCCATAACTTAACAGTCCCCATTCTGTCATCCTGTTCCTCTTCTTTTTCCTGCTTCTGTACTGATGTAACTTCATAGTGCTGCTTTTTTTTTTTTTTTGCTCTTTTTTTTTTTTCTTGAGGGCAGGCTCCCCTCTAATACCCTTCTCTCCACAGCAGTTCTTTTCAAAACAACTTTTTAATTGGTCAAACAACTTTGAATGTAACAACAACAGCAAACACCCAGAAACATCCATGCCTTAACGGCTGGAGAACAAGAAACCACCTGGAGAACAAGAAACCGGAGACTGCATGGAGTCTCCTGAATCACCCTTCTTTGTTAATATCAACCATTTTCTCGACACGAATTGCCACTCCAGATATAACATTTCCCCAACTTGTACTTAAAAGGTTCACAAAAATAAGCCTTTTTGGTTGCACCCTTTTACCCTAACATAATCATTCTGTAAAGGCATTAATGCTTGGTTTAGAACTGAATACGTTGCCCCCATATCAATAAGAAACTTCACTTCTGTTCCTCTCCTAACTTCATTATAATCAGTGGAGGATCTACTAGGGTAGATTCCCCAGGTCCCCATTAGACCTGTTGAAATCAGGGGCCGATGATTACCCTAGAAAAAAAGGCTAGTCAATTTGTCCTCTGAAGCCAGGTCCAAACAGTTTTTTTTTGTTTGTTTGTTTGTTTGTTTTTTCTTTCTTTCTTCCCCATTACATTTCAGAGTTGGTCCAAAAATTCCACAGGGGTTTCTTTTAGACCTTGTTGGAAGCATATTCTCAATTCCCAATTCGTCCATATTCTAGTATTTACTTAGCCGTTCATAATTTTCGGGATGATTAGGGTCTCAGTGGGGTCGGTCAGGGGAATGCAGTTGTCCACAGTTCCCTGAGCGGTCCCATCGGTAATCTGAGCTCGCACATGAACTCAGGTTGTTTTAAGAGTTAACTGTTTTTCTGTTTCCATAACAACTCTCTCTCGGACCCATCATGATCCCTTTGCCCCAAAGGGCTAACACCCATGATTTTAAGATCTCTGCCTAGAGCAGAGGCAGAACTATTAACATTCCTACATCCTCTTTCCCTGCTCATTCAACTTCAAACACCTTTAACACTTTCAACAACCCTTTTAACACTTCCTTTATCTTTCTCCAGCCTGTACTTCTCTAATGCCAACATCAAAGGCTCAGTCAGGGGCCAACTTAATTCCGTACGTTTTCCCACCAAGATGCTGAAACAACATCTGTATACAACATTTCATCCTATTCTCCTTCTCAAAACCAACATTAACTGTAGCAAAACATTAGAGTTTAAAGTTCCATTTAGGGGCCACTTTTCTCCACATTCCAGCTTATAAAGCGGCCACCATTGATTACAATATTTTATCAATGTTTTCCTGTTCACACTTTCGCCGGCAGATCCTCCAATATCCTTCCAGTGACTCAAAACACATCCTAACGCACTTTTCTTTAAAATTTCACTGCTTGTGTGCCCCCCCATTTTCCAGTTCACACTTTCAGAATACACATATGTCGTGGTTCCGCTCGAGTGGGCAGCCGAGCTCCACCACAGCCGCTCTCTCACTCCCCCTCCTCAAAGAGGAATGGGGAGAAAATACGTGAAAGGGGCTCAAGGACTGAGATAAGGACGAGAAAATCACGCAATAATTAGTGTAACGGGCAAACCAGACTCAGCATAAGAAGACAGATAGTAAGATTTATTGCTCATTACTAACAAGCTAGAGAAGTGAGAAACAAAGGAAAGAAACCAAAAGCACCTTCCCCCCCATCCACCCTCTTCCACCTCCTCCCCCCGAGCGGCGCAGGGGAACGGGGGAATGGGGGTTATGGTCAGTCTACAGCACTTCTTCTCTGCCGCTCCTTCTCGGTCACTCTCGTCCCCTGTGCTGTGGGGTCCCACCCACGGGATGCAGTCCTTGACGAACTGATCCGGCGTGGGCTTCCCACAGGCAGCAGCTCTTCCAGAACTGCTCCAGATATGGGTCCGTACCACGGGGTCCATCCCTCAGGAGAAAACTGCTCCAACCTGGCTCCCCTACGGGCAGCAGCTCCTGCCAGATCACCTGCTCCTGCGTGGTCTCCTCTCCACGGGCTACAGGTCCGGCCCGGAATCTGCTCCGGCAGGGGTCTTCCACAGGCGGCAGCCTCCGTCGGTGCAGGGCCACCTGCTCCACCGTGGTCTCCTCCACGGGCTGCAGCGTGAAACCCTGCTCCACCGTGGTACTCCATGGGCTGCAGGGGGACATCCTGCTTCACCATGGTCCTCACCACAGGCCGCAGGGGACTTCTGCTCCGGCGCCTGGAGCACCTCTCCCCCTCCTTCTACACTGACCTTGGCACCTGCAAGGCTGTTTCTCACTCCCTTGACTCTCCCGGCTGCTGTGTGGCGCAGCGTTTTTTTCCCTGTCTTAAATATGCTCTCACAGAGGCGCAAAACAACATCGCTTATTGGCTCAGATCTGGAAAACAACGGGGCCCTTCCCAAACATGGGGCGGCTTCTAGATCTTTCTCACAGAAACCACCCCTATGGCCCCCTGCTACCAAACCTTGCCACGTAAACCCACTACAACATATCACTTACAAAAATGTATCACAAAAACGTATCACTCACAAAATTACAGGCACGCAATATCTTTCAGTAGCGATGTCACAAAGCTACTATTACCAGCAATATTGCTAAAATCACAATAACAATAGTCAGAGTCAAATTCCACATGCGATAAGTCAGAAAACCGAACTGTGTAACACCGTAACGATATCTCTCTTATAACAATGCCACGAACCTACTATTACCACCAGAAAAATAGCCAAAATCACAGTAACAATAACCAGAGTTAAATACCATACTCCATGAGTCAGAAAACCGAAGTAGACAACACAATTCCAGATGGACCTTAAAGCGAGCTCTTTCCTTAAGGTCCCCAAATATACTTATGGTGCTTACCACAAAGTATATACCAAACACTGCCTCGCAGAAGATCACCTTCCGACTTACAGACAGTTCCAGATACAGATGGACCTCAAGGTCCCCAGATATACTTGTGGTACTAACCACAAAGTATATACCAAATACTGTCCCGCAGAAGATCACCTTCCGACTTACTGGACAGTCCCAGCTGACCGGTCTACCAGAAAACTAAACCAGAATAAAGAATATACTCACTTACAATGATGGGGTCCTTGTCTGCCTCCGCAGTGATCCGGTGAGTCGAGGAGTCCCTCCGGGAAATCCCGGGGGTACCCTAGGGAGTCCTGTCCCCAGCGGGTCCTGCGGACCGGCAGAGAGGTAGTCCCATCTGGGGTGCCAGATTGATTCAAAGATCGAAGCCGAAATTCATTTAAGTGGTATATTCTTTATTGCAGCGCTGGATGCACGGGGGATCTCTCCACCTATCGTGCATACCCAAAGCGGAAAGCAGTCTTGAATTTATACAATCAATCTATCAATAGTCTACAAGCACCTATACATATGCATTACCTATCCCCGCCTTCCCCCGCTTCTCATGCTAATTAGCCTTTTGGCACCTTGCGCCTGCGTAGAGCCTTCCAAGAATTGTGGGCAGGGGTCTTTGGGACGTGGGCAGGGGTCTCTGGGAGGAAGACCCCGAGTCTTCCTCACAGTGTACTTTTCACCTTTGGTCAGGAATCTGCTGAATTGGCACGTTTCTTAATTGCCAGAGCTGGTTGTTGCCAATTCTTCCGTTTGTTGTATCTTTATAATGAATTCCAATGTCCAATTTTGAGATTTATAGTCCTTACGTTTGTTTCTCTGTCCGTTTGCCGCTTCCTTATCATGAGTTCCAGTGTCTTGTTTCGAGATATACAGTCCATGTCTGGGGATTGTCCTTGCCTCCCCAATGCCTCCCCAATACCTCCTTAATCAGCGTCGTCCTCCTCCTGCTCAAGAGATTCATACTTAGCACGCACAAGCATAAGATGAGCAGCTTCTAATCGACATTTCACAATTGCGATTACTCGATTGAATATACATGGTCCAAAAGTCAGTGTTAATATAAGTAACAACAAGGGCCCCGCTATGGTTGATAGCAGGGTAGTAAGCCAAGGTGAGTAATTAAACCAGGATTCATACCAATTCTGACGAGCCTCTTTTTCCCTTTTGCATTTTTCTAATCCTTCCCGCAATTTAGTCCTGCACCTGCAGCCCCGAGGGCCATTAAAGTGGCTAAGGTGACGGCCGTAATAGGCTCCCTCTTTACCAGATGGTATTCAGCCACTGTGTGATGGGTATACATATACTCTTCAGTGTGGTATAGAATCCTTGGTATAATGACCACCTTTACACAAAAATCATGAGATGTGCTAAACAATTTTAAAGATAGGCAAGGAGTGACTACCAATGATGAACATACCCACCTAGTGTTATTTGCAGGAATTAACCATTTGTGTGTTTGGTCCATTTTTTTTTATTTTTTTTTTTTCAGTGGCATGGCACATATCATTTTTATCTCTTGGAACTGTGCCGATACATCTACCTTTTCCCGTAACTTGAGTCAAAGTTATCCCGATTTCCTGACCCCAACTGCACTTGGAAGGATTTGACTCGTTTGAATATTCAGACCTCCCCATATCTCCTATAGCTTCATAATATGGGGGCTTAACACTTACACATAGCCAGCACCCTTCAGTTATCTCAGAATTAGTTTGATTTAGTACCTGGAAACTAGCATTTATAACTTTCCACATACTACTCTCGGGTACAACCCCTTTCTTTATTCACAGTGCTTGGAAGCAGTGTGGGAAAGGATAACTCTGTCGACTTATTAGAAAACACTGTAGTAGGTTGGGCAGTCCCAGGTATCTTTACAGTCTGGACAACCAAACCTTCCCCTATTAACTCTTTATTAGTCCCGACTACCTTGGAAGTCTCGGGTTTTTCCTTCTTTATTAGTATGAGTCCTCCCCTATCTGTTCCGTGTTCGTAAAATCTGACATTTTTCCTAGTACCCAGCTAGTATCGTCCGAGTTTGTTATATTTATATATAGAACCTTGCAAATTTCCTTATTTCTGTGGAAGGTTCCTGTATACCCTATACCATGCCCTCGCCACCTGTAACAGGGATCCAATTGTCGGTTACAACCTTGCAGCCCATATCCCACTTGTAAGAATTTATCCCGACCAGCCCCGAGTGTCCAGTCTGTAGCAATGGTTTCACACCCCCGGTATGCACAATAATACACGTTCAGGCATTTACAGTACCCCTTTCCCGGGTTAGAACTTGGGCAGAAATAAAATCCCATATATTCCCAGCACTGGGGCCTCGAGATCAGCTGACATAGTGTAGAAGTAAAGCTTGCCCCCCCCCGATGTTATCTGGGTTGCAATAACCTGTTGATCTTCGAATTGACTTAAAGTCCATTTAAAAGGTTGGTGGGGGTGGTGTTGAGTCGCTATGCAGGATGAAATCACTGCGAGAACCCCCAAATACCAATAGGAATGGCTGAGGCCCATTTCTTTCCCCACTTATTCACTCCTCTGCCTCACTCGTCAGTTGGGTTGCAGCCAACTACGAGGTTTTAGTTCTTCTCGGCAGCAGTAGTGTTCTTCAGGGGAGAGCCTCTACCTTAACCCACGGTACCTATCGAGTTCGTCGCAATGTGAGCTTCAGGTCTTTGTTTCCTGGAGCGATCTCCCACTTCTCATCACAGATGGGTCCTTTAACACGGCTGGCATGTGTCCATCCTTTCTCCGCAGTCCAGACGACTGTTTCTGTAGTAAGCAAAACAACATAGGGGCCTTCCCCATCGTGGTGTTAAAAAAGTCTCTTTCCAAGTCTTAATTAGAATTGAGGGTGATCAAGTGGTAATTCCAAGTCATAGGGCATACCCTATAGCATTTCAAAAGGAGAAATTCCTACATCAGTTCTGGGCTGCATCCATATGTTTAACAGTGCAAGGGGTAAGCATTTTACCCAAGAAGCCTTAGTTTCCAGCATAAGTTTTGTTAGTTGTTTCTTAATTTCACCATTCATTCGCTCTAGCTTTCCAGAAGAGGAGGGGTGCCAGGGGCTGTGAAAGTCCCACTCAATCTCTAAGACGTGCTTTAATCCTTGCAGTAAAGCTTTACACCCATTCAGTCACGTGGTCAATTAGGACAAACAAGCAACTCAGTAAAGTCTACCTGTATACTTTGGAAAGGTCAAAGCCCTGGCTCCCGTCCCCCTCTAGATAGGTTACAGAAGACCTTTTTATTTACCCTTTTGACATATGGTACATCCTCTGCATGTGTGCTTCCCTAAAGTATATATTCCTACACAGACATGCTTTCTTAGAACATCACACATTGCTTGCACCTCCCAATGACTCTTCTGATGTAAAACAGTTAATATTTGCCTCATTATCACTTTATTCAGCATTTCTCTCCCATCAGGGAGTATCGATTTTCCACATATTTGTAATTGCTCCAAAATCTTTTTTAGAATTTACCCAAATAGATAGGTGGCCCTGTAAACCCCTGAGGTAAAATTGTCCACCTATATTGTTGCTTCCGCCCCCATTTCAGGGTCTTTCCAGTCAGAGGTGAATATACGTTTGCTCTCAGGGCCTGAGAGCACTCCATTAATAACACTGTTATTCCAGTCTAACAATTTACTATTTGAATGCCCAATTTAATCATCAAACCCCTTCCCAACAAGTTAGTTTCCGCTTTGGATACATACAATAATTGCCCAGTGATCATTTTATCCCTTGGTCTCAGCTTGGTATTCCCCAAAAGTGGCACTGTTATCCCAGTCCCTTCTACCCCCATCACATTTAGGGTTTCATTAGTTAATTTAATCCCTGATACTTTACAAGTCAGTAATCACTTAGCTGCCCCAGTGTATTGGGTTTGATGGCAAGGTTCGGGGGGGGGGGGGGGGTGTGTGAGGGGTGTGGGGGTGGGAAACTGCAGTGGCAGCCCCCGTGAGAAAAACCCAGAAACCTCCCCGTGGTAGATAAGGGACAATTTCATCTGGCCCCAAAGGGGCCCACTGCTGCCCAGAGCCAAGCCATGAGCAATACAGTCCGTGCCTCTGTGAGAGCACATCCACGAAAACAAACAAACAAAGAAACAAACAAAAACCTGCCGCTCAACAGCAGTTGGGAGAGCGAGAACCCCCCCCGCAGACACCTAAGTCAGTGCAGAAGGAGGGGGAGGAGGCGCTCCAGGCGCTGGAGCCGAAGCCCCCCTGCGGCCACTGGAGAGGCCCCTGGTGGAGCAGGCTGTTCCCCCCTCCCCGATGCTTGGGAAACTGAACAAACACCGCAGCAAATATGCAAATATACCAAAACTTCTAGACTGTTACTTAGATAATGCCTACATCACCTTTCCCTGCTCATTCAATTTCAAACAGCTCTGTTAAATACTACATGTCACACTTTTAACACCTTCAGCAACCCTTTTAACACTTCCTTTATCTTTCTCCAGCCTGTACTTTTCTAATACCAGCACCAAAGGCTCAGTCAGAGTCCAACTTAATTCCATACCTTTTCCCTCCAAGATACTGAAACAACATATCAATCAATATACCATATTTCATCCCATTTTTCTTCTTTCCACAGAAACAACATTGACTGTAATATGGTGTTATAATTAATAGTTCCATTTAGGGGCCACTCCGCTCCATCCTCTAGTTTATAAAGTGGCCACCATTGATTACAATATTTGATAAGAGTTCTTTTACTTTCTGTACCCTCTTACCCCACTATATCCCTCCAATGTGTTAGTATACATCCTAGAGGGCTTTTCCTCGGGATTTCTTTGCTTTGAACTTTTCCTATTGTAATCTACAGTGGTTAATATTCCACTGTTTTCCTAGAAGCTCTTTACTAGTCAGTCCCAATCCCTCCAAAATCCACAATATATAGATACACAAATAAAATCAGACCACTGTAAATTAACTGCCTCTTGACAATTACACTGAGGACATTTAAACCTGATGAGCCGATGATATGCCTGGGCAAATTTTGTTCCCATAGACATACACCTCAATGGCAGTCCTTATATTTACATATTTACATATTAACATATGTATAAAAGAACACTTTAACAAAAAATGCCCGGGCTTTTATATATACAATATACAATGTACAGTTATTATTCCAGTTAGAATTATTCCTCAGCGGCTGCAAACATTATGCCAGTTGCCATTAAAGCTCGCTTACCCTCCTCCTGTCCTTTTCTTAAAATCTCAGATGTCCCCGGAGTTAATGGGGATGGCCACATATTCCATTCCTGGCTGGGGTCCCCCCATCTCTATTTCTCGTAGGGGATATAATCCCTCCCTTAAAGCAGATTTCTGATTTCTTGCCCTGCTTCTGGTTACCGGCCCCTGTGTTTCATGATCCAATTCCGATTCTCCTGGATTAGCTAATTTGGGGAGTCCATTAAGGACGGGAGCCGTTGGTGCGGGCGGTGGAATATAGGGTGGGGGCGGTGTCGGGACTTCCAAGTCCTTTCTCTTTTTATCCCGCCCTCCTTTTTCTTTTAGAGGCTATAGGTGCGTCCTCGTATCTGAATTTATCCAGAGGCGCGCGCGCATACTCACTTTCTTCCAGACTAAAGGGTTCCTTTGAGTTTACATAAATATTTAGGCCTGACAAACCCAATCTTCAAAAGACCCAAATACAGGCCAGTAAAGGTGGTCTCCTCGAATCTGTTTACCACCCCAAACTTCAACACAATAAAGTATCATTTTTACTTTATTCCTTCCCCGCCTAAAAGGGGAATCCTGCCAATTTTTAATCATTAATGCCGGGGTAACCTAACATCAGACGTTACCCCACCCATGGGACCAGAAGGCTTACTCTTCTTCTGTCCCATCTTCCGGAACACCTTCATACACACACACACACGGATCGCTTCCCCCTTTTTGTGGCCCAGTCCCTCGCGGGATGTGGGAACCGCACTACCGAGGGGTCCACACTCGCTTCGTCCGCAATTGGACGTCTCGTTTGTTGTGTTCTGGGATACCCAACCCCAACCGAACGGATCACCAGCCTATACTTACCCATCCCGTGGGTCTTCGTTCAGGCTTCGTGCACAAAGGTTGCCTGGAGTTTACCGGTTTTATTTGCTTGCGTCTAATTTTGGGTTCGTCGGTGAAGGATTTGAATGAAAGTAGTCCTAGCGAAGGCCGCTGAAATCAGCGGGGCGCCCCCTCCGAAGGTCTTTCAATCAGATTGCCTTCATCCGAGTCACAGCACCAAATTGTTATAAGTTAGACCACACAATTTACTGGTCTATTGAAATTATTTTATTAATTAAGCAAGCAGACACAAGCAAAACAGCGCTGGGCGGCTGGGGAGTCTCTGCTCCACCACGGCACACAACTTCCCCTTTCCAGTGTTGCTGTTTTATAGCATTGAAGTTCCGGCTTGTCGAGACCTGTCGCCTTGTCGAGACTTGTTCTGAGGCTGCACAGTCTGTTGTCGGAGGTCATTATTCTTCCTCCAGTGACCATGCGTTGTGCTTGTGTTCAGGTGGGGGCAAAACAAGATGTCTTGTGGTGGATGGGTGGTATCATACAGAATCTTTGTTTTAACAGGGATGTTTACCCAACCCCCCTTCCCCATTTGTCCCCATGTTACAATGCTGTGAGTTGTGAAACCTTATCTCCTCCGTGGATTCTTTAAATTCTCAAGGACAACGAACAAACCCCTACTAATTTATCACACTAAGTTGTCGTGGTTTAACCCGGCCGGCAGCTAAACACCACGCAGCCGTTCGCTCACCCTCCCCCCTCCCTCTCTGGGACGGGGGAGAGAAATGGAAAGTGAAGCCCGTGAGTTGAGATAAAGACAGTTTAAATAAGACAGGAAAATAATAATAACAAAATAATAATAACAATATGGTGATAATAGGGAAATAATAATAATACGTACAAACAAGTGATGCACAATGCAATTGCTCACCACTCGCTGACCGATGCCCAGCCTAACCCCGGGCAGTCCGGCCCCCTTCCCCTGGTTAGCCACCCCTATATATTGTTTAGCATGACGTCAGATGGTATGGAATACCCCTTTGGCTAGTTTGGGTCACCTGTCCCGGGTCTGTCTGTCCCCTCCCAGCTCTTACTGCACCCCGAGCCTGTCCGTTGGCAGGACAGAGCAAAAGGCTGAGATGTCCTTGGCTTAGTATAAGCACTGCTCTGCAACAATTAAAGCATTGGGGTGTTATCAGCACTCTTCTCATCCTAAGCCAAAACACAGCATTCCACCAGCTACTAGGAAGAAAATTAATTCTGTTCTAACTGAAACCAGGACATAAGTTTACAATTTATTAAAAGAATAGAGGTAAGCAAACAGCGCTGGGTGCGCCGGGAGTCTCCGCTCCACCAAGTCGCACACCCGTTACATCAAGATGCTGATTTTTTTCTGCTCCTAGACTAATACATATTCATTACTATTTCTAAAAAAAAACAACGGAGTTATTATAATTAGATCCGGAATCTGAACCCTCCTACTGGAGCATGCGTATCAGTCTCTGGTGCTCCCTCTGGGGGTCTTTCATGATGAAGGCTCATAGTCTTCCTCTCAGGCTTTTTTTTTTCTTGTCCTTCTTCTTTGTACTCCTTGGCTGTATGTCAAAAGCTTGCACAGCGTTCCCTGCAAGCTTTGTCTTTTAGCCGTCCTTCAGCTTTTCCCTTCTCCTTAATCTCCTGGCCAGATATCAGGGGCTTGCATAGTGTCCCATTCAGAAGTCATAACAGTTAGCAGTTGTTCTGAAACCCCCAGGTATCAGAGACTTCAAGGAAAGAACATACGAATACATTTTCCTTCAAGCTCTCTATTGACACACATTGTTAAAACATTCCTCACAATCCCTTATCTTCTTTTTAATATCCTCAATTCGTGTCTCTTTTTCAACTTTTGTCATTAATAACTGGAGTTCATCAGTCCGTTCTCAGAGGGTCCAATTCTTAAGCATCATAATTGACTTCCTTTTTTAATGAAGTCATTACAAATGTACTATTTATCATCCGGCGCATCAATAATGTAAAGCAAGGTATCATACAAGGTATGAATAATAACATCATTACAGCACATAAAAATAAAAATAACATCCTTTCAACCCATGGTCCACCAGGCAGCCATGAAAATAAATCCCAATCCATACCCTTCCAAGTTTGTGCTGGGACGTGGGCCAATTTTCTAATTTCTCTTGTTATCTGTTTAACCACTTTCCCATTATCGTCAATTTGTAAGCAACAATTAGAATCATTTAGTTTCCCACCCCCCCCCCCCTTCTGCTAGTAAATAGTCTAAAACCATTCTATGTTGAAAAATAGCATTCCTCATCTGGGCGGACTGGTCAGCTAAAAGATCCAAAGCTGTCGCTGTTTGATTGCTTATTATTTCAAGGACAGCTTGCAACCTAATTATTCGATTCAAATTATGAAGAGGTTCTCGGGCTCCAGATATTACCTCATTCGGGTTCCGGGTAGCCGGTCCATAATACTGTATGATTCTTTCAGGGGGCCATTCATTTTCTCTCCGTTTTTGAGCACTACCTCCGGCTAAGGAAGCATCAATAGATCGTTTTTCTCTATTCAGATCATCATATAATTTTATTCCTAAGTGATTTCCTTGTATTTGTGACAATAAAAAGAACAAGGGTCTTATGTACCCCACATAGCATATTCTTCCTGACCAGTCCTTTGGTAGCCTTTTATAGGCCTGTTTGCCACACACCCAATAATGAGCCCACGTCCCATTTGGAAAAGGACCGTCCCGTTCTCTTTTATTCCTTGGGGCGTGAAAATACAAAGTGTTTTCATTACCAAGTGGTCCTGTTACAATGTTTGCCCCATTAGTACTCATGTATATACACCTCCAAGCTCCCGCACTAGATTCCCACTCACAATTACGACTAAGTTCTCCTTCACGACTTGTCATATTACGAGCTGACCAGAAACATTTAAAGAACACTTGTGTCCCATTCTCATTTTGCCACCTCCAGCGGTAGACTCTTTACCACATGCTGCTCCCTAGTGGTGTTATCACGCTGACAACTCAGGATTTGAACGTCAAATTGTCCCTTTGATTGTGCTCTTGCCATGGCTTCACATCCAGGTCCAAAAAACGTCTCATATGAGCATTTCAGCCAAGTCCCGTTTTTCAGCTGGACATGCGTAGCATTCCATTTCCCTTTACTTGCTGTACAGTTTCTAGGTCCACATTCAGGATCAGTACATTCATATCCAGGAGACAGAGCCCATTTACAAATGCTTTTTCCCACCTTTACTGTTCCTGTTCTGTTTAAACAGTATATACCTTTCTCTGACGAGTGCAACTGCCACGGGCCTTCTTCCCCTTTCCAGAATTGTGTACCATTATGAACTTCACTCAAATTACTAACCCACCCCTTAGGTTCAACCGGGCCAGCTACCCAGGGCCAACTTTCAGCTCCCCCTGGTCCCCCACAAACCCAGCAATTGCTAAGGTTAAAAGCCTTGGCCACTTCCTCCCCCAGAATGAAAAAGTTATTCCCATGGCTTAATTGCCCTTGTAAAAATAGTACCAGGAAGTATAACATCCTTCTGCGTCGTCCAGGGGGTATCGTGGGGGTGTGAGAAATGCCTTCAATCAAGGGGTTGGGCCCACTTCCAGGATCTATTTGAGCTTGGGTTACTGTTCAGCCTTTGAGGGTGATCCAGCTCCTGGAAAACTAATTACAATAGGTTAAAAAAAATCTTATTTATTATATACATATATCTTTGCTTGCTTGTTTGTTTCTTTTTCCTGGGACAACCTGGCTTTAGTGCGGGAGAAGTCCGGTCGAGGCCCTCTCACTCGGCGGTCAATACCCATAGGGGTTGCCTCCCTCGGTAGACCATACACACCGCAGTGGAGAGTCCTGCCCCGGTCTTGCCTTCTCCCTTTCTTCCCTTCAGGCTTGTCCCCTTCTTCTGGCATCCTTAATTTATGCAGAGCCTTATTGCCAGAACATTAGTTCTTTTTTAGCTTTAATTTCAGTTCCCCAGGAGCGGACTCAACCCTCCAAGTTTTGGTATTTATTGGTCCTTTTACTCTGGATGCATGGGTCCAACCCCTTTCTGCTGTTCTCACAGCTGTTTCAGTGGTAAGTGAAACAAGGTACGGTCCCTCCCACCGGGGGTGTAATGATTCTTCTCTCCAGGTTTTTATTAAGACCTTGTCCCCTGGTTGTATCTTATGAATAGCAAATCCTAAAGGTGGTGTCTGAGCCATCACTCCCATTTCTCTTCGCTCTTGCAATCTTTTCCCAACAGTAATTATGTATTTCTGGATACTACGATCCTCAACTACATTGTTTCCCAGAGGCATTCCCTATGAATAAGGGTTACCATATAACATTTCATATGGCGATAATCCAGTCTCACTGTGTGGTTTAGTTCTTATGTTTCGAAGTGCCAATGGTAAGCATTTCATCCAGGGCATTTGTGTCTCGATCATTGATTTAGCCAATTGTTGTGTTTTTTTTTTGTTGTTTGATTCAATCTTTCTACTTTCCCTGAGCTTTGTGGGTGCCATGGAGTATGATATTCACAGAATCACAGAATTTCTAGGTTGGAAGAGACCTCAAGATCATCGAGTCCAACCTCTGACCTAACGCTAACAGTCCCCTCTAAACCATATCCCTAAGCTCTACATCTAAACATCTTTTAAAGACTTCCAGGGATGGTGACTCCACCACTTCCCTGGGCAGCCTGTTCCAATGTCTAACAACCCTTTCGGTAAAGAAGTTCTTCCTAACATCCAACCTAAAACTCCCCTGGCGCAACTGTAGCCCATTCCCCCTCGTCCTGTCACCAGGCATGTGGGAGAACAGACCAACCCCCACCTCGCTACAGCCTCCTTTAAGGTACCTGTAGAGAGCGATAAGGTCGCCTCTGAGCCTCCTCTTCTCCAGGCTGAACAAGCCCAGCTCCCTCAGCCGCTCCTCGTAGGACTTGTTCTCCAGACCCCTCACCAGCTTCGTCGCCCTTCTGTGGACTCGCTCAAGCACCTCCATGTCCTTCTTGGAGCGAGGGACCCAAAACCGAACACAGTACTCGAGGTGCGGCCTCACCAGAGCCGAGTACAGGGGGACGATCACTTCCCTAGCCCTGCTGGCCACACTGCTTCTTATACAAGCCAGGATGCCGTTGGCCTTCTTGGCCACCTGAGCACACTGCTGGCTCATATTCAGCCGACTATCAACCAATACTCCCAGGTCCTTCTCCGCCTGGCAGCTTTCCAACCATTCCTCTCCCAGCCTGTAGCTCTGCTTGGGGTTATTGCGCCCCAGGTGCAGGACCCGGCACTTGGCCTTGTTGAACTTCATGCAGTTGACCTCAGCCCATCGGTCCAGCCTATCCAGATCCTCCTGCAGAGCCTTCCTTCCCTCGAGCAGATCGACACACGCACCTAGCTTGGTGTCATCTGCAAACTTACTGAGGGTACACTCAATGCCCTCATCCAGATCATTGATGAAGATGTTAAAGAGGACCGGCCCCAGCACCGAGCCCTGGGGGACGCCACTAGTAACCGGCCTCCAACTGGATTTGACTCCAGTTACCACGACTCTTTGGGCCCGGCTATCCAGCCAGTTTCTAACCCAACGAAGCGCGCGCCAGTCCAAGCCAAGAGCAGCCAGTTTCCTGAGGAGAATGCTGTGGGAAACGGTGTCAAAAGCCTTGCTGAAGTCAAGGTAGACCACATCCACAGCCTTTCCCTCATCCACCAAGCGCGTCACTTTGTCATAGAAGGAGATCAGGCTCGTCAAGCAGGACCTGCCTTTCATAAACCCATGCTGACTGGGCCTGATCGCCTGCTTGCCCTGCAAGTGCCGCGTGATGACTCTCAAGATAATCTGCTCCATGAGCTTCCCTGGCACTGAGGTCAAACTGACAGGCCTATAGTTCCCCGGGTCTGCCCTACGGCCCTTCTTGTAGATGGGCGTCACATTTGCTAGCCGCCAGTCAACTGGGACCTCCCCCAATACCCAGGACTGTTGATAAATGATGGTAAGCGGCTTGGCCAGCTCCTCTGCCAGTTCTCTCAGTACCCTCGGGTGGATCCCATCCGGCCCCATCGACTTGCGCACATCCAAGTGCCGTACCAGGTCACCAACCATTTCTTCGTGGATAGTGAGGGCCACATTCAGCTCCCCATCCCCTTCTGCCAGCTCAGGGTACCGGGTATCCAGAGAACAACCGGTATTGCCGCTAAAGACAGGCAAAGAAGGCATAAGCACCTCCGCCTTTTCCTCATCTTTTGTAACAAGGTTTCCCCCCCACATCCAGTAAAGGATGGAGATGCTCCTTAGAATTTTCCCACTGAATACCTAATTAGATTACCACACCGAAGGAAATAATCTAGCAGATAAAGAATACCACTTAGAATATTCCAATACCACTTAGAATATTCCCACTGAATACCTAATGATTGACATAATAATCTTATTATTTTAGAAGCAAAGTGTGTGCCCTGAGCAGAATCAATGTACTGTATTATCCCATATCTAGGTATCAGGTGATTTTTTTCTGCTCCTAGACTAATACATATTCATTACTGTTTCTAAAAGAAACAACGGAGTTATTATAATTAGATCCGGAATCTGAACCCTCCTACTGGAGCATGCGTATCCGTCTCTGGTGCTCCCTCTGGGGGTCTTTCATGATGAAGGCTCATAGTCTTCCTCTCAGGCTTTTTTTTCTTGTCCTTCTTCGTTGTACTCCTTGGCTGTATGTCAAAAGCTTGCACAGCGTTCCCTGCAAGCTTTGTCTTTTAGCCGTCCTTCAGCTTTTCCCTTCTCCTTAATCTCCTGGCCAGATATCAGGGGCTTGCATAGTGTCCCATTCAGAAGTCATAACAGTTAGCAGTTGTTCTGAAACCCCCAGGTATCAGAGACTTCAAGGAAAGAACATACAAATACATTTTCCTTCAAGCTCTCCATTGACACGAATTGTTAAAACATTCCTCACAGATCATAATAGGCAAGACGCCTTCAATCAAGGGGTTGGGCCCGCTTTCAGGGTCGATTGGGGCTTGTGTTACCATTCAGTTCAGCCTGTCGGGGTGATCCAGCTCCTGGAAAACGAATCACAATTTTATATGGGTTTATAAAAAAGGTTCTTATGTTATTTTCTCGGGACAACCTGACCTTAGCGTGGGAGAAGTCGGGTCGAGGCCCTCTCACTCGGCAGTCAATACCCATAGGGGTTGCCTCCCTCGGTAGACCATACACACCGCAGTGGAGAGTCCTGCCCCGGTCTTGCCTTCTCCCTTTCCTCCCTTTAGGCTTGTCCCCTTTATCTGGCGTCCTTAATTCATGCAGAGCGTCACTGCCAGAACATTAGTTCTTCTCTAGCTTTAGTTTCAGTTCCCCAGGAGCGGACTCAACCCTCCAAGTTTCGGTACTTACTGGTCCTTTTGTTCTGGATGTGCAGGTAAAACAAGGTACGGTCCCTCCCACCGGGGGTTCAATGATTCTTCCCTCCAGGTTTTTATTAAGACCTTGTCCCCTGGTTGTATCTTATGAATAGCAAATCCTAAAGGTGGCGTCTGAGCCATCACTCCAATTTCTCTTAGCTCTTGCAATCTCCTTCCAATAGTAATTATATATTTCTGCATGCTACGACCCTCACTACATTGTACCCTAGAGGCATCCCTTGAGAATAAGGGTTACCATATAACATTTCATATGGCGATAATCCAGTCTCACTGTGTGGTTTAGTTCTTATGTTTAGAAGTGCCAATGGTAAGCATTTCATCCAGGGCATTTGTGTCTCGATCATTGATTTAGCCAATTGTTGTTTTATTGTTTGATTCAATCTTCCTACTTTCCCTGAGCTTTGTGGGTGCCACAGAGTATGGTATTCCCACTGAATACCCAATGATTGACAGAATACTTTTATTGTTTTAGAAGTAAAGTGTGTGCCCTGATCAGAATCAATGTACTGGATTATCCCGTATTTAGGTATCAGGTGTTCTAATAGAATTTTTGCCACCATTTGTGCCGTAGCTCGTGCTACGGGATAAGCTTCTACCCATTGCGTTAAGTGATCTACTATTACCAATAGATATCTTATCCTCCCTACCTGGGGCAATTCAGTGAAACCAACTTGTACCCTCTCGAAAGGCCTATAAGCTGTTTTTCTCCCTCCCGCGGCTGCTTGTCAAAACACTTTCTTATTTATCTTCTGACAAGTTAAGCAACGTGGTGTAATTTGCTTTGCTATTTCAAAAACAAACAATGCAACCAAATTGTTTTAGTAAATGATCACTTAACACCTTTGTACCCCAATGTGTTTGTGCATGCAAATGTCCCAGTATTTGCTTCGCATAAGCTTTTGGCCGTATCTCTCGCCTGTCTGGCAGCGTCCATTTTCCTTGTTCTAACTTAGCCCCCATTTTCTCCTGTTTCGTTTGTTTGTTTTGTTTTCCATTGCATTTCAAAGTTGGTCCAAAAATTCCATAGGGGTTTCTTTTGGACCTTGTTGGAACTGATTCTCCATTCCCAATTTAACCAGATTTTGGTATTTACCGTTCATTATTTCCGGGGTGACTATAGTCTCAGTGGGGGGTCGGTCAGGGGAATGCAATTGTCAGCAGTTCCCTGAGCGGTCCCATCGGCAATCTGAGCTCACTCATAAACTCAGGTTGTTTTAAGAGTTAGCTGCTCTTCTGTTTCCATGACAACTCTCTCGGACCCATCATGGTCCCTCTGCCCCAAAGGGCTCACACCGGTGATTTTGAGATCACAGCCTCCTGTTGAGGCAGAACTATTAACATTCCTACATCCTCTTTCCCTGCTCATTCAACTTCAAACAGCTCTGTTAAATACTACATGCCACACCTTTAACACCGTCGACAACTCTTTTAACACTTCCTTTTATCTTTCTCCAGCCTGTACTTTTCTCATGCCAACACCAAAGGCTCAGTCAAGGGCCAATTAATTCCACTCCTTTTCTCTCTAAGATGCTGAAACAACCTATCAGTATACTACATTTCATCCTATTTTCCTTCTCTCCTCAAAAACATTAGTTGCAAGATAGCCTTATAGTCGATTGATCCATAAAGTGGCCATTTAGCTTATGTAGTGGCCACCATTGATTGCAATACTTAGTGAAAGTCCTCTTCCTTTCCCTGCCCCCAGTTCTAACAATATCCTTCGAATGTGCCAATATGCACCCAAGGAGGCTTTCTTTAAAACGTCTTTGTTTTGGATGTTACCCGTTTCCTTGATTTCCCATTCCCTTTTATTTATTTGTTTATTACTATTCCTTACTAGTTACCATCCTTTGCTTCAATTTCCACGCAAACCTTTTTACTGCGGGTTTTTTACCATCTTTTCCTAATCTTCTTCCCTAATGCCCCAATTCTCTGGGATTGAACGCTTCTTCCCACGTACAAACTTTACTATTTCAGATTATTAATGAGCCCCGTTCCAATCATAAAGCCACGGAACTTCAGGAAAACAGCTGAAGCACTCAGCCTTCCGTCTTCTAGACGAACATGACCACCGTTTCCACAAAATTGACATTTCAACAGGACCGAATTTCAAGCCGAATGCCGATTTTTCTCATGCGCTTTCTTAGTGAGCCCATACAAAACAAGGAATCACTCCTGTGTATCCGTCAATATGGGGGGTTTAAAAAGGTATTGAGGCCTAAATAAATTCGCTCTCCCCCTTCTTACCGAATTCCCAGGGCTCAAACCCGAACCACCAAAGAAATGACTCTCTCCGTTCTACCGCTTCGATAATCAGTCAGCCCCCTCCCCCTCTCCAGTACTTGGGAAACTGACCAAACACCACAGCAAATCCGCCAGGGCTTCTAAACTGTTAGTTACTTAGATAATGCTCCCGCCTTTTTTCTTGTCACACTCAAAGCATTTAAGAGCAAAAATAGGATCACAAGATACACTGCCAGGCCCATATATTGGGCACCACCAATCAACACTTGGATAAAACAGCACTTCTTTTCGGCCTGTCACGCACTTCGCTCGTCTCCGGCCCCTCCCCTCACGGAGAACACGGAACCGCGGATCGGAACTCCGCACTCGCTTCGCAGCGACGCTGCGTCTCACTCCCACAGCACAATCATGCAATCACACAGAGAGGCCTCTAGCACATCTCATTTATACCACAAGAATATAATTTAGAATGATAACCAACCAAACGAGTATTGTCTCTGACCGTGTTCTTCGTGGAGTGACTCATTCCACTTGGTTTCAAACCCTTACACTTACACAAATGCTTTCAACACAAAATACCTGGACGTTTAAGAATAAGACATACAATTATTAACACTCCAGTTAGTATCCCTCCAGCAGCTGAAAACATACCGCTTGTCCGCAGCTTCAGGAGGCCTTGGTCTGCTCCTGCGGTGAGCGGCCGAGAGTGGAGTCCCCTCCGAGCAAAACACTCAGGGTGCACCTAGGGGCGTCCGCTAATCATTATTCCTTAATGGACTTTCTGGTGGTATGTCTGGTAATTTGCTCCCTTTCTTCTGGTCCTTGGTCTTCAATTCTGTCTGAACCATCTAGGAATTTCACTATGGCAATTCCCACAGCCCTTGGTTACCTTAGTAAGAGTGTCTTGCAGGGGGTTTAGGACCTATCACCCACCCACGAATCCTATAGGAATCGCTTCGGTCCTTCACCGGCCAAGTCCCTCGCGGGAGACTGGAGCCGCGGTTAGAAGACCTCCACACTCGCTTCGGAACTAAGTTCCGTCTCAGTCACACTCTCACACACACAGGCAACCGAATCCCACCCAACTGAACGGTACACGCCTTAAATGCTTACGACTCCGTCGTCTTCGTTCGGATCTTCGCGCGCAGAATTACGGGCAAAATACAGTGCTGCAGCCGGCAAGGGAGCTCATAACAAAATCAAGTTCTTTGCTTACCTTTATTCAGGTTCAAGATGGCATTAGTCCCGACCTGACTCGAACAGGAGCCACCAAATGGTGGGGCGCCTCTCCTAGATCAAATCAGAATTCAGGAACCAAAGCCATCCCGGACGAGCCCCCAACCGTTATAAATGACAATTCCCCCCTTTTCTTCTTTATAAACCGTTGATTTTTGAAAAACCTTTCTCTAAGGTGTAATTTGGTAGATTTCTTCTTCTCCTTCGCTTTCCATCTCCTCATTATCACCTTATCTGAGTAAGGTGGTGGCTCCATGGTCATTCGTTTCAATAGTGCGGTTTCAGTTAACCACCGTACTAGTCCTCTTACACGGGGGATAATGCAGCAACCAATGGCTGTCAAAACTCCTACAACTACGATCAAGGATGTAAATATGCCTACTTTTTCTGCCAATTCACTGGCAAGGGTGGTAAGCCCTTGCAATGCTCTAGTTACTGAGCCATCTGGGGCAGTATTGCTGGGTATAAGAGTGCAACCATGGTTGCTCAGTATCTCACACACACACCCCACCTCCTTCCTCCGCGAGCATCATATCTAACGATGTTCTGTTTTCCCAAGCCATTTTGCTGGTGGCATCTAGTTGTTCAGCGATTCCTCTCATCGCATCCCTTGTATAATTTATGACTCTCTGCTGATTAGAATAAATATAATTAATCCAATCCACATTCTTATTGATCGTTACCCACCAGAACAGTGACTCAAACCCTGCAGCAATTTGATTCCTGGCTTTCTGTTCATCGGAAACTCCTCTAGGCACCCCAAAAGAATCTATGTATACTCTGTCATCGAATGATACTCCTAAGCCTCTTTAACTTCTTCTGGATATTTGTGATGTTTCTCTTTCAAATGCCAGGGTGAAGGGTATAGCTAATCGAACAAGCGCACAAGTGCCTCCCCAGTTATATGGTAGGGTGGACCGTAAGATCTTCCCTCCACCGTACCACCAGAGATCTGCCCTGGGTGGGGATCTCAAGTCTTGAGCAGTTTCCCATCAAGTCCTTGGTAGCACAAGGCAAATTCTCCCAGATGCTGGGCAGCACTCACACCCTGCCGTGAGAGGCAAGCTGTATGGTTACCTATAGCTGTAGAGAATGCAGGGGGAACCGCGATGTTGCTATCACGCAAGGAACAGCAAAGAGAGACTTACAGGCCTCATTTCCCCAGGCAGTCTTTTCTTGGTACAATGTAATCATACATCGCATCCCCTGGGAATCCTTGGTCACACTTAAAACATCTTATCAAAGCCTGTCCCTGCTAGGATTCAGGCCACAACACAGGCAGCCTTCTTTGCCTGCCATTCCTTCATCTCTCTTCCTCTCCTTTCCATCCTGGCCCTGACTCCCCCTGAAGATTTTCTTCCTCTTTCTCCAACCCTCTGCCTCACTACCCGCTGCACTGTCAATACCATTAGTTTCGCTCTCTGCTTTTCCTTCTCATCTCCCCTCCGGACACACACCTCCAGGGCCTCCCGCAGGAGGGTCCCCCAGTGACTGTTCACTACAGCCCCCCACCTTCTGGAGCATTTTCTGCGTATCTCGCCAGGCTTTAATCACACAATGAACTTTCAAGAGCCCTTGGGATACCGGGTCCTCGGGACTCATCCCCGAGTACTTTCTCATTCTGACCCCAAGCCTCTCATATGATTTCTGTGTTGCACACTATTGTTACTCCAGCCAGGACTGGCAAGTGGGTATTTCTGCTCTGCCGGTATTACCCCTGGTCCTGGAGGATGAGCTCTTTCCCATTCTTGTATAGCAGCTCTCCTCCTGATCATTCCCATTTCTTTCCCTGTAAACAACATACTTACAGGCATAATTCCCTTCCCCAAGAGTATAAGTCAGGTCGTAGGAACTGGTCTAATTGTTCAGCTAGGCTCTTGGGGTCCTCGAATAAACACTTCCTCTCCTTCTTAAAAGTCCTAACCTCTCTGCTGCTAAGGACGGGGGGTAGTTCACCTAAGAGGATACACGGTTAGTGTTAGTACTGTTAGTACCAGGGAAGGCAAAATTCTCAACATATCTTCTACCTTGTTCTAATTCTTGACAGAGCCTAGAGCACGATCCTTCTTTAGGGACAGTGTTAACTACAGTCCCTGTCTCCCTTCCTGGAGTGACTGCTGCTGCCACGGGTACAGTATTAGGATTATAGGGAGCATAACTTGGCTCCTTCTCCGAAAAAGGAAGCTTATTGTTTACACATAAATGTAAAGCCTGAATTTTCATCAGACCCCTATTTTGGCCAAAACACTGCTGTTTCCTTAATTGGTTCTTTTGTCCAGACTGATACACAATATTTAATTTTATTTTTTTTTCTTTTACAATCTCCTCTAATTTTGGGATTATGTTTCCAATTTCTTATCATTCTTCAGGAAGAACTGTTGGTAGGCACTCCCCCAGCGATATCTCCCTGTCCCCTGGAACTCATATTTCTCATTTTTCCTAGCCCTTGTCAGTGTGCTGCTACAGAAATTTCCCTCCTGCAGGGTACCTCACACTAACGTTCCGATTCTGGAAAACGGGGGTGTACTGCCAAGCACTTCCCCCTGCAAGGGCTACCACACACCTATGAATTTACCAGATTCCCTGGTGTACTTCCAAGCACTTCCCTGTGCAAGGATTACCGTACACCAAATTTCCCGAGACTCTTCCTTTCTCTCC
This sequence comes from Anas acuta, assembly GCF_963932015.1. Lineage (NCBI taxonomy): Eukaryota > Metazoa > Chordata > Aves > Anseriformes > Anatidae > Anas > Anas acuta. The sequence continues at coordinate 24,181,766 of NC_089016.1, read as the reverse complement.
CTTATCTCACGCTTCGTCCATCTCCGGCCGCGCCCCTCGCGGAGCCACGGAACCGCGGATCAGGACTCCACACTCGCTTCGTACAAAAGTACGTCTCAATCACACATCACGCAGAGTCTCACCTGACCCCCAAGGCAATACTTAACATTTCTTACCTTGGTCTGTGCACAGAGTTACCGGATCAATTCTTAAAACCCGGAGTGCCTACCTTCTTCTCTTTCCAAGTACTTCACGGATCCCGCCTCTTTAATCAGTCTCGGGCCCTCTGTCAGCTCTCCGCAGTACTGCCACCATCGATGCACAGGACCGTTGAAATCAGCGGGGCATGCTTTCCTCCTGCTGCGGCGGTGGGGCTCCCCGGTAGGTGACTGGATCCTGAACGAGCCCCCAAATTGCGAGAAACACTCCGTAGCCAATAACTTAGGCTCAGGCGAGGATCTCAGTGAAGTAGTAATTTCCTCGCGATTGATTGCAATGGCAGGTACCCCACAAGCAGGAGAGTGTGCCTACTAGTTCCAAAACACAGTTTATATGCTTTTTGATGGCAGGACCCTCCCCTGTTTCCCCACTGAGGGGGTAATCCAGGGACCTTACTTAAAGGTCACCTAATTCCAACCCCACCCCCCACCCCGGGCAGGGACACCTTCCACTAGACCAGGTTGCTCAAAGCCCCATCCAACCTGGCCTTAAACACGTCCAGGGACGGGGCATCCACCACTTCTCTGGGCAACCCGTTCCAGTGCCTCACCCCACTCTCAGGAGAGAATCGCTTCCAACTATCTAACCTAAGTCTACCCTCTCTGACTTCAAAACCATTACTCTTTGCCAGGGAGAGGAGCGATAGGGCCAAGAGTCCCTCCCCAGCTTTCCTGTAGGGCCCCCCCCTTTAGGTACTGGAAGGCCCCTCCAAGGTCTCCCCGGCGCCTTCTCTTCTCCAGGCCGAACCACCCCAACTCCCTCAGCCTGCCTTCCTAGGAGAGGTGCCCCAGCTCCCGGTCATCTTCGTGGCCCTCCTCTGGACACGTTCTAGTACGTCCACGTCCTTCTTGTGCTGGGGACCCCAGAGCTGAACACAGCACTTACTCTAGGTGGGGCCTCACAAGAGCACAGCAGCAGAGAGGGAGAGTCACCTCCCTCCACCTGCCGGCCACCCTCCTTTTGATGCGGCCCAGGATACGGTTGGCTTTCCGGGCTGCAAGCGCACGTTGCATTGCCGGCTCCAGTTGACGAGCTTCTCATCAACCAACGCCCCCAGGCCCTTCTCCTCAGAGCTGCTCTCAATCCATTCTCCGCCCAGCCTGGATTCGTGCTTAGGATTGCCCCGGAACAGATGTGGGACCTCACGCTCGTAGCCCCAAGCATTATTTACGACCCTATCAGCTCCACCCCAAACGCGCTGGTGGCTTTTGGGCGCTGCTCCCTGCAAGCAAATCCCCGCTTTTGCCAGGGCAGGCCTTACCTTTTCAGAACTTGCTCCACAACCTTCCCTGAGAGCCCCACTTCAACCGCTGGCGTTTCCAAGGGGGAAAGCTGCACCTCCCGTGCAGGGGGTGGCGGGAAGGAATACAAAGCCTGTGCTCAGCCCTGACGCATCACAACTGGGTTTCTGCTCAGCTGGGGAGGAAGCTTCTGGAAAACTAGGCAGCGCCCCCCGAGGCTGCCCAAGCGTGGTCCGCGGTGCCCTGCAGCCGCACGGAGAGCGGAGCTCAAACTGGCCCGACACGGCGGCAGGGACGCGGCCGTCCCCACACGTGCAGTTCCTGCCTGAGGAGGCCACAGCGCTTCTGCCTCTCTGACAGGCTTGGAGGGTAACGACATCAGAATACGCTCGCTTTAGTTTGAGCTTCCAGGCGGGCGCTACTGCCATCGGGATGGCCCACGGGGACGGGGCTGGGGGCAGGCAACCACAGGCAGCTTTAACATCTCAGTCCTCCCCGTCGGCCATCTCCCAGCTACCACGTGGGCCAATCAACGTGACCAGACACCAATTCACCCAAGGCAACAAAAACATTTACAAAGCTACATCTCTCTTCATAACTGTTTGTTGTTTACGGCTGAAACCAGTCCTGGGATAGGATATGCTACCTGGACCGAGCAAAGCCTTTGATATGGTCCCTCACCACATTCTTCTCTCTAAATTGCAGAGGTAGGGATTTGAAGGATGGACTGTTGGGTGGATAAAGAATTGGTTGGCTGGTCGCGGCCAAAGGGTTGTGGCCAACGGCTCTATGTCTGGGCGGAGGCCGGTCACAAGTGGCGTCCCTCAGGGGTCGGGCTCGGGACCGGTGCTCTTCAACATCCTTAGCAATGGCACAGACGACGGAATCGCGCAAGTTTGCGGATGACACCAAGCTGAGCGGTGCAGTCGATACAATAGAGGGAAGGGATGCCATAAGTGCAAGGCGTTGACCTTGGGCTGGGGCAATCCTAGGTATCTCTATAGGCTGGGAGAAGAAGAACTTCAGAGCAGCCCCGCGGAGAAGGGCTTGGGGGTCCTGACGGACAAGAAGCTGGACGTGAGCCAGCAGCGCACGCTTGCAGCCCGGAAGGCCAACTAAGTCCTGGGCTGCATTAAAAAAGGGGTGGCCAGCAGGGAGAGGGAGGTGATTCTCCCCCTCTACCCTGCTCTTGGGAGACCCCACCCGGAATACTGCGTGCAGGCCTGGGGCCCCCAGCACAAGAAGGATGTGGAGCTCTTGGAAAGGTCAGTCTCACCTCTGTCCCTGGAAAGCTGTTGGAACAGCTTGTTCCGGATGCCATCTCCAAGCCACTGGAAGAGAAGAAAGTTATGAGGAGTAGTCAGCATGGATTCACCAAGGGGAAATCGTGCTCGACCAACCTCGTAGCCTTCTATGATGGCATCACCAGCTGGGTTGATGGACGGAGAGCAGCGGACGTCATCTACCTTGACTTTAGCAAGGCTTTTGACACTGTCTCCCACGACACCCTGCTAGCAAAGCTGAGAAGGCGTGGGATAGACAAGTGGACGGTAAGGTGGGTTGAGAACTGGCTGACTGGCCGAGCTCAGAGGGTGGCGATCAGCGGCGCAGAGTCCGGCTGGAGATCTGTGACTAGCGGTGTTCCCCAGGGGTCGGTGCTGGGTCCGGTCTTGTTCAACATCTTCATCGACGACCTTGATGAGCGAACAGTGTCCACCCTCCGCAAGTACGCCCATGATACAAAGCTGGGAGGAGTGGCCGACACGCCAGAAGGCTGTGCTGCCATTCAGCGAGACCTGGGTGGGAAGAAACCAAATGAAGTTTAACAAGAGCAAGTGTAGAGTCCTGCACCTGGGAAGGAACAACCGCATGTATCAGTACAGGCTGGGGGATGACCTGCTGGAGAGGAGCTCTGCGGAGAAGGACCTGCGGGTCCTGGTGGACGACAGGTTGACCACGAGCCAGCAGTGCGCCCTGGTGGCCAAGAAGGCCAATGGGATCCTGGCGTGCATTAAAAGGAGCGTGGCCAGCAGGTCAAGGGAGGTGATCCTCCCCCTCTACTCTGCCCTGGGCAGGCCTCACCTGGAGTACTGTGTCCAGTTCTGGGCTCCCCGGTACAAAAAAAGACAAGGATCTCCTGGAAAGAGTCCAGCGGAGGGCAACAAAGATGATACGGGGCCTGGAGCATCTTCCCTATGAGCAAAGACTGAGAGACCTGGGTCTGTTCAGCCTGGAGAAGAGAAGACTGAGAGGGGATCTTATCAATGTTTACAAATACCTTCAGCGTGGGAGACAGTGGGATTTCGCCACCCTCTTTGCAGTGGTTAGTGGGGATAGGACAAGGGGCAACGGCCTGTACTGGGTCTGGCTGGGATGTTAACTTTCCCTGCAGCAGCCCATACAGTGCTGTGCTCTGCACTTGTAGCTAGAACAGCAGTGGTATCACACCAGTGTTGCGTCTACTGCCGAGCAGCGCTGGCACAGCATCAGGACTCTCTCTAACCCTCCTAGGGGGTGGGCAAAAAAGCGAGAAGACAAACATCACCAGGGCAGCTGACTTCAACCAACCAAAGGGATATTCCATACCGTACGATGTCACACTCAGCAATAAAAGGTGGAAACAGGAAGAAGAGGGGAAGGCTGGGCTCTCCTTGTGAAAACGTCGGTCTTCCTCCCGAACACCGGCTACGCGCGTTGAGGCCCTGCTTCAAGGACGTGGTCAAGCATCGCTCATTTGTGGGAAGTAGAGAGTAATTTCTTTCCTCTGCACTTCCACGTAGCCTTTATTTGTTTTGGTTTTTTCCTTTTTTCCCTTTCCCTTTTTTTCCCCTTTAGTTAAATTGTTTAGTTAATAATAATAATCGTTATTATTATCAAGGAAAGATTATTATTTTTTCCCTTTAATTCAATTATCCTCATCTCAACCCGTGAGATGTTCTTTCCTTTACTTCTTCCCCTCCTCATCTAAGGAGGGGGAGCGAGAGAGCGGCTGTGGTGTTTAGCTGCCTAGCACGGTAAAGCCACCACAGGAAGTTCCGCACCAACGTGCAAAAGAACAGCTTCACGGTGCGGGTGACGGAGCACTGGAACAGGCTGCCCAGGGAGGTTGTGGAGTCTCCTTCTCTGGAGATGTTCAAGGCCCGTCTGGACGCCTACCTGGGCAGCCTGCTCTAGGGAACCTGCTTTGGCAGGGGGGTTGGACCCGATGATCTCTTGAGGTCCCTTCCAACCCCTACGATTCTGTGATTCTGTATAAACAGGAGTAAAAATACACGCGTTGATAGCGATAGGACAAGGGGGAGTGGTTTTAAACTAAGACAGGGGAGATTTAGGTTAGATATTAGGAGAAAGTTTTTCACTCAGAGGGTGGTGAGGCACCGGAACGGGTTGCCCAGGGAGGTCGTGGATGCCCCATCCCTGGAGGCGTTCAAGGCCAGGCTGGATGCAGCTCTGGGCAGCCTGTTCTAGTGGTTGGCAACCCTGCCCAATCTATGCTTCTATGATACGCTCTTTGAAAGCATACAGGCTAAAAGAAGGGTCAGATTGGTGCCTCGGGGGCAAGTTTCTTCGCCTTCTGCGGTTGCCTAACAGTGCCTCTTAAGCAGAGAGATTACCAGTGGTCTTCCTCCTCTACTGTCTCGGGAATTAAACATCTTTTGTAAAAGAATACAAGCGCTGATAGCATTAGCTAGACCGACCGGGGAACAGTTGAACATGTAAATACTTACTCAAGGTCCACTTGAGCACGTTTCTTTGAGCAGTTCCATCGGCTCTTCTAGGTCAACAAAACAGATCAATGAAAGAGACCAAGGGAAAATACGGAAATAGAACAGTTGGTCAAGTGCCAACTTAAGAAGCTTTCTCTGAAAGGGCAACAGCATCTCCACCTTCACCCACCCCTCCCCCCCAAACTAGTTGACTTGCACGACTATTTTCACGTGACCCCACAAACGGCAAATCCTATATTATTTCGAGTAGACCAAGGGCTGTTTCTTGGTTTGGTTTTTATCATTCAGCTTCCTCAAAAGACTTTAGTCATTCACAGCTGCAATCGTTAACCCCGCAAACAGATCCAGTAACAAAGATCATTTCTCCTGCTAACGAATCAAGTTTCTTTATGAGGAACGGAGTCACAAAAATCATCTCATTTAGCAAGTTTCAAACACTAAGAGTATTTAATAGCATTTTAACGTTCCCACGCTCCAGTAAGCCTTGAATGTAATCGCGATTAAACAAGGAGCAGAGCGAAGCCAGAGGTCTAACAAAGCACGAGAGGTGATCGCATTTAAAAGCCTTATGGTGCCTTTACCTAATCCTTCTTCTAGTTACTGAACAACGGACTTCGTTTAGGGGAAAAAAAAAAGACACTAAAAATAAATGCAAAAAAAAAATAAAGAGAACGGCAGCCGAGTCTCGAACTTATCAGAAGCCGACTCAAGAATCCCAGAGCCTTCTACATCCTGTGGGAGGAATTCCTTCTCAAAGTTGCGAAAGCCACGAGGAGGACTGAAAAGAAAGCGGTAGCAAAACTCCTAGGGTAGTCAAGAACAGGCTGACAAGCACCTGTCAGAAATCACACCCGGTAGAGCTTGTTCTGCCTCCTCCTCGGGACAGGGGCAGACAACAGACAACGCCTGGAAGCTTTCTTCCAACCTTATTCTTCTCTGGTTCTACATCTGCCAGTCCTCAACACGGCTATTTCGCAATAAAAGCGTGCCCTTTTATTTGGGAGCAGGGGGAAGATAGCAAGGCCTCAAACACACAGCACATCCTAGATCGTCTTAGGAAGACGGAGACCCACAGGACCGCCGAGCGCTTCTAGCTTCGCGTTCCAAATGAATGGGCAAACCACCACCTACACGACACTGTCAACGGACCAAAACATTCTACACACGTGCGCTCCAGGGAGACGCCGTTTTAACTTGCGGAACTATTTCCATCGGTAAGACACGCAAGACAGAGGTGATATCCCCATGCTCCATCTTTATTGTGCAAACGCTGCTCAAAGCTCTTTCTTACCCTCCATAGACAGCCGTCCAAAAAAAATAATAAATCAAACATCAACAGGGGCTAGACTGATGGGCAACATATGAAACCTATTCGGCGGCGATAGTCTGAAGGGCCCGAGGGTGGGCATTCACAGCCATCCGGAATCCATTGGTCAGGTCCAGGTTAGCAGCACACTTCTTGCCAACAACCACGAAACGCCCAAGAAGCTGGAAAAAGGAAATAACGTCACCTAACGTGCTGCGCCACGACGCACAGAATGAACGCGAGCAGAGAACCACCCACAGAACACGGTTAGCTAATCCTTCACAATTCAACCGCTGCTCTTTGAATTACCCTCTAGACAGTAACAGACTACAAAACAGTCACAGAAGCTGAATTTGTCTCGGGGCTTAAAGCCCCCGTCATAGCTTCGGGCAACGTAAGCCGCTCTGGCGGAAAATAAAAGCTTCACGGTGCCTTTTCTCTTGCGTGAGCTCACAGAGCCTTGGAACTTGACTTGCATAGCTAACAGCAAAACAAACACCCAAGCGCCGCTCAAACAGCTTTACCTTTCCTCGCCTCTGACCTGACCAAACCCCAAGCCCTCTTCTGCATAGTCAAGGCACCACCCCCGCTGTCCGGAAACCGTGAAAACGGGCATCAGACCGCACGTCGGAACAACGCTGCTTTTTGCACTGCAAGCGCGTAGCTGGAGACGAGCATCGCTTTATATCACTGCTCTCAGTCAAAAAGCTCAGCTCCATTACAAGCTAGAGGCGAAAGACTACAGCATCGGACAACCCCAAATAGCCTACTGTGCGCCCCTCTGCAACATCCAGAGGAAAAGAGGGGACAGGAAAGAGTCTAGGAAGTTACAAACCAGTTACAGGTACAGCCAGCCTAGCGAACAGAAAGCTCCCACAGTACTCACGGGTCCGCCAGAATCTTCTGCTTCACATAACCGGACAACTACCTTCTCAGGAAGGACTAGGAAAAAACACTGGAGCCTGAGGCGAACTATCACGGAACGCAAGGCACTGGAGGAAGAGTAAACAGTTAAAACGTAGTCGGCTTCAGAGAAAGGCAACAGCTTCAGCAAATCACTATGCCCCACTGAACTCGCCCTACCAAAGCAGATTATCAGGCGCCCCAAACGCGCACGACAAAACAGCCATTCTTCTTAAGCGAGCTTTGAATAGGCAAAGTTCTCTACCTTCTACGCACAAGACACACAAACGGCAAACAATGGCTAACCGTCCTTCGGTTACGTCCAAATATTGCCTCGGCCAGAGGCAGGAAGGCATCTTCAAAGAACCTGGAGTAATCCGGCTGAGGCCGTATTAACTCTCCGTCCTCGAGAACGCCACCTACTCAGGGGAAGGAACGTTCCAAATTAGCCCGTTACGGCCGGCCCGACGTCAGACACCTCCAGACCGAGGCCAAGGCATCACCTTCGAAACACAAATACCACCGACCTGTAGGAAACCATCAACTCGCAACTAATTGCGAGGGAACTCCCCAAATCACCAGCAGACAGAAACTGCTAGCCAACTACGCTCCAGAAGTGGTTCTAAGCCCCCCGCCCCCTCCCCCCGCCTCAAGTTAAGACCAAGCGAGAAACTGCAACTAATTCGGCCTCCAGGAAACGTGTCGCACTAAGAGCGGTCAGAGTAGGTTGTCTGCTCTCAAGTCACTCATCAGACTCAAGTTAACGGCCTGGTTCTCCAATCAAGCACAGCGTTCAGGTTACATACGTTGCTGCAGCCAGTACGGCCAAGTCAAAACAGATGCGCGCACGCGCACACACACACACACACACACACAGACTCCTCGCGCAGCCTTCAACACGAAGGAGACAGGAAACGCGCCCTTTCGTAAAGGCAGGGCGCTACCGCAAGCACAGTTTCCAGAGAGCAGTTGAACGCTTCCAGTACTCCAAACGGGCGGCAGCTGCAACATTACCGAGACCTATTAAGAAAGCGCTGTTCCAAGCAACGCGTCAACGCTTTGAGCAACCCGATCTAGTGAAACACGTCCCTGACCGCGGCAGGCGGGTTGGGCTAGATGATCTTTAAGGGTGCCTTCCAAGCCTAACCATTCTACGAGTCAGCACGCAGAGCGGGCAACGCAGCCCCTTTCACTAAGGGCCTGTTTTCCACGCTGCAGATAAACCCTGCCGTCAGAAGCAGAGGAAATCCCTAGCTGTCCTATCTTTAGCATTTCAAATTTAAGAACAGCAACAACGGTTAGGCTGGACACTAACTTAAAGTTAGCACCTTGCAGATAACATCTGCAACTTTTTCATAACTCTCCGCAGCTGCTCACTTAGCTCCTAGCACGTTGCGGCGCACCAGCATCAGTGAACCTTGCCAGCATGCTCTTATCACGGCCCACCTCCAGCACGGAAATGAGAGCTGGGAAGCTCTCGCAGCCTGCGGGATTGACTGGTTTCTAGGCGTTTAAGAAAGCTAGGAAAAGCTGCAATTCTTCCCTTTCACAAGCCACTTTGGAGAGAGCGTGCGCTCGTGTGCGCGGTGGGGTTGGTGCCATAACCAAAGCCTAGCACAGCCGAGCCGTCTCTGCAAGGCTATCAGCAGCGCAGAAACGACTGATTACGGTCACTACTGCGATGCTCACTGCCTATATGCATACAGTCCGAACCCCCAAGGAGACCGACTGCGCCGGCGACCCAGTACGCGCCGTGGCACCCCGGGGGCAGGCACCGAAGAAGCGCGGCGTTTTAGAGGCGCTGCAGTAGAGAGCGCCACGAGCCGGAGAGACCCCGACCGACCGACCGACCGACCGTCCCTCCCTCCCTCCCTCCCTCCCGCAGCAAGGCCACCACCCGCCCTGCCGCACTCCCGGGACCCGCGACGGGCCCTCGTTTCAGAGGGCCTGCGAGCGGCCGAGGGAAAGGAAGGAAAGACTCGCACAACAACGCCGCGGCTACCTCCTCGTCCACGACCGCTCATCCTCACGGAGAACGTTGGCGGGGACCTCCTTGCCCTTGCAGGCGACCTCTCCGAAAACAGCGGCAGCGCCGCCACCGGGCCAGGCGGCCTGCGCCCTAACAATCCCGTCGGCCATGACGGCGCCCGCTCGGTACAACGCCCCCTCACTTCCCGCACTCGGCCCGGCCCTCCGCGGCGCTCATTGGGCCGACAGATCGCCGCCGACCGCCCCCGCGCCTCGATTGGCTGCCTCGCCTGCCCTCTTCCCTTGTCCCCGCCCTCTCGGCGGCTCCGCTCCCGTCGACCCGGTGCTTATCGGCGCTCAGGGAGGTCGCGTGCCCTCGGGGCGCGGAGGGAGCCGACCGGGAGGGAGGAAGTGGGCGCCCGAAAACGGGCTGGGCGGCTCCGCGGAGGGAATCTGGGCCCTGCACGGCTGGGAAACGAGCTCCACAGAACAGGCGCTCCGCTCATAGAATCAGAGCGTGGCTTGGGTTGGAAGGGAGGGTGAGAAACGCTCCGTAGCCGATAGCTTAGGCTCAGGCGAGGATCTCAGCGAAGTAGTAATTTACTCGCGATTGATTGCAATGGCGGGCGCCCCACAAGCAGGAGAGCGCGCCTACTAGTTCCAAAACACAGTTTATACGCTTTTTGATGACAGGACCCTCCCCTGTTTCCCCACTGAGGGGGTAATCCAGGTTCACAACCTATCTGATGTGGTAATGTTTCTTCACTTATCTGACTTGACACCGCCATTTTCACCTAATTGTCCTAAGGAGTCCGGTTGTCTGCATTTTACGAGGTCGCCTGCTAAGCTTCTTATCACTGCAAGCATATCTCAGTACCAAGTTCCTTCCCTCTAAACAACGGAACTCTGCAAAAACAACATTTCTATTCCCACAACAGGTACCGCAGGTATTTGCATTCCTTGTATAACCGAGTGTATTGGTCTGGTAAAACATGGAATTATTAAAATCCTCCACATATCCCCCCAGTACAACCATCCCACTTTTAGTAAGCCAATCAACACCCATAAAGCCCCCCCCCCCCCCCGATAATCCTCCTAGCTCGATTCCATTATTCCATTACGAGTTTGAACTGGGGCATGTGCAATTTTCTTCGTTTCTTTCACAAGTTCATTTACAGCTTTTCCTTCTGTTGTGGTTTAACCCGGCCGGCAGCTAAACACCACACAGCCGTTCGCTCACCCTCTCCCCTCCCTCTCTGGGATGGGGAGAGAAACGGGAAAGCGAAGCCCGTGAGTTGAGATAAAGACAGATAAATAATAATAATAACAATAAAGACAATCGTTATGATAATAGTATTACTAATAATAACGTGTATGAAACAAGTGATGCACAATGCAATTGCTCACCACCCGCTGTCCGATGCCCAGCCTAACCCCGAGCAGTCCAGCCCTCCTCCCAGCTCTTGCTGCACCCCCAGCCTGCTCGCTGGCAGGACAGAGTGAGAAGCTGAAACGCCCTTGGCTTGGCCTAAGCACTGCTCTGCAACAATTAAAACATCAGCATGTTATCAGCACTCTTCTCATCCTAAGCCAAAACATAGCATTCTACCAGCTACTAGGAAGAAACACCTTCATCACCAATCTATAAAACAGCAATTACTAAGGTTAAATTTTCCACAGACTTCTCCTTCTTGCGCAAATAATCCAAAGCTAAGCGATTTTGATACAAAGCAGTCCTCATCTTAGTATTTTGCCTTGCAATTAATCCAAGTGCATCTCCGGTTTTATTTACAACTATTTCTATTACAGCTTCTAACCTAATTATTCTATTAAGCATATATATTGGGGTCCTATAGCCCCAGGATCCGTCTTCTGCCCACGTAGCTGGATCATGTTATAAGTAGCTCAGTCCCAAAATAGGATTATAATCAAAGTTTACAATTTATTAAAAGAATAGAGGTAAGCAAACAGCGCTGGGTGCGCCGGGAGTCTCCGCTCCACCAAGTCGCACACCCGTTACATCAAGATGCTGATTTTTTTCTGCTCCTAGACTAATACGTATTCATTACTATTTCTAAAAAAAACAACGGAGTTATTATGATTAGTTCCGGAATCTGAACCCTCCTACTGGAGCATGCGTATCAGTCTCTGGTGCTCCCTCTGGGGGTCTTTCATGATGAAGGCTCATAGTCTTCCTCTCAGGCTTTTTTTTTCTTGTCCTTCTTCTTTGTATCCTTGGCTGTATGTCAAAAGCTTGCACAGCGTTCCCTGCAAGCTTTGTCTTTTAGCCGTCCTTCAGCTTTTCCCTTCTCCCTAATCTCCTGGCCAGATATCAAGATATCAGGGGCTTGCATAGTGTCCCCCAGGTATCAGAGACTTCAAGGAAAGAACATACGAATACATTTTCCTTCAAGCTCTCTATTGACACACATTGTTAAAACATTCCTCACAATCCCTTATCTTCTTTTTAATATCCTCAATTCGTGTCTCTTTTTCAACTTTTGTCATTAATAACTGGAGTTCATCAGTCCATTCTCAGAGGGTCCAATTCTTAAGCATCATAATTGACTTCCTTTTTTAATGAAGTCATTACAAATGTACTATTTATCATCCGGCGCATCAATAATGTAAAGCAAGGTATCATACAAGGTATGAATAATAACATCATTACAGCACATAAAAATAAAAATAACATCCTTCTAACCCATGGTCCACCAGGCAGTCATGAAAATAAATCCCAATCCATACCCTTCCAAGTTTGTGCTGGGACGTGGGCCAATTTTCTAATTTCTCTTGTTATCTGTTTAACCACTTTCCCATTACCGTCAATTTGTAAGCAACAATTAGAATCATTTAGTTTCCCACACCCCCCCCCCCCCCTTCTGCTAGTAAATAGTCTAAAACCATTCTATGTTGAAAAATAGCATTCCTCATCTGGGCGGACTGGTCAGCTAAAAGATCCAAAGCTGTCGCTGTTTGATTGCTTATTATTTCAAGGACAGCTTGCAACCTAATTATTCGATTCAAATTATGAAGAGGTTCTCGGGCTCCAGATATTACCTCATTCGGGTTCCAGGTAGCCGGTCCATAATACTGTATGATTCTTTCAGGGGGCCATTCATTTTCTCTCCGTTTTTGAGCACTACCTCCGGCTAAGGAAGCATCAATAGATCGTTTTTCTCTATTCAGATCATCATATAATTTTATTCCTAAGTGATTTCCTTGTATTTGTGACAATAAAAAGAACAAGGGTCTTACGTACCCCACATAGCATATTCTTCCTGACCAGTCCTTTGGTAGCCTTTTATAGGCCTGTTTGCCACACACCCAATAATGAGCCCACGTCCCATTTGGAAAAGGACCGTCCCGTTCTCTTTTATTCCTTGGGGCGTGAAAATACAAAGTGTTTTCATTACCAAGTGGTCCTGTTACAATGTTTGCCCCATTAGTACTCATGTATATACACCTCCAAGCTCCCGCACTAGATTCCCACTCACAATTACGACTAAGTTCTCCTTCACGACTTGTCATATTACGAGCTGACCAGAAACATTTAAAGAACACTTGTGTCCCATTCTCATTTTGCCACCTCCAGCGGTAGACTCTTTACCACATGCTGCTCCCTAGTGGTGTTATCACGCTGACAACTCAGGATTTGAACGTCAAATTGTCCCTTTGATTGTGCTCTTGCCATGGCTTCACATCCAGGTCCAAAAAACGTCTCATATGAGCATTTCAGCCAAGTCCCGTTTTTCAGCTGGACATGCGTAGCATTCCATTTCCCTTTACTTGCTGTACAGTTTCTAGGTCCACATTCAGGATCAGTACATTCATATCCAGGAGATAGAGCCCATTTACAAATGCTTTTTCCCACCTTTACTGTTCCTGTTCTGTTTAAACAGTATATACCTTTCTCTGACGAGTGCAACTGCCACGGGCCTTCTTCCCCTTTCCAGAATTGTGTACCATTATGAACTTCACTCAAATTACTAACCCACCCCTTAGGTTCAACCGGGCCAGCTACCCAGGGCCAACTTTCAGCTCCCCCTGGTCCCCCACAAACCCAGCAATTGCTAAGGTTAAAAGCCTTGGCCACTTCCTCCCCCAGAATGAAAAAGTTATTCCCATGGCTTAATTGCCCTTGTAAAAATAGTACCAGGAAGTATAACATCCTTCTGCGTCGTCCAGGGGGTATTGTGGGGGTGTGAGAAATGCCTTCAATCAAGGGGTTGGGCCCACTTCCAGGATCTATTTGAGCTTGGGTTACTGTTCAGCCTTTGAGGGTGATCCAGCTCCTGGAAAACTAATTACAATAGGTTAAAAAAAATCTTATTTATTATATACATATATCTTTGCTTGCTTGTTTGTTTCTTTTTCCTGGGACAACCTGGCTTTAGTGCGGGAGAAGTCCGGTCGAGGCCCTCTCACTCGGCGGTCAATACCCATAGGGGTTGCCTCCCTCGGTAGACCATACACACCGCAGTGGAGAGTCCTGCCCCGGTCTTGCCTTCTCCCTTTCTTCCCTTCAGGCTTGTCCCCTTCTTCTGGCATCCTTAATTTATGCAGAGCCTTATTGCCAGAACATTAGTTCTTTTTTAGCTTTAATTTCAGTTCCCCAGGAGCGGACTCAACCCTCCAAGTTTTGGTATTTATTGGTCCTTTTACTCTGGATGCATGGGTCCAACCCCTTTCTGCTGTTCTCACAGCTGTTTCAGTGGTAAGTGAAACAAGGTACGGTCCCTCCCACCGGGGGTGCAATGATTCTTCTCTCCAGGTTTTTATTAAGACCTTGTCCCCTGGTTGTATCTTATGAATAGCAAATCCTAAAGGTGGTGTCTGAGCCATCACTCCCATTTCTCTTCGCTCTTGCAATCTTTTCCCAACAGTAATTATGTATTTCTGGATACTACGATCCTCAACTACATTGTTTCCCAGAGGCATTCCCTATGAATAAGGCATACCATATAACATTTCATATGGCGATAATCCAGTCTCACTGTGTGGTTTAGTTCTTATGTTTCGAAGTGCCAATGGTAAGCATTTCATCCAGGGCATTTGTGTCTCGATCATTGATTTAGCCAATTGTTGTGGTTTTTTTTTGTTGTTTGATTCAATCTTTCTACTTTCCCTGAGCTTTGTGGGTGCCATGGAGTATGATATTCACAGAATCACAGAATTTCTAGGTTGGAAGAGACCTCAAGATCATCGAGTCCAACCTCTGACCTAACGCTAACAGTCCCCTCTAAACCATATCCCTAAGCTCTACATCTAAACATCTTTTAAAGACTTCCAGGGATGGTGACTCCACCACTTCCCTGGGCAGCCTGTTCCAATGTCTAACAACCCTTTCGGTAAAGAAGTTCTTCCTAACATCCAACCTAAAACTCCCCTGGCACAACTTTAGCCCGTTCCCCCTCGTCCTGTCACCAGGCACGTGGGAGAACAGACCAACCCCCACCTCGCTACAGCCTCCTTTAAGGTACCTGTAGAGAGCGATAAGGTCGCCCCTGAGCCTCCTCTTCTCCAGGCTGAACAAGCCCAGCTCCCTCAGCCGCTCCTCGTAGGACTTGTTCTCCAGACCCCTCACCAGCTTCGTCGCCCTTCTGTGGACTCGCTCAAGCACCTCCATGTCCTTCTTGGAGCGAGGGGCCCAAAACCGAACACAGTACTCGAGGTGCGGCCTCACCAGAGCCGAGTACAGGGGGACGATCACTTCCCTAGCCCTGCTGGCCACACTGCTTCTTATACAAGCCAGGATGCCGTTGGCCTTCTCGGCCACCTGAGCACACTGCTGGCTCATATTCAGCCGACTATCAACCAATACTCCCAGGTCCTTCTCCGCCTGGCAGCTTTCCAACCATTCCTCTCCCGGCCTGTAGCTCTGCTTGGGGTTATTGCGCCCCAGGTGCAGGACCCGGCACTTGGCCTTGTTGAACTTCATGCAGTTGACCTCAGCCCATCGGTCCAGCCTATCCAGATCCTCCTGCAGAGCCTTCCTACCCTCGAGCAGATCGACACACGCACCTAACTTGGTGTCATCTGCGAACTTACTGAGGGTACCCTCAATGCCCTCATCCAGATCATCGATGAAGATATTAAAGAGGACCGGCCCCAGCAACGAGCCCTGGGGAACGCCACTAGTAACCGGCCTCCAACTGGATTTGACTCCAGTTACCACGACTCTTTGGGCCCAGCTATCCAGCCAGTTTCTAACCCAACGACGCGTGCGCCAGTCCAAGCCAAGAGCAGCCAGTTTCCTGAGGAGAATGCTGTGGGAAACGGTGTCAAAAGCCTTGCTGAAGTCAAGGTAGACCACATCCACAGCCTTTCCCTCATCCACCAAGCGCGTCACTTTGTCATAGAAGGAGATCAGGCTCGTCAAGCAGGACCTGCCTTTCATAAACCCATGCTGACTGGGCCTGATCGCCTGCTTGCCCTGCAAGTGCCGCGTGATGACTCTCAAGATAATCTGCTCCATGAGCTTCCCTGGCACTGAGGTCAAACTGACAGGCCTATAGTTCCCCGGGTCTGCCCTACGGCCCTTCTTGTAGATGGGCGTCACATTTGCTAGCCGCCAGTCAACTGGGACCTCCCCCAATAGCCAGGACTGTTGATAAATGACGGTAAGAGGCTTGGCCAGCTCCTCTGCCAGTTCTCTCAGTACCCTCGGGTGGATCCCATCCGGCCCCATCGACTTGCGCGCATCCAAGTGCCGTACCAGGTCACCAACGTGGATAGTGAGGGCCACATTCAGCTCCCCATCCCCTTCTGCCAGCTCAGGGTACCGGGTATCCAGAGAACAACCGGTATTGCCGCTAAAGACAGGCAAAGAAGGCATAAGCACCTCCGCCTTTTCCTCATCTTTTGTAACAAGGTTTCCCCCCCGCATCCAGTAAAGGATGGAGATTCTCCTTAGAATTTTCCCACTGAATACCTAATTAGATTACCACACCGGAGGAAATAATCTAGCAGATAAAGAATACCACTTAGAATATTCCAATACCACTTAGAATATTCCCACTGAATACCTAATGATTGACAGAATAATCTTATTATTTTAGAAGCAAAGTGTGTGCCCTGAGCAGAATCAATGTACTGTATTATCCCATATCTAGGTATCAGGTGATTTTTTTCTGCTCCTAGACTAATACATATTCATTACTGTTTCTAAAAGAAACAACGGAGTTATTATAATTAGTTCCGGAATCTGAACCCTCCTACTGGAGCATGCGTATCAGTCTCTGGTGCTCCCTCTGGGGGTCTTTCATGACGAAGGCTCATAGTCTTCCTCTCAGGCTTTTTTTTTTCTTGTCCTTCTTCTTTGTACTCCTTGGCTGTATGTCAAAAGCTTGCACAGCGTTCCCTGCAAGCTGTCTTTTAGCCGTCCTTCAGCTTTTCCCTTCTCCTTAATCTCCTGGCCAGATATCAGGGGCTTGCATAGTGTCCCATTCAGAAGTCATAACAGTTAGCAGTTGTTCTGAAACCCCCAGGTATCAGAGACTTCAAGGAAAGAACATACAAATACATTTTCCTTCAAGCTCTCCATTGACACGAATTGTTAAAACATTCCTCACAGATCATAATAGGCAAGACGCCTTCAATCAAGGGGTTGGGCCCGCTTTCAGGGTCGATTGGGGCTTGTGTTACCATTCAGTTCAGCCTGTCGGGGTGATCCAGCTCCTGGAAAACGAATCACAATTTTATATGGGTTTATAAAAAAGGTTCTTATGTTATTTTCTCGGGACAACCTGACCTTAGCGTGGGAGAAGTCGGGTTGAGGCCCTCTCACTCGGCAGTCAATACCCATAGGGGTTGCCTCCCTCGGTAGACCATACACACCGCAGTGGAGAGTCCTGCCCCGGTCTTGCCTTCTCCCTTTCCTCCCTTTAGGCTTGTCCCCTTTATTTGGCGTCCTTAATTCATGCAGAGCGTCACTGCCAGAACATTAGTTCTTCTCTAGCTTTAGTTTCAGTTCCCCAGGAGCGGACTCAACCCTCCAAGTTTCGGTACTTACTGGTCCTTTTATTCTGGATGTGCAGGTAAAACAAGGTACGGTCCCTCCCACCGGGGGTTCAATGATTCTTCCCTCCAGGTTTTTATTAAGACCTTGTCCCCTGGTTGTATCTTATGAATAGCAAATCCTAAAGGTGGCGTTTGAGCCATCACTCCAATTTCTCTTAGCTCTTGCAATCTCCTTCCAATAGTAATTATATATTTCTGCATGCTACGACCCTCACTACATTGTTCCCTAGAGGCATCCCTTGAGAATAAGGGTTACCATATAACATTTCATATGGCGATAATCCAGTCTCACTGTGTGGTTTAGTTCTTATGTTTAGAAGTGCCAATGGTAAGCATTTCATCCAGGGCATTTGTGTCTCGATCATTGATTTAGCCAATTGTTGTTTTATTGTTTGATTCAATCTTCCTACTTTCCCTGAGCTTTGTGGGTGCCACAGAGTATGGTATTCCCACTGAATACCCAATGATTGACAGAATACTTTTATTGTTTTAGAAGTAAAGTGTGTGCCCTGATCAGAATCAATGTACTGGATTATCCCGTATTTAGGTATCAGGTGTTCTAATAGAATTTTTGCCACCATTTGTGCCGTAGCTCGTGCTACGGGATAAGCTTCTACCCATTGCGTTAAGTGATCTACTATTACCAATAGATATCTTATCCTCCCTACCTGGGGCAATTCAGTGAAACCAACTTGTACCCTCTCGAAAGGCCTATAAGCTGTTTTTCTCCCTCCCGCGGCTGCTTGTCAAAACACTTTCTTATTTATCTTCTGACAAGTTAAGCAACGTGGTGTAATTTGCTTTGCTATTTCAAAAACAAACAATGCAACCAAATTGTTTTAGTAAATGATCACTTAACACCTTTGTACCCCAATGTGTTTGTGCATGCAAATGTCCCAGTATTTGCTTCGCATAAGCTTTTGGACGTATCTGTCGCCTGTCTGGCAGCGTCCATTTTCCTTGTTCTAACTTAGCCCCCATTTTCTCCTGTTTCGTTTGTTTGTTTTGTTTTCCATTGCATTTCAAAGTTGGTCCAAAAATTCCATAGGGGTTTCTTTTGGACCTTGTTGGAACTGATTCTCCATTCCCAATTTAACCAGATTTTGGTATTTACCGTTCATTATTTCCGGGGTGACTATAGTCTCAGTGGGGGGTCGGTCAGGGGAATGCAATTGTCAGCAGTTCCCTGAGCGGTCCCATCGGCAATCTGAGCTCACTCATAAACTCAGGTTGTTTTAAGAGTTAGCTGCTCTTCTGTTTCCATGACAACTCTCTCGGACCCATCATGGTCCCTCTGCCCCAAAGGGCTCACACCGGTGATTTTGAGATCACAGCCTCCTGTTGAGGCAGAACTATTAACATTCCTACATCCTCTTTCCCTGCTCATTCAACTTCAAACAGCTCTGTTAAATACTACATGCCACACCTTTAACACCGTCGACAACTCTTTTAACACTTCCTTTTATCTTTCTCCAGCCTGTACTTTTCTCATGCCAACACCAAAGGCTCAGTCAAGGGCCAATTAATTCCACTCCTTTTCTCTCTAAGATGCTGAAACAACCTATCAGTATACTACATTTCATCCTATTTTCCTTCTCTCCTCAAAAACATTAGTTGCAAGATAGCCTTATAGTCGATTGATCCATAAAGTGGCCATTTAGCTTATGTAGTGGCCACCATTGATTGCAATACTTAGTGAAAGTCCTCTTCCTTTCCCTGCCCCCAGTTCTAACAATATCCTTCGAATGTGCCAATATGCACCCAAGGAGGCTTTCTTTAAAACGTCTTTGTTTTGGATGTTACCCGTTTCCTTGATTTCCCATTCCCTTTTATTTATTTGTTTATTACTATTCCTTACTAGTTACCATCCTTTGCTTCAATTTCCACGCAAACCTTTTTACTGCGGGTTTTTTACCATCTTTTCCTAATCTTCTTCCCTAATGCCCCAATTCTCTGGGATTGAACGCTTCTTCCCACGTACAAACTTTACTATTTCAGATTATTAATGAGCCCCGTTCCAATCATAAAGCCACGGAACTTCAGGAAAACAGCTGAAGCACTCAGCCTTCCGTCTTCTAGACGAACATGACCACCGTTTCCACAAAATTGACATTTCAACAGGACCGAATTTCAAGCCGAATGCCGATTTTTCTCATGCGCTTTCTTAGTGAGCCCATACAAAACAAGGAATCACTCCTGTGTATCCGTCAATATGGGGGGTTTAAAAAGGTATTGAGGCCTAAATAAATTCGCTCTCCCCCTTCTTACCGAATTCCCAGGGCTCAAACCCGAACCACCAAAGAAATGACTCTCTCCGTTCTACCGCTTCGATAATCAGTCAGCCCCCTCCCCCTCTCCAGTACTTGGGAAACTGACCAAACACCACAGCAAATCCGCCAGGGCTTCTAAACTGTTAGTTACTTAGATAATGCTCCCGCCTTTTTTCTTGTCACACTCAAAGCATTTAAGAGCAAAAATAGGATCACAAGATACACTGCCAGGCCCATATATTGGGCACCACCAATCAACACTTGGATAAAACAGCACTTCTTTTCGGCCTGTCACGCACTTCGCTCGTCTCCGGCCCCTCCCCTCACGGAGAACACGGAACCGCGGATCGGAACTCCGCACTCGCTTCGCAGCGACGCTGCGTCTCACTCCCACAGCACAATCATGCAATCACACAGAGAGGCCTCTAGCACATCTCATTTATACCACAAGAATATAATTTAGAATGATAACCAACCAAACGAGTATTGTCTCTGACCGTGTTCTTCGTGGAGTGACTCATTCCACTTGGTTTCAAACCCTTACACTTACACAAATGCTTTCAACACAAAATACCTGGACGTTTAAGAATAAGACATACAATTATTAACACTCCAGTTAGTATCCCTCCAGCAGCTGAAAACATACCGCTTGTCCGCAGCTTCAGGAGGCCTTGGTCTGCTCCTGCGGTGAGCGGCCGAGAGTGGAGTCCCCTCCGAGCAAAACACTCAGGGTGCACCTAGGGGCGTCTGCTAATCATTATTCCTTAATGGACTTTCTGGTGGTATGTCTGGTAATTTGCTCCCTTTCTTCTGGTCCTTGGTCTTCAATTCTGTCTGAACCATCTAGGAATTTCACTATGGCAATTCCCACAGCCCTTGGTTACCTTAGTAAGAGTGTCTTGCAGGGGGTTTAGGACCTATCACCCACCCACGAATCCTATAGGAATCGCTTCGGTCCTTCACCGGCCAAGTCCCTCGCGGGAGACTGGAGCCGCGGTTAGAAGACCTCCACACTCGCTTCGGAACTAAGTTCCGTCTCAGTCACACTCTCACACACACAGGCAACCGAACGGTACACGCCTTAAATGCTTACGACTCCGTCGTCTTCGTTCGGATCTTCGCGCGCAGAATTACGGGCAAAATACAGTGCTGCAGCCGGCAAGGGAGCTCATAACAAAATCAAGTTCTTTGCTTACCTTTATTCAGGTTCAAGATGGCATTAGTCCCGACCTGACTCGAACAGGAGCCACCAAATGGTGGGGGCGCCTCTCCTAGATCAAATCAGAATTCAGGAACCAAAGCCATCCCGGACGAGCCCCCAACCGTTATAAATGACAATTCCCCCCTTTTCTTCTTTATAAACCGTTGATTTTTGAAAAACCTTTCTCTAAGGTGTAATTTGGTAGATTTCTTCTTCTCCTTCGCTTTCCATCTCCTCATTGTCACCTTATCTGAGTAAGGTGGTGGCTCCATGGTCATTCGTTTCAATAGTGCGGTTTCAGTTAACCACCGTACTAGTCCTCTTACACGGGGGATAATGCAGCAACCAATGGCTGTCAAAACTCCTACAACTACGATCAAGGATGTAAATATGCCTACTTTTTCTGCCAATTCACTGGCAAGGGTGGTAAGCCCTTGCAATGCTCTAGTTACTGAGCCATCTGGGGCAGTATTGCTGGGTATAAGAGTGCAACCATGCTTGCTCAGTATCTCACACACACACCCCACCTCCTTCCTCCGCGAGCATCATATCTAACGATGTTCTGTTTTCCCAAGCCATTTTGCTGGTGGCATCTAGTTGTTCAGCGATTCCTCTCATCGCATCCCTTGTATAATTTATGACTCTCTGCTGATTAGAATAAATATAATTAATCCAATCCACATTCTTATCGATCGTTACCCACCAGAACAGTGACTCAAACCCTGCAGCAATTTGATTCCTGGCTTTCTGTTCATCGGAAACTCCTCTAGGCACCCCAAAAGAATCTATGTATACTCTGTCATCGAATGATACTCCTAAGCCTCTTTAACTTCTTCTGGGTATTTGTGATGTTTCTCTTTCAAATGCCAGGGTGAAGGGTATAGCTAATCGAACAAGCGCACAAGTGCCTCCCCAGTTATATGGTAGGGTGGACCGTAAGATCTTCCCTCCACCGTACCACCAGAGATCTGCCCTGGGTGGGGATCTCAAGTCTTGAGCAGTTTCCCATCAAGTCCTTGGTAGCACAAGGCAAATTCTCCCAGATGCTGGGCAGCACTCACACCCTGCCGTGAGAGGCAAGCTGTACGGTTACCTATAGCTGTAGAGAATGCAGGGGGAACCGCGATGTTGCTATCACGCAAGGAACAGCAAAGAGAGACTTACGGGCCTCATTTCCCCAGGCAGTCTTTTCTTGGTACAATGTAATCATACATCGCATCCCCTGGGAATCCTTGGTCACACTTAAGACATCTTATCAAAGCCTGTCCCTGCTAGGATTCAGGCCACAACACAGGCAGCCTTCTTTGCCTGCCATTCCTTCATCTCTCTTCCTCTCCTTTCCATCCTGGCCCTGACTCCCCCTGAAGATTTTCTTCCTCTTTCTCCAACCCTCTGCCTCACTACCCGCTGCACTGTCAATACCATTAGTTTCGCTCTCTGCTTTTCCTTCTCATCTCCCCTCCGGACACACACCTCCAGGGCCTCCCGCAGGAGGGTCCCCCAGTGACTGTTCACTACAGCCCCCCACCTTCTGGAGCATTTTCTGCGTATCTCGCCAGGCTTTAATCACACAATGAACTTTCAAGAGCCCTTGGGATACCGGGTCCTCGGGACTCATCCCCGAGTACTTTCTCATTCTGACCCCAAGCCTCTCATATGATTTCTGTGTTGCACACTATTGTTACTCCAGCCAGGACTGGCAAGTGGGTATTTCTGCTCTGCCGGTATTACCCCTGGTCCTGGAGGATGAGCTCTTTCCCATTCTTGTATAGCAGCTCTCCTCCTGATCATTCCCATTTCTTTCCCTGTAAACAACATACTTACAGGCATAATTCCCTTCCCCAAGAGTATAAGTCAGGTCGTAGGAACTGGTCTAATTGTTCAGCTAGGCTCTTGGGGTCCTCGAATAAACACTTCCTCTCCTTCTTAAAAGTCCTAACCTCTCTGCTGCTAAGGACGGGGGGTAGTTCACCTAAGAGGATACACGGTTAGTGTTAGTACTGTCAGTACCAGGGAAGGCAAAATTCTCAACATATCTTCTACCTTGTTCTAATTCTTGACAGAGCCTAGAGCACGATCCTTCTTTAGGGACAGTGTTAACTACAGTCCCTGTCTCCCTTCCTGGAGTGACTGCTGCTGCCACGGGTACGGTATTAGGATTATAGGGAGCATAACTTGGCTCCTTCTCCAAAAAAGGAAGCTTATTGTTTACACATAAATGTAAAGCCTGAATTTTCATCAGACCCCTATTTTGGCCAAAACACTGCTGTTTCCTTAATTGGTTCTTTTGTCCAGACTGATACATAATATTTAATTTTATTTTTTTTTTCTTTTACAATCTCCTCTAATTTTGGGATTATGTTTCCAATTTCTTATCATTCTTCAGGAAGAACTGTTGGTAGGCACTCCCCCAGGGATATCTCCCTGTCCCCTGGAACTCATATTTCCCATTTTTCCTAGCCCTTGTCAGTGTGCTGCTACAGAAATTTCCCTCCTGCAGGGTACCTCACACTAACGTTCCGATTCTGGAAAACGGGGGTGTACTGCCAAGCACTTCCCCCTGCAAGGGCTACCACACACCTATGAATTTACCAGATTCCCTGGTGTACTTCCAAGCACTTCCCTGTGCAAGGATTACCGTACACCAAATTTCCCGAGACTCTTCCTTTCTCTCCCTTATCTCACGCTTCGTCCATCTCCGGCCGCGCCCCTCGCGGAGCCACGGAACCGCGGATCAGGACTCCACACTCGCTTCGTACAAAAGTACGTCTCAATCACACATCACGCAGAGTCTCACCTGACCCCCAAGGCAATACTTAACATTTCTTACCTTGGTCTGTGCACAGAGTTACCGGATCAATTCTTAAAACCCGGAGTGCCTACCTTCTTCTCTTTCCAAGTACTTCACGGATCCCGCCTCTTTAATCAGTCTCGGGCCCTCTGTCAGCTCTCCGCAGTACCGCCACCATCGATGCACAGGACCGTTGAAATCAGCGGGGCATGCTTTCCTCCTGCTGCGGCGGTGGGGCTCCCCGGTAGGTGACTGGATCCTGAACGAGCCCCCAAATTGCGAGAAACACTCCGTAGCCAATAACTTAGGCTCAGGCGAGGATCTCAGTGAAGTAGTAATTTCCTCGCGATTGATTGCAATGGCGGGTACCCACAAGCAGGAGAGTGTGCCTACTAGTTCCAAAACACAGTTTATATGCTTTTTGATGGCAGGACCCTCCCCTGTTTCCCCACTGAGGGGGTAATCCAGGGACCTTACTTAAAGGTCACCTAATTCCAACCCCACCCCCCACCCCGGGCAGGGACACCTTCCACTAGACCAGGTTGCTCAAAGCCCCATCCAACCTGGCCTTAAACATGTCCAGGGACGGGGCATCCACCACTTCTCTGGGCAACCCGTTCCAGTGCCTCACCCCACTCTCAGGAGAGAATCGCTTCCAACTATCTAACCTAAGTCTACCCTCTCTGACTCCAAAACCATTACTCCTGGCCCTATCGCTCCTCTCCCTGGCAAAGAGTCCCTCCCCAGCTTTCCTGTAGGGCCCCCCCCTTTAGGTACTGGAAGGCCCCTCCAAGGTCTCCCCAGCGCCTTCTCTTCTCCAGGCCGAACCACCCCAACTCCCTCAGCCTGCCTTCCTAGGAGAGGTGCCCCAGCCCCCGGTCATCTTCGTGGCCCTCCTCTGGACACGTTCTAGTACGTCCACGTCCTTCTTGTGCTAGGGACCCCAGAGCTGAACACAGCACTTACTCTAGGTGGGGCCTCACAAGAGCACAGCAGCAGAGAGGGAGAGTCACCTCCCTCCACCTGCCGGCCACCCTCCTTTTGATGCGGCCCAGGATACGGTTGGCTTTCCGGGCTGCAAGCGCACGTTGCATTGCCGGCTCCAGTTGACGAGCTTCTCATCAACCAACGCCCCCAGGCCCTTCTCCTCAGAGCTGCTCTCAACGGAACCGCGGATCAGGACTCCACACTCGCTTCGTACAAAAGTACGTCTCAATCACACATCACGCAGAGTCTCACCTGACCCCCAAGGCAATACTTAACATTTCTTACCTTGGTCTGTGCACAGAGTTACCGGATCAATTCTTAAAACCCGGCAATCTTACCTTTTCAGAACTTGCTCCACAACCTTCCCTGAGAGCCCCACTTCAACCGCTGACGTTTCCAAGGGGGAAAGCTGCACCTCCCGTGCAGGGGGTGGCGGGAAGGAATACAAAGCCTGTGCTCAGCCCTGACGCATCACAACTGGGTTTCTGCTCAGCTGGGGAGGAAGCTTCTGGAAAACTAGGCAGCGCCCCCCGAGGCTGCCCAAGCGTGGTCCGCGGTGCCCTGCAGCCGCACGGAGAGCGGAGCTCAAACTGGCCCGACACGGCGGCAGGGACGCGGCCGTCCCCACACGTGCAGTTCCTGCCTGAGGAGGCCACAGCGCTTCTGCCTCTCTGACAGGCTTGGAGGGTAACGACATCAGAATACGCTCGCTTTAGTTTGAGCTTCCAGGCGGGCGCTACTGCCATCGGGATGGCCCACGGGGACGGGGCTGGGGGCAGGCAACCACAGGCAGCTTTAACATCTCAGTCCTCCCCGTCGGCCATCTCCCAGCTACCACGTGGGCCAATCAACGTGACCAGACACCAATTCACCCAAGGCAACAAAAACATTTACAAAGCTACATCTCTCTTCATAACTGTTTGTTGTTTACGGCTGAAACCAGTCCTGGGATAGGATACGCTACCTGGACCGAGCAAAGCCTTTGATATGGTCCCTCACCACATTCTTCTCTCTAAATTGCAGAGGTAGGGATTTGAAGGATTGACTGTTGGGTGGATAAAGAATTGGTTGGCTGGTCGCGGCCAAAGGGTTGTGGCCAACGGCTCTATGTCTGGGCGGAGGCCGGTCACAAGTGGCGTCCCTCAGGGGTCGGGCTCGGGACCGGTGCTCTTCAACATCCTTAGCAATGGCACAGACGACGGAATCGCGCAAGTTTGCGGATGACACCAAGCTGAGCGGTGCAGTCGATACAATAGAGGGAAGGGATGCCATAAGTGCAAGGCGTTGACCTTGGGCTGGGGCAATCCTAGGTATCTCTATAGGCTGGGAGAAGAAGAACTTCAGAGCAGCCCCGCGGAGAAGGACTTGGGGGTCCTGACGGACAAGAAGCTGGACGTGAGCCAGCAGCGCACGCTTGCAGCCCGGAAGGCCAACTAAGTCCTGGGCTGCATTAAAAAAGGGGTGGCCAGCAGGGAGAGGGAGGTGATTCTCCCCCTCTACCCTGCTCTTGGGAGACCCCACCCGGAATACTGCGTGCAGGCCTGGGGCCCCCAGCACAAGAAGGATGTGGAGCTCTTGGAAAGGTCAGTCTCACCTCTGTCCCTGGAAAGCTGTTGGAACAGCTTGTTCCGGATGCCATCTCCAAGCCACTGGAAGAGAAGAAAGTTATGAGGAGTAGTCAGCATGGATTCACCAAGGGGAAATCGTGCTCGACCAACCTCGTAGCCTTCTATGATGGCATCACCAGCTGGGTTGATGGAGGGAGAGCAGTGGACGTCATCTACCTTGACTTTAGCAAGGCTTTTGACACTGTCTCCCACGACACCCTGCTAGCAAAGCTGAGAAGGCGTGGGATAGACAAGTGGACGGTAAGGCGGGTTGAGAACTGGCTGACTGGCCGAGCTCAGAGGGTGGCGATCGGCGGCGCAGAGTCCGGCTGGAGATCTGTGACCAGCGGTGTTCCCCAGGGGTCGGTGCCGGGTCCGGTCTTGTTCAACATCTTCATCGACGACCTTGATGAGGGAATAGTGTCCACCCTCCGCAAGTACGCCCATGATACAAAGCTGGGAGGAGTGGCCGACACGCCAGAAGGCTGTGCTGCCATTCAGCGAGACCTGGGCGGGCTGGAGAGCTGGGCGGGAAGAAACCAAATGAAGTTTAACAAGAGCAAGTGTAGAGTCCTGCACCTGGGAAGGAACAACCGCATGTATCAGTACAGGCTGGGGGATGACCTGCTGGAGAGGAGCTCTGCGGAGAAGGACCTGCGGGTCCTGGTGGACGACAGGTTGACCACGAGCCAGCAGTGCGCCCTGGTGGCCAAGAAGGCCAATGGGATCCTGGCGTGCATTAAAAGGAGCGTGGCCAGCAGGTCAAGGGAGGTGATCCTCCCCCTCTACTCTGCCCTGGGCAGGCCTCACCTGGAGTACTGTGTCCAGTTCTGGGCTCCCCGGTACAAAAAAAGACAAGGATCTCCTGGAAAGAGTCCAGCGGAGGGCAACAAAGATGATACGGGGCCTGGAGCATCTTCCCTATGAGCAAAGACTGAGAGACCTGGGTCTGTTCAGCCTGGAGAAGAGAAGACTGAGAGGGGATCTTATCAATGTTTACAAATACCTTCAGCGTGGGAGACAGTGGGATTTCGCCACCCTCTTTGCAGTGGTTAGTGGGGATAGGACAAGGGGCAACGGCCTGTACTGGGTCTGGCTGGGATGTTAACTTTCCCTGCAGCAGCCCATACAGTGCTGTGCTCTGCACTTGTAGCTAGAACAGCAGTGGTATCACACCAGTGTTGCGTCTACTGCCGAGCAGCGCTGGCACAGCATCAGGACTCTCTCTAACCCTCCTAGGGGGTGGGCAAAAAAGCGAGAAGACAAACATCACCAGGGCAGCTGACTTCAACCAACCAAAGGGATATTCCATACCGTACGATGTCACACTCAGCAATAAAAGGTGGAAACAGGAAGAAGAGGGGAAGGCTGGGCTCTCCTTGTGAAAACGTCGGTCTTCCTCCCAAACACCGGCTACGCGCATTGAGGCCCTGCTTCAAGGACGTGGTCAAGCATCGCTCATTTGTGGGAAGTAGAGAGTAATTTCTTTCCTCTGCACTTCCACGTAGCCTTTATTTGTTTTGGTTTTTTCCTTTTTTCCCTTTCCCTTTTTTTCCCCTTTAGTTAAATTGTTTAGTTAATAATAATAATCGTTATTATTATCAAGGAAAGATTATTATTTTTTCCCTTTAATTCAATTATCCTCATCTCAACCCGTGAGTTGTTCTTTCCTTTACTTCTTCCCCTCCTCATCTAAGGAGGGGGAGCGAGAGAGCGGTTGTGGTGTTTAGCTGCCTAGCACGGTAAAGCCACCACAGGAAGTTCCGCACCAACGTGCGAAAGAACAGCTTCACGGTGCGGGTGACGGAGCACTGGAACAGGCTGCCCAGGGAGGTTGTGGAGTCTCCTTCTCTGGAGATGTTCAAGGCCCGTCTGGACGCCTACCTGGGCAGCCTGCTCTAGGGAACCTGCTTTGGCAGGGGGGTTGGACCCGATGATCTCTTGAGGTCCCTTCCAACCCCTACGATTCTGTGATTCTGTATAAACAGGAGTAAAAATACACGCGTTGATAGCGATAGGACAAGGGGGAGTGGTTTTAAACTAAGACAGGGGAGATTTAGGTTAGATATTAGGAGAAAGTTTTTCACTCAGAGGGTGGTGAGGCACCGGAACGGGTTGCCCAGGGAGGTCGTGGATGCCCCATCCCTGGAGGCGTTCAAGGCCAGGCTGGATGCAGCTCTGGGCAGCCTGTTCTAGTGGTTGGCAACCCTGCCCAATCTATGCTTCTATGATATGCTCTTTGAAAGCATACAGGCTAAAAGAAGGGTCAGATTGGTGCCTCGGGGGCAAGTTTCTTCGCCTTCTGCGGTTGCCTAACAGTGCCTCTTAAGCAGAGAGATTACCAGTGGTCTTCCTCCTCTACTGTCTCGGGAATTAAACATCTTTTGTAAAAGAATACAAGCGCTGATAGCATTAGCTAGACCGACCGGGGAACAGTTGAACATGTAAATACTTACTCAAGGTCCACTTGAGCACGTTTCTTTGAGCAGTTCCATCGGCTCTTCTAGGTCAACAAAACAGATCAATGAAAGAGACCAAGGGAAAATACGGAAATAGAACAGTTGGTCAAGTGCCAACTTAAGAAGCTTTCTCTGAAAGGGCAACAGCATCTCCACCTTCACCCACCCCTCCCCCCCAAACTAGTTGACTTGCACGACTATTTTCACGTGACCCCACAAACGGCAAATCCTATATTATTTCGAGTAGACCAAGGGCTGTTTCTTGGTTTGGTTTTTATCATTCAGCTTCCTCAAAAGACTTTAGTCATTCACAGCTGCAATCGTTAACCCCGCAAACAGATCCAGTAACAAAGATCATTTCTCCTGCTAACGAATCAAGTTTCTTTATGAGGAACGGAGTCACAAAAATCATCTCATTTAGCAAGTTTCAAACACTAAGAGTATTTAATAGCATTTTAACGTTCCCACGCTCCAGTAAGCCTTGAATGTAATCGCGATTAAACAAGGAGCAGAGCGAAGCCAGAGGTCTAACAAAGCACGAGAGGTGATCGCATTTAAAAGCCTTATGGTGCCTTTACCTAATCCTTCTTCTAGTTACTGAACAACGGACTTCGTTTAGGGGAAAAAAAAAAGACACTAAAAATAAATGCAAAAAAAAAAATAAAGAGAACGGCAGCCGAGTCTCGAACTTATCAGAAGCCGACTCAAGAATCCCAGAGCCTTCTACATCCTGTGGGAGGAATTCCTTCTCAAAGTTGCGAAAGCCACGAGGAGGACTGAAAAGAAAGCGGTAGCAAAACTCCTAGGGTAGTCAAGAACAGGCTGACAAGCACCTGTCAGAAATCACACCCGGTAGAGCTTGTTCTGCCTCCTCCTCGGGACAGGGGCAGACAACAGACAATGCCTGGAAGCTTTCTTCCAACCTTATTCTTCTCTGGTTCTACATCTGCCAGTCCTCAACACGGCTATTTCGCAATAAAAGCGTGCCCTTTTATTTGGGAGCAGGGGGAAGATAGCAAGGCCTCAAACACACAGCACATCCTAGATCGTCTTAGGAAGACGGAGACCCACAGGACCGCCGAGCGCTTCTAGCTTCGCGTTCCAAATGAATGGGCAAACCACCACCTACACGACACTGTCAACGGACCAAAACATTCTACACACGTGCGCTCCAGGGAGACGCCGTTTTAACTTGCGGAACTATTTCCATCGGTAAGACACGCAAGACAGAGGTGATATCCCCATGCTCCATCTTTATTGTGCAAACGCTGCTCAAAGCTCTTTCTTACCCTCCATAGACAGCCGTCCAAAAAAAATAATAAATCAAACATCAACAGGGGCTAGACTGATGGGCAACATATGAAACCTATTCGGCGGCGATAGTCTGAAGGGCCCGAGGGTGGGCATTCACAGCCATCCGGAATCCATTGGTCAGGTCCAGGTTAGCAGCACACTTCTTGCCAACAACCACGAAACGCCCAAGAAGCTGGAAAAAGGAAATAACGTCACCTAACGTGCTGCGCCACGACGCACAGAATGAACGCGAGCAGAGAACCACCCACAGAACACGGTTAGCTAATCCTTCACAATTCAACCGCTGCTCTTTGAATTACCCTCTAGACAGTAACAGACTACAAAACAGTCACAGAAGCTGAATTTGTCTCGGGGCTTAAAGCCCCCGTCATAGCTTCGGGCAACGTAAGCCGCTCTGGCGGAAAATAAAAGCTTCACGGTGCCTTTTCTCTTGCGTGAGCTCACAGAGCCTTGGAACTTGACTTGCATAGCTAACAGCAAAACAAACACCCAAGCGCCGCTCAAACAGCTTTCCCTTTCCTCGCCTCTGACCTGACCAAACCCCAAGCCCTCTTCTGCATAGTCAAGGCACCACCCCCGCTGTCCGGAAACCGTGAAAACGGGCATCAGACCGCACGTCGGAACAACGCTGCTTTTTGCACTGCAAGCGCGTAGCTGGAGACGAGCATCGCTTTATATCACTGCTCTCAGTCAAAAAGCTCAGCTCCATTACAAGCTAGAGGCGAAAGACTACAGCATCGGACAACCCCAAATAGCCTACTGTGCGCCCCTCTGCAACATCCAGAGGAAAAGAGGGGACGGGAAAGAGTCTAGGAAGTTACAAACCAGTTACAGGTACAGCCAGCCTAGCGAACAGAAAGCTCCCACAGTACTCACGGGTCCGCCAGAATCTTCTGCTTCACATAACCGGACAACTACCTTCTCAGGAAGGACTAGGAAAAAACACTGGAGCCTGAGGCGAACTATCACGGAACGCAAGGCACTGGAGGAAGAGTAAACAGTTAAAACGTAGTCGGCTTCAGAGAAAGGCAACAGCTTCAGCAAATCACTATGCCCCACTGAACTCGCCCTACCAAAGCAGATTATCAGGCGCCCCAAACGCGCACGACAAAACAGCCATTCTTCTTAAGCGAGCTTTGAATAGGCAAAGTTCTCTACCTTCTACGCACAAGACACACAAGCGGCAAACAATGGCTAACCGTCCTTCGGTTACGTCCAAATGTTGCCTCGGCCAGAAGCAGGAAGGCATCTTCAAAGAACCTGGAGTAATCCGGCTGAGGCCGTATTAACTCTCCGTCCTCGAGAACGCCACCTACTCAGGGGAAGGAACGTTCCAAATTAGCCCGTTACGGCCGGCCCGACGTCAGACACCTCCAGACCGAGGCCAAGGCATCACCTTCGAAACACAAATACCACCGACCTGTAGGAAACCATCAACTCGCAACTAATTGCGAGGGAACTCCCCAAATCACCAGCAGACAGAAACTGCATATGGCACCAGAAGCAGGATCCAGCGCGCAAGGTGACAGGGGCAGCGAGACAGCCGAGTACTTCAGGTTAGCGACTTCCGCTATTTTTATTTGTTTTAGATGCGACTGAAACACTGCCGATAAGACTCGATTCCACAGATGCTTTGTACTTCTTACTCACCATCGCCTTTCACTGCACGACAATCGAGAATTATAAGCCTTCCTCACACTCCTCCCTATAACATCGCTCAACCGTGAAACAGGCCTTCGGTACAGTGAGCTAAGCAAATTCAAGACCATTCGCTAGAGCCAACTACGCTCCAGAAGTGGTTCTAAGCCCCCCGCCCCAAGTTAAGACCAAGCGAGAAACTGCAACTAATTCGTCCTCCAGGAAACGTGTCGCACTAAGAGCGGTCAGAGTAGGTTGTCTGCTCTCAAGTCACTCATCAGACTCAAGTTAACGGCCTGGTTCTCCAATCAAGCACAGCGTTCAGGTTACATACGTTGCTGCAGCCAGTACGGCCAAGTCAAAACAGATGCGCGCACGCACACACACACACACACACACACACAGACTCCTCGCGCAGCCTTCAACACGAAGGAGACAGGAAACGCACCCTTTCGTAAAGGCAGGGCGCTACCGCAAGCACAGTTTCCGGAGAGCAGTTGAACGCTTCCAGTACTCCAAACGGGCGGCAGCTGCAACATTACCGAGACCTATTAAGAAAGCGCTGTTCCAAGCAACGCGTCAACGCTTTGAGCAACCCGATCTAGTGAAACACGTCCCTGACCGCGGCAGGCGGGTTGGGCTAGATGATCTTTAAGGGTGCCTTCCAAGCCTAACCATTCTACGAGTCAGCACGCAGAGCGGGCAACGCAGCCCCTTTCACTAAGGGCCTGTTTTCCACGCTGCAGATAAACCCTGCCGTCAGAAGCAGAGGAAATCCCTAGCTGTCCTATCTTTAGCATTTCAAATTTAAGAACAGCAACAACGGTTAGGCTGGACACTAACTTAAAGTTAGCACCTTGCAGATAACATCTGCAACTTTTTCATAACTCTCCGCAGCTGCTCACTTAGCTCCTAGCACGTTGCGGCGCACCAGCATCAGTGAACCTTGCCAGCATGCTCTTATCACGGCCCACCTCCAGCACGGAAATGAGAGCTGGGAAGCTCTCGCAGCCTGCGGGATTGACTGGTTTCTAGGCGTTTAAGAAAGCTAGGAAAAGCTGCAATTCTTCCCTTTCACAAGCCACTTTGGAGAGAGCGTGCGCTCGTGTGCGCGGTGGGGGTGGTGCCATAACCAAAGCCTAGCACAGCCGAGCCGGGGCGTCTCTGCAAGGCTATCAGCAGCGCAGAAACGACTGATTACGGTCACTACTGCGATGCTCACTGCCTATATGCATACAGTCCGAACCCCCAAGGAGACCGACTGCGCCGGCGACCCAGTACGCGCCGTGGCACCCCGGGGGCAGGCACCGAAGAAGCGCGGCGTTTTAGAGGCGCTGCAGTAGAGAGCGCCACGAGCCGGAGAGACCCCGACCGACCGACCGACCGACCGTCCCTCCCTCCCTCCCTCCCTCCCGCAGCAAGGCCACCACCCGCCCTGCCGCACTCCCGGGACCCGCGACGGGCCCTCGTTTCAGAGGGCCTGCGAGCGGCCGAGGGAAAGGAAGGAAAGACTCGCACAACAACGCCGCGGCTACCTCCTCGTCCACGACCGCTCATCCTCACGGAGAACGTTGGCGGGGACCTCCTTGCCCTTGCAGGCGACCTCTCCGAAAGCAGCGGCAGCGCCGCCACCGGGCCAGGCGGCCTGCGCCCTAACAATCCCGTCGGCCATGACGGCGCCCGCTCGGTACAACGCCCCCTCACTTCCCGCACTCGGCCCGGCCCTCCGCGGCGCTCATTGGGCCGACAGATCGCCGCCGACCGCCCCCGCGCCTCGATTGGCTGCCTCGCCTGCCCTCTTCCCTTGTCCCCGCCCTCTCGGCGGCTCCGCTCCCGTCGACCCGGTGCTTATCGGCGCTCAGGGAGGTCGCGTGCCCTCGGGGCGCGGAGGGAGCCGACCGGGAGGGAGGAAGTGGGCGCCCGAAAACGGGCTGGGCGGCTCCGCGGAGGGAATCTGGGCCCTGCACGGCTGGGAAACGAGCTCCACAGAACAGGCGCTCCGCTCATAGAATCAGAGCGTGGCTTGGGTTGGAAGGGAGGGTGAGAAACGCTCCGTAGCCGATAGCTTAGGCTCAGGCGAGGATCTCAGCGAAGTAGTAATTTACTCGCGATTGATTGCAATGGCGGGCGCCCCACAAGCAGGAGAGCGCGCCTACTAGTTCCAAAACACAGTTTATACGCTTTTTGATGACAGGACCCTCCCCTGTTTCCCCACTGAGGGGGTAATCCAGGTTCACAACCTATCTGATGTGGTAATGTTTCTTCACTTATCTGACTTGACACCGCCATTTTCACCTAATTGTCCTAAGGAGTCCGGTTGTCTGCATTTTACGAGGTCGCCTGCTAAGCTTCTTATCACTGCAAGCATATCTCAGTACCAAGTTCCTTCCCTCTAAACAACGGAACTCTGCAAAAACAACATTTCTATTCCCACAACAGGTACCGCAGGTATTTGCATTCCTTGTATAACCGAGTGTATTGGTCTGGTAAAACATGGAATTATTAAAATCCTCCACATATCCCCCCAGTACAACCATCCCACTTTTAGTAAGCCAATCAACACCCATAAAGCCCCCCCCCCCCCCCGATAATCCTTCTAGCTCGATTCCATTATTCCATTGCGAGTTTGAACTGGGGCATGTGCAATTTTCTTCGTTTCTTTTACAAGTTCATTTACAGCTTTTCCTTCTGTTGTGGTTTAACCCGGCCGGCAGCTAAACACCACACAGCCGTTCGCTCACCCTCTCCCCTCCCTCTCTGGGATGGGGAGAGAAACGGGAAAGCGAAGCCCGTGAGTTGAGATAAAGACAGATAAATAATAATAATAACAATAAAGACAATCGTTATGATAATAGTATTACTAATAATAACGTGTATGAAACAAGTGATGCACAATGCAATTGCTCACCACCCGCTGTCCGATGCCCAGCCTAACCCCGAGCAGTCCAGCCCTCCTCCCAGCTCTTGCTGCACCCCCAGCCTGCTCGCTGGCAGGACAGAGTGAGAAGCTGAAACGCCCTTGGCTTGGCCTAAGCACTGCTCTGCAACAATTAAAACATCAGCATGTTATCAGCACTCTTCTCATCCTAAGCCAAAACATAGCATTCTACCAGCTACTAGGAAGAAACACCTTCATCACCAATCTATAAAACAGCAATTACTAAGGTTAAATTTTCCACAGACTTCTCCTTCTTGCGCAAATAATCCAAAGCTAAGCGATTTTGATACAAAGCAGTCCTCATCTTAGTATTTTGCCTTGCAATTAATCCAAGTGCATCTCCGGTTTTATTTACAACTATTTCTATTACAGCTTCTAACCTAATTATTCTATTAAGCATATATATTGGGGTCCTATAGCCCCAGGATCCGTCTTCTGCTCACGTAGCTGGATCATGTTATAAGTAGCTCAGTCCCAAAATAGGATTATAATCAAAGTTTACAATTTATTAAAAGAATAGAGGTAAGCAAACAGCGCTGGGTGCGCTGGGAGTCTCCGCTCCACCAAGTCGCACACCCGTTACATCAAGATGCTGACTTTTTTATGCTCCTAGACTAATACGTATTCATTACTATTTCTAAAAAAAACAACGGAGTTATTATAATTAGTTCCGGAATCTGAACCCTCCTACTGGAGCATGCGTATCAGTCTCTGGTGCTCCCTCTGGGGGTCTTTCATGATGAAGGCTCATAGTCTTCCTCTCAGGCTTTTTTTTTCTTGTCCTTCTTCGTTGTACTCCTTGGCTGTATGTCAAAAGCTTGCACAGCGTTCCCTGCAAGCTTTGTCTTTTAGCCGTCCTTCAGCTTTTCCCTTCTCCCTAATCTCCTGGCCAGATATCAAGATATCAGGGGCTTGCATAGTGTCCCATTCAGAAGTCATAACAGTTAGCAGTTGTTCTGAAACCCCCAGGTATCAGAGACTTCAAGGAAAGAACATACGAATACATTTTCCTTCAAGCTCTCTATTGACACACATTGTTAAAACATTCCTCACAATCCCTTATCTTCTTTTTAATATCCTCAATTCGTGTCTCTTTTTCAACTTTTGTCATTAATAACTGGAGTTCATCAGTCCGTTCTCAGAGGGTCCAATTCTTAAGCATCATAATTGACTTCCTTTTTTAATGAAGTCATTACAAATGTACTATTTATCATCCGGCGCATCAATAATGTAAAGCAAGGTATCATACAAGGTATGAATAATAACATCATTACAGCACATAAAAATAAAAATAACATCCTTCTAACCCATGGTCCACCAGGCAGCCATGAAAATAAATCCCAATCCATACCCTTCCAAGTTTGTGCTGGGACGTGGGCCAATTTTCTAATTTCTCTTGTTATCTGTTTAACCACTTTCCCATTACCGTCAATTTGTAAGCAACAATTAGAATCATTTAGTTTCCCACACACACCCCCCCCCTTCTGCTAGTAAATAGTCTAAAACCATTCTATGTTGAAAAATAGCATTCCTCATCTGGGTGGACTGGTCAGCTAAAAGATCCAAAGCTGTCGCTGTTTGATTGCTTATTATTTCAAGGACAGCTTGCAACCTAATTATTCGATTCAAATTATGAAGAGGTTCTCGGGCTCCAGATATTACCTCATTCGGGTTCCGGGTAGCCGGTCCATAATACTGTATGATTCTTTCAGGGGGCCATTCATTTTCTCTCCGTTTTTGAGCACTACCTCCGGCTAAGGAAGCATCAATAGATCGTTTTTCTCTATTCAGATCATCATATAATTTTATTCCTAAGTGATTTCCTTGTATTTGTGACAATAAAAAGAACAAGGGTCTTATGTACCCCACATAGCATATTCCTGACCAGTCCTTTGGTAGCCTTTTATAGGCCTGTTTGCCACACACCCAATAATGAGCCCACGTCCCATTTGGAAAAGAACCGTCCCGTTCTCTTTTATTCCTTGGGGCGTGAAAATACAAAGTGTTTTCATTACCAAGTGGTCCTGTTACAATGTTTGCCCCATTAGTACTCATGTATATACACCTCCAAGCTCCCGCACTAGATTCCCACTCACAGTTATGACTAAGTTCTCCTTCACGACTTGTCATATTACGAGCTGACCAGAAACATTTAAAGAACACTTGTGTCCCATTCTCATTTTGCCACCTCCAGCGGTAGACTCTTTACCACATGCTGCTCCCTA
Organism: Anas acuta; assembly: GCF_963932015.1. Taxonomy (NCBI): domain Eukaryota; kingdom Metazoa; phylum Chordata; class Aves; order Anseriformes; family Anatidae; genus Anas; species Anas acuta. Next base: position 24,144,970 of record NC_089016.1, on the reverse strand, counting down.
GTGGTGTTATCACGCTGACAACTCAGGATTTGAATGTCAAATTGTCCCTTTGATTGTGCTCTTGCCATGGCTTCACATCCAGGTCCAAAAAACGTCTTATACGAGCATTTCAGCCAAATCCCGTTTTTCAGCTGGACATGCGTAGCATTCCATTTCCCTTTACTTGCTGTACAGTTTCTAGGTCCACATTCAGGATCAGTACATTCATATCCAGGAGACAGAGCCCATTTACAAATGCTTTTTCCCACCTTTACTGTTCCTGTTCTGTTTAAACAGTATATACCTTTCTCTGACGAGTGCAACTGCCACGGGCCTTCTTCCCCTTTCCAGAATTGTGTACCATTATGAACTTCACTCAAATTACTAACCCACCCCTTAGGTTCAACCGGGCCAGCTACCCAGGGCCAACTTTCAGCTCCCCCTGGTCCCCCACAAACCCAGCAATTGCTAAGGTTAAAAGCCTTGGCCACTTCCTCCCCCAGAATGAAAAAGTTATTCCCATGGCTTAATTGCCCTTGTAAAAATAGTACCAGGAAGTATAACATCCTTCTGCGTCGTCCAGGGGGTATCGTGGGGGTGTGAGAAATGCCTTCAATCAAGGGGTTGGGCCCACTTCCAGGATCTATTTGAGCTTGGGTTACTGTTCAGCCTTTGAGGGTGATCCAGCTCCTGGAAAACTAATTACAATAGGTTAAAAAAAAAAACCTTATTCATTATATACATATATCTTTGCTAGCTTGTTTGTTTCTTTTTCCTGGGACAACCTGGCTTTAGTGCGGGAGAAGTCCGGTCGAGGCCCTCTCACTCGGCGGTCAATACCCATAGGGGTTGCCTCCCTCGGTAGACCATACACACCGCAGTGGAGAGTCCTGCCCCGGTCTTGCCTTCTCCCTTTCTTCCCTTCAGGCTTGTCCCCTTCTTCTGGCATCCTTAATTTATGCAGAGCCTTATTGCCAGAACATTAGTTCTTTTTTAGCTTTAATTTCAGTTCCCCAGGAGCGGACTCAACCCTCCAAGTTTTGGTATTTATTGGTCCTTTTACTCTGGATGCATGGGTCCAACCCCTTTCTGCTGTTCTCACAGCTGTTTCAGTGGTAAGTGAAACAAGGTACGGTCCCTCCCACCGGGGGTGCAATGATTCTTCTCTCCAGGTTTTTATTAAGACCTTGTCCCCTGGTTGTATCTTATGAATAGCAAATCCTAAAGGTGGTGTCTGAGCCATCACTCCAATTTCTCTTAGCTCTTGCAATCTTCTCCCAACAGTAATTATGTATTTCTGGATACTACGATCCTCAACTACATTGTTTCCCAGAGGCATTCCCTATGAATAAGGCATACCATATAACATTTCATATGGCGATAATCCAGTCTCACTGTGTGGTTTAGTTCTTATGTTTCGAAGTGCCAATGGTAAGCATTTCATCCAGGGCATTTGTGTCTCGATCATTGATTTAGCCAATTGTTGTTTTTTTTTTTGTTGTTGTTTGATTCAATCTTTCTACTTTCCCTGAGCTTTGTGGGTGCCATGGAGTATGATATTCACAGAATCACAGAATTTCTAGGTTGGAAGAGACCTCAAGATCATCGAGTCCAACCTCTGACCTAACGCTAACAGTCCCCTCTAAACCATATCCCTAAGCTCTACATCTAAACATCTTTTAAAGACTTCCAGGGATGGTGACTCCACCACTTCCCTGGGCAGCCTGTTCCAATGTCTAACAACCCTTTCGGTAAAGAAGTTCTTCCTAACATCCAACCTAAAACTCCCCTGGCGCAACTGTAGCCCATTCCCCCTCCTCGTCCTGTCACCAGGCACGTGGGAGAACAGACCAACCCCCACCTCGCTACAGCCTCCTTTAAGGTACCTGTAGAGAGCGATAAGGTCGCCCCTGAGCCTCCTCTTCTCCAGGCTGAACAAGCCCAGCTTCCTCAGCCGCTCCTCGTAGGACTTGTTCTCCAGACCCCTCACCAGCTTCGTCGCCCTTCTGTGGACTCGCTCAAGCACCTCCATGTCCTTCTTGGAGCGAGGGGCCCAAAACCGAACACAGTACTCGAGGTGCGGCCTCACCAGAGCCGAGTACAGGGGGACGATCACTTCCCTAGCCCTGCTGGCCACACTGCTTCTTATACAAGCCAGGATGCCGTTGGCCTTCTCGGCCACCTGAGCACACTGCTGGCTCATATTCAGCCGACTATCAACCAATACTCCCAGGTCCTTCTCCGCCTGGCAGCTTTCCAACCATTCCTCTCCCGGCCTGTAGCTCTGCTTGGGATTATTGCTCCCCAGGTGCAGGACCCGGCACTTGGCCTTGTTGAACTTCATACAGTTGACCTCAGCCCATCGGTCCAGCCTATCCAGATCCTCCTGCAGAGCCTTCCTACCCTCGAGCAGATCGACACACGCACCTAACTTGGTGTCATCTGCGAACTTACTGAGGGTACCCTCAATGCCCTCATCCAGATCATCGATGAAGATATTAAAGAGGACCGGCCCCAGCACCGAGCCCTGGGGAACGCCACTAGTAACCGGCCTCCAACTGGATTTGACTCCAGTTACCACGACTCTTTGGGCCCGGCTATCCAGCCAGTTTCTAACCCAACGAAGCGTGCGCCAGTCCAAGCCAAGAGCAGCCAGTTTCCTGAGAAGAATGCTGTGGGAAACGGTGTCAAAAGCCTTGCTGAAGTCAAGGTAGACCACATCCACAGCCTTTCCCTCATCCACCAAGCGTGTCACTTTGTCATAGAAGGAGATCAGGCTCGTCAAGCAGGACCTGCCTTTCATAAACCCATGCTGACTGGGCCTGATCGCCTGCTTGCCCTGCAAGTGCCGCGTGATGACTCTCAAGATAATCTGCTCCATGAGCTTCCCTGGCACTGAGGTCAAACTGACAGGCCTATAGTTCCCCGGGTCTGCCCTACGGCCCTTCTTGTAGATGGGCGTCACATTTGCTAGCCGCCAGTCAACTGGGACCTCCCCCGATAGCCAGGACTGCTGATAAATGATGGTAAGCGGCTTGGCCAGCTCCTCTGCCAGTTCTCTCAGTACCCTCGGGTGGATCCCATCCGGCCCCATCGACTTGCGCGCATCCAAGTGCCGTACCAGGTCACCAACCATTTCTTCGTGGATAGTGAGGGCCACATTCAGCTCCCCATCCCCTTCTGCCAGCTCAGGGTACCGGGTATCCAGAGAACAACCGGTATTGCCGCTAAAGACAGGCAAAGAAGGCATAAGCACCTCCGCCTTTTCCTCATCTTTTGTAACAAGGTTTCCCCCCCCGCATCCAGTAAAGGATGGAGATTCTCCTTAGAATTTTCCCACTGAATACCTAATTAGATTACCACACCGGAGGAAATAATCTAGCAGATAAAGAATACCACTTAGAATATTCCAATACCACTTAGAATATTCCCACTGAATACCTAATGATTGACAGAATAATCTTATTATTTAAGAAGCAAAGTGTGTGCCCTGAGCAGAATCAATGTACTGGATTATCCCGTATTTAGGTATTAGGTGTTCTAATAGAATTTTTGCCACCATTTGTGCCGTAGCTCGTGCTACGGGATAAGCTTCTACCCATTGTGTTAAGTGATCTACTATTACCAATAGATATCTTATCCTCCCTACCTGGGGCAATTCAGTGAAACCAACTTGTACCCTCTCAAAAGGCCTATAAGCTGTTTTTCTCCCTCCCGTGGCTGCTTGTCAAAACACTTTCTTATTTATCTTCTGACAAGTTAAGCAACGTGGTGTAATTTGCTTTGCTATTTCAAAAACAAACAATGCAACCAAATTGTTTTAGTAAATGATCACTTAACACCTTTGTACCCCAATGTGTTTGTGCATGCAAACGTCCCAGTATTTGCTTATCGTTTAGAAGACCTCCGCACTCGCTTCGGAACTACGTTCCGTCTCAGTCACACTCTTACACACACACAGGCAACCGAATCCCACCCAACCGAACGGTACACGCCTTAAATGCTTACGACTCCGTCGTCTTCGTTCGGATCTTCACGCGCAGAATTACGGGCAAAAACAATGCTGCAGCCGGCAAGGGAGCTCATAACAAAATCAAAATCTTTGCTTACCTTTATTCAGGTTCAAGATGGCATTGGTTCCGGACAGGAGCCACCAAATGGTGGGGGCGCCTCTCCTAGATTAAAATCCAGGAACCAAAACCATCCCGGACGAGCCCCCAAGTTGTTATAAATAGCTCAGTCCCAAAATAGGATTATAATCAAAGTTTACAATTTATTAAAAGAATAGAGGTAAGCAAACAGCGCTGGGTGCGCCGGGAGTCTCCGCTCCACCTGGTCGCACACCCGTTACATCAAGATGCTGATTTTTTATGCTCCTAGACTAATACATATTCATTACTATTTCTAAAAAAAAACAAACAACGGAGTTATTATAATTAGTTCCGGAATTTGAACCCTCCTACTGGAGCATGCGTATCAGTCTCTGGTGCTCCCTCTGGGGGTCTTTCATGATGAAGGCTCATAGTCTTCCTCTCAGGCTTTTTTTTTTTCTTGTCCTTCTTCGTTGTACTCCTTGGCTGTATGTCAAAAGCTTGCACAGCGTTCCCTGCAAGCTTTGTCTTTTAGCCGTCCTTCAGCTTTTCCCTTCTCCTTAATCTCCTGGCCAGAAATCAGGGGCTTGCATAGTGTCCCATTCAGAAGTCATAACAGTTAGCAGTTGTTCTGAAACCCCCAGGTATCAGAGACTTCAAGGAAAGAACATACGAATACATTTTCCTTCAAGCTCTCCATTGACACGAATTGTTAAAACATTCCTCACAGATCATAATAGGCAAGACGCCTTCAATCAAGGGGTTGGGCCCGCTTTCAGGGTCGATTGGGGCTTGTGTTACCATTCAGTTCAGCCTGTCGGGGTGATCCAGCTCCTGGAAAACAAATCACAATTTTATATGGGTTTATAAAAAAGGTTCTTATGTTATTTTCTCGGGACAACCTGACCTTAGCGTGGGAGAAGTCGGGTCGAGGCCCTCTCACTCGGCGGTCAGTACCCATAGGGGTTGCCTCCCTCGGTAGACCATACACACCGCAGTGGAGAGTCCTGCCCCGGTCTTGCCTTCTCCCTTTCCTCCCTTTAGGCTTGTCCCCTTTATTTGGCGTCCTTAATTCATGCAGAGCGTCACTGCCAGAACATTAGTTCTTCTCTAGCTTTAGTTTCAGTTCCCCAGGAGCGGACTCAACCCTCCAAGTTTCGGTACTTACTGGTCCTTTTATTCTGGATGTGCAGGTAAAACAAGGTACGGTCCCTCCCACCGGGGGTTCAATGATTCTTCCCTCCAGGTTTTTATTAAGACCTTGTCCCCTGGTTGTATCTTATGAATAGCAAATCCTAAAGGTGGTGTCTGAGCCATCACTCCAATTTCTCTTAGCTCTTGCAATCTCCTTCCAATAGTAATTATATATTTCTGCATGCTACGACCCTCAACTACATTGTTCCCTAGAGGCATCCCTTGAGAATAAGGCATACCATATAACATTTCATATGGCGATAATCCAGTCTCACTGTGTGGTTTAGTTCTTATGTTTAGAAGTGCCAATGGTAAGCATTTCATCCAGGGCATTTGTGTCTCGATCATTGATTTAGCCAATTGTTGTTTTATTGTTTGATTCAATCTTTCTACTTTCCCTGAGCTTTGTGGGTGCCACAGAGTATGGTATTCCCACTGAATACCCAATGATTGACAGAATACCTTTATTATTTTAGAAGCAAAGTGTGTGCCCTGAGCAGAATCAATGTACTGGATTATCCCGTATTTAGGTATCAGGTGTTCTAATAGAATTTTTGCCACCATTTGTGCCGTAGCTCGTGCTACGGGATAAGCTTCTACCCATTGCGTTAAGTGATCTACTATTACCAATAGATATTTTATCCTCCCTACCTGGGGCAATTCAGTGAAACCAACTTGTACCCTCTCGAAAGGCCTATAATCTGTTTTTCTCCCTCCCGTGGCTGCTTGTCAAAACACTTTCTTATTTATCTTCTGACAAGTTAAGCAACGTGGTGTAATTTGCTTTGCTATTTCAAAAACAAACAATGCAACCAAATTGTTTTAGTAAATGATCACTTAACACCTTTGTACCCCAATGTGTTTGGGCATGCAAACGTCCCAGTATTTGCTTCGCATAAGCTTTTGGCCGTATCTCTCGCCTGTCTGGCAGCGTCCATTTTCCTTGTTCTAACTTAGCCCCCATTTTCTCCTGTTTCGTTTGTTTGTTTTGTTTTGTTTTCCATTGCATTTCAAAGTTGGTCCAAAAATTCCATAGGGGTTTCTTTTGGACCTTGTTGGAACTGATTCTCCATTCCCAATTTAACCAGATTTTGGTATTTACCGTTCATTATTTCCGGGGTGACTATAGTCTCAGTGGGGGGTCGGTCAGGGGAATGCAATTGTCAGCAGTTCCCTGAGCGGTCCCATCGGCAATCTGAGCTCACTCATAAACTCAGGTTGTTTTAAGAGTTAGCTGCTCTTCTGTTTCCATGACAACTCTCTCGGACCCATCATGGTCCCTCTGCCCCAAAGGGCTCACACCGGTGATTTTGAGATCACAGCCTCCTGTTGAGGCAGAACTATTAACATTCCTACATCCTCTTTCCCTGCTCATTCAACTTCAAACAGCTCTGTTAAATACTACATGCCACACCTTTAACACCGTCGACAACTCTTTTAACACTTCCTTTTATCTTTCTCCAGCCTGTACTTTTCTCATGCCAACACCAAAGGCTCAGTCAAGGGCCAATTAATTCCACTCCTTTTCTCTCTAAGATGCTGAAACAACCTATCAGTATACTACATTTCATCCTATTTTCCTTCTCTCCTCAAAAACATTAGTTGCAAGATAGCCTTATAGTCGATTGATCCATAAAGTGGCCATTTAGCTTATGTAGTGGCCACCATTGATTGCAATACTTAGTGAAAGTCCTCTTCCTTTCCGTGCCCCCAGTTCTAACAATATCCTTCGAATGTGCCAATATGCACCCAAGGAGGCTTTCTTTAAAACGTCTTTGTTTTGGATGTTACCCGTTTCCTTGATTTCCCATTCCCTTTTATTTATTTGTTTATTACTATTCCTTACTAGTTACCGTCCTTTGCTTCAATTTCCACGCAAACCTTTTTACTGCGGGTTTTTTACCATCTTTTCCTAATCTTCTTCCCTAATGCCCCAATTCTCTGGGATTGAACGCTTCTTCCCACGTACAAACTTTACTATTTCAGATTATTAATGAGCCCCGTTCCAATCATAAAGCCACGGAACTTCAGGAAAACAGCTGAAGCACTCAGCCTTCCGTCTTCTAGACGAACATGACCACCGTTTCCACAAAATTGACATTTCAACAGGACCGAATTTCAAGCCGAATGCCGATTTTTCTCATGCGCTTTCTTAGTGAGCCCATACAAAACAAGGAATCACTCCTGTGTATCCGTCAATATGGGGGGTTTAAAAAGGTATTGAGGCCTAAATAAATTCGCTCTCCCCCTTCTTACCGAATTCCCAGGGCTCAAACCCGAACCACCAAAGAAATGACTCTCTCCGTTCTACCGCTTCCATAATCAGTCAGCCCCCTCCCCCTCTCCAGTACTTGGGAAACTGACCAAACACCACAGCAAATCCGCCAGGGCTTCTAAACTGTTAGTTACTTAGATAATGCTCCCGCCTTTTTTCTTGTCACACTCAAAGCATTTAAGAGCAAAAATAGGATCACAAGATACACTGCCAGGCCCATATATTGGGCACCACCAATCAACACTTGGATAAAACAGCACTTCTTTTCGGTCTGTCACGCACTTCGCTCGTCTCCGGCCCCTCCCCTCACGGAGAACACGGAACCGCGGATCGGAACTCCGCACTCGCTTCGCAGCGACGCTGCGTCTCACTCCCACAGCACAATCATGCAATCACACAGAGAGGCCTCTAGCACATCTCATTCATACCACAAGAATATAATTTAGAATGATAACCAACCAAACGAGTATTGTCTCTGACCGTGTTCTTCGTGGAGTGACTCATTCCACTTGGTTTCAAACCCTTACACTTACACAAATGCTTTCAACACAAAATACCTGGACGTTTAAGAATAAGACATACAATTATTAACACTCCAGTTAGTATCCCTCCAGCAGCTGAAAACATACCGCTTGTCCGCAGCTTCAGGAGGCCTTTGTCTGCTCCTGCGGTGAGCGGCCGAGAGTGGAGTCCCCTCCGAGCAAAACACTCAGGGTGCACCTAGGGGCGTCCGCTAATCATTATTCCTTAATGGACTTTCTGGTGGTATGTCTGGTAATTTGCTCCCTTTCTTCTGGTCCTTGGTCTTCAATTCTGTCTGAACCATCTAGGAATTTCACTATGGCAATTCCCACAGCCCTTGGTTACCTTAGTAAGAGTGTCTTGCAGGGGGTTTAGGACCTATCACCCACCCACGAATCCTATAGGAATCGCTTCGGTCCTTCACCGGCCAAGTCCCTCGCGGGAGACTGGAGCCGCGGTTAGAAGACCTCCACACTCGCTTCGGAACTAAGTTCCGTCTCAGTCACACTCTCACACACACAGGCAACCGAATGGTACACGCCTTAAATGCTTACGACTCCGTCGTCTTCGTTCGGATCTTCGCGCGCAGAATTACGGGCAAAATACAGTGCTGCAGCCGGCAAGGGAGCTCATAACAAAATCAAATTCTTTGCTTACCTTTATTCAGGTTCAAGATGGCATTAGTCCCGACCTGACTCGAACAGGAGCCACCAAATGGTGGGGCGCCTCTCCTAGATCAAATCAGAATTCAGGAACCAAAGCCATCCCGGACGAGCCCCCAACCGTTATAAATGACAATTCCCCCCTTTTCTTCTTTATAAACCGTTGATTTTTGAAAAACCTTTCTCTAAGGTGTAATTTGGTAGATTTCTTCTTCTCCTTCACTTTCCATCTCCTCATTGTCACCTTATCTGAGTAAGGTGGTGGCTCCATGGTCATTTGTTTCAATAGTGCGGTTTCAGTTAACCACTGTACTAGTCCTCTTACACGGGGGATAACGCAGCAACCAATGGCTGTCAAAACTCCTACAACTACGATCAAGGATGTAAATATGCCTACTTTTTCTGCCAATTCACTGGCAAGGGTGGTAAGCCCTTGCAAATGCTCTAGTTACTGAGCCATCTGGGGCAGTATTGCTGGGTATAAGAGTGCAACCATGGTTGCTCAGTATCTCACACACACACCCCACCTCCTTCCTCCGCGAGCATCATATCTAACGATGTTCTGTTTTCCCAAGCCATTTTGCTGGTGGCATCTAGTTGTTCAGCGATTCCTCTCATCGCATCCCTTGTATAATTTATGACTCTCTGCTGATTAGAATAAATATAATTAATCCAATCCACATTCTTATCGATCGTTACCCACCAGAACAGTGACTCAAACCCTGCAGCAATTTGATTCCTGGCTTTCTGTTCATCGGAAACTCCTCTAGGCACCCCAAGAGAATCTATGTATACTCTGTCATCGAATGATACTCCTAAGCCTCTTTAACTTCTTCTGGGTATTTGTGATGTTTCTCTTTCAAATGCCAGGGTGAAGGGTATAGCTAATCGAACAAGCGCACAAGTGCCTCCCCAGTTATATGGTAGGGTGGACCGTAAGATCTTCCCTCCACCGTACCACCAGAGATCTGCCCTGGGTGGGGATCTCAAGTCTTGAGCAGTTTCCCATCGAGTCCTTGGTAGCACAAGGCAAATTCTCCCAGATGCTGGGCAGCACTCACACCCTGCCGTGAGAGGCAAGCTGTATGGTTACCTATAGCTGTAGAGAATGCAGGGGGAACCGCGATGTTGCTATCACGCAAGGAACAGCAAAGAGAGACTTACGGGCCTCATTTCCCCAGGCAGTCTTTTCTTGGTACAATGTAATCATACATCGCATCCCCTGGGAATCCTTGGTCACACTTAAAACATCTTATCAAAGCCTGTCCCTGCTAGGATTCAGGCCACAACACAGGCAGCCTTCTTTGCCTGCCATTCCTTCATCTCTCTTCCTCTCCTTTCCATCCTGGCCCTGACTCCCCCTGAAGATTTTCTTCCTCTTTCTCCAACCCTCTGCCTCACTACCCGCTGCACTGTCAATACCATTAGTTTCGCTCTCTGCTTTTCCTTCTCATCTCCCCTCCGGACACACACCTCCAGGGCCTCCCGCAGGAGGGTCCCCCAGTGACTGTTCACTACAGCCCCCCACCTTCTGGAGCATTTTCTGCGTATCTCGCCAGGCTTTAATCACACAATGAACTTTCAAGAGCCCTTGGGATACCGGGTCCTCGGGACTCATCCCCGAGTACTTTCTCATTCTGACCCCAAGCCTCTCATATGATTTCTGTGTTGCACACTATTGTTACTCCAGCCAGGATTGGCAAGTGGGTATTTCTGCTCTGCCGGTATTACCCCTGGTCCTGGAGGATGAGCTCTTTCCCATTCTTGTATAGCAGCTCTCCTCCTGATCATTCCCATTTCTTTCCCTGTAAACAACATACTTACAGGCATAATTCCCTTCCCCAAGAGTATAAGTCAGGTCGTAGGAACTGGTCTAATTGTTCAGCTAGGCTCTTGGGGTCCTCGAATAAACACTTCCTCTCCTTCTTAAAAGTCCTAACCTCTCTGCTGCTAAGGACGGGGGGTAGTTCACCTAAGAGGATACACGGTTAGTGTTAGTACTGTCAGTACCAGGGAAGGCAAAATTCTCAACATATCTTCTACCTTGTTCTAATTCTTGACAGAGCCTAGAGCACGATCCTTCTTTAGGGACAGTGTTAACTACAGTCCCTGTCTCCCTTCCTGGAGTGACTGCTGCTGCCACGGGTACGGTATTAGGATTATAGGGAGCATAACTTGGCTCCTTCTCCGAAAAAGGAAGCTTATTGTTTACACATAAATGTAAAGCCTGAATTTTCATCAGACCCCTATTTTGGCCAAAACACTGCTGTTTCCTTAATTGGTTCTTTTGTCCAGACTGATACACAATATTTAATTTTATTTTTTTTCTTTTACAATCTCCTCTAATTTTGGGATTATGTTTCCAATTTCTTATCATTCTTCAGGAAGAACTGTTGGTAGGCACTCCCCCAGGGATATCTCCCTGTCCCCTGGAACTCATATTTCCCATTTTTCCTAGCCCTTGTCAGTGTGCTGCTACAGAAATTTCCCTCCTGCAGGGTACCTCGCACTAACGTTCCGATTCTGGAAAACGGGGGTGTACTGCCAAGCACTTCCCCCTGCAAGGGCTACCACACACCTATGAATTTACCAGATTCCCTGGTGTACTTCCAAGCACTTCCCTGTGCAAGGATTACCGTACACCAAATTTCCCGAGACTCTTCCTTTCTCTCCCTTATCTCACGCTTCGTCCATCTCCGGCCGCGCCCCTCGCGGAGCCACGGAACCGCGGATCAGGACTCCACACTCGCTTCGTACAAAAGTACGTCTCAATCACACATCACGCAGAGTCTCACCTGACCCCCAAGGCAATACTTAACATTTCTTACCTTGGTCTGTGCACAGAGTTACCGGATCAATTCTTAAAACCCGGCAATCTTACCTTTTCAGAACTTGCTCCACAACCTTCCCTGAGAGCCCCACTTCAACCGCTGACGTTTCCAAGGGGGAAAGCTGCACCTCCCGTGCAGGGGGTGGCGGGAAGGAATACAAAGCCTGTGCTCAGCCCTGACGCATCACAACTGGGTTTCTGCTCAGCTGGGGAGGAAGCTTCTGGAAAACTAGGCAGCGCCCCCCGAGGCTGCCCAAGCGTGGTCCGCGGTGCCCTGCAGCCGCACGGAGAGCGGAGCTCAAACTGGCCCGACACGGCGGCAGGGACGCGGCCGTCCCCACACGTGCAGTTCCTGCCTGAGGAGGCCACAGCGCTTCTGCCTCTCTGACAGGCTTGGAGGGTAACGACATCAGAATACGCTCGCTTTAGTTTGAGCTTCCAGGCGGGCGCTACTGCCATCGGGATGGCCCACGGGGACGGGGCTGGGGGCAGGCAACCACAGGCAGCTTTAACATCTCAGTCCTCCCCGTCGGCCATCTCCCAGCTACCACGTGGGCCAATCAACGTGACCAGACACCAATTCACCCAAGGCAACAAAAACATTTACAAAGCTACATCTCTCTTCATAACTGTTTGTTGTTTACGGCTGAAACCAGTCCTGGGATAGGATACGCTACCTGGACCGAGCAAAGCCTTTGATATGGTCCCTCACCACATTCTTCTCTCTAAATTGCAGAGGTAGGGATTTGAAGGATTGACTGTTGGGTGGATAAAGAATTGGTTGGCTGGTCGCGGCCAAAGGGTTGTGGCCAACGGCTCTATGTCTGGGCGGAGGCCGGTCACAAGTGGCGTCCCTCAGGGGTCGGGCTCGGGACCGGTGCTCTTCAACATCCTTAGCAATGGCACAGACGACGGAATCGCGCAAGTTTGCGGATGACACCAAGCTGAGCGGTGCAGTCGATACAATAGAGGGAAGGGATGCCATAAGTGCAAGGCGTTGACCTTGGGCTGGGGCAATCCTAGGTATCTCTATAGGCTGGGAGAAGAAGAACTTCAGAGCAGCCCCGCGGAGAAGGGCTTGGGGGTCCTGACGGACAAGAAGCTGGACGTGAGCCAGCAGCGCACGCTTGCAGCCCGGAAGGCCAACTAAGTCCTGGGCTGCATTAAAAAAAGGGGTGGCCAGCAGGGAGAGGGAGGTGATTCTCCCCCTCTACCCTGCTCTTGGGAGACCCCACCCGGAATACTGCGTGCAGGCCTGGGGCCCCCAGCACAAGAAGGATGTGGAGCTCTTGGAAAGGTCAGTCTCACCTCTGTCCCTGGAAAGCTGTTGGAACAGCTTGTTCCGGATGCCATCTCCAAGCCACTGGAAGAGAAGAAAGTTATGAGGAGTAGTCAGCATGGATTCACCAAGGGGAAATCGTGCTCGACCAACCTCGTAGCCTTCTATGATGGCATCACCAGCTGGGTTGATGGAGGGAGAGCAGTGGACGTCATCTACCTTGACTTTAGCAAGGCTTTTGACACTGTCTCCCACGACACCCTGCTAGCAAAGCTGAGAAGGCGTGGGATAGACAAGTGGACGGTAAGGCGGGTTGAGAACTGGCTGACTGGCCGAGCTCAGAGGGTGGCGATCGGCGGCGCAGAGTCCGGCTGGAGATCTGTGACCAGCGGTGTTCCCCAGGGGTCGGTGCCGGGTCCGGTCTTGTTCAACATCTTCATCGACGACCTTGATGAGGGAATAGTGTCCACCCTCCGCAAGTACGCCCATGATACAAAGCTGGGAGGAGTGGCCGACACGCCAGAAGGCTGTGCTGCCATTCAGCGAGACCTGGGCGGGCTGGAGAGCTGGGCGGGAAGAAACCAAATGAAGTTTAACAAGAGCAAGTGTAGAGTCCTGCACCTGGGAAGGAACAACCGCATGTATCAGTACAGGCTGGGGGATGACCTGCTGGAGAGGAGCTCTGCGGAGAAGGACCTGCGGGTCCTGGTGGACGACAGGTTGACCACGAGCCAGCAGTGCGCCCTGGTGGCCAAGAAGGCCAATGGGATCCTGGCGTGCATTAAAAGGAGCGTGGCCAGCAGGTCAAGGGAGGTGATCCTCCCCCTCTACTCTGCCCTGGGCAGGCCTCACCTGGAGTACTGTGTCCAGTTCTGGGCTCCCCGGTACAAAAAAAGACAAGGATCTCCTGGAAAGAGTCCAGCGGAGGGCAACAAAGATGATACGGGGCCTGGAGCATCTTCCCTATGAGCAAAGACTGAGAGACCTGGGTCTGTTCAGCCTGGAGAAGAGAAGACTGAGAGGGGATCTTATCAATGTTTACAAATACCTTCAGCGTGGGAGACAGTGGGATTTCGCCACCCTCTTTGCAGTGGTTAGTGGGGATAGGACAAGGGGCAACGGCCTGTACTGGGTCTGGCTGGGATGTTAACTTTCCCTGCAGCAGCCCATACAGTGCTGTGCTCTGCACTTGTAGCTAGAACAGCAGTGGTATCACACCAGTGTTGCGTCTACTGCCGAGCAGCGCTGGCACAGCATCAGGACTCTCTCTAACCCTCCTAGGGGGTGGGCAAAAAAGCGAGAAGACAAACATCACCAGGGCAGCTGACTTCAACCAACCAAAGGGATATTCCATACCGTACGATGTCACACTCAGCAATAAAAGGTGGAAACAGGAAGAAGAGGGGAAGGCTGGGCTCTCCTTGTGAAAACGTCGGTCTTCCTCCCAAACACCGGCTACGCGCGTTGAGGCCCTGCTTCAAGGACGTGGTCAAGCATCGCTCATTTGTGGGAAGTAGAGAGTAATTTCTTTCCTCTGCACTTCCACGTAGCCTTTATTTGTTTTGGTTTTTTCCTTTTTTCCCTTTCCCTTTTTTTCCCCTTTAGTTAAATTGTTTAGTTAATAATAATAATCGTTATTATTATCAAGGAAAGATTATTATTTTTTCCCTTTAATTCAATTATCCTCATCTCAACCCGTGAGTTGTTCTTTCCTTTACTTCTTCCCCTCCTCATCTAAGGAGGGGGAGCGAGAGAGCGGTTGTGGTGTTTAGCTGCCTAGCACGGTAAAGCCACCACAGGAAGTTCCGCACCAATGTGCGAAAGAACAGCTTCACGGTGCGGGTGACGGAGCACTGGAACAGGCTGCCCAGGGAGGTTGTGGAGTCTCCTTCTCTGGAGATGTTCAAGGCCCGTCTGGACGCCTACCTGGGCAGCCTGCTCTAGGGAACCTGCTTTGGCAGGGGGGTTGGACCCGATGATCTCTTGAGGTCCCTTCCAACCCCTACGATTCTGTGATTCTGTATAAACAGGAGTAAAAATACACGCGTTGATAGCGATAGGACAAGGGGGAGTGGTTTTAAACTAAGACAGGGGAGATTTAGGTTAGATATTAGGAGAAAGTTTTTCACTCAGAGGGTGGTGAGGCACCGGAACGGGTTGCCCAGGGAGGTCGTGGATGCCCCATCCCTGGAGGCGTTCAAGGCCAGGCTGGATGCAGCTCTGGGCAGCCTGTTCTAGTGGTTGGCAACCCTGCCCAATCTATGCTTCTATGATATGCTCTTTGAAAGCATACAGGCTAAAAGAAGGGTCAGATTGGTGCCTCGGGGGCAAGTTTCTTCGCCTTCTGCGGTTGCCTAACAGTGCCTCTTAAGCAGAGAGATTACCAGTGGTCTTCCTCCTCTACTGTCTCGGGAATTAAACATCTTTTGTAAAAGAATACAAGCGCTGATAGCATTAGCTAGACCGACCGGGGAACAGTTGAACATGTAAATACTTACTCAAGGTCCACTTGAGCACGTTTCTTTGAGCAGTTCCATCGGCTCTTCTAGGTCAACAAAACAGATCAATGAAAGAGACCAAGGGAAAATACGGAAATAGAACAGTTGGTCAAGTGCCAACTTAAGAAGCTTTCTCTGAAAGGGCAACAGCATCTCCACCTTCACCCACCCCTCCCCCCCAAACTAGTTGACTTGCACGACTATTTTCACGTGACCCCACAAACGGCAAATCCTATATTATTTCGAGTAGACCAAGGGCTGTTTCTTGGTTTGGTTTTTATCATTCAGCTTCCTCAAAAGACTTTAGTCATTCACAGCTGCAATCGTTAACCCCGCAAACAGATCCAGTAACAAAGATCATTTCTCCTGCTAACGAATCAAGTTTCTTTATGAGGAACGGAGTCACAAAAATCATCTCATTTAGCAAGTTTCAAACACTAAGAGTATTTAATAGCATTTTAACGTTCCCACGCTCCAGTAAGCCTTGAATGTAATCGCGATTAAACAAGGAGCAGAGCGAAGCCAGAGGTCTAACAAAGCACGAGAGGTGATCGCATTTAAAAGCCTTATGGTGCCTTTACCTAATCCTTCTTCTAGTTACTGAACAACGGACTTCGTTTAGGGGAAAAAAAAAAGACACTAAAAATAAATGCAAAAAAAAAAATAAAGAGAACGGCAGCCGAGTCTCGAACTTATCAGAAGCCGACTCAAGAATCCCAGAGCCTTCTACATCCTGTGGGAGGAATTCCTTCTCAAAGTTGCGAAAGCCACGAGGAGGACTGAAAAGAAAGCGGTAGCAAAACTCCTAGGGTAGTCAAGAACAGGCTGACAAGCACCTGTCAGAAATCACACCCGGTAGAGCTTGTTCTGCCTCCTCCTCGGGACAGGGGCAGACAACAGACAATGCCTGGAAGCTTTCTTCCAACCTTATTCTTCTCTGGTTCTACATCTGCCAGTCCTCAACACGGCTATTTCGCAATAAAAGCGTGCCCTTTTATTTGGGAGCAGGGGGAAGATAGCAAGGCCTCAAACACACAGCACATCCTAGATCGTCTTAGGAAGACGGAGACCCACAGGACCGCCGAGCGCTTCTAGCTTCGCGTTCCAAATGAATGGGCAAACCACCACCTACACGACACTGTCAACGGACCAAAACATTCTACACACGTGCGCTCCAGGGAGACGCCGTTTTAACTTGCGGAACTATTTCCATCGGTAAGACACGCAAGACAGAGGTGATATCCCCATGCTCCATCTTTATTGTGCAAACGCTGCTCAAAGCTCTTTCTTACCCTCCATAGACAGCCGTCCAAAAAAAATAATAAATCAAACATCAACAGGGGCTAGACTGATGGGCAACATATGAAACCTATTCGGCGGCGATAGTCTGAAGGGCCCGAGGGTGGGCATTCACAGCCATCCGGAATCCATTGGTCAGGTCCAGGTTAGCAGCACACTTCTTGCCAACAACCACGAAACGCCCAAGAAGCTGGAAAAAGGAAATAACGTCACCTAACGTGCTGCGCCACGACGCACAGAATGAACGCGAGCAGAGAACCACCCACAGAACACGGTTAGCTAATCCTTCACAATTCAACCGCTGCTCTTTGAATTACCCTCTAGACAGTAACAGACTACAAAACAGTCACAGAAGCTGAATTTGTCTCGGGGCTTAAAGCCCCCGTCATAGCTTCGGGCAACGTAAGCCGCTCTGGCGGAAAATAAAAGCTTCACGGTGCCTTTTCTCTTGCGTGAGCTCACAGAGCCTTGGAACTTGACTTGCATAGCTAACAGCAAAACAAACACCCAAGCGCCGCTCAAACAGCTTTCCCTTTCCTCGCCTCTGACCTGACCAAACCCCAAGCCCTCTTCTGCATAGTCAAGGCACCACCCCCGCTGTCCGGAAACCGTGAAAACGGGCATCAGACCGCACGTCGGAACAACGCTGCTTTTTGCACTGCAAGCGCGTAGCTGGAGACGAGCATCGCTTTATATCACTGCTCTCAGTCAAAAAGCTCAGCTCCATTACAAGCTAGAGGCGAAAGACTACAGCATCGGACAACCCCAAATAGCCTACTGTGCGCCCCTCTGCAACATCCAGAGGAAAAGAGGGGACGGGAAAGAGTCTAGGAAGTTACAAACCAGTTACAGGTACAGCCAGCCTAGCGAACAGAAAGCTCCCACAGTACTCACGGGTCCGCCAGAATCTTCTGCTTCACATAACCGGACAACTACCTTCTCAGGAAGGACTAGGAAAAAACACTGGAGCCTGAGGCGAACTATCACGGAACGCAAGGCACTGGAGGAAGAGTAAACAGTTAAAACGTAGTCGGCTTCAGAGAAAGGCAACAGCTTCAGCAAATCACTATGCCCCACTGAACTCGCCCTACCAAAGCAGATTATCAGGCGCCCCAAACGCGCACGACAAAACAGCCATTCTTCTTAAGCGAGCTTTGAATAGGCAAAGTTCTCTACCTTCTACGCACAAGACACACAAGCGGCAAACAATGGCTAACCGTCCTTCGGTTACGTCCAAATGTTGCCTCGGCCAGAAGCAGGAAGGCATCTTCAAAGAACCTGGAGTAATCCGGCTGAGGCCGTATTAACTCTCCGTCCTCGAGAACGCCACCTACTCAGGGGAAGGAACGTTCCAAATTAGCCCGTTACGGCCGGCCCGACGTCAGACACCTCCAGACCGAGGCCAAGGCATCACCTTCGAAACACAAATACCACCGACCTGTAGGAAACCATCAACTCGCAACTAATTGCGAGGGAACTCCCCAAATCACCAGCAGACAGAAACTGCATATGGCACCAGAAGCAGGATCCAGCGCGCAAGGTGACAGGGGCAGCGAGACAGCCGAGTACTTCAGGTTAGCGACTTCCGCTATTTTTATTTGTTTTAGATGCGACTGAAACACTGCCGATAAGACTCGATTCCACAGATGCTTTGTACTTCTTACTCACCATCGCCTTTCACTGCACGACAATCGAGAATTATAAGCCTTCCTCACACTCCTCCCTATAACATCGCTCAACCGTGAAACAGGCCTTCGGTACAGTGAGCTAAGCAAATTCAAGACCATTCGCTAGAGCCAACTACGCTCCAGAAGTGGTTCTAAGCCCCCCGCCCCAAGTTAAGACCAAGCGAGAAACTGCAACTAATTCGTCCTCCAGGAAACGTGTCGCACTAAGAGCGGTCAGAGTAGGTTGTCTGCTCTCAAGTCACTCATCAGACTCAAGTTAACGGCCTGGTTCTCCAATCAAGCACAGCGTTCAGGTTACATACGTTGCTGCAGCCAGTACGGCCAAGTCAAAACAGATGCGCGCACGCACACACACACACACACACACACACAGACTCCTCGCGCAGCCTTCAACACGAAGGAGACAGGAAACGCACCCTTTCGTAAAGGCAGGGCGCTACCGCAAGCACAGTTTCCGGAGAGCAGTTGAACGCTTCCAGTACTCCAAACGGGCGGCAGCTGCAACATTACCGAGACCTATTAAGAAAGCGCTGTTCCAAGCAACGCGTCAACGCTTTGAGCAACCCGATCTAGTGAAACACGTCCCTGACCGCGGCAGGCGGGTTGGGCTAGATGATCTTTAAGGGTGCCTTCCAAGCCTAACCATTCTACGAGTCAGCACGCAGAGCGGGCAACGCAGCCCCTTTCACTAAGGGCCTGTTTTCCACGCTGCAGATAAACCCTGCCGTCAGAAGCAGAGGAAATCCCTAGCTGTCCTATCTTTAGCATTTCAAATTTAAGAACAGCAACAACGGTTAGGCTGGACACTAACTTAAAGTTAGCACCTTGCAGATAACATCTGCAACTTTTTCATAACTCTCCGCAGCTGCTCACTTAGCTCCTAGCACGTTGCGGCGCACCAGCATCAGTGAACCTTGCCAGCATGCTCTTATCACGGCCCACCTCCAGCACGGAAATGAGAGCTGGGAAGCTCTCGCAGCCTGCGGGATTGACTGGTTTCTAGGCGTTTAAGAAAGCTAGGAAAAGCTGCAATTCTTCCCTTTCACAAGCCACTTTGGAGAGAGCGTGCGCTCGTGTGCGCGGTGGGGGTGGTGCCATAACCAAAGCCTAGCACAGCCGAGCCGGGGCGTCTCTGCAAGGCTATCAGCAGCGCAGAAACGACTGATTACGGTCACTACTGCGATGCTCACTGCCTATATGCATACAGTCCGAACCCCCAAGGAGACCGACTGCGCCGGCGACCCAGTACGCGCCGTGGCACCCCGGGGGCAGGCACCGAAGAAGCGCGGCGTTTTAGAGGCGCTGCAGTAGAGAGCGCCACGAGCCGGAGAGACCCCGACCGACCGACCGACCGACCGACCGTCCCTCCCTCCCTCCCTCCCTCCCTCCCGCAGCAAGGCCACCACCCGCCCTGCCGCACTCCCGGGACCCGCGACGGGCCCTCGTTTCAGAGGGCCTGCGAGCGGCCGAGGGAAAGGAAGGAAAGACTCGCACAACAACGCCGCGGCTACCTCCTCGTCCACGACCGCTCATCCTCACGGAGAACGTTGGCGGGGACCTCCTTGCCCTTGCAGGCGACCTCTCCGAAAGCAGCGGCAGCGCCGCCACCGGGCCAGGCGGCCTGCGCCCTAACAATCCCGTCGGCCATGACGGCGCCCGCTCGGTACAACGCCCCCTCACTTCCCGCACTCGGCCCGGCCCTCCGCGGCGCTCATTGGGCCGACAGATCGCCGCCGACCGCCCCCGCGCCTCGATTGGCTGCCTCGCCTGCCCTCTTCCCTTGTCCCCGCCCTCTCGGCGGCTCCGCTCCCGTCGACCCGGTGCTTATCGGCGCTCAGGGAGGTCGCGTGCCCTCGGGGCGCGGAGGGAGCCGACCGGGAGGGAGGAAGTGGGCGCCCGAAAACGGGCTGGGCGGCTCCGCGGAGGGAATCTGGGCCCTGCACGGCTGGGAAACGAGCTCCACAGAACAGGCGCTCCGCTCATAGAATCAGAGCGTGGCTTGGGTTGGAAGGGAGGGTGAGAAACGCTCCGTAGCCGATAGCTTAGGCTCAGGCGAGGATCTCAGCGAAGTAGTAATTTACTCGCGATTGATTGCAATGGCGGGCGCCCCACAAGCAGGAGAGCGCGCCTACTAGTTCCAAAACACAGTTTATACGCTTTTTGATGACAGGACCCTCCCCTGTTTCCCCACTGAGGGGGTAATCCAGGTTCACAACCTATCTGATGTGGTAATGTTTCTTCACTTATCTGACTTGACACCGCCATTTTCACCTAATTGTCCTAAGGAGTCCGGTTGTCTGCATTTTACGAGGTCGCCTGCTAAGCTTCTTATCACTGCAAGCATATCTCAGTACCAAGTTCCTTCCCTCTAAACAACGGAACTCTGCAAAAACAACATTTCTATTCCCACAACAGGTACCGCAGGTATTTGCATTCCTTGTATAACCGAGTGTATTGGTCTGGTAAAACATGGAATTATTAAAATCCTCCACATATCCCCCCAGTACAACCATCCCACTTTTAGTAAGCCAATCAACACCCATAAAGCCCCCCCCCCCCCCCGATAATCCTTCTAGCTCGATTCCATTATTCCATTGCGAGTTTGAACTGGGGCATGTGCAATTTTCTTCGTTTCTTTTACAAGTTCATTTACAGCTTTTCCTTCTGTTGTGGTTTAACCCGGCCGGCAGCTAAACACCACACAGCCGTTCGCTCACCCTCTCCCCTCCCTCTCTGGGATGGGGAGAGAAACGGGAAAGCGAAGCCCGTGAGTTGAGATAAAGACAGATAAATAATAATAATAACAATAAAGACAATCGTTATGATAATAGTATTACTAATAATAACGTGTATGAAACAAGTGATGCACAATGCAATTGCTCACCACCCGCTGTCCGATGCCCAGCCTAACCCCGAGCAGTCCAGCCCTCCTCCCAGCTCTTGCTGCACCCCCAGCCTGCTCGCTGGCAGGACAGAGTGAGAAGCTGAAACGCCCTTGGCTTGGCCTAAGCACTGCTCTGCAACAATTAAAACATCAGCATGTTATCAGCACTCTTCTCATCCTAAGCCAAAACATAGCATTCTACCAGCTACTAGGAAGAAACACCTTCATCACCAATCTATAAAACAGCAATTACTAAGGTTAAATTTTCCACAGACTTCTCCTTCTTGCGCAAATAATCCAAAGCTAAGCGATTTTGATACAAAGCAGTCCTCATCTTAGTATTTTGCCTTGCAATTAATCCAAGTGCATCTCCGGTTTTATTTACAACTATTTCTATTACAGCTTCTAACCTAATTATTCTATTAAGCATATATATTGGGGTCCTATAGCCCCAGGATCCGTCTTCTGCTCACGTAGCTGGATCATGTTATAAGTAGCTCAGTCCCAAAATAGGATTATAATCAAAGTTTACAATTTATTAAAAGAATAGAGGTAAGCAAACAGCGCTGGGTGCGCCGGGAGTCTCCGCTCCACCAAGTCGCACACCCGTTACATCAAGATGCTGACTTTTTTATGCTCCTAGACTAATACGTATTCATTACTATTTCTAAAAAAAACAACGGAGTTATTATAATTAGTTCCGGAATCTGAACCCTCCTACTGGAGCATGCGTATCAGTCTCTGGTGCTCCCTCTGGGGGTCTTTCATGATGAAGGCTCATAGTCTTCCTCTCAGGCTTTTTTTTTCTTGTCCTTCTTCGTTGTACTCCTTGGCTGTATGTCAAAAGCTTGCACAGCGTTCCCTGCAAGCTTTGTCTTTTAGCCGTCCTTCAGCTTTTCCCTTCTCCCTAATCTCCTGGCCAGATATCAAGATATCAGGGGCTTGCATAGTGTCCCATTCAGAAGTCATAACAGTTAGCAGTTGTTCTGAAACCCCCAGGTATCAGAGACTTCAAGGAAAGAACATACGAATACATTTTCCTTCAAGCTCTCTATTGACACACATTGTTAAAACATTCCTCACAATCCCTTATCTTCTTTTTAATATCCTCAATTCGTGTCTCTTTTTCAACTTTTGTCATTAATAACTGGAGTTCATCAGTCCGTTCTCAGAGGGTCCAATTCTTAAGCATCATAATTGACTTCCTTTTTTAATGAAGTCATTACAAATGTACTATTTATCATCCGGCGCATCAATAATGTAAAGCAAGGTATCATACAAGGTATGAATAATAACATCATTACAGCACATAAAAATAAAAATAACATCCTTCTAACCCATGGTCCACCAGGCAGCCATGAAAATAAATCCCAATCCATACCCTTCCAAGTTTGTGCTGGGACATGGGCCAATTTTCTAATTTCTCTTGTTATCTGTTTAACCACTTTCCCATTACCGTCAATTTGTAAGCAACAATTAGAATCATTTAGTTTCCCACACACACCCCCCCCCTTCTGCTAGTAAATAGTCTAAAACCATTCTATGTTGAAAAATAGCATTCCTCATCTGGGTGGACTGGTCAGCTAAAAGATCCAAAGCTGTCGCTGTTTGATTGCTTATTATTTCAAGGACAGCTTGCAACCTAATTATTCGATTCAAATTATGAAGAGGTTCTCGGGCTCCAGATATTACCTCATTCGGGTTCCGGGTAGCCGGTCCATAATACTGTATGATTCTTTCAGGGGGCCATTCATTTTCTCTCCGTTTTTGAGCACTACCTCCGGCTAAGGAAGCATCAATAGATCGTTTTTCTCTATTCAGATCATCATATAATTTTATTCCTAAGTGATTTCCTTGTATTTGTGACAATAAAAAGAACAAGGGTCTTATGTACCCCACATAGCATATTCCTGACCAGTCCTTTGGTAGCCTTTTATAGGCCTGTTTGCCACACACCCAATAATGAGCCCACGTCCCATTTGGAAAAGAACCGTCCCGTTCTCTTTTATTCCTTGGGGCGTGAAAATACAAAGTGTTTTCATTACCAAGTGGTCCTGTTACAATGTTTGCCCCATTAGTACTCATGTATATACACCTCCAAGCTCCCGCACTAGATTCCCACTCACAGTTATGACTAAGTTCTCCTTCACGACTTGTCATATTACGAGCTGACCAGAAACATTTAAAGAACACTTGTGTCCCATTCTCATTTTGCCACCTCCAGCGGTAGACTCTTTACCACATGCTGCTCCCTAGTGGTGTTATCACGCTGACAACTCAGGATTTGAATGTCAAATTGTCCCTTTGATTGTGCTCTTGCCATGGCTTCACATCCAGGTCCAAAAAACGTCTTATACGAGCATTTCAGCCAAATCCCGTTTTTCAGCTGGACATGCGTAGCATTCCATTTCCCTTTACTTGCTGTACAGTTTCTAGGTCCACATTCAGGATCAGTACATTCATATCCAGGAGACAGAGCCCATTTACAAATGCTTTTTCCCACCTTTACTGTTCCTGTTCTGTTTAAACAGTATATACCTTTCTCTGACGAGTGCAACTGCCACGGGCCTTCTTCCCCTTTCCAGAATTGTGTACCATTATGAACTTCACTCAAATTACTAACCCACCCCTTAGGTTCAACCGGGCCAGCTACCCAGGGCCAACTTTCAGCTCCCCCTGGTCCCCCACAAACCCAGCAATTGCTAAGGTTAAAAGCCTTGGCCACTTCCTCCCCCAGAATGAAAAAGTTATTCCCATGGCTTAATTGCCCTTGTAAAAATAGTACCAGGAAGTATAACATCCTTCTGCGTCGTCCAGGGGGTATCGTGGGGGTGTGAGAAATGCCTTCAATCAAGGGGTTGGGCCCACTTCCAGGATCTATTTGAGCTTGGGTTACTGTTCAGCCTTTGAGGGTGATCCAGCTCCTGGAAAACTAATTACAATAGGTTAAAAAAAAAAACCTTATTCATTATATACATATATCTTTGCTAGCTTGTTTGTTTCTTTTTCCTGGGACAACCTGGCTTTAGTGCGGGAGAAGTCCGGTCGAGGCCCTCTCACTCGGCGGTCAATACCCATAGGGGTTGCCTCCCTCGGTAGACCATACACACCGCAGTGGAGAGTCCTGCCCCGGTCTTGCCTTCTCCCTTTCTTCCCTTCAGGCTTGTCCCCTTCTTCTGGCATCCTTAATTTATGCAGAGCCTTATTGCCAGAACATTAGTTCTTTTTTAGCTTTAATTTCAGTTCCCCAGGAGCGGACTCAACCCTCCAAGTTTTGGTATTTATTGGTCCTTTTACTCTGGATGCATGGGTCCAACCCCTTTCTGCTGTTCTCACAGCTGTTTCAGTGGTAAGTGAAACAAGGTACGGTCCCTCCCACCGGGGGTGCAATGATTCTTCTCTCCAGGTTTTTATTAAGACCTTGTCCCCTGGTTGTATCTTATGAATAGCAAATCCTAAAGGTGGTGTCTGAGCCATCACTCCAATTTCTCTTAGCTCTTGCAATCTTCTCCCAACAGTAATTATGTATTTCTGGATACTACGATCCTCAACTACATTGTTTCCCAGAGGCATTCCCTATGAATAAGGCATACCATATAACATTTCATATGGCGATAATCCAGTCTCACTGTGTGGTTTAGTTCTTATGTTTCGAAGTGCCAATGGTAAGCATTTCATCCAGGGCATTTGTGTCTCGATCATTGATTTAGCCAATTGTTGTTTTTTTTTTTGTTGTTGTTTGATTCAATCTTTCTACTTTCCCTGAGCTTTGTGGGTGCCATGGAGTATGATATTCACAGAATCACAGAATTTCTAGGTTGGAAGAGACCTCAAGATCATCGAGTCCAACCTCTGACCTAACGCTAACAGTCCCCTCTAAACCATATCCCTAAGCTCTACATCTAAACATCTTTTAAAGACTTCCAGGGATGGTGACTCCACCACTTCCCTGGGCAGCCTGTTCCAATGTCTAACAACCCTTTCGGTAAAGAAGTTCTTCCTAACATCCAACCTAAAACTCCCCTGGCGCAACTGTAGCCCATTCCCCCTCCTCGTCCTGTCACCAGGCACGTGGGAGAACAGACCAACCCCCACCTCGCTACAGCCTCCTTTAAGGTACCTGTAGAGAGCGATAAGGTCGCCCCTGAGCCTCCTCTTCTCCAGGCTGAACAAGCCCAGCTTCCTCAGCCGCTCCTCGTAGGACTTGTTCTCCAGACCCCTCACCAGCTTCGTCGCCCTTCTGTGGACTCGCTCAAGCACCTCCATGTCCTTCTTGGAGCGAGGGGCCCAAAACCGAACACAGTACTCGAGGTGCGGCCTCACCAGAGCCGAGTACAGGGGGACGATCACTTCCCTAGCCCTGCTGGCCACACTGCTTCTTATACAAGCCAGGATGCCGTTGGCCTTCTCGGCCACCTGAGCACACTGCTGGCTCATATTCAGCCGACTATCAACCAATACTCCCAGGTCCTTCTCCGCCTGGCAGCTTTCCAACCATTCCTCTCCCGGCCTGTAGCTCTGCTTGGGATTATTGCTCCCCAGGTGCAGGACCCGGCACTTGGCCTTGTTGAACTTCATACAGTTGACCTCAGCCCATCGGTCCAGCCTATCCAGATCCTCCTGCAGAGCCTTCCTACCCTCGAGCAGATCGACACACGCACCTAACTTGGTGTCATCTGCGAACTTACTGAGGGTACCCTCAATGCCCTCATCCAGATCATCGATGAAGATATTAAAGAGGACCGGCCCCAGCACCGAGCCCTGGGGAACGCCACTAGTAACCGGCCTCCAACTGGATTTGACTCCAGTTACCACGACTCTTTGGGCCCGGCTATCCAGCCAGTTTCTAACCCAACGAAGCGTGCGCCAGTCCAAGCCAAGAGCAGCCAGTTTCCTGAGAAGAATGCTGTGGGAAACGGTGTCAAAAGCCTTGCTGAAGTCAAGGTAGACCACATCCACAGCCTTTCCCTCATCCACCAAGCGTGTCACTTTGTCATAGAAGGAGATCAGGCTCGTCAAGCAGGACCTGCCTTTCATAAACCCATGCTGACTGGGCCTGATCGCCTGCTTGCCCTGCAAGTGCCGCGTGATGACTCTCAAGATAATCTGCTCCATGAGCTTCCCTGGCACTGAGGTCAAACTGACAGGCCTATAGTTCCCCGGGTCTGCCCTACGGCCCTTCTTGTAGATGGGCGTCACATTTGCTAGCCGCCAGTCAACTGGGACCTCCCCCGATAGCCAGGACTGCTGATAAATGATGGTAAGCGGCTTGGCCAGCTCCTCTGCCAGTTCTCTCAGTACCCTCGGGTGGATCCCATCCGGCCCCATCGACTTGCGCGCATCCAAGTGCCGTACCAGGTCACCAACCATTTCTTCGTGGATAGTGAGGGCCACATTCAGCTCCCCATCCCCTTCTGCCAGCTCAGGGTACCGGGTATCCAGAGAACAACCGGTATTGCCGCTAAAGACAGGCAAAGAAGGCATAAGCACCTCCGCCTTTTCCTCATCTTTTGTAACAAGGTTTCCCCCCCCGCATCCAGTAAAGGATGGAGATTCTCCTTAGAATTTTCCCACTGAATACCTAATTAGATTACCACACCGGAGGAAATAATCTAGCAGATAAAGAATACCACTTAGAATATTCCAATACCACTTAGAATATTCCCACTGAATACCTAATGATTGACAGAATAATCTTATTATTTAAGAAGCAAAGTGTGTGCCCTGAGCAGAATCAATGTACTGGATTATCCCGTATTTAGGTATTAGGTGTTCTAATAGAATTTTTGCCACCATTTGTGCCGTAGCTCGTGCTACGGGATAAGCTTCTACCCATTGTGTTAAGTGATCTACTATTACCAATAGATATCTTATCCTCCCTACCTGGGGCAATTCAGTGAAACCAACTTGTACCCTCTCAAAAGGCCTATAAGCTGTTTTTCTCCCTCCCGTGGCTGCTTGTCAAAACACTTTCTTATTTATCTTCTGACAAGTTAAGCAACGTGGTGTAATTTGCTTTGCTATTTCAAAAACAAACAATGCAACCAAATTGTTTTAGTAAATGATCACTTAACACCTTTGTACCCCAATGTGTTTGTGCATGCAAACGTCCCAGTATTTGCTTATCGTTTAGAAGACCTCCGCACTCGCTTCGGAACTACGTTCCGTCTCAGTCACACTCTTACACACACACAGGCAACCGAATCCCACCCAACCGAACGGTACACGCCTTAAATGCTTACGACTCCGTCGTCTTCGTTCGGATCTTCACGCGCAGAATTACGGGCAAAAACAATGCTGCAGCCGGCAAGGGAGCTCATAACAAAATCAAAATCTTTGCTTACCTTTATTCAGGTTCAAGATGGCATTGGTTCCGGACAGGAGCCACCAAATGGTGGGGGCGCCTCTCCTAGATTAAAATCCAGGAACCAAAACCATCCCGGACGAGCCCCCAAGTTGTTATAAATAGCTCAGTCCCAAAATAGGATTATAATCAAAGTTTACAATTTATTAAAAGAATAGAGGTAAGCAAACAGCGCTGGGTGCGCCGGGAGTCTCCGCTCCACCTGGTCGCACACCCGTTACATCAAGATGCTGATTTTTTATGCTCCTAGACTAATACATATTCATTACTATTTCTAAAAAAAAACAAACAACGGAGTTATTATAATTAGTTCCGGAATTTGAACCCTCCTACTGGAGCATGCGTATCAGTCTCTGGTGCTCCCTCTGGGGGTCTTTCATGATGAAGGCTCATAGTCTTCCTCTCAGGCTTTTTTTTTTTCTTGTCCTTCTTCGTTGTACTCCTTGGCTGTATGTCAAAAGCTTGCACAGCGTTCCCTGCAAGCTTTGTCTTTTAGCCGTCCTTCAGCTTTTCCCTTCTCCTTAATCTCCTGGCCAGAAATCAGGGGCTTGCATAGTGTCCCATTCAGAAGTCATAACAGTTAGCAGTTGTTCTGAAACCCCCAGGTATCAGAGACTTCAAGGAAAGAACATACGAATACATTTTCCTTCAAGCTCTCCATTGACACGAATTGTTAAAACATTCCTCACAGATCATAATAGGCAAGACGCCTTCAATCAAGGGGTTGGGCCCGCTTTCAGGGTCGATTGGGGCTTGTGTTACCATTCAGTTCAGCCTGTCGGGGTGATCCAGCTCCTGGAAAACAAATCACAATTTTATATGGGTTTATAAAAAAGGTTCTTATGTTATTTTCTCGGGACAACCTGACCTTAGCGTGGGAGAAGTCGGGTCGAGGCCCTCTCACTCGGCGGTCAGTACCCATAGGGGTTGCCTCCCTCGGTAGACCATACACACCGCAGTGGAGAGTCCTGCCCCGGTCTTGCCTTCTCCCTTTCCTCCCTTTAGGCTTGTCCCCTTTATTTGGCGTCCTTAATTCATGCAGAGCGTCACTGCCAGAACATTAGTTCTTCTCTAGCTTTAGTTTCAGTTCCCCAGGAGCGGACTCAACCCTCCAAGTTTCGGTACTTACTGGTCCTTTTATTCTGGATGTGCAGGTAAAACAAGGTACGGTCCCTCCCACCGGGGGTTCAATGATTCTTCCCTCCAGGTTTTTATTAAGACCTTGTCCCCTGGTTGTATCTTATGAATAGCAAATCCTAAAGGTGGTGTCTGAGCCATCACTCCAATTTCTCTTAGCTCTTGCAATCTCCTTCCAATAGTAATTATATATTTCTGCATGCTACGACCCTCAACTACATTGTTCCCTAGAGGCATCCCTTGAGAATAAGGCATACCATATAACATTTCATATGGCGATAATCCAGTCTCACTGTGTGGTTTAGTTCTTATGTTTAGAAGTGCCAATGGTAAGCATTTCATCCAGGGCATTTGTGTCTCGATCATTGATTTAGCCAATTGTTGTTTTATTGTTTGATTCAATCTTTCTACTTTCCCTGAGCTTTGTGGGTGCCACAGAGTATGGTATTCCCACTGAATACCCAATGATTGACAGAATACCTTTATTATTTTAGAAGCAAAGTGTGTGCCCTGAGCAGAATCAATGTACTGGATTATCCCGTATTTAGGTATCAGGTGTTCTAATAGAATTTTTGCCACCATTTGTGCCGTAGCTCGTGCTACGGGATAAGCTTCTACCCATTGCGTTAAGTGATCTACTATTACCAATAGATATTTTATCCTCCCTACCTGGGGCAATTCAGTGAAACCAACTTGTACCCTCTCGAAAGGCCTATAATCTGTTTTTCTCCCTCCCGTGGCTGCTTGTCAAAACACTTTCTTATTTATCTTCTGACAAGTTAAGCAACGTGGTGTAATTTGCTTTGCTATTTCAAAAACAAACAATGCAACCAAATTGTTTTAGTAAATGATCACTTAACACCTTTGTACCCCAATGTGTTTGGGCATGCAAACGTCCCAGTATTTGCTTCGCATAAGCTTTTGGCCGTATCTCTCGCCTGTCTGGCAGCGTCCATTTTCCTTGTTCTAACTTAGCCCCCATTTTCTCCTGTTTCGTTTGTTTGTTTTGTTTTGTTTTCCATTGCATTTCAAAGTTGGTCCAAAAATTCCATAGGGGTTTCTTTTGGACCTTGTTGGAACTGATTCTCCATTCCCAATTTAACCAGATTTTGGTATTTACCGTTCATTATTTCCGGGGTGACTATAGTCTCAGTGGGGGGTCGGTCAGGGGAATGCAATTGTCAGCAGTTCCCTGAGCGGTCCCATCGGCAATCTGAGCTCACTCATAAACTCAGGTTGTTTTAAGAGTTAGCTGCTCTTCTGTTTCCATGACAACTCTCTCGGACCCATCATGGTCCCTCTGCCCCAAAGGGCTCACACCGGTGATTTTGAGATCACAGCCTCCTGTTGAGGCAGAACTATTAACATTCCTACATCCTCTTTCCCTGCTCATTCAACTTCAAACAGCTCTGTTAAATACTACATGCCACACCTTTAACACCGTCGACAACTCTTTTAACACTTCCTTTTATCTTTCTCCAGCCTGTACTTTTCTCATGCCAACACCAAAGGCTCAGTCAAGGGCCAATTAATTCCACTCCTTTTCTCTCTAAGATGCTGAAACAACCTATCAGTATACTACATTTCATCCTATTTTCCTTCTCTCCTCAAAAACATTAGTTGCAAGATAGCCTTATAGTCGATTGATCCATAAAGTGGCCATTTAGCTTATGTAGTGGCCACCATTGATTGCAATACTTAGTGAAAGTCCTCTTCCTTTCCGTGCCCCCAGTTCTAACAATATCCTTCGAATGTGCCAATATGCACCCAAGGAGGCTTTCTTTAAAACGTCTTTGTTTTGGATGTTACCCGTTTCCTTGATTTCCCATTCCCTTTTATTTATTTATTACTATTCCTTACTAGTTACCGTCCTTTGCTTCAATTTCCACGCAAACCTTTTTACTGCGGGTTTTTTACCATCTTTTCCTAATCTTCTTCCCTAATGCCCCAATTCTCTGGGATTGAACGCTTCTTCCCACGTACAAACTTTACTATTTCAGATTATTAATGAGCCCCGTTCCAATCATAAAGCCACGGAACTTCAGGAAAACAGCTGAAGCACTCAGCCTTCCGTCTTCTAGACGAACATGACCACCGTTTCCACAAAATTGACATTTCAACAGGACCGAATTTCAAGCCGAATGCCGATTTTTCTCATGCGCTTTCTTAGTGAGCCCATACAAAACAAGGAATCACTCCTGTGTATCCGTCAATATGGGGGGTTTAAAAAGGTATTGAGGCCTAAATAAATTCGCTCTCCCCCTTCTTACCGAATTCCCAGGGCTCAAACCCGAACCACCAAAGAAATGACTCTCTCCGTTCTACCGCTTCCATAATCAGTCAGCCCCCTCCCCCTCTCCAGTACTTGGGAAACTGACCAAACACCACAGCAAATCCGCCAGGGCTTCTAAACTGTTAGTTACTTAGATAATGCTCCCGCCTTTTTTCTTGTCACACTCAAAGCATTTAAGAGCAAAAATAGGATCACAAGATACACTGCCAGGCCCATATATTGGGCACCACCAATCAACACTTGGATAAAACAGCACTTCTTTTCGGTCTGTCACGCACTTCGCTCGTCTCCGGCCCCTCCCCTCACGGAGAACACGGAACCGCGGATCGGAACTCCGCACTCGCTTCGCAGCGACGCTGCGTCTCACTCCCACAGCACAATCATGCAATCACACAGAGAGGCCTCTAGCACATCTCATTCATACCACAAGAATATAATTTAGAATGATAACCAACCAAACGAGTATTGTCTCTGACCGTGTTCTTCGTGGAGTGACTCATTCCACTTGGTTTCAAACCCTTACACTTACACAAATGCTTTCAACACAAAATACCTGGACGTTTAAGAATAAGACATACAATTATTAACACTCCAGTTAGTATCCCTCCAGCAGCTGAAAACATACCGCTTGTCCGCAGCTTCAGGAGGCCTTTGTCTGCTCCTGCGGTGAGCGGCCGAGAGTGGAGTCCCCTCCGAGCAAAACACTCAGGGTGCACCTAGGGGCGTCCGCTAATCATTATTCCTTAATGGACTTTCTGGTGGTATGTCTGGTAATTTGCTCCCTTTCTTCTGGTCCTTGGTCTTCAATTCTGTCTGAACCATCTAGGAATTTCACTATGGCAATTCCCACAGCCCTTGGTTACCTTAGTAAGAGTGTCTTGCAGGGGGTTTAGGACCTATCACCCACCCACGAATCCTATAGGAATCGCTTCGGTCCTTCACCGGCCAAGTCCCTCGCGGGAGACTGGAGCCGCGGTTAGAAGACCTCCACACTCGCTTCGGAACTAAGTTCCGTCTCAGTCACACTCTCACACACACAGGCAACCGAATGGTACACGCCTTAAATGCTTACGACTCCGTCGTCTTCGTTCGGATCTTCGCGCGCAGAATTACGGGCAAAATACAGTGCTGCAGCCGGCAAGGGAGCTCATAACAAAATCAAATTCTTTGCTTACCTTTATTCAGGTTCAAGATGGCATTAGTCCCGACCTGACTCGAACAGGAGCCACCAAATGGTGGGGCGCCTCTCCTAGATCAAATCAGAATTCAGGAACCAAAGCCATCCCGGACGAGCCCCCAACCGTTATAAATGACAATTCCCCCCTTTTCTTCTTTATAAACCGTTGATTTTTGAAAAACCTTTCTCTAAGGTGTAATTTGGTAGATTTCTTCTTCTCCTTCACTTTCCATCTCCTCATTGTCACCTTATCTGAGTAAGGTGGTGGCTCCATGGTCATTTGTTTCAATAGTGCGGTTTCAGTTAACCACTGTACTAGTCCTCTTACACGGGGGATAACGCAGCAACCAATGGCTGTCAAAACTCCTACAACTACGATCAAGGATGTAAATATGCCTACTTTTTCTGCCAATTCACTGGCAAGGGTGGTAAGCCCTTGCAAATGCTCTAGTTACTGAGCCATCTGGGGCAGTATTGCTGGGTATAAGAGTGCAACCATGGTTGCTCAGTATCTCACACACACACCCCACCTCCTTCCTCCGCGAGCATCATATCTAACGATGTTCTGTTTTCCCAAGCCATTTTGCTGGTGGCATCTAGTTGTTCAGCGATTCCTCTCATCGCATCCCTTGTATAATTTATGACTCTCTGCTGATTAGAATAAATATAATTAATCCAATCCACATTCTTATCGATCGTTACCCACCAGAACAGTGACTCAAACCCTGCAGCAATTTGATTCCTGGCTTTCTGTTCATCGGAAACTCCTCTAGGCACCCCAAGAGAATCTATGTATACTCTGTCATCGAATGATACTCCTAAGCCTCTTTAACTTCTTCTGGGTATTTGTGATGTTTCTCTTTCAAATGCCAGGGTGAAGGGTATAGCTAATCGAACAAGCGCACAAGTGCCTCCCCAGTTATATGGTAGGGTGGACCGTAAGATCTTCCCTCCACCGTACCACCAGAGATCTGCCCTGGGTGGGGATCTCAAGTCTTGAGCAGTTTCCCATCAAGTCCTTGGTAGCACAAGGCAAATTCTCCCAGATGCTGGGCAGCACTCACACCCTGCCGTGAGAGGCAAGCTGTATGGTTACCTATAGCTGTAGAGAATGCAGGGGGAACCGCGATGTTGCTATCACGCAAGGAACAGCAAAGAGAGACTTACGGGCCTCATTTCCCCAGGCAGTCTTTTCTTGGTACAATGTAATCATACATCGCATCCCCTGGGAATCCTTGGTCACACTTAAAACATCTTATCAAAGCCTGTCCCTGCTAGGATTCAGGCCACAACACAGGCAGCCTTCTTTGCCTGCCATTCCTTCATCTCTCTTCCTCTCCTTTCCATCCTGGCCCTGACTCCCCCTGAAGATTTTCTTCCTCTTTCTCCAACCCTCTGCCTCACTACCCGCTGCACTGTCAATACCATTAGTTTCGCTCTCTGCTTTTCCTTCTCATCTCCCCTCCGGACACACACCTCCAGGGCCTCCCGCAGGAGGGTCCCCCAGTGACTGTTCACTACAGCCCCCCACCTTCTGGAGCATTTTCTGCGTATCTCGCCAGGCTTTAATCACACAATGAACTTTCAAGAGCCCTTGGGATACCGGGTCCTCGGGACTCATCCCCGAGTACTTTCTCATTCTGACCCCAAGCCTCTCATATGATTTCTGTGTTGCACACTATTGTTACTCCAGCCAGGATTGGCAAGTGGGTATTTCTGCTCTGCCGGTATTACCCCTGGTCCTGGAGGATGAGCTCTTTCCCATTCTTGTATAGCAGCTCTCCTCCTGATCATTCCCATTTCTTTCCCTGTAAACAACATACTTACAGGCATAATTCCCTTCCCCAAGAGTATAAGTCAGGTCGTAGGAACTGGTCTAATTGTTCAGCTAGGCTCTTGGGGTCCTCGAATAAACACTTCCTCTCCTTCTTAAAAGTCCTAACCTCTCTGCTGCTAAGGACGGGGGGTAGTTCACCTAAGAGGATACACGGTTAGTGTTAGTACTGTCAGTACCAGGGAAGGCAAAATTCTCAACATATCTTCTACCTTGTTCTAATTCTTGACAGAGCCTAGAGCACGATCCTTCTTTAGGGACAGTGTTAACTACAGTCCCTGTCTCCCTTCCTGGAGTGACTGCTGCTGCCACGGGTACGGTATTAGGATTATAGGGAGCATAACTTGGCTCCTTCTCCGAAAAAGGAAGCTTATTGTTTACACATAAATGTAAAGCCTGAATTTTCATCAGACCCCTATTTTGGCCAAAACACTGCTGTTTCCTTAATTGGTTCTTTTGTCCAGACTGATACACAATATTTAATTTTATTTTTTTTCTTTTACAATCTCCTCTAATTTTGGGATTATGTTTCCAATTTCTTATCATTCTTCAGGAAGAACTGTTGGTAGGCACTCCCCCAGGGATATCTCCCTGTCCCCTGGAACTCATATTTCCCATTTTTCCTAGCCCTTGTCAGTGTGCTGCTACAGAAATTTCCCTCCTGCAGGGTACCTCGCACTAACGTTCCGATTCTGGAAAACGGGGGTGTACTGCCAAGCACTTCCCCCTGCAAGGGCTACCACACACCTATGAATTTACCAGATTCCCTGGTGTACTTCCAAGCACTTCCCTGTGCAAGGATTACCGTACACCAAATTTCCCGAGACTCTTCCTTTCTCTCCCTTATCTCACGCTTCGTCCATCTCCGGCCGCGCCCCTCGCGGAGCCACGGAACCGCGGATCAGGACTCCACACTCGCTTCGTACAAAAGTACGTCTCAATCACACATCACGCAGAGTCTCACCTGACCCCCAAGGCAATACTTAACATTTCTTACCTTGGTCTGTGCACAGAGTTACCGGATCAATTCTTAAAACCCGGCAATCTTACCTTTTCAGAACTTGCTCCACAACCTTCCCTGAGAGCCCCACTTCAACCGCTGACGTTTCCAAGGGGGAAAGCTGCACCTCCCGTGCAGGGGGTGGCGGGAAGGAATACAAAGCCTGTGCTCAGCCCTGACGCATCACAACTGGGTTTCTGCTCAGCTGGGGAGGAAGCTTCTGGAAAACTAGGCAGCGCCCCCCGAGGCTGCCCAAGCGTGGTCCGCGGTGCCCTGCAGCCGCACGGAGAGCGGAGCTCAAACTGGCCCGACACGGCGGCAGGGACGCGGCCGTCCCCACACGTGCAGTTCCTGCCTGAGGAGGCCACAGCGCTTCTGCCTCTCTGACAGGCTTGGAGGGTAACGACATCAGAATACGCTCGCTTTAGTTTGAGCTTCCAGGCGGGCGCTACTGCCATCGGGATGGCCCACGGGGACGGGGCTGGGGGCAGGCAACCACAGGCAGCTTTAACATCTCAGTCCTCCCCGTCGGCCATCTCCCAGCTACCACGTGGGCCAATCAACGTGACCAGACACCAATTCACCCAAGGCAACAAAAACATTTACAAAGCTACATCTCTCTTCATAACTGTTTGTTGTTTACGGCTGAAACCAGTCCTGGGATAGGATACGCTACCTGGACCGAGCAAAGCCTTTGATATGGTCCCTCACCACATTCTTCTCTCTAAATTGCAGAGGTAGGGATTTGAAGGATTGACTGTTGGGTGGATAAAGAATTGGTTGGCTGGTCGCGGCCAAAGGGTTGTGGCCAACGGCTCTATGTCTGGGCGGAGGCCGGTCACAAGTGGCGTCCCTCAGGGGTCGGGCTCGGGACCGGTGCTCTTCAACATCCTTAGCAATGGCACAGACGACGGAATCGCGCAAGTTTGCGGATGACACCAAGCTGAGCGGTGCAGTCGATACAATAGAGGGAAGGGATGCCATAAGTGCAAGGCGTTGACCTTGGGCTGGGGCAATCCTAGGTATCTCTATAGGCTGGGAGAAGAAGAACTTCAGAGCAGCCCCGCGGAGAAGGGCTTGGGGGTCCTGACGGACAAGAAGCTGGACGTGAGCCAGCAGCGCACGCTTGCAGCCCGGAAGGCCAACTAAGTCCTGGGCTGCATTAAAAAAAGGGGTGGCCAGCAGGGAGAGGGAGGTGATTCTCCCCCTCTACCCTGCTCTTGGGAGACCCCACCCGGAATACTGCGTGCAGGCCTGGGGCCCCCAGCACAAGAAGGATGTGGAGCTCTTGGAAAGGTCAGTCTCACCTCTGTCCCTGGAAAGCTGTTGGAACAGCTTGTTCCGGATGCCATCTCCAAGCCACTGGAAGAGAAGAAAGTTATGAGGAGTAGTCAGCATGGATTCACCAAGGGGAAATCGTGCTCGACCAACCTCGTAGCCTTCTATGATGGCATCACCAGCTGGGTTGATGGAGGGAGAGCAGTGGACGTCATCTACCTTGACTTTAGCAAGGCTTTTGACACTGTCTCCCACGACACCCTGCTAGCAAAGCTGAGAAGGCGTGGGATAGACAAGTGGACGGTAAGGCGGGTTGAGAACTGGCTGACTGGCCGAGCTCAGAGGGTGGCGATCGGCGGCGCAGAGTCCGGCTGGAGATCTGTGACCAGCGGTGTTCCCCAGGGGTCGGTGCCGGGTCCGGTCTTGTTCAACATCTTCATCGACGACCTTGATGAGGGAATAGTGTCCACCCTCCGCAAGTACGCCCATGATACAAAGCTGGGAGGAGTGGCCGACACGCCAGAAGGCTGTGCTGCCATTCAGCGAGACCTGGGCGGGCTGGAGAGCTGGGCGGGAAGAAACCAAATGAAGTTTAACAAGAGCAAGTGTAGAGTCCTGCACCTGGGAAGGAACAACCGCATGTATCAGTACAGGCTGGGGGATGACCTGCTGGAGAGGAGCTCTGCGGAGAAGGACCTGCGGGTCCTGGTGGACGACAGGTTGACCACGAGCCAGCAGTGCGCCCTGGTGGCCAAGAAGGCCAATGGGATCCTGGCGTGCATTAAAAGGAGCGTGGCCAGCAGGTCAAGGGAGGTGATCCTCCCCCTCTACTCTGCCCTGGGCAGGCCTCACCTGGAGTACTGTGTCCAGTTCTGGGCTCCCCGGTACAAAAAAAGACAAGGATCTCCTGGAAAGAGTCCAGCGGAGGGCAACAAAGATGATACGGGGCCTGGAGCATCTTCCCTATGAGCAAAGACTGAGAGACCTGGGTCTGTTCAGCCTGGAGAAGAGAAGACTGAGAGGGGATCTTATCAATGTTTACAAATACCTTCAGCGTGGGAGACAGTGGGATTTCGCCACCCTCTTTGCAGTGGTTAGTGGGGATAGGACAAGGGGCAACGGCCTGTACTGGGTCTGGCTGGGATGTTAACTTTCCCTGCAGCAGCCCATACAGTGCTGTGCTCTGCACTTGTAGCTAGAACAGCAGTGGTATCACACCAGTGTTGCGTCTACTGCCGAGCAGCGCTGGCACAGCATCAGGACTCTCTCTAACCCTCCTAGGGGGTGGGCAAAAAAGCGAGAAGACAAACATCACCAGGGCAGCTGACTTCAACCAACCAAAGGGATATTCCATACCGTACGATGTCACACTCAGCAATAAAAGGTGGAAACAGGAAGAAGAGGGGAAGGCTGGGCTCTCCTTGTGAAAACGTCGGTCTTCCTCCCAAACACCGGCTACGCGCGTTGAGGCCCTGCTTCAAGGACGTGGTCAAGCATCGCTCATTTGTGGGAAGTAGAGAGTAATTTCTTTCCTCTGCACTTCCACGTAGCCTTTATTTGTTTTGGTTTTTTCCTTTTTTCCCTTTCCCTTTTTTTCCCCTTTAGTTAAATTGTTTAGTTAATAATAATAATCGTTATTATTATCAAGGAAAGATTATTATTTTTTCCCTTTAATTCAATTATCCTCATCTCAACCCGTGAGTTGTTCTTTCCTTTACTTCTTCCCCTCCTCATCTAAGGAGGGGGAGCGAGAGAGCGGTTGTGGTGTTTAGCTGCCTAGCACGGTAAAGCCACCACAGGAAGTTCCGCACCAATGTGCGAAAGAACAGCTTCACGGTGCGGGTGACGGAGCACTGGAACAGGCTGCCCAGGGAGGTTGTGGAGTCTCCTTCTCTGGAGATGTTCAAGGCCCGTCTGGACGCCTACCTGGGCAGCCTGCTCTAGGGAACCTGCTTTGGCAGGGGGGTTGGACCCGATGATCTCTTGAGGTCCCTTCCAACCCCTACGATTCTGTGATTCTGTATAAACAGGAGTAAAAATACACGCGTTGATAGCGATAGGACAAGGGGGAGTGGTTTTAAACTAAGACAGGGGAGATTTAGGTTAGATATTAGGAGAAAGTTTTTCACTCAGAGGGTGGTGAGGCACCGGAACGGGTTGCCCAGGGAGGTCGTGGATGCCCCATCCCTGGAGGCGTTCAAGGCCAGGCTGGATGCAGCTCTGGGCAGCCTGTTCTAGTGGTTGGCAACCCTGCCCAATCTATGCTTCTATGATATGCTCTTTGAAAGCATACAGGCTAAAAGAAGGGTCAGATTGGTGCCTCGGGGGCAAGTTTCTTCGCCTTCTGCGGTTGCCTAACAGTGCCTCTTAAGCAGAGAGATTACCAGTGGTCTTCCTCCTCTACTGTCTCGGGAATTAAACATCTTTTGTAAAAGAATACAAGCGCTGATAGCATTAGCTAGACCGACCGGGGAACAGTTGAACATGTAAATACTTACTCAAGGTCCACTTGAGCACGTTTCTTTGAGCAGTTCCATCGGCTCTTCTAGGTCAACAAAACAGATCAATGAAAGAGACCAAGGGAAAATACGGAAATAGAACAGTTGGTCAAGTGCCAACTTAAGAAGCTTTCTCTGAAAGGGCAACAGCATCTCCACCTTCACCCACCCCTCCCCCCCAAACTAGTTGACTTGCACGACTATTTTCACGTGACCCCACAAACGGCAAATCCTATATTATTTCGAGTAGACCAAGGGCTGTTTCTTGGTTTGGTTTTTATCATTCAGCTTCCTCAAAAGACTTTAGTCATTCACAGCTGCAATCGTTAACCCCGCAAACAGATCCAGTAACAAAGATCATTTCTCCTGCTAACGAATCAAGTTTCTTTATGAGGAACGGAGTCACAAAAATCATCTCATTTAGCAAGTTTCAAACACTAAGAGTATTTAATAGCATTTTAACGTTCCCACGCTCCAGTAAGCCTTGAATGTAATCGCGATTAAACAAGGAGCAGAGCGAAGCCAGAGGTCTAACAAAGCACGAGAGGTGATCGCATTTAAAAGCCTTATGGTGCCTTTACCTAATCCTTCTTCTAGTTACTGAACAACGGACTTCGTTTAGGGGAAAAAAAAAAGACACTAAAAATAAATGCAAAAAAAAAAATAAAGAGAACGGCAGCCGAGTCTCGAACTTATCAGAAGCCGACTCAAGAATCCCAGAGCCTTCTACATCCTGTGGGAGGAATTCCTTCTCAAAGTTGCGAAAGCCACGAGGAGGACTGAAAAGAAAGCGGTAGCAAAACTCCTAGGGTAGTCAAGAACAGGCTGACAAGCACCTGTCAGAAATCACACCCGGTAGAGCTTGTTCTGCCTCCTCCTCGGGACAGGGGCAGACAACAGACAATGCCTGGAAGCTTTCTTCCAACCTTATTCTTCTCTGGTTCTACATCTGCCAGTCCTCAACACGGCTATTTCGCAATAAAAGCGTGCCCTTTTATTTGGGAGCAGGGGGAAGATAGCAAGGCCTCAAACACACAGCACATCCTAGATCGTCTTAGGAAGACGGAGACCCACAGGACCGCCGAGCGCTTCTAGCTTCGCGTTCCAAATGAATGGGCAAACCACCACCTACACGACACTGTCAACGGACCAAAACATTCTACACACGTGCGCTCCAGGGAGACGCCGTTTTAACTTGCGGAACTATTTCCATCGGTAAGACACGCAAGACAGAGGTGATATCCCCATGCTCCATCTTTATTGTGCAAACGCTGCTCAAAGCTCTTTCTTACCCTCCATAGACAGCCGTCCAAAAAAAATAATAAATCAAACATCAACAGGGGCTAGACTGATGGGCAACATATGAAACCTATTCGGCGGCGATAGTCTGAAGGGCCCGAGGGTGGGCATTCACAGCCATCCGGAATCCATTGGTCAGGTCCAGGTTAGCAGCACACTTCTTGCCAACAACCACGAAACGCCCAAGAAGCTGGAAAAAGGAAATAACGTCACCTAACGTGCTGCGCCACGACGCACAGAATGAACGCGAGCAGAGAACCACCCACAGAACACGGTTAGCTAATCCTTCACAATTCAACCGCTGCTCTTTGAATTACCCTCTAGACAGTAACAGACTACAAAACAGTCACAGAAGCTGAATTTGTCTCGGGGCTTAAAGCCCCCGTCATAGCTTCGGGCAACGTAAGCCGCTCTGGCGGAAAATAAAAGCTTCACGGTGCCTTTTCTCTTGCGTGAGCTCACAGAGCCTTGGAACTTGACTTGCATAGCTAACAGCAAAACAAACACCCAAGCGCCGCTCAAACAGCTTTCCCTTTCCTCGCCTCTGACCTGACCAAACCCCAAGCCCTCTTCTGCATAGTCAAGGCACCACCCCCGTTGTCCGGAAACCGTGAAAACGGGCATCAGACCGCACGTCGGAACAACGCTGCTTTTTGCACTGCAAGCGCGTAGCTGGAGACGAGCATCGCTTTATATCACTGCTCTCAGTCAAAAAGCTCAGCTCCATTACAAGCTAGAGGCGAAAGACTACAGCATCGGACAACCCCAAATAGCCTACTGTGCGCCCCTCTGCAACATCCAGAGGAAAAGAGGGGACGGGAAAGAGTCTAGGAAGTTACAAACCAGTTACAGGTACAGCCAGCCTAGCGAACAGAAAGCTCCCACAGTACTCACGGGTCCGCCAGAATCTTCTGCTTCACATAACCGGACAACTACCTTCTCAGGAAGGACTAGGAAAAAACACTGGAGCCTGAGGCGAACTATCACGGAACGCAAGGCACTGGAGGAAGAGTAAACAGTTAAAACGTAGTCGGCTTCAGAGAAAGGCAACAGCTTCAGCAAATCACTATGCCCCACTGAACTCGCCCTACCAAAGCAGATTATCAGGCGCCCCAAACGCGCACGACAAAACAGCCATTCTTCTTAAGCGAGCTTTGAATAGGCAAAGTTCTCTACCTTCTACGCACAAGACACACAAGCGGCAAACAATGGCTAACCGTCCTTCGGTTACGTCCAAATGTTGCCTCGGCCAGAAGCAGGAAGGCATCTTCAAAGAACCTGGAGTAATCCGGCTGAGGCCGTATTAACTCTCCGTCCTCGAGAACGCCACCTACTCAGGGGAAGGAACGTTCCAAATTAGCCCGTTACGGCCGGCCTGACGTCAGACACCTCCAGACCGAGGCCAAGGCATCACCTTCGAAACACAAATACCACCGACCTGTAGGAAACCATCAACTCGCAACTAATTGCGAGGGAACTCCCCAAATCACCAGCAGACAGAAACTGCATATGGCACCAGAAGCAGGATCCAGCGCGCAAGGTGACAGGGGCAGCGAGACAGCCGAGTACTTCAGGTTAGCGACTTCCGCTATTTTTATTTGTTTTAGATGCGACTGAAACACTGCCGATAAGACTCGATTCCACAGATGCTTTGTACTTCTTACTCACCATCGCCTTTCACTGCACGACAATCGAGAATTATAAGCCTTCCTCACACTCCTCCCTATAACATCGCTCAACCGTGAAACAGGCCTTCGGTACAGTGAGCTAAGCAAATTCAAGACCATTCGCTAGAGCCAACTACGCTCCAGAAGTGGTTCTAAGCCCCCCGCCCCAAGTTAAGACCAAGCGAGAAACTGCAACTAATTCGTCCTCCAGGAAACGTGTCGCACTAAGAGCGGTCAGAGTAGGTTGTCTGCTCTCAAGTCACTCATCAGACTCAAGTTAACGGCCTGGTTCTCCAATCAAGCACAGCGTTCAGGTTACATACGTTGCTGCAGCCAGTACGGCCAAGTCAAAACAGATGCGCGCGCACACACACACACACACACACACAGACTCCTCGCGCAGCCTTCAACACGAAGGAGACAGGAAACGCACCCTTTCGTAAAGGCAGGGCGCTACCGCAAGCACAGTTTCCGGAGAGCAGTTGAACGCTTCCAGTACTCCAAACGGGCGGCAGCTGCAACATTACCGAGACCTATTAAGAAAGCGCTGTTCCAAGCAACGCGTCAACGCTTTGAGCAACCCGATCTAGTGAAACACGTCCCTGACCGCGGCAGGCGGGTTGGGCTAGATGATCTTTAAGGGTGCCTTCCAAGCCTAACCATTCTACGAGTCAGCACGCAGAGCGGGCAACGCAGCCCCTTTCACTAAGGGCCTGTTTTCCACGCTGCAGATAAACCCTGCCGTCAGAAGCAGAGGAAATCCCTAGCTGTCCTATCTTTAGCATTTCAAATTTAAGAACAGCAACAACGGTTAGGCTGGACACTAACTTAAAGTTAGCACCTTGCAGATAACATCTGCAACTTTTTCATAACTCTCCGCAGCTGCTCACTTAGCTCCTAGCACGTTGCGGCGCACCAGCATCAGTGAACCTTGCCAGCATGCTCTTATCACGGCCCACCTCCAGCACGGAAATGAGAGCTGGGAAGCTCTCGCAGCCTGCGGGATTGACTGGTTTCTAGGCGTTTAAGAAAGCTAGGAAAAGCTGCAATTCTTCCCTTTCACAAGCCACTTTGGAGAGAGCGTGCGCTCGTGTGCGCGGTGGGGGTGGTGCCATAACCAAAGCCTAGCACAGCCGAGCCGGGGCGTCTCTGCAAGGCTATCAGCAGCGCAGAAACGACTGATTACGGTCACTACTGCGATGCTCACTGCCTATATGCATACAGTCCGAACCCCCAAGGAGACCGACTGCGCCGGCGACCCAGTACGCGCCGTGGCACCCCGGGGGCAGGCACCGAAGAAGCGCGGCGTTTTAGAGGCGCTGCAGTAGAGAGCGCCACGAGCCGGAGAGACCCCGACCGACCGACCGACCGACCGACCGTCCCTCCCTCCCTCCCTCCCGCAGCAAGGCCACCACCCGCCCTGCCGCACTCCCGGGACCCGCGACGGGCCCTCGTTTCAGAGGGCCTGCGAGCGGCCGAGGGAAAGGAAGGAAAGACTCGCACAACAACGCCGCGGCTACCTCCTCGTCCACGACCGCTCATCCTCACGGAGAACGTTGGCGGGGACCTCCTTGCCCTTGCAGGCGACCTCTCCGAAAGCAGCGGCAGCGCCGCCACCGGGCCAGGCGGCCTGCGCCCTAACAATCCCGTCGGCCATGACGGCGCCCGCTCGGTACAACGCCCCCTCACTTCCCGCACTCGGCCCGGCCCTCCGCGGCGCTCATTGGGCCGACAGATCGCCGCCGACCGCCCCCGCGCCTCGATTGGCTGCCTCGCCTGCCCTCTTCCCTTGTCCCCGCCCTCTCGGCGGCTCCGCTCCCGTCGACCCGGTGCTTATCGGCGCTCAGGGAGGTCGCGTGCCCTCGGGGCGCGGAGGGAGCCGACCGGGAGGGAGGAAGTGGGCGCCCGAAAACGGGCTGGGCGGCTCCGCGGAGGGAATCTGGGCCCTGCACGGCTGGGAAACGAGCTCCACAGAACAGGCGCTCCGCTCATAGAATCAGAGCGTGGCTTGGGTTGGAAGGGAGGGTGAGAAACGCTCCGTAGCCGATAGCTTAGGCTCAGGCGAGGATCTCAGCGAAGTAGTAATTTACTCGCGATTGATTGCAATGGCGGGCGCCCCACAAGCAGGAGAGCGCGCCTACTAGTTCCAAAACACAGTTTATA
This sequence comes from Anas acuta, assembly GCF_963932015.1. Lineage (NCBI taxonomy): Eukaryota > Metazoa > Chordata > Aves > Anseriformes > Anatidae > Anas > Anas acuta. The sequence continues at coordinate 24,101,059 of NC_089016.1, read as the reverse complement.
CGCTTTTTGATGACAGGACCCTCCCCTGTTTCCCCACTGAGGGGGTAATCCAGGTTCACAACCTATCTGATGTGGTAATGTTTCTTCACTTATCTGACTTGACACCGCCATTTTCACCTAATTGTCCTAAGGAGTCCGGTTGTCTGCATTTTACGAGGTCGCCTGCTAAGCTTCTTATCACTGCAAGCATATCTCAGTACCAAGTTCCTTCCCTCTAAACAACGGAACTCTGCAAAAACAACATTTCTATTCCCACAACAGGTACCGCAGGTATTTGCATTCCTTGTATAACCGAGTGTATTGGTCTGGTAAAACATGGAATTATTAAAATCCTCCACATATCCCCCCAGTACAACCATCCCACTTTTAGTAAGCCAATCAACACCCATAAAGCCCCCCCCCCCCCCGATAATCCTCCTAGCTCGATTCCATTGCGAGTTTGAACTGGGGCATGTGCAATTTTCTTCGTTTCTTTTACAAGTTCATTTACAGCTTTTCCTTCTGTTGTGGTTTAACCCGGCCGGCAGCTAAACACCACACAGCCGTTCGCTCACCCTCTCCCCTCCCTCTCTGGGATGGGGAGAGAAACGGGAAAGCGAAGCCCGTGAGTTGAGATAAAGACAGATAAATAATAATAATAACAATAAAGACAATCGTTATGATAATAGTATTACTAATAATAACGTGTATGAAACAAGTGATGCACAATGCAATTGCTCACCACCCGCTGTCCGATGCCCAGCCTAACCCCGAGCAGTCCAGCCCTCCTCCCAGCTCTTGCTGCACCCCCAGCCTGCTCGCTGGCAGGACAGAGTGAGAAGCTGAAACGCCCTTGGCTTGGCCTAAGCACTGCTCTGCAACAATTAAAACATCAGCATGTTATCAGCACTCTTCTCATCCTAAGCCAAAACATAGCATTCTACCAGCTACTAGGAAGAAACACCTTCATCACCAATCTATAAAACAGCAATTACTAAGGTTAAATTTTCCACAGACTTCTCCTTCTTGCGCAAATAATCCAAAGCTAAGCGATTTTGATACAAAGCAGTCCTCATCTTAGTATTTTGCCTTGCAATTAATCCAAGTGCATCTCCGGTTTTATTTACAACTATTTCTATTACAGCTTCTAACCTAATTATTCTATTAAGCATATATATTGGGGTCCTATAGCCCCAGGATCCGTCTTCTGCTCACGTAGCTGGATCATGTTATAAGTAGCTCAGTCCCAAAATAGGATTATAATCAAAGTTTACAATTTATTAAAAGAATAGAGGTAAGCAAACAGCGCTGGGTGCGCCGGGAGTCTCCGCTCCACCAAGTCGCACACCCGTTACATCAAGATGCTGACTTTTTTATGCTCCTAGACTAATACGTATTCATTACTATTTCTAAAAAAAACAACGGAGTTATTATAATTAGTTCCGGAATCTGAACCCTCCTACTGGAGCATGCGTATCAGTCTCTGGTGCTCCCTCTGGGGGTCTTTCATGATGAAGGCTCATAGTCTTCCTCTCAGGCTTTTTTTTTCTTGTCCTTCTTCGTTGTACTCCTTGGCTGTATGTCAAAAGCTTGCACAGCGTTCCCTGCAAGCTTTGTCTTTTAGCCGTCCTTCAGCTTTTCCCTTCTCCCTAATCTCCTGGCCAGATATCAAGATATCAGGGGCTTGCATAGTGTCCCATTCAGAAGTCATAACAGTTAGCAGTTGTTCTGAAACCCCCAGGTATCAGAGACTTCAAGGAAAGAACATACGAATACATTTTCCTTCAAGCTCTCTATTGACACACATTGTTAAAACATTCCTCACAATCCCTTATCTTCTTTTTAATATCCTCAATTCGTGTCTCTTTTTCAACTTTTGTCATTAATAACTGGAGTTCATCAGTCCGTTCTCAGAGGGTCCAATTCTTAAGCATCATAATTGACTTCCTTTTTTAATGAAGTCATTACAAATGTACTATTTATCATCCGGCGCATCAATAATGTAAAGCAAGGTATCATACAAGGTATGAATAATAACATCATTACAGCACATAAAAATAAAAATAACATCCTTCTAACCCATGGTCCACCAGGCAGCCATGAAAATAAATCCCAATCCATACCCTTCCAAGTTTGTGCTGGGACGTGGGCCAATTTTCTAATTTCTCTTGTTATCTGTTTAACCACTTTCCCATTACCGTCAATTTGTAAGCAACAATTAGAATCATTTAGTTTCCCACACACACCCCCCCCCTTCTGCTAGTAAATAGTCTAAAACCATTCTATGTTGAAAAATAGCATTCCTCATCTGGGTGGACTGGTCAGCTAAAAGATCCAAAGCTGTCGCTGTTTGATTGCTTATTATTTCAAGGACAGCTTGCAACCTAATTATTCGATTCAAATTATGAAGAGGTTCTCGGGCTCCAGATATTACCTCATTCGGGTTCCGGGTAGCCGGTCCATAATACTGTATGATTCTTTCAGGGGGCCATTCATTTTCTCTCCGTTTTTGAGCACTACCTCCGGCTAAGGAAGCATCAATAGATCGTTTTTCTCTATTCAGATCATCATATAATTTTATTCCTAAGTGATTTCCTTGTATTTGTGACAATAAAAAGAACAAGGGTCTTATGTACCCCACATAGCATATTCCTGACCAGTCCTTTGGTAGCCTTTTATAGGCCTGTTTGCCACACACCCAATAATGAGCCCACGTCCCATTTGGAAAAGAACCGTCCCGTTCTCTTTTATTCCTTGGGGCGTGAAAATACAAAGTGTTTTCATTACCAAGTGGTCCTGTTACAATGTTTGCCCCATTAGTACTCATGTATATACACCTCCAAGCTCCCGCACTAGATTCCCACTCACAGTTATGACTAAGTTCTCCTTCACGACTTGTCATATTACGAGCTGACCAGAAACATTTAAAGAACACTTGTGTCCCATTCTCATTTTGCCACCTCCAGCGGTAGACTCTTTACCACATGCTGCTCCCTAGTGGTGTTATCACGCTGACAACTCAGGATTTGAACGTCAAATTGTCCCTTTGATTGTGCTCTTGCCATGGCTTCACATCCAGGTCCAAAAAACGTCTTATACGAGCATTTCAGCCAAATCCCGTTTTTCAGCTGGACATGCGTAGCATTCCATTTCCCTTTACTTGCTGTACAGTTTCTAGGTCCACATTCAGGATCAGTACATTCATATCCAGGAGACAGAGCCCATTTACAAATGCTTTTTCCCACCTTTACTGTTCCTGTTCTGTTTAAACAGTATATACCTTTCTCTGACGAGTGCAACTGCCACGGGCCTTCTTCCCCTTTCCAGAATTGTGTACCATTATGAACTTCACTCAAATTACTAACCCACCCCTTAGGTTCAACCGGGCCAGCTACCCAGGGCCAACTTTCAGCTCCCCCTGGTCCCCCACAAACCCAGCAATTGCTAAGGTTAAAAGCCTTGGCCACTTCCTCCCCCAGAATGAAAAAGTTATTCCCATGGCTTAATTGCCCTTGTAAAAATAGTACCAGGAAGTATAACATCCTTCTGCGTCGTCCAGGGGGTATCGTGGGGGTGTGAGAAATGCCTTCAATCAAGGGGTTGGGCCCACTTCCAGGATCTATTTGAGCTTGGGTTACTGTTCAGCCTTTGAGGGTGATCCAGCTCCTGGAAAACTAATTACAATAGGTTAAAAAAAAAAACCTTATTCATTATATACATATATCTTTGCTAGCTTGTTTGTTTCTTTTTCCTGGGACAACCTGGCTTTAGTGCGGGAGAAGTCCGGTCGAGGCCCTCTCACTCGGCGGTCAATACCCATAGGGGTTGCCTCCCTCGGTAGACCATACACACCGCAGTGGAGAGTCCTGCCCCGGTCTTGCCTTCTCCCTTTCTTCCCTTCAGGCTTGTCCCCTTCTTCTGGCATCCTTAATTTATGCAGAGCCTTATTGCCAGAACATTAGTTCTTTTTTAGCTTTAATTTCAGTTCCCCAGGAGCGGACTCAACCCTCCAAGTTTTGGTATTTATTGGTCCTTTTACTCTGGATGCATGGGTCCAACCCCTTTCTGCTGTTCTCACAGCTGTTTCAGTGGTAAGTGAAACAAGGTACGGTCCCTCCCACCGGGGGTGCAATGATTCTTCTCTCCAGGTTTTTATTAAGACCTTGTCCCCTGGTTGTATCTTATGAATAGCAAATCCTAAAGGTGGTGTCTGAGCCATCACTCCAATTTCTCTTAGCTCTTGCAATCTTCTCCCAACAGTAATTATGTATTTCTGGATACTACGATCCTCAACTACATTGTTTCCCAGAGGCATTCCCTATGAATAAGGCATACCATATAACATTTCATATGGCGATAATCCAGTCTCACTGTGTGGTTTAGTTCTTATGTTTCGAAGTGCCAATGGTAAGCATTTCATCCAGGGCATTTGTGTCTCGATCATTGATTTAGCCAATTGTTGTTTTTTTTTTTGTTGTTGTTTGATTCAATCTTTCTACTTTCCCTGAGCTTTGTGGGTGCCATGGAGTATGATATTCACAGAATCACAGAATTTCTAGGTTGGAAGAGACCTCAAGATCATCGAGTCCAACCTCTGACCTAACGCTAACAGTCCCCTCTAAACCATATCCCTAAGCTCTACATCTAAACATCTTTTAAAGACTTCCAGGGATGGTGACTCCACCACTTCCCTGGGCAGCCTGTTCCAATGTCTAACAACCCTTTCGGTAAAGAAGTTCTTCCTAACATCCAACCTAAAACTCCCCTGGCGCAACTGTAGCCCATTCCCCCTCCTCGTCCTGTCACCAGGCACGTGGGAGAACAGACCAACCCCCACCTCGCTACAGCCTCCTTTAAGGTACCTGTAGAGAGCGATAAGGTCGCCCCTGAGCCTCCTCTTCTCCAGGCTGAACAAGCCCAGCTTCCTCAGCCGCTCCTCGTAGGACTTGTTCTCCAGACCCCTCACCAGCTTCGTCGCCCTTCTGTGGACTCGCTCAAGCACCTCCATGTCCTTCTTGGAGCGAGGGGCCCAAAACCGAACACAGTACTCGAGGTGCGGCCTCACCAGAGCCGAGTACAGGGGGACGATCACTTCCCTAGCCCTGCTGGCCACACTGCTTCTTATACAAGCCAGGATGCCGTTGGCCTTCTCGGCCACCTGAGCACACTGCTGGCTCATATTCAGCCGACTATCAACCAATACTCCCAGGTCCTTCTCCGCCTGGCAGCTTTCCAACCATTCCTCTCCCGGCCTGTAGCTCTGCTTGGGATTATTGCTCCCCAGGTGCAGGACCCGGCACTTGGCCTTGTTGAACTTCATACAGTTGACCTCAGCCCATCGGTCCAGCCTATCCAGATCCTCCTGCAGAGCCTTCCTACCCTCGAGCAGATCGACACACGCACCTAACTTGGTGTCATCTGCGAACTTACTGAGGGTACCCTCAATGCCCTCATCCAGATCATCGATGAAGATATTAAAGAGGACCGGCCCCAGCACCGAGCCCTGGGGAACGCCACTAGTAACCGGCCTCCAACTGGATTTGACTCCAGTTACCACGACTCTTTGGGCCCGGCTATCCAGCCAGTTTCTAACCCAACGAAGCGTGCGCCAGTCCAAGCCAAGAGCAGCCAGTTTCCTGAGAAGAATGCTGTGGGAAACGGTGTCAAAAGCCTTGCTGAAGTCAAGGTAGACCACATCCACAGCCTTTCCCTCATCCACCAAGCGTGTCACTTTGTCATAGAAGGAGATCAGGCTCGTCAAGCAGGACCTGCCTTTCATAAACCCATGCTGACTGGGCCTGATCGCCTGCTTGCCCTGCAAGTGCCGCGTGATGACTCTCAAGATAATCTGCTCCATGAGCTTCCCTGGCACTGAGGTCAAACTGACAGGCCTATAGTTCCCCGGGTCTGCCCTACGGCCCTTCTTGTAGATGGGCGTCACATTTGCTAGCCGCCAGTCAACTGGGACCTCCCCCGATAGCCAGGACTGCTGATAAATGATGGTAAGCGGCTTGGCCAGCTCCTCTGCCAGTTCTCTCAGTACCCTCGGGTGGATCCCATCCGGCCCCATCGACTTGCGCGCATCCAAGTGCCGTACCAGGTCACCAACCATTTCTTCGTGGATAGTGAGGGCCACATTCAGCTCCCCATCCCCTTCTGCCAGCTCAGGGTACCGGGTATCCAGAGAACAACCGGTATTGCCGCTAAAGACAGGCAAAGAAGGCATAAGCACCTCCGCCTTTTCCTCATCTTTTGTAACAAGGTTTCCCCCCCCGCATCCAGTAAAGGATGGAGATTCTCCTTAGAATTTTCCCACTGAATACCTAATTAGATTACCACACCGGAGGAAATAATCTAGCAGATAAAGAATACCACTTAGAATATTCCAATACCACTTAGAATATTCCCACTGAATACCTAATGATTGACAGAATAATCTTATTATTTTAGAAGCAAAGTGTGTGCCCTGAGCAGAATCAATGTACTGGATTATCCCGTATTTAGGTATTAGGTGTTCTAATAGAATTTTTGCCACCATTTGTGCCGTAGCTCGTGCTACGGGATAAGCTTCTACCCATTGTGTTAAGTGATCTACTATTACCAATAGATATCTTATCCTCCCTACCTGGGGCAATTCAGTGAAACCAACTTGTACCCTCTCAAAAGGCCTATAAGCTGTTTTTCTCCCTCCCGTGGCTGCTTGTCAAAACACTTTCTTATTTATCTTCTGACAAGTTAAGCAACGTGGTGTAATTTGCTTTGCTATTTCAAAAACAAACAATGCAACCAAATTGTTTTAGTAAATGATCACTTAACACCTTTGTACCCCAATGTGTTTGTGCATGCAAACGTCCCAGTATTTGCTTATCGTTTAGAAGACCTCCGCACTCGCTTCGGAACTACGTTCCGTCTCAGTCACACTCTTACACACACACAGGCAACCGAATCCCACCCAACCGAACGGTACACGCCTTAAATGCTTACGACTCCGTCGTCTTCGTTCGGATCTTCGCGCGCAGAATTACGGGCAAAAACAATGCTGCAGCCGGCAAGGGAGCTCATAACAAAATCAAAATCTTTGCTTACCTTTATTCAGGTTCAAGATGGCATTGGTTCCGGACAGGAGCCACCAAATGGTGGGGGCGCCTCTCCTAGATTAAAATCCAGGAACCAAAACCATCCCGGACGAGCCCCCAAGTTGTTATAAATAGCTCAGTCCCAAAATAGGATTATAATCAAAGTTTACAATTTATTAAAAGAATAGAGGTAAGCAAACAGCGCTGGGTGCGCCGGGAGTCTCCGCTCCACCAAGTCGCACACCCGTTACATCAAGATGCTGACTTTTTTATGCTCCTAGACTAATACGTATTCATTACTATTTCTAAAAAAAACAACGGAGTTATTATAATTAGTTCCGGAATCTGAACCCTCCTACTGGAGCATGCGTATCAGTCTCTGGTGCTCCCTCTGGGGGTCTTTCATGATGAAGGCTCATAGTCTTCCTCTCAGGCTTTTTTTTTCTTGTCCTTCTTCGTTGTACTCCTTGGCTGTATGTCAAAAGCTTGCACAGCGTTCCCTGCAAGCTTTGTCTTTTAGCCGTCCTTCAGCTTTTCCCTTCTCCCTAATCTCCTGGCCAGATATCAAGATATCAGGGGCTTGCATAGTGTCCCATTCAGAAGTCATAACAGTTAGCAGTTGTTCTGAAACCCCCAGGTATCAGAGACTTCAAGGAAAGAACATACGAATACATTTTCCTTCAAGCTCTCTATTGACACACATTGTTAAAACATTCCTCACAATCCCTTATCTTCTTTTTAATATCCTCAATTCGTGTCTCTTTTTCAACTTTTGTCATTAATAACTGGAGTTCATCAGTCCGTTCTCAGAGGGTCCAATTCTTAAGCATCATAATTGACTTCCTTTTTTAATGAAGTCATTACAAATGTACTATTTATCATCCGGCGCATCAATAATGTAAAGCAAGGTATCATACAAGGTATGAATAATAACATCATTACAGCACATAAAAATAAAAATAACATCCTTCTAACCCATGGTCCACCAGGCAGCCATGAAAATAAATCCCAATCCATACCCTTCCAAGTTTGTGCTGGGACGTGGGCCAATTTTCTAATTTCTCTTGTTATCTGTTTAACCACTTTCCCATTACCGTCAATTTGTAAGCAACAATTAGAATCATTTAGTTTCCCACACACCCCCCCCCCCTTCTGCTAGTAAATAGTCTAAAACCATTCTATGTTGAAAAATAGCATTCCTCATCTGGGTGGACTGGTCAGCTAAAAGATCCAAAGCTGTCGCTGTTTGATTGCTTATTATTTCAAGGACAGCTTGCAACCTAATTATTCGATTCAAATTATGAAGAGGTTCTCGGGCTCCAGATATTACCTCATTCGGGTTCCGGGTAGCCGGTCCATAATACTGTATGATTCTTTCAGGGGGCCATTCATTTTCTCTCCGTTTTTGAGCACTACCTCCGGCTAAGGAAGCATCAATAGATCGTTTTTCTCTATTCAGATCATCATATAATTTTATTCCTAAGTGATTTCCTTGTATTTGTGACAATAAAAAGAACAAGGGTCTTATGTACCCCACATAGCATATTCCTGACCAGTCCTTTGGTAGCCTTTTATAGGCCTGTTTGCCACACACCCAATAATGAGCCCACGTCCCATTTGGAAAAGAACCGTCCCGTTCTCTTTTATTCCTTGGGGCGTGAAAATACAAAGTGTTTTCATTACCAAGTGGTCCTGTTACAATGTTTGCCCCATTAGTACTCATGTATATACACCTCCAAGCTCCCGCACTAGATTCCCACTCACAGTTATGACTAAGTTCTCCTTCACGACTTGTCATATTACGAGCTGACCAGAAACATTTAAAGAACACTTGTGTCCCATTCTCATTTTGCCACCTCCAGCGGTAGACTCTTTACCACATGCTGCTCCCTAGTGGTGTTATCACGCTGACAACTCAGGATTTGAACGTCAAATTGTCCCTTTGATTGTGCTCTTGCCATGGCTTCACATCCAGGTCCAAAAAACGTCTTATACGAGCATTTCAGCCAAATCCCGTTTTTCAGCTGGACATGCGTAGCATTCCATTTCCCTTTACTTGCTGTACAGTTTCTAGGTCCACATTCAGGATCAGTACATTCATATCCAGGAGACAGAGCCCATTTACAAATGCTTTTTCCCACCTTTACTGTTCCTGTTCTGTTTAAACAGTATATACCTTTCTCTGACGAGTGCAACTGCCACGGGCCTTCTTCCCCTTTCCAGAATTGTGTACCATTATGAACTTCACTCAAATTACTAACCCACCCCTTAGGTTCAACCGGGCCAGCTACCCAGGGCCAACTTTCAGCTCCCCCTGGTCCCCCACAAACCCAGCAATTGCTAAGGTTAAAAGCCTTGGCCACTTCCTCCCCCAGAATGAAAAAGTTATTCCCATGGCTTAATTGCCCTTGTAAAAATAGTACCAGGAAGTATAACATCCTTCTGCGTCGTCCAGGGGGTATCGTGGGGGTGTGAGAAATGCCTTCAATCAAGGGGTTGGGCCCACTTCCAGGATCTATTTGAGCTTGGGTTACTGTTCAGCCTTTGAGGGTGATCCAGCTCCTGGAAAACTAATTACAATAGGTTAAAAAAAAAAACCTTATTCATTATATACATATATCTTTGCTAGCTTGTTTGTTTCTTTTTCCTGGGACAACCTGGCTTTAGTGCGGGAGAAGTCCGGTCGAGGCCCTCTCACTCGGCGGTCAATACCCATAGGGGTTGCCTCCCTCGGTAGACCATACACACCGCAGTGGAGAGTCCTGCCCCGGTCTTGCCTTCTCCCTTTCTTCCCTTCAGGCTTGTCCCCTTCTTCTGGCATCCTTAATTTATGCAGAGCCTTATTGCCAGAACATTAGTTCTTTTTTAGCTTTAATTTCAGTTCCCCAGGAGCGGACTCAACCCTCCAAGTTTTGGTATTTATTGGTCCTTTTACTCTGGATGCATGGGTCCAACCCCTTTCTGCTGTTCTCACAGCTGTTTCAGTGGTAAGTGAAACAAGGTACGGTCCCTCCCACCGGGGGTGCAATGATTCTTCTCTCCAGGTTTTTATTAAGACCTTGTCCCCTGGTTGTATCTTATGAATAGCAAATCCTAAAGGTGGTGTCTGAGCCATCACTCCAATTTCTCTTAGCTCTTGCAATCTTCTCCCAACAGTAATTATGTATTTCTGGATACTACGATCCTCAACTACATTGTTTCCCAGAGGCATTCCCTATGAATAAGGCATACCATATAACATTTCATATGGCGATAATCCAGTCTCACTGTGTGGTTTAGTTCTTATGTTTCGAAGTGCCAATGGTAAGCATTTCATCCAGGGCATTTGTGTCTCGATCATTGATTTAGCCAATTGTTGTTTTTTTTTTTGTTGTTGTTTGATTCAATCTTTCTACTTTCCCTGAGCTTTGTGGGTGCCATGGAGTATGATATTCACAGAATCACAGAATTTCTAGGTTGGAAGAGACCTCAAGATCATCGAGTCCAACCTCTGACCTAACGCTAACAGTCCCCTCTAAACCATATCCCTAAGCTCTACATCTAAACATCTTTTAAAGACTTCCAGGGATGGTGACTCCACCACTTCCCTGGGCAGCCTGTTCCAATGTCTAACAACCCTTTCGGTAAAGAAGTTCTTCCTAACATCCAACCTAAAACTCCCCTGGCGCAACTGTAGCCCATTCCCCCTCCTCGTCCTGTCACCAGGCACGTGGGAGAACAGACCAACCCCCACCTCGCTACAGCCTCCTTTAAGGTACCTGTAGAGAGCGATAAGGTCGCCCCTGAGCCTCCTCTTCTCCAGGCTGAACAAGCCCAGCTTCCTCAGCCGCTCCTCGTAGGACTTGTTCTCCAGACCCCTCACCAGCTTCGTCGCCCTTCTGTGGACTCGCTCAAGCACCTCCATGTCCTTCTTGGAGCGAGGGGCCCAAAACCGAACACAGTACTCGAGGTGCGGCCTCACCAGAGCCGAGTACAGGGGGACGATCACTTCCCTAGCCCTGCTGGCCACACTGCTTCTTATACAAGCCAGGATGCCGTTGGCCTTCTCGGCCACCTGAGCACACTGCTGGCTCATATTCAGCCGACTATCAACCAATACTCCCAGGTCCTTCTCCGCCTGGCAGCTTTCCAACCATTCCTCTCCCGGCCTGTAGCTCTGCTTGGGATTATTGCTCCCCAGGTGCAGGACCCGGCACTTGGCCTTGTTGAACTTCATACAGTTGACCTCAGCCCATCGGTCCAGCCTATCCAGATCCTCCTGCAGAGCCTTCCTACCCTCGAGCAGATCGACACACGCACCTAACTTGGTGTCATCTGCGAACTTACTGAGGGTACCCTCAATGCCCTCATCCAGATCATCGATGAAGATATTAAAGAGGACCGGCCCCAGCACCGAGCCCTGGGGAACGCCACTAGTAACCGGCCTCCAACTGGATTTGACTCCAGTTACCACGACTCTTTGGGCCCGGCTATCCAGCCAGTTTCTAACCCAACGAAGCGTGCGCCAGTCCAAGCCAAGAGCAGCCAGTTTCCTGAGAAGAATGCTGTGGGAAACGGTGTCAAAAGCCTTGCTGAAGTCAAGGTAGACCACATCCACAGCCTTTCCCTCATCCACCAAGCGTGTCACTTTGTCATAGAAGGAGATCAGGCTCGTCAAGCAGGACCTGCCTTTCATAAACCCATGCTGACTGGGCCTGATCGCCTGCTTGCCCTGCAAGTGCCGCGTGATGACTCTCAAGATAATCTGCTCCATGAGCTTCCCTGGCACTGAGGTCAAACTGACAGGCCTATAGTTCCCCGGGTCTGCCCTACGGCCCTTCTTGTAGATGGGCGTCACATTTGCTAGCCGCCAGTCAACTGGGACCTCCCCCGATAGCCAGGACTGCTGATAAATGATGGTAAGCGGCTTGGCCAGCTCCTCTGCCAGTTCTCTCAGTACCCTCGGGTGGATCCCATCCGGCCCCATCGACTTGCGCGCATCCAAGTGCCGTACCAGGTCACCAACCATTTCTTCGTGGATAGTGAGGGCCACATTCAGCTCCCCATCCCCTTCTGCCAGCTCAGGGTACCGGGTATCCAGAGAACAACCGGTATTGCCGCTAAAGACAGGCAAAGAAGGCATAAGCACCTCCGCCTTTTCCTCATCTTTTGTAACAAGGTTTCCCCCCCCGCATCCAGTAAAGGATGGAGATTCTCCTTAGAATTTTCCCACTGAATACCTAATTAGATTACCACACCGGAGGAAATAATCTAGCAGATAAAGAATACCACTTAGAATATTCCAATACCACTTAGAATATTCCCACTGAATACCTAATGATTGACAGAATAATCTTATTATTTTAGAAGCAAAGTGTGTGCCCTGAGCAGAATCAATGTACTGGATTATCCCGTATTTAGGTATTAGGTGTTCTAATAGAATTTTTGCCACCATTTGTGCCGTAGCTCGTGCTACGGGATAAGCTTCTACCCATTGTGTTAAGTGATCTACTATTACCAATAGATATCTTATCCTCCCTACCTGGGGCAATTCAGTGAAACCAACTTGTACCCTCTCAAAAGGCCTATAAGCTGTTTTTCTCCCTCCCGTGGCTGCTTGTCAAAACACTTTCTTATTTATCTTCTGACAAGTTAAGCAACGTGGTGTAATTTGCTTTGCTATTTCAAAAACAAACAATGCAACCAAATTGTTTTAGTAAATGATCACTTAACACCTTTGTACCCCAATGTGTTTGTGCATGCAAACGTCCCAGTATTTGCTTATCGTTTAGAAGACCTCCGCACTCGCTTCGGAACTACGTTCCGTCTCAGTCACACTCTTACACACACACAGGCAACCGAATCCCACCCAACCGAACGGTACACGCCTTAAATGCTTACGACTCCGTCGTCTTCGTTCGGATCTTCGCGCGCAGAATTACGGGCAAAAACAATGCTGCAGCCGGCAAGGGAGCTCATAACAAAATCAAAATCTTTGCTTACCTTTATTCAGGTTCAAGATGGCATTGGTTCCGGACAGGAGCCACCAAATGGTGGGGGCGCCTCTCCTAGATTAAAATCCAGGAACCAAAACCATCCCGGACGAGCCCCCAAGTTGTTATAAATAGCTCAGTCCCAAAATAGGATTATAATCAAAGTTTACAATTTATTAAAAGAATAGAGGTAAGCAAACAGCGCTGGGTGCGCCGGGAGTCTCCGCTCCACCTGGTCGCACACCCGTTACATCAAGATGCTGATTTTTTATGCTCCTAGACTAATACATATTCATTACTATTTCTAAAAAAAAACAAACAACGGAGTTATTATAATTAGTTCCGGAATTTGAACCCTCCTACTGGAGCATGCGTATCAGTCTCTGGTGCTCCCTCTGGGGGTCTTTCATGATGAAGGCTCATAGTCTTCCTCTCAGGCTTTTTTTTTTTCTTGTCCTTCTTCGTTGTACTCCTTGGCTGTATGTCAAAAGCTTGCACAGCGTTCCCTGCAAGCTTTGTCTTTTAGCCGTCCTTCAGCTTTTCCCTTCTCCTTAATCTCCTGGCCAGAAATCAGGGGCTTGCATAGTGTCCCATTCAGAAGTCATAACAGTTAGCAGTTGTTCTGAAACCCCCAGGTATCAGAGACTTCAAGGAAAGAACATACGAATACATTTTCCTTCAAGCTCTCCATTGACACGAATTGTTAAAACATTCCTCACAGATCATAATAGGCAAGACGCCTTCAATCAAGGGGTTGGGCCCGCTTTCAGGGTCGATTGGGGCTTGTGTTACCATTCAGTTCAGCCTGTCGGGGTGATCCAGCTCCTGGAAAACAAATCACAATTTTATATGGGTTTATAAAAAAGGTTCTTATGTTATTTTCTCGGGACAACCTGACCTTAGCGTGGGAGAAGTCGGGTCGAGGCCCTCTCACTCGGCGGTCAGTACCCATAGGGGTTGCCTCCCTCGGTAGACCATACACACCGCAGTGGAGAGTCCTGTCCCGGTCTTGCCTTCTCCCTTTCCTCCCTTTAGGCTTGTCCCCTTTATTTGGCGTCCTTAATTCATGCAGAGCGTCACTGCCAGAACATTAGTTCTTCTCTAGCTTTAGTTTCAGTTCCCCAGGAGCGGACTCAACCCTCCAAGTTTCGGTACTTACTGGTCCTTTTATTCTGGATGTGCAGGTAAAACAAGGTACGGTCCCTCCCACCGGGGGTTCAATGATTCTTCCCTCCAGGTTTTTATTAAGACCTTGTCCCCTGGTTGTATCTTATGAATAGCAAATCCTAAAGGTGGTGTCTGAGCCATCACTCCAATTTCTCTTAGCTCTTGCAATCTCCTTCCAATAGTAATTATATATTTCTGCATGCTACGACCCTCAACTACATTGTTCCCTAGAGGCATCCCTTGAGAATAAGGCATACCATATAACATTTCATATGGCGATAATCCAGTCTCACTGTGTGGTTTAGTTCTTATGTTTAGAAGTGCCAATGGTAAGCATTTCATCCAGGGCATTTGTGTCTCGATCATTGATTTAGCCAATTGTTGTTTTATTGTTTGATTCAATCTTTCTACTTTCCCTGAGCTTTGTGGGTGCCACAGAGTATGGTATTCCCACTGAATACCCAATGATTGACAGAATACCTTTATTATTTTAGAAGCAAAGTGTGTGCCCTGAGCAGAATCAATGTACTGGATTATCCCGTATTTAGGTATCAGGTGTTCTAATAGAATTTTTGCCACCATTTGTGCCGTAGCTCGTGCTACGGGATAAGCTTCTACCCATTGCGTTAAGTGATCTACTATTACCAATAGATATCTTATCCTCCCTACCTGGGGCAATTCAGTGAAACCAACTTGTACCCTCTCGAAAGGCCTATAATCTGTTTTTCTCCCTCCCGTGGCTGCTTGTCAAAACACTTTCTTATTTATCTTCTGACAAGTTAAGCAACGTGGTGTAATTTGCTTTGCTATTTCAAAAACAAACAATGCAACCAAATTGTTTTAGTAAATGATCACTTAACACCTTTGTACCCCAATGTGTTTGGGCATGCAAACGTCCCAGTATTTGCTTCGCATAAGCTTTTGGCCGTATCTCTCGCCTGTCTGGCAGCGTCCATTTTCCTTGTTCTAACTTAGCCCCCATTTTCTCCTGTTTCGTTTGTTTGTTTTGTTTTGTTTTCCATTGCATTTCAAAGTTGGTCCAAAAATTCCATAGGGGTTTCTTTTGGACCTTGTTGGAACTGATTCTCCATTCCCAATTTAACCAGATTTTGGTATTTACCGTTCATTATTTCCGGGGTGACTATAGTCTCAGTGGGGGGTCGGTCAGGGGAATGCAATTGTCAGCAGTTCCCTGAGCGGTCCCATCGGCAATCTGAGCTCACTCATAAACTCAGGTTGTTTTAAGAGTTAGCTGCTCTTCTGTTTCCATGACAACTCTCTCGGACCCATCATGGTCCCTCTGCCCCAAAGGGCTCACACCGGTGATTTTGAGATCACAGCCTCCTGTTGAGGCAGAACTATTAACATTCCTACATCCTCTTTCCCTGCTCATTCAACTTCAAACAGCTCTGTTAAATACTACATGCCACACCTTTAACACCGTCGACAACTCTTTTAACACTTCCTTTTATCTTTCTCCAGCCTGTACTTTTCTCATGCCAACACCAAAGGCTCAGTCAAGGGCCAATTAATTCCACTCCTTTTCTCTCTAAGATGCTGAAACAACCTATCAGTATACTACATTTCATCCTATTTTCCTTCTCTCCTCAAAAACATTAGTTGCAAGATAGCCTTATAGTCGATTGATCCATAAAGTGGCCATTTAGCTTATGTAGTGGCCACCATTGATTGCAATACTTAGTGAAAGTCCTCTTCCTTTCCGTGCCCCCAGTTCTAACAATATCCTTCGAATGTGCCAATATGCACCCAAGGAGGCTTTCTTTAAAACGTCTTTGTTTTGGATGTTACCCGTTTCCTTGATTTCCCATTCCCTTTTATTTATTTGTTTATTACTATTCCTTACTAGTTACCGTCCTTTGCTTCAATTTCCACGCAAACCTTTTTACTGCGGGTTTTTTACCATCTTTTCCTAATCTTCTTCCCTAATGCCCCAATTCTCTGGGATTGAACGCTTCTTCCCACGTACAAACTTTACTATTTCAGATTATTAATGAGCCCCGTTCCAATCATAAAGCCACGGAACTTCAGGAAAACAGCTGAAGCACTCAGCCTTCCGTCTTCTAGACGAACATGACCACCGTTTCCACAAAATTGACATTTCAACAGGACCGAATTTCAAGCCGAATGCCGATTTTTCTCATGCGCTTTCTTAGTGAGCCCATACAAAACAAGGAATCACTCCTGTGTATCCGTCAATATGGGGGGTTTAAAAAGGTATTGAGGCCTAAATAAATTCGCTCTCCCCCTTCTTACCGAATTCCCAGGGCTCAAACCCGAACCACCAAAGAAATGACTCTCTCCGTTCTACCGCTTCCATAATCAGTCAGCCCCCTCCCCCTCTCCAGTACTTGGGAAACTGACCAAACACCACAGCAAATCCGCCAGGGCTTCTAAACTGTTAGTTACTTAGATAATGCTCCCGCCTTTTTTCTTGTCACACTCAAAGCATTTAAGAGCAAAAATAGGATCACAAGATACACTGCCAGGCCCATATATTGGGCACCACCAATCAACACTTGGATAAAACAGCACTTCTTTTCGGTCTGTCACGCACTTCGCTCGTCTCCGGCCCCTCCCCTCACGGAGAACACGGAACCGCGGATCGGAACTCCGCACTCGCTTCGCAGCGACGCTGCGTCTCACTCCCACAGCACAATCATGCAATCACACAGAGAGGCCTCTAGCACATCTCATTCATACCACAAGAATATAATTTAGAATGATAACCAACCAAACGAGTATTGTCTCTGACCGTGTTCTTCGTGGAGTGACTCATTCCACTTGGTTTCAAACCCTTACACTTACACAAATGCTTTCAACACAAAATACCTGGACGTTTAAGAATAAGACATACAATTATTAACACTCCAGTTAGTATCCCTCCAGCAGCTGAAAACATACCGCTTGTCCGCAGCTTCAGGAGGCCTTTGTCTGCTCCTGCGGTGAGCGGCCGAGAGTGGAGTCCCCTCCGAGCAAAACACTCAGGGTGCACCTAGGGGCGTCCGCTAATCATTATTCCTTAATGGACTTTCTGGTGGTATGTCTGGTAATTTGCTCCCTTTCTTCTGGTCCTTGGTCTTCAATTCTGTCTGAACCATCTAGGAATTTCACTATGGCAATTCCCACAGCCCTTGGTTACCTTAGTAAGAGTGTCTTGCAGGGGGTTTAGGACCTATCACCCACCCACGAATCCTATAGGAATCGCTTCGGTCCTTCACCGGCCAAGTCCCTCGCGGGAGACTGGAGCCGCGGTTAGAAGACCTCCACACTCGCTTCGGAACTAAGTTCCGTCTCAGTCACACTCTCACACACACAGGCAACCGAACGGTACACGCCTTAAATGCTTACGACTCCGTCGTCTTCGTTCGGATCTTCGCGCGCAGAATTACGGGCAAAATACAGTGCTGCAGCCGGCAAGGGAGCTCATAACAAAATCAAATTCTTTGCTTACCTTTATTCAG
Organism: Anas acuta; assembly: GCF_963932015.1. Lineage (NCBI taxonomy): Eukaryota > Metazoa > Chordata > Aves > Anseriformes > Anatidae > Anas > Anas acuta. Next base: position 24,083,383 of record NC_089016.1, on the reverse strand, counting down.
GTTCAAGATGGCATTAGTCCCGACCTGACTCGAACAGGAGCCACCAAATGGTGGGGCGCCTCTCCTAGATCAAATCAGAATTCAGGAACCAAAGCCATCCCGGACGAGCCCCCAACCGTTATAAATGACAATTCCCCCCTTTTCTTCTTTATAAACCGTTGATTTTTGAAAAACCTTTCTCTAAGGTGTAATTTGGTAGATTTCTTCTTCTCCTTCACTTTCCATCTCCTCATTGTCACCTTATCTGAGTAAGGTGGTGGCTCCATGGTCATTTGTTTCAATAGTGCGGTTTCAGTTAACCACTGTACTAGTCCTCTTACACGGGGGATAACGCAGCAACCAATGGCTGTCAAAACTCCTACAACTACGATCAAGGATGTAAATATGCCTACTTTTTCTGCCAATTCACTGGCAAGGGTGGTAAGCCCTTGCAAATGCTCTAGTTACTGAGCCATCTGGGGCAGTATTGCTGGGTATAAGAGTGCAACCATGGTTGCTCAGTATCTCACACACACACCCCACCTCCTTCCTCCGCGAGCATCATATCTAACGATGTTCTGTTTTCCCAAGCCATTTTGCTGGTGGCATCTAGTTGTTCAGCGATTCCTCTCATCGCATCCCTTGTATAATTTATGACTCTCTGCTGATTAGAATAAATATAATTAATCCAATCCACATTCTTATCGATCGTTACCCACCAGAACAGTGACTCAAACCCTGCAGCAATTTGATTCCTGGCTTTCTGTTCATCGGAAACTCCTCTAGGCACCCCAAGAGAATCTATGTATACTCTGTCATCGAATGATACTCCTAAGCCTCTTTAACTTCTTCTGGGTATTTGTGATGTTTCTCTTTCAAATGCCAGGGTGAAGGGTATAGCTAATCGAACAAGCGCACAAGTGCCTCCCCAGTTATATGGTAGGGTGGACCGTAAGATCTTCCCTCCACCGTACCACCAGAGATCTGCCCTGGGTGGGGATCTCAAGTCTTGAGCAGTTTCCCATCGAGTCCTTGGTAGCACAAGGCAAATTCTCCCAGATGCTGGGCAGCACTCACACCCTGCCGTGAGAGGCAAGCTGTATGGTTACCTATAGCTGTAGAGAATGCAGGGGGAACCGCGATGTTGCTATCACGCAAGGAACAGCAAAGAGAGACTTACGGGCCTCATTTCCCCAGGCAGTCTTTTCTTGGTACAATGTAATCATACATCGCATCCCCTGGGAATCCTTGGTCACACTTAAAACATCTTATCAAAGCCTGTCCCTGCTAGGATTCAGGCCACAACACAGGCAGCCTTCTTTGCCTGCCATTCCTTCATCTCTCTTCCTCTCCTTTCCATCCTGGCCCTGACTCCCCCTGAAGATTTTCTTCCTCTTTCTCCAACCCTCTGCCTCACTACCCGCTGCACTGTCAATACCATTAGTTTCGCTCTCTGCTTTTCCTTCTCATCTCCCCTCCGGACACACACCTCCAGGGCCTCCCGCAGGAGGGTCCCCCAGTGACTGTTCACTACAGCCCCCCACCTTCTGGAGCATTTTCTGCGTATCTCGCCAGGCTTTAATCACACAATGAACTTTCAAGAGCCCTTGGGATACCGGGTCCTCGGGACTCATCCCCGAGTACTTTCTCATTCTGACCCCAAGCCTCTCATATGATTTCTGTGTTGCACACTATTGTTACTCCAGCCAGGATTGGCAAGTGGGTATTTCTGCTCTGCCGGTATTACCCCTGGTCCTGGAGGATGAGCTCTTTCCCATTCTTGTATAGCAGCTCTCCTCCTGATCATTCCCATTTCTTTCCCTGTAAACAACATACTTACAGGCATAATTCCCTTCCCCAAGAGTATAAGTCAGGTCGTAGGAACTGGTCTAATTGTTCAGCTAGGCTCTTGGGGTCCTCGAATAAACACTTCCTCTCCTTCTTAAAAGTCCTAACCTCTCTGCTGCTAAGGACGGGGGGTAGTTCACCTAAGAGGATACACGGTTAGTGTTAGTACTGTCAGTACCAGGGAAGGCAAAATTCTCAACATATCTTCTACCTTGTTCTAATTCTTGACAGAGCCTAGAGCACGATCCTTCTTTAGGGACAGTGTTAACTACAGTCCCTGTCTCCCTTCCTGGAGTGACTGCTGCTGCCACGGGTACAGTATTAGGATTATAGGGAGCATAACTTGGCTCCTTCTCCGAAAAAGGAAGCTTATTGTTTACACATAAATGTAAAGCCTGAATTTTCATCAGACCCCTATTTTGGCCAAAACACTGCTGTTTCCTTAATTGGTTCTTTTGTCCAGACTGATACACAATATTTAATTTTATTTTTTTTCTTTTACAATCTCCTCTAATTTTGGGATTATGTTTCCAATTTCTTATCATTCTTCAGGAAGAACTGTTGGTAGGCACTCCCCCAGGGATATCTCCCTGTCCCCTGGAACTCATATTTCCCATTTTTCCTAGCCCTTGTCAGTGTGCTGCTACAGAAATTTCCCTCCTGCAGGGTACCTCACACTAACGTTCCGATTCTGGAAAACGGGGGTGTACTGCCAAGCACTTCCCCCTGCAAGGGCTACCACACACCTATGAATTTACCAGATTCCCTGGTGTACTTCCAAGCACTTCCCTGTGCAAGGATTACCGTACACCAAATTTCCCGAGACTCTTCCTTTCTCTCCCTTATCTCACGCTTCGTCCATCTCCGGCCGCGCCCCTCGCGGAGCCACGGAACCGCGGATCAGGACTCCACACTCGCTTCGTACAAAAGTACGTCTCAATCACACATCACGCAGAGTCTCACCAGACCCCCAAGGCAATACTTAACATTTCTTACCTTGGTCTGTGCACAGAGTTACCGGATCAATTCTTAAAACCCGGCAATCTTACCTTTTCAGAACTTGCTCCACAACCTTCCCTGAGAGCCCCACTTCAACCGCTGGTGTTTCCAAGGGGGAAAGCTGCACCTCCCGTGCAGGGGGTGGCGGGAAGGAATACAAAGCCTGTGCTCAGCCCTGACGCATCACAACTGGGTTTCTGCTCAGCTGGGGAGGAAGCTTCTGGAAAACTAGGCAGCGCCCCCCGAGGCTGCCCAAGCGTGGTCCGCGGTGCCCTGCAGCCGCACGGAGAGCGGAGCTCAAACTGGCCCGACACGGCGGCAGGGACGCGGCCGTCCCCACACGTGCAGTTCCTGCCTGAGGAGGCCACAGCGCTTCTGCCTCTCTGACAGGCTTGGAGGGTAACGACATCAGAATACGCTCGCTTTAGTTTGAGCTTCCAGGCGGGCGCTACTGCCATCGGGATGGCCCACGGGGACGGGGCTGGGGGCAGGCAACCACAGGCAGCTTTAACATCTCAGTCCTCCCCGTCGGCCATCTCCCAGCTACCACGTGGGCCAATCAACGTGACCAGCCACCAATTCACCCAAGGCAACAAAAACATTTACAAAGCTACATCTCTCTTCATAACTGTTTGTTGTTTACGGCTGAAACCAGTCCTGGGATAGGATACGCTACCTGGACCGAGCAAAGCCTTTGATATGGTCCCTCACCACATTCTTCTCTCTAAATTGCAGAGGTAGGGATTTGAAGGATGGACTGTTGGGTGGATAAAGAATTGGTTGGCTGGTCGCGGCCAAAGGGTTGTGGCCAACGGCTCTATGTCTGGGCGGAGGCCGGTCACAAGTGGCGTCCCTCAGGGGTCGGGCTCGGGACCGGTGCTCTTCAACATCCTTAGCAATGGCACAGACGACGGAATCGCGCAAGTTTGCGGATGACACCAAGCTGAGCGGTGCAGTCGATACAATAGAGGGAAGGGATGCCATAAGTGCAAGGCGTTGACCTTGGGCTGGGGCAATCCTAGGTATCTCTATAGGCTGGGAGAAGAAGAACTTCAGAGCAGCCCCGCGGAGAAGGGCTTGGGGGTCCTGACGGACAAGAAGCTGGATGTGAGCCAGCAGCGCACGCTTGCAGCCCGGAAGGCCAACTAAGTCCTGGGCTGCATTAAAAAAAGGGGTGGCCAGCAGGGAGAGGGAGGTGATTCTCCCCCTCTACCCTGCTCTTGGGAGACCCCACCCGGAATACTGCGTGCAGGCCTGGGGCCCCCAGCACAAGAAGGATGTGGAGCTCTTGGAAAGGTCAGTCTCACCTCTGTCCCTGGAAAGCTGTTGGAACAGCTTGTTCCGGATGCCATCTCCAAGCCACTGGAAGAGAAGAAAGTTATGAGGAGTAGTCAGCATGGATTCACCAAGGGGAAATCGTGCTCAACCAACCTCGTAGCCTTCTATGATGGCATCACCAGCTGGGTTGATGGAGGGAGAGCAGTGGACGTCATCTACCTTGACTTTAGCAAGGCTTTTGACACTGTCTCCCACGACACCCTGCTAGCAAAGCTGAGAAGGCGTGGGATAGACAAGTGGACGGTAAGGCGGGTTGAGAACTGGCTGACTGGCCGAGCTCAGAGGGTGGCGATCGGCGGCGCAGAGTCCGGCTGGAGATCTGTGACCAGCGGTGTTCCCCAGGGGTCGGTGCCGGGTCCGGTCTTGTTCAACATCTTCATCGACAACCTTGATGAGGGAATAGTGTCCACCCTCCGCAAGTACGCCCATGATACAAAGCTGGGAGGAGTGGCCGACACGCCAGAAGGCTGTGCTGCCATTCAGCGAGACCTGGGCGGGCTGGAGAGCTGGGCGGGAAGAAACCAAATGAAGTTTAACAAGAGCAAGTGTAGAGTCCTGCACCTGGGAAGGAACAACCGCATGTATCAGTACAGGCTGGGGGATGACCTGCTGGAGAGGAGCTCTGCGGAGAAGGACCTGCGGGTCCTGGTGGACGACAGGTTGACCACGAGCCAGCAGTGCGCCCTGGTGGCCAAGAAGGCCAATGGGATCCTGGCGTGCATTAAAAGGAGCGTGGCCAGCAGGTCAAGGGAGGTGATCCTCCCCCTCTACTCTGCCCTGGGCAGGCCTCACCTGGAGTACTGTGTCCAGTTCTGGGCTCCCCGGTACAAAAAAAGACAAGGATCTCCTGGAAAGAGTCCAGCGGAGGGCAACAAAGATGATACGGGGCCTGGAGCATCTTCCCTATGAGCAAAGACTGAGAGACCTGGGTCTGTTCAGCCTGGAGAAGAGAAGACTGAGAGGGGATCTTATCAATGTTTACAAATACCTTCAGCGTGGGAGACAGTGGGATTTCGCCACCCTCTTTGCAGTGGTTAGTGGGGATAGGACAAGGGGCAACGGCCTGTACTGGGTCTGGCTGGGATGTTAACTTTCCCTGCAGCAGCCCATACAGTGCTGTGCTCTGCACTTGTAGCTAGAACAGCAGTGGTATCACACCAGTGTTGCGTCTACTGCCGAGCAGCGCTGGCACAGCATCAGGACTCTCTCTAACCCTCCTAGGGGGTGGGCAAAAAAGCGAGAAGACAAACATCACCAGGGCAGCTGACTTCAACCAACCAAAGGGATATTCCATACCGTACGATGTCACACTCAGCAATAAAAGGTGGAAACAGGAAGAAGAGGGGAAGGCTGGGCTCTCCTTGTGAAAACGTCGGTCTTCCTCCCAAACACCGGCTACGCGCATTGAGGCCCTGCTTCAAGGACGTGGTCAAGCATCGCTCATTTGTGGGAAGTAGAGAGTAATTTCTTTCCTCTGCACTTCCACGTAGCCTTTATTTGTTTTGGTTTTTTCCTTTTTTCCCTTTCCCTTTTTTTCCCCCTTTAATTAAATTGTTTAGTTAATAATAATAATCGTTATTATTATCAAGGAAAGATTATTATTTTTTCCCTTTAATTCAATTATCCTCATCTCAACCCGTGAGTTGTTCTTTCCTTTACTTCTTCCCCTCCTCATCTAAGGAGGGGGAGCGAGAGAGCGGTTGTGGTGTTTAGCTGCCTAGCACGGTAAAGCCACCACAGGAAGTTCCGCACCAATGTGCGAAAGAACAGCTTCACGGTGCGGGTGACGGAGCACTGGAACAGGCTGCCCAGGGAGGTTGTGGAGTCTCCTTCTCTGGAGATGTTCAAGGCCCGTCTGGACGCCTACCTGGGCAGCCTGCTCTAGGGAACCTGCTTTGGCAGGGGGGTTGGACCCGATGATCTCTTGAGGTCCCTTCCAACCCCTACGATTCTGTGATTCTGTATAAACAGGAGTAAAAATACACGCGTTGATAGCGATAGGACAAGGGGGAGTGGTTTTAAACTAAGACAGGGGAGATTTAGGTTAGATATTAGGAGAAAGTTTTTCACTCAGAGGGTGGTGAGGCACCGGAACGGGTTGCCCAGGGAGGTCGTGGATGCCCCATCCCTGGAGGCGTTCAAGGCCAGGCTGGATGCAGCTCTGGGCAGCCTGTTCTAGTGGTTGGCAACCCTGCCCAATCTATGCTTCTATGATACGCTCTTTGAAAGCATACAGGCTAAAAGAAGGGTCAGATTGGTGCCTCGGGGGCAAGTTTCTTCGCCTTCTGCGGTTGCCTAACAGTGCCTCTTAAGCAGAGAGATTACCAGTGGTCTTCCTCCTCTACTGTCTCGGGAATTAAACATCTTTTGTAAAAGAATACAAGCGCTGATAGCATTAGCTAGACCGACCGGGGAACAGTTGAACATGTAAATACTTACTCAAGGTCCACTTGAGCACGTTTCTTTGAGCAGTTCCATCGGCTCTTCTAGGTCAACAAAACAGATCAATGAAAGAGACCAAGGGAAAATACGGAAATAGAACAGTTGGTCAAGTGCCAACTTAAGAAGCTTTCTCTGAAAGGGCAACAGCATCTCCACCTTCACCCACCCCTCCCCCCCAAACTAGTTGACTTGCACGACTATTTTCACGTGACCCCACAAACGGCAAATCCTATATTATTTCGAGTAGACCAAGGGCTGTTTCTTGGTTTGGTTTTTATCATTCAGCTTCCTCAAAAGACTTTAGTCATTCACAGCTGCAATCGTTAACCCCGCAAACAGATCCAGTAACAAAGATCATTTCTCCTGCTAACGAATCAAGTTTCTTTATGAGGAACGGAGTCACAAAAATCATCTCATTTAGCAAGTTTCAAACACTAAGAGTATTTAATAGCATTTTAACGTTCCCACGCTCCAGTAAGCCTTGAATGTAATCGCGATTAAACAAGGAGCAGAGCGAAGCCAGAGGTCTAACAAAGCACGAGAGGTGATCGCATTTAAAAGCCTTATGGTGCCTTTACCTAATCCTTCTTCTAGTTACTGAACAACGGACTTCGTTTAGGGGAAAAAAAAAAGACACTAAAAATAAATGCAAAAAAAAAATAAAGAGAACGGCAGCCGAGTCTCGAACTTATCAGAAGCCGACTCAAGAATCCCAGAGCCTTCTACATCCTGTGGGAGGAATTCCTTCTCAAAGTTGCGAAAGCCACGAGGAGGACTGAAAAGAAAGCGGTAGCAAAACTCCTAGGGTAGTCAAGAACAGGCTGACAAGCACCTGTCAGAAATCACACCCGGTAGAGCTTGTTCTGCCTCCTCCTCGGGACAGGGGCAGACAACAGACAACGCCTGGAAGCTTTCTTCCAACCTTATTCTTCTCTGGTTCTACATCTGCCAGTCCTCAACACGGCTATTTCGCAATAAAAGCGTGCCCTTTTATTTGGGAGCAGGGGGAAGATAGCAAGGCCTCAAACACACAGCACATCCTAGATCGTCTTAGGAAGACGGAGACCCACAGGACCGCCGAGCGCTTCTAGCTTCGCGTTCCAAATGAATGGGCAAACCACCACCTACACGACACTGTCAACGGACCAAAACATTCTACACACGTGCGCTCCAGGGAGACGCCGTTTTAACTTGCGGAACTATTTCCATCGGTAAGACACGCAAGACAGAGGTGATATCCCCATGCTCCATCTTTATTGTGCAAACGCTGCTCAAAGCTCTTTCTTACCCTCCATAGACAGCCGTCCAAAAAAAATAATAAATCAAACATCAACAGGGGCTAGACTGATGGGCAACATATGAAACCTATTCGGCGGCGATAGTCTGAAGGGCCCGAGGGTGGGCATTCACAGCCATCCGGAATCCATTGGTCAGGTCCAGGTTAGCAGCACACTTCTTGCCAACAACCACGAAACGCCCAAGAAGCTGGAAAAAGGAAATAACGTCACCTAACGTGCTGCGCCACGACGCACAGAATGAACGCGAGCAGAGAACCACCCACAGAACACGGTTAGCTAATCCTTCACAATTCAACCGCTGCTCTTTGAATTACCCTCTAGACAGTAACAGACTACAAAACAGTCACAGAAGCTGAATTTGTCTCGGGGCTTAAAGCCCCCGTCATAGCTTCGGGCAACGTAAGCCGCTCTGGCGGAAAATAAAAGCTTCACGGTGCCTTTTCTCTTGCGTGAGCTCACAGAGCCTTGGAACTTGACTTGCATAGCTAACAGCAAAACAAACACCCAAGCGCCGCTCAAACAGCTTTCCCTTTCCTCGCCTCTGACCTGACCAAACCCCAAGCCCTCTTCTGCATAGTCAAGGCACCACCCCCGCTGTCCGGAAACCGTGAAAACGGGCATCAGACCGCACGTCGGAACAACGCTGCTTTTTGCACTGCAAGCGCGTAGCTGGAGACGAGCATCGCTTTATATCACTGCTCTCAGTCAAAAAGCTCAGCTCCATTACAAGCTAGAGGCGAAAGACTACAGCATCGGACAACCCCAAATAGCCTACTGTGCGCCCCTCTGCAACATCCAGAGGAAAAGAGGGGACGGGAAAGAGTCTAGGAAGTTACAAACCAGTTACAGGTACAGCCAGCCTAGCGAACAGAAAGCTCCCACAGTACTCACGGGTCCGCCAGAATCTTCTGCTTCACATAACCGGACAACTACCTTCTCAGGAAGGACTAGGAAAAAACACTGGAGCCTGAGGCGAACTATCACGGAACGCAAGGCACTGGAGGAAGAGTAAACAGTTAAAACGTAGTCGGCTTCAGAGAAAGGCAACAGCTTCAGCAAATCACTATGCCCCACTGAACTCGCCCTACCAAAGCAGATTATCAGGCGCCCCAAACGCGCACGACAAAACAGCCATTCTTCTTAAGCGAGCTTTGAATAGGCAAAGTTCTCTACCTTCTACGCACAAGACACACAAGCGGCAAACAATGGCTAACCGTCCTTCGGTTACGTCCAAATGTTGCCTCGGCCAGAAGCAGGAAGGCATCTTCAAAGAACCTGGAGTAATCCGGCTGAGGCCGTATTAACTCTCCGTCCTCGAGAACGCCACCTACTCAGGGGAAGGAACGTTCCAAATTAGCCCGTTACGGCCGGCCCGACGTCAGACACCTCCAGACCGAGGCCAAGGCATCACCTTCGAAACACAAATACCACCGACCTGTAGGAAACCATCAACTCGCAACTAATTGCGAGGGAACTCCCCAAATCACCAGCAGACAGAAACTGCATATGGCACCAGAAGCAGGATCCAGCGCGCAAGGTGACGGGGGCAGCGAGACAGCCGAGTACTTCAGGTTAGCGACTTCCGCTATTTTTATTTGTTTTAGATGCGACTGAAACACTGCCGATAAGACTCGATTCCACAGATGCTTTGTACTTCTTACTCACCATCGCCTTTCACTGCACGACAATCGAGAATTATAAGCCTTCCTCACACTCCTCCCTATAACATCGCTCAACCGTGAAACAGGCCTTCGGTACAGTGAGCTAAGCAAATTCAAGACCATTCGCTAGAGCCAACTACGCTCCAGAAGTGGTTCTAAGCCCCCCGCCCCCTCCCCCCGCCTCAAGTTAAGACCAAGCGAGAAACTGCAACTAATTCGTCCTCCAGGAAACGTGTCGCACTAAGAGCGGTCAGAGTAGGTTGTCTGCTCTCAAGTCACTCATCAGACTCAAGTTAACGGCCTGGTTCTCCAATCAAGCACAGCGTTCAGGTTACATACGTTGCTGCAGCCAGTACGGCCAAGTCAAAACAGATGCGCGCACGCGCACACACACACACACACACACAGACTCCTCGCGCAGCCTTCAACACGAAGGAGACAGGAAACGCGCCCTTTCGTAAAGGCAGGGCGCTACCGCAAGCACAGTTTCCGGAGAGCAGTTGAACGCTTCCAGTACTCCAAACGGGCGGCAGCTGCAACATTACCGAGACCTATTAAGAAAGCGCTGTTCCAAGCAACGCGTCAACGCTTTGAGCAACCCGATCTAGTGAAACACGTCCCTGACCGCGGCAGGCGGGTTGGGCTAGATGATCTTTAAGGGTGCCTTCCAAGCCTAACCATTCTACGAGTCAGCACGCAGAGCGGGCAACGCAGCCCCTTTCACTAAGGGCCTGTTTTCCACGCTGCAGATAAACCCTGCCGTCAGAAGCAGAGGAAATCCCTAGCTGTCCTATCTTTAGCATTTCAAATTTAAGAACAGCAACAACGGTTAGGCTGGACACTAACTTAAAGTTAGCACCTTGCAGATAACATCTGCAACTTTTTCATAACTCTCCGCAGCTGCTCACTTAGCTCCTAGCACGTTGCGGCGCACCAGCATCAGTGAACCTTGCCAGCATGCTCTTATCACGGCCCACCTCCAGCACGGAAATGAGAGCTGGGAAGCTCTCGCAGCCTGCGGGATTGACTGGTTTCTAGGCGTTTAAGAAAGCTAGGAAAAGCTGCAATTCTTCCCTTTCACAAGCCACTTTGGAGAGAGCGTGCGCTCGTGTGCGCGGTGGGGGTGGTGCCATAACCAAAGCCTAGCACAGCCGAGCCGGGGCGTCTCTGCAAGGCTATCAGCAGCGCAGAAACGACTGATTACGGTCACTACTGCGATGCTCACTGCCTATATGCATACAGTCCGAACCCCCAAGGAGACCGACTGCGCCGGCGACCCAGTACGCGCCGTGGCACCCCGGGGGCAGGCACCGAAGAAGCGCGGCGTTTTAGAGGCGCTGCAGTAGAGAGCGCCACGAGCCGGAGAGACCCCGACCGACCGACCGACCGACCGTCCCTCCCTCCCTCCCGCAGCAAGGCCACCACCCGCCCTGCCGCACTCCCGGGACCCGCGACGGGCCCTCGTTTCAGAGGGCCTGCGAGCGGCCGAGGGAAAGGAAGGAAAGACTCGCACAACAACGCCGCGGCTACCTCCTCGTCCACGACCGCTCATCCTCACGGAGAACGTTGGCGGGGACCTCCTTGCCCTTGCAGGCGACCTCTCCGAAAGCAGCGGCAGCGCCGCCACCGGGCCAGGCGGCCTGCGCCCTAACAATCCCGTCGGCCATGACGGCGCCCGCTCGGTACAACGCCCCCTCACTTCCCGCACTCGGCCCGGCCCTCCGCGGCGCTCATTGGGCCGACAGATCGCCGCCGACCGCCCCCGCGCCTCGATTGGCTGCCTCGCCTGCCCTCTTCCCTTGTCCCCGCCCTCTCGGCGGCTCCGCTCCCGTCGACCCGGTGCTTATCGGCGCTCAGGGAGGTCGCGTGCCCTCGGGGCGCGGAGGGAGCCGACCGGGAGGGAGGAAGTGGGCGCCCGAAAACGGGCTGGGCGGCTCCGCGGAGGGAATCTGGGCCCTGCACGGCTGGGAAACGAGCTCCACAGAACAGGCGCTCCGCTCATAGAATCAGAGCGTGGCTTGGGTTGGAAGGGAGGGTGAGAAACGCTCCGTAGCCGATAGCTTAGGCTCAGGCGAGGATCTCAGCGAAGTAGTAATTTACTCGCGATTGATTGCAATGGCGGGCGCCCCACAAGCAGGAGAGCGCGCCTACTAGTTCCAAAACACAGTTTATACGCTTTTTGATGACAGGACCCTCCCCTGTTTCCCCACTGAGGGGGTAATCCAGGTTCACAACCTATCTGATGTGGTAATGTTTCTTCACTTATCTGACTTGACACCGCCATTTTCACCTAATTGTCCTAAGGAGTCCGGTTGTCTGCATTTTACGAGGTCGCCTGCTAAGCTGCTTATCACTGCAAGCATATCTCAGTACCAAGTTCCTTCCCTCTAAACAACGGAACTCTGCAAAAACAACATTTCTATTCCCACAACAGGTACCGCAGGTATTTGCATTCCTTGTATAACCGAGTGTATTGGTCTGGTAAAACATGGAATTATTAAAATCCTCCACATATCCCCCCAGTACAACCATCCCACTTTTAGTAAGCCAATCAACACCCATAAAGCCCCCCCCCCCCCCCCGATAATCCTCCTAGCTCGATTCCATTGCGAGTTTGAACTGGGGCATGTGCAATTTTCTTCGTTTCTTTTACAAGTTCATTTACAGCTTTTCCTTCTGTTGTGGTTTAACCCGGCCGGCAGCTAAACACCACACAGCCGTTCGCTCACCCTCTCCCCTCCCTCTCTGGGATGGGGAGAGAAACGGGAAAGCGAAGCCCGTGAGTTGAGATAAAGACAGATAAATAATAATAATAACAATAAAGACAATCGTTATGATAATAGTATTACTAATAATAACGTGTATGAAACAAGTGATGCACAATGCAATTGCTCACCACCCGCTGTCCGATGCCCAGCCTAACCCCGAGCAGTCCAGCCCTCCTCCCAGCTCTTGCTGCACCCCCAGCCTGCTCGCTGGCAGGACAGAGTGAGAAGCTGAAACGCCCTTGGCTTGGCCTAAGCACTGCTCTGCAACAATTAAAACATCAGCATGTTATCAGCACTCTTCTCATCCTAAGCCAAAACATAGCATTCTACCAGCTACTAGGAAGAAACACCTTCATCACCAATCTATAAAACAGCAATTACTAAGGTTAAATTTTCCACAGACTTCTCCTTCTTGCGCAAATAATCCAAAGCTAAGCGATTTTGATACAAAGCAGTCCTCATCTTAGTATTTTGCCTTGCAATTAATCCAAGTGCATCTCCGGTTTTATTTACAACTATTTCTATTACAGCTTCTAACCTAATTATTCTATTAAGCATATATATTGGGGTCCTATAGCCCCAGGATCCGTCTTCTGCTCACGTAGCTGGATCATGTTATAAGTAGCTCAGTCCCAAAATAGGATTATAATCAAAGTTTACAATTTATTAAAAGAATAGAGGTAAGCAAACAGCGCTGGGTGCGCCGGGAGTCTCCGCTCCACCAAGTCGCACACCCGTTACATCAAGATGCTGACTTTTTTATGCTCCTAGACTAATACGTATTCATTACTATTTCTAAAAAAAACAACGGAGTTATTATAATTAGTTCCGGAATCTGAACCCTCCTACTGGAGCATGCGTATCAGTCTCTGGTGCTCCCTCTGGGGGTCTTTCATGATGAAGGCTCATAGTCTTCCTCTCAGGCTTTTTTTTTCTTGTCCTTCTTCGTTGTACTCCTTGGCTGTATGTCAAAAGCTTGCACAGCGTTCCCTGCAAGCTTTGTCTTTTAGCCGTCCTTCAGCTTTTCCCTTCTCCCTAATCTCCTGGCCAGATATCAAGATATCAGGGGCTTGCATAGTGTCCCATTCAGAAGTCATAACAGTTAGCAGTTGTTCTGAAACCCCCAGGTATCAGAGACTTCAAGGAAAGAACATACGAATACATTTTCCTTCAAGCTCTCTATTGACACACATTGTTAAAACATTCCTCACAATCCCTTATCTTCTTTTTAATATCCTCAATTCGTGTCTCTTTTTCAACTTTTGTCATTAATAACTGGAGTTCATCAGTCCGTTCTCAGAGGGTCCAATTCTTAAGCATCATAATTGACTTCCTTTTTTAATGAAGTCATTACAAATGTACTATTTATCATCCGGCGCATCAATAATGTAAAGCAAGGTATCATACAAGGTATGAATAATAACATCATTACAGCACATAAAAATAAAAATAACATCCTTCTAACCCATGGTCCACCAGGCAGCCATGAAAATAAATCCCAATCCATACCCTTCCAAGTTTGTGCTGGGACGTGGGCCAATTTTCTAATTTCTCTTGTTATCTGTTTAACCACTTTCCCATTACCGTCAATTTGTAAGCAACAATTAGAATCATTTAGTTTCCCACACACACCCCCCCCCTTCTGCTAGTAAATAGTCTAAAACCATTCTATGTTGAAAAATAGCATTCCTCATCTGGGTGGACTGGTCAGCTAAAAGATCCAAAGCTGTCGCTGTTTGATTGCTTATTATTTCAAGGACAGCTTGCAACCTAATTATTCGATTCAAATTATGAAGAGGTTCTCGGGCTCCAGATATTACCTCATTCGGGTTCCGGGTAGCCGGTCCATAATACTGTATGATTCTTTCAGGGGGCCATTCATTTTCTCTCCGTTTTTGAGCACTACCTCCGGCTAAGGAAGCATCAATAGATCGTTTTTCTCTATTCAGATCATCATATAATTTTATTCCTAAGTGATTTCCTTGTATTTGTGACAATAAAAAGAACAAGGGTCTTATGTACCCCACATAGCATATTCCTGACCAGTCCTTTGGTAGCCTTTTATAGGCCTGTTTGCCACACACCCAATAATGAGCCCACGTCCCATTTGGAAAAGAACCGTCCCGTTCTCTTTTATTCCTTGGGGCGTGAAAATACAAAGTGTTTTCATTACCAAGTGGTCCTGTTACAATGTTTGCCCCATTAGTACTCATATATATACACCTCCAAGCTCCCGCACTAGATTCCCACTCACAGTTATGACTAAGTTCTCCTTCACGACTTGTCATATTACGAGCTGACCAGAAACATTTAAAGAACACTTGTGTCCCATTCTCATTTTGCCACCTCCAGCGGTAGACTCTTTACCACATGCTGCTCCCTAGTGGTGTTATCACGCTGACAACTCAGGATTTGAACGTCAAATTGTCCCTTTGATTGTGCTCTTGCCATGGCTTCACATCCAGGTCCAAAAAACGTCTTATACGAGCATTTCAGCCAAATCCCGTTTTTCAGCTGGACATGCGTAGCATTCCATTTCCCTTTACTTGCTGTACAGTTTCTAGGTCCACATTCAGGATCAGTACATTCATATCCAGGAGACAGAGCCCATATACAAATGCTTTTTCCCACCTTTACTGTTCCTGTTCTGTTTAAACAGTATATACCTTTCTCTGACGAGTGCAACTGCCACGGGCCTTCTTCCCCTTTCCAGAATTGTGTACCATTATGAACTTCACTCAAATTACTAACCCACCCCTTAGGTTCAACCGGGCCAGCTACCCAGGGCCAACTTTCAGCTCCCCCTGGTCCCCCACAAACCCAGCAATTGCTAAGGTTAAAAGCCTTGGCCACTTCCTCCCCCAGAATGAAAAAGTTATTCCCATGGCTTAATTGCCCTTGTAAAAATAGTACCAGGAAGTATAACATCCTTCTGCGTCGTCCAGGGGGTATCGTGGGGGTGTGAGAAATGCCTTCAATCAAGGGGTTGGGCCCACTTCCAGGATCTATTTGAGCTTGGGTTACTGTTCAGCCTTTGAGGGTGATCCAGCTCCTGGAAAACTAATTACAATAGGTTAAAAAAAAAAACCTTATTCATTATATACATATATCTTTGCTAGCTTGTTTGTTTCTTTTTCCTGGGACAACCTGGCTTTAGTGCGGGAGAAGTCCGGTCGAGGCCCTCTCACTCGGCGGTCAATACCCATAGGGGTTGCCTCCCTCGGTAGACCATACACACCGCAGTGGAGAGTCCTGCCCCGGTCTTGCCTTCTCCCTTTCTTCCCTTCAGGCTTGTCCCCTTCTTCTGGCATCCTTAATTTATGCAGAGCCTTATTGCCAGAACATTAGTTCTTTTTTAGCTTTAATTTCAGTTCCCCAGGAGCGGACTCAACCCTCCAAGTTTTGGTATTTATTGGTCCTTTTACTCTGGATGCATGGGTCCAACCCCTTTCTGCTGTTCTCACAGCTGTTTCAGTGGTAAGTGAAACAAGGTACGGTCCCTCCCACCGGGGGTGCAATGATTCTTCTCTCCAGGTTTTTATTAAGACCTTGTCCCCTGGTTGTATCTTATGAATAGCAAATCCTAAAGGTGGTGTCTGAGCCATCACTCCAATTTCTCTTAGCTCTTGCAATCTTCTCCCAACAGTAATTATGTATTTCTGGATACTACGATCCTCAACTACATTGTTTCCCAGAGGCATTCCCTATGAATAAGGCATACCATATAACATTTCATATGGCGATAATCCAGTCTCACTGTGTGGTTTAGTTCTTATGTTTCGAAGTGCCAATGGTAAGCATTTCATCCAGGGCATTTGTGTCTCGATCATTGATTTAGCCAATTGTTGTTTTTTTTTTTGTTGTTGTTTGATTCAATCTTTCTACTTTCCCTGAGCTTTGTGGGTGCCATGGAGTATGATATTCACAGAATCACAGAATTTCTAGGTTGGAAGAGACCTCAAGATCATCGAGTCCAACCTCTGACCTAACGCTAACAGTCCCCTCTAAACCATATCCCTAAGCTCTACATCTAAACATCTTTTAAAGACTTCCAGGGATGGTGACTCCACCACTTCCCTGGGCAGCCTGTTCCAATGTCTAACAACCCTTTCGGTAAAGAAGTTCTTCCTAACATCCAACCTAAAACTCCCCTGGCGCAACTGTAGCCCATTCCCCCTCCTCGTCCTGTCACCAGGCACGTGGGAGAACAGACCAACCCCCACCTCGCTACAGCCTCCTTTAAGGTACCTGTAGAGAGCGATAAGGTCGCCCCTGAGCCTCCTCTTCTCCAGGCTGAACAAGCCCAGCTTCCTCAGCCGCTCCTCGTAGGACTTGTTCTCCAGACCCCTCACCAGCTTCGTAGCCCTTCTGTGGACTCGCTCAAGCACCTCCATGTCCTTCTTGGAGCGAGGGGCCCAAAACCGAACACAGTACTCGAGGTGCGGCCTCACCAGAGCCGAGTACAGGGGGACGATCACTTCCCTAGCCCTGCTGGCCACACTGCTTCTTATACAAGCCAGGATGCCGTTGGCCTTCTCGGCCACCTGAGCACACTGCTGGCTCATATTCAGCCGACTATCAACCAATACTCCCAGGTCCTTCTCCGCCTGGCAGCTTTCCAACCATTCCTCTCCCGGCCTGTAGCTCTGCTTGGGATTATTGCTCCCCAGGTGCAGGACCCGGCACTTGGCCTTGTTGAACTTCATACAGTTGACCTCAGCCCATCGGTCCAGCCTATCCAGATCCTCCTGCAGAGCCTTCCTACCCTCGAGCAGATCGACACACGCACCTAACTTGGTGTCATCTGCGAACTTACTGAGGGTACCCTCAATGCCCTCATCCAGATCATCGATGAAGATATTAAAGAGGACCGGCCCCAGCACCGAGCCCTGGGGAACGCCACTAGTAACCGGCCTCCAACTGGATTTGACTCCAGTTACCACGACTCTTTGGGCCCGGCTATCCAGCCAGTTTCTAACCCAACGAAGCGTGCGCCAGTCCAAGCCAAGAGCAGCCAGTTTCCTGAGAAGAATGCTGTGGGAAACGGTGTCAAAAGCCTTGCTGAAGTCAAGGTAGACCACATCCACAGCCTTTCCCTCATCCACCAAGCGTGTCACTTTGTCATAGAAGGAGATCAGGCTCGTCAAGCAGGACCTGCCTTTCATAAACCCATGCTGACTGGGCCTGATCGCCTGCTTGCCCTGCAAGTGCCGCGTGATGACTCTCAAGATAATCTGCTCCATGAGCTTCCCTGGCACTGAGGTCAAACTGACAGGCCTATAGTTCCCCGGGTCTGCCCTACGGCCCTTCTTGTAGATGGGCGTCACATTTGCTAGCCGCCAGTCAACTGGGACCTCCCCCGATAGCCAGGACTGCTGATAAATGATGGTAAGCGGCTTGGCCAGCTCCTCTGCCAGTTCTCTCAGTACCCTCGGGTGGATCCCATCCGGCCCCATCGACTTGCGCGCATCCAAGTGCCGTACCAGGTCACCAACCATTTCTTCGTGGATAGTGAGGGCCACATTCAGCTCCCCATCCCCTTCTGCCAGCTCAGGGTACCGGGTATCCAGAGAACAACCGGTATTGCCGCTAAAGACAGGCAAAGAAGGCATAAGCACCTCCGCCTTTTCCTCATCTTTTGTAACAAGGTTTCCCCCCCCGCATCCAGTAAAGGATGGAGATTCTCCTTAGAATTTTCCCACTGAATACCTAATTAGATTACCACACCGGAGGAAATAATCTAGCAGATAAAGAATACCACTTAGAATATTCCAATACCACTTAGAATATTCCCACTGAATACCTAATGATTGACAGAATAATCTTATTATTTTAGAAGCAAAGTGTGTGCCCTGAGCAGAATCAATGTACTGGATTATCCCGTATTTAGGTATTAGGTGTTCTAATAGAATTTTTGCCACCATTTGTGCCGTAGCTCGTGCTACGGGATAAGCTTCTACCCATTGCGTTAAGTGATCTACTATTACCAATAGATATCTTATCCTCCCTACCTGGGGCAATTCAGTGAAACCAACTTGTACCCTCTCGAAAGGCCTATAAGCTGTTTTTCTCCCTCCCGTGGCTGCTTGTCAAAACACTTTCTTATTTATCTTCTGACAAGTTAAGCAACGTGGTGTAATTTGCTTTGCTATTTCAAAAACAAACAATGCAACCAAATTGTTTTAGTAAATGATCACTTAACACCTTTGTACCCCAATGTGTTTGGGCATGCAAACGTCCCAGTATTTGCTTATCGTTTAGAAGACCTCCGCACTCGCTTCGGAACTACGTTCCGTCTCAGTCACACTCTTACACACACACAGGCAACCGAATCCCACCCAACCGAACGGTACACGCCTTAAATGCTTACGACTCCGTCGTCTTCGTTCGGATCTTCGCGCGCAGAATTACGGGCAAAAACAATGCTGCAGCCGGCAAGGGAGCTCATAACAAAATCAAAATCTTTGCTTACCTTTATTCAGGTTCAAGATGGCATTGGTTCCGGACAGGAGCCACCAAATGGTGGGGGCGCCTCTCCTAGATTAAAATCCAGGAACCAAAACCATCCCGGACGAGCCCCCAAGTTGTTATAAATAGCTCAGTCCCAAAATAGGATTATAATCAAAGTTTACAATTTATTAAAAGAATAGAGGTAAGCAAACAGCGCTGGGTGCGCCGGGAGTCTCCGCTCCACCTGGTCGCACACCCGTTACATCAAGATGCTGATTTTTTATGCTCCTAGACTAATACATATTCATTACTATTTCTAAAAAAAAACAAACAACGGAGTTATTATAATTAGTTCCGGAATTTGAACCCTCCTACTGGAGCATGCGTATCAGTCTCTGGTGCTCCCTCTGGGGGTCTTTCATGATGAAGGCTCATAGTCTTCCTCTCAGGCTTTTTTTTTTTCTTGTCCTTCTTCGTTGTACTCCTTGGCTGTATGTCAAAAGCTTGCACAGCGTTCCCTGCAAGCTTTGTCTTTTAGCCGTCCTTCAGCTTTTCCCTTCTCCTTAATCTCCTGGCCAGAAATCAGGGGCTTGCATAGTGTCCCATTCAGAAGTCATAACAGTTAGCAGTTGTTCTGAAACCCCCAGGTATCAGAGACTTCAAGGAAAGAACATACGAATACATTTTCCTTCAAGCTCTCCATTGACACGAATTGTTAAAACATTCCTCACAGATCATAATAGGCAAGACGCCTTCAATCAAGGGGTTGGGCCCGCTTTCAGGGTCGATTGGGGCTTGTGTTACCATTCAGTTCAGCCTGTCGGGGTGATCCAGCTCCTGGAAAACAAATCACAATTTTATATGGGTTTATAAAAAAGGTTCTTATGTTATTTTCTCGGGACAACCTGACCTTAGCGTGGGAGAAGTCGGGTCGAGGCCCTCTCACTCGGCGGTCAGTACCCATAGGGGTTGCCTCCCTCGGTAGACCATACACACCGCAGTGGAGAGTCCTGCCCCGGTCTTGCCTTCTCCCTTTCCTCCCTTTAGGCTTGTCCCCTTTATTTGGCGTCCTTAATTCATGCAGAGCGTCACTGCCAGAACATTAGTTCTTCTCTAGCTTTAGTTTCAGTTCCCCAGGAGCGGACTCAACCCTCCAAGTTTCGGTACTTACTGGTCCTTTTATTCTGGATGTGCAGGTAAAACAAGGTACGGTCCCTCCCACCGGGGGTTCAATGATTCTTCCCTCCAGGTTTTTATTAAGACCTTGTCCCCTGGTTGTATCTTATGAATAGCAAATCCTAAAGGTGGTGTCTGAGCCATCACTCCAATTTCTCTTAGCTCTTGCAATCTCCTTCCAATAGTAATTATATATTTCTGCATGCTACGACCCTCAACTACATTGTTCCCTAGAGGCATCCCTTGAGAATAAGGCATACCATATAACATTTCATATGGCGATAATCCAGTCTCACTGTGTGGTTTAGTTCTTATGTTTCGAAGTGCCAATGGTAAGCATTTCATCCAGGGCATTTGTGTCTCGATCATTGATTTAGCCAATTGTTGTTTTATTGTTTGATTCAATCTTTCTACTTTCCCTGAGCTTTGTGGGTGCCACAGAGTATGGTATTCCCACTGAATACCCAATGATTGACAGAATACCTTTATTATTTTAGAAGCAAAGTGTGTGCCCTGAGCAGAATCAATGTACTGGATTATCCCGTATTTAGGTATCAGGTGTTCTAATAGAATTTTTGCCACCATTTGTGCCGTAGCTCGTGCTACGGGATAAGCTTCTACCCATTGCGTTAAGTGATCTACTATTACCAATAGATATTTTATCCTCCCTACCTGGGGCAATTCAGTGAAACCAACTTGTACCCTCTCGAAAGGCCTATAATCTGTTTTTCTCCCTCCCGTGGCTGCTTGTCAAAACACTTTCTTATTTATCTTCTGACAAGTTAAGCAACGTGGTGTAATTTGCTTTGCTATTTCAAAAACAAACAATGCAACCAAATTGTTTTAGTAAATGATCACTTAACACCTTTGTACCCCAATGTGTTTGGGCATGCAAACGTCCCAGTATTTGCTTATCGTTTAGAAGACCTCCGCACTCGCTTCGGAACTACGTTCCGTCTCAGTCACACTCTTACACACACACAGGCAACCGAATCCCACCCAACCGAACGGTACACGCCTTAAATGCTTACGACTCCGTCGTCTTCGTTCGGATCTTCGCGCGCAGAATTACGGGCAAAAACAATGCTGCAGCCGGCAAGGGAGCTCATAACAAAATCAAAATCTTTGCTTACCTTTATTCAGGTTCAAGATGGCATTGGTTCCGGACAGGAGCCACCAAATGGTGGGGGCGCCTCTCCTAGATTAAAATCCAGGAACCAAAACCATCCCGGACGAGCCCCCAAGTTGTTATAAATAGCTCAGTCCCAAAATAGGATTATAATCAAAGTTTACAATTTATTAAAAGAATAGAGGTAAGCAAACAGCGCTGGGTGCGCCGGGAGTCTCCGCTCCACCTGGTCGCACACCCGTTACATCAAGATGCTGATTTTTTATGCTCCTAGACTAATACATATTCATTACTATTTCTAAAAAAAAACAAACAACGGAGTTATTATAATTAGTTCCGGAATTTGAACCCTCCTACTGGAGCATGCGTATCAGTCTCTGGTGCTCCCTCTGGGGGTCTTTCATGATGAAGGCTCATAGTCTTCCTCTCAGGCTTTTTTTTTTTCTTGTCCTTCTTCGTTGTACTCCTTGGCTGTATGTCAAAAGCTTGCACAGCGTTCCCTGCAAGCTTTGTCTTTTAGCCGTCCTTCAGCTTTTCCCTTCTCCTTAATCTCCTGGCCAGAAATCAGGGGCTTGCATAGTGTCCCATTCAGAAGTCATAACAGTTAGCAGTTGTTCTGAAACCCCCAGGTATCAGAGACTTCAAGGAAAGAACATACGAATACATTTTCCTTCAAGCTCTCCATTGACACGAATTGTTAAAACATTCCTCACAGATCATAATAGGCAAGACGCCTTCAATCAAGGGGTTGGGCCCGCTTTCAGGGTCGATTGGGGCTTGTGTTACCATTCAGTTCAGCCTGTCGGGGTGATCCAGCTCCTGGAAAACAAATCACAATTTTATATGGGTTTATAAAAAAGGTTCTTATGTTATTTTCTCGGGACAACCTGACCTTAGCGTGGGAGAAGTCGGGTCGAGGCCCTCTCACTCGGCGGTCAGTACCCATAGGGGTTGCCTCCCTCGGTAGACCATACACACCGCAGTGGAGAGTCCTGCCCCGGTCTTGCCTTCTCCCTTTCCTCCCTTTAGGCTTGTCCCCTTTATTTGGCGTCCTTAATTCATGCAGAGCGTCACTGCCAGAACATTAGTTCTTCTCTAGCTTTAGTTTCAGTTCCCCAGGAGCGGACTCAACCCTCCAAGTTTCGGTACTTACTGGTCCTTTTATTCTGGATGTGCAGGTAAAACAAGGTACGGTCCCTCCCACCGGGGGTTCAATGATTCTTCCCTCCAGGTTTTTATTAAGACCTTGTCCCCTGGTTGTATCTTATGAATAGCAAATCCTAAAGGTGGTGTCTGAGCCATCACTCCAATTTCTCTTAGCTCTTGCAATCTCCTTCCAATAGTAATTATATATTTCTGCATGCTACGACCCTCAACTACATTGTTCCCTAGAGGCATCCCTTGAGAATAAGGCATACCATATAACATTTCATATGGCGATAATCCAGTCTCACTGTGTGGTTTAGTTCTTATGTTTAGAAGTGCCAATGGTAAGCATTTCATCCAGGGCATTTGTGTCTCGATCATTGATTTAGCCAATTGTTGTTTTATTGTTTGATTCAATCTTTCTACTTTCCCTGAGCTTTGTGGGTGCCACAGAGTATGGTATTCCCACTGAATACCCAATGATTGACAGAATAATCTTATTATTTTAGAAGCAAAGTGTGTGCCCTGAGCAGAATCAATGTACTGGATTATCCCGTATTTAGGTATCAGGTGTTCTAATAGAATTTTTGCCACCATTTGTGCCGTAGCTCGTGCTACGGGATAAGCTTCTACCCATTGCGTTAAGTGATCTACTATTACCAATAGATATTTTATCCTCCCTACCTGGGGCAATTCAGTGAAACCAACTTGTACCCTCTCGAAAGGCCTATAATCTGTTTTTCTCCCTCCCGTGGCTGCTTGTCAAAACACTTTCTTATTTATCTTCTGACAAGTTAAGCAACGTGGTGTAATTTGCTTTGCTATTTCAAAAACAAACAATGCAACCAAATTGTTTTAGTAAATGATCACTTAACACCTTTGTACCCCAATGTGTTTGTGCATGCAAACGTCCCAGTATTTGCTTATCGTTTAGAAGACCTCCGCACTCGCTTCGGAACTATGTTCCGTCTCAGTCACACTCTTACACACACACAGGCAACCGAATCCCACCCAACCGAACGGTACACGCCTTAAATGCTTACGACTCCGTCGTCTTCGTTCGGATCTTCGCGCGCAGAATTACGGGCAAAAACAATGCTGCAGCCGGCAAGGGAGCTCATAACAAAATCAAAATCTTTGCTTACCTTTATTCAGGTTCAAGATGGCATTGGTTCCGGACAGGAGCCACCAAATGGTGGGGGCGCCTCTCCTAGATTAAAATCCAGGAACCAAAACCATCCCGGACGAGCCCCCAAGTTGTTATAAATAGCTCAGTCCCAAAATAGGATTATAATCAAAGTTTACAATTTATTAAAAGAATAGAGGTAAGCAAACAGCGCTGGGTGCGCCGGGAGTCTCCGCTCCACCTGGTCGCACACCCGTTACATCAAGATGCTGATTTTTTATGCTCCTAGACTAATACATATTCATTACTATTTCTAAAAAAAAACAAACAACGGAGTTATTATAATTAGTTCCGGAATTTGAACCCTCCTACTGGAGCATGCGTATCAGTCTCTGGTGCTCCCTCTGGGGGTCTTTCATGATGAAGGCTCATAGTCTTCCTCTCAGGCTTTTTTTTTTTCTTGTCCTTCTTCGTTGTACTCCTTGGCTGTATGTCAAAAGCTTGCACAGCGTTCCCTGCAAGCTTTGTCTTTTAGCCGTCCTTCAGCTTTTCCCTTCTCCTTAATCTCCTGGCCAGAAATCAGGGGCTTGCATAGTGTCCCATTCAGAAGTCATAACAGTTAGCAGTTGTTCTGAAACCCCCAGGTATCAGAGACTTCAAGGAAAGAACATACGAATACATTTTCCTTCAAGCTCTCCATTGACACGAATTGTTAAAACATTCCTCACAGATCATAATAGGCAAGACGCCTTCAATCAAGGGGTTGGGCCCGCTTTCAGGGTCGATTGGGGCTTGTGTTACCATTCAGTTCAGCCTGTCGGGGTGATCCAGCTCCTGGAAAACAAATCACAATTTTATATGGGTTTATAAAAAAGGTTCTTATGTTATTTTCTCGGGACAACCTGACCTTAGCGTGGGAGAAGTCGGGTCGAGGCCCTCTCACTCGGCGGTCAGTACCCATAGGGGTTGCCTCCCTCGGTAGACCATACACACCGCAGTGGAGAGTCCTGCCCCGGTCTTGCCTTCTCCCTTTCCTCCCTTTAGGCTTGTCCCCTTTATTTGGCGTCCTTAATTCATGCAGAGCGTCACTGCCAGAACATTAGTTCTTCTCTAGCTTTAGTTTCAGTTCCCCAGGAGCGGACTCAACCCTCCAAGTTTCGGTACTTACTGGTCCTTTTATTCTGGATGTGCAGGTAAAACAAGGTACGGTCCCTCCCACCGGGGGTTCAATGATTCTTCCCTCCAGGTTTTTATTAAGACCTTGTCCCCTGGTTGTATCTTATGAATAGCAAATCCTAAAGGTGGTGTCTGAGCCATCACTCCAATTTCTCTTAGCTCTTGCAATCTCCTTCCAATAGTAATTATATATTTCTGCATGCTACGACCCTCAACTACATTGTTCCCTAGAGGCATCCCTTGAGAATAAGGCATACCATATAACATTTCATATGGCGATAATCCAGTCTCACTGTGTGGTTTAGTTCTTATGTTTAGAAGTGCCAATGGTAAGCATTTCATCCAGGGCATTTGTGTCTCGATCATTGATTTAGCCAATTGTTGTTTTATTGTTTGATTCAATCTTTCTACTTTCCCTGAGCTTTGTGGGTGCCACAGAGTATGGTATTCCCACTGAATACCCAATGATTGACAGAATACCTTTATTATTTTAGAAGCAAAGTGTGTGCCCTGAGCAGAATCAATGTACTGGATTATCCCGTATTTAGGTATCAGGTGTTCTAATAGAATTTTTGCCACCATTTGTGCCGTAGCTCGTGCTACGGGATAAGCTTCTACCCATTGCGTTAAGTGATCTACTATTACCAATAGATATTTTATCCTCCCTACCTGGGGCAATTCAGTGAAACCAACTTGTACCCTCTCGAAAGGCCTATAATCTGTTTTTCTCCCTCCCGTGGCTGCTTGTCAAAACACTTTCTTATTTATCTTCTGACAAGTTAAGCAACGTGGTGTAATTTGCTTTGCTATTTCAAAAACAAACAATGCAACCAAATTGTTTTAGTAAATGATCACTTAACACCTTTGTACCCCAATGTGTTTGTGCATGCAAACGTCCCAGTATTTGCTTATCGTTTAGAAGACCTCCGCACTCGCTTCGGAACTATGTTCCGTCTCAGTCACACTCTTACACACACACAGGCAACCGAATCCCACCCAACCGAACGGTACACGCCTTAAATGCTTACGACTCCGTCGTCTTCGTTCGGATCTTCGCGCGCAGAATTACGGGCAAAAACAATGCTGCAGCCGGCAAGGGAGCTCATAACAAAATCAAAATCTTTGCTTACCTTTATTCAGGTTCAAGATGGCATTGGTTCCGGACAGGAGCCACCAAATGGTGGGGGCGCCTCTCCTAGATTAAAATCCAGGAACCAAAACCATCCCGGACGAGCCCCCAAGTTGTTATAAATAGCTCAGTCCCAAAATAGGATTATAATCAAAGTTTACAATTTATTAAAAGAATAGAGGTAAGCAAACAGCGCTGGGTGCGCCGGGAGTCTCCGCTCCACCTGGTCGCACACCCGTTACATCAAGATGCTGATTTTTTATGCTCCTAGACTAATACATATTCATTACTATTTCTAAAAAAAAACAAACAACGGAGTTATTATAATTAGTTCCGGAATTTGAACCCTCCTACTGGAGCATGCGTATCAGTCTCTGGTGCTCCCTCTGGGGGTCTTTCATGATGAAGGCTCATAGTCTTCCTCTCAGGCTTTTTTTTTTTCTTGTCCTTCTTCGTTGTACTCCTTGGCTGTATGTCAAAAGCTTGCACAGCGTTCCCTGCAAGCTTTGTCTTTTAGCCGTCCTTCAGCTTTTCCCTTCTCCTTAATCTCCTGGCCAGAAATCAGGGGCTTGCATAGTGTCCCATTCAGAAGTCATAACAGTTAGCAGTTGTTCTGAAACCCCCAGGTATCAGAGACTTCAAGGAAAGAACATACGAATACATTTTCCTTCAAGCTCTCCATTGACACGAATTGTTAAAACATTCCTCACAGATCATAATAGGCAAGACGCCTTCAATCAAGGGGTTGGGCCCGCTTTCAGGGTCGATTGGGGCTTGTGTTACCATTCAGTTCAGCCTGTCGGGGTGATCCAGCTCCTGGAAAACAAATCACAATTTTATATGGGTTTATAAAAAAGGTTCTTATGTTATTTTCTCGGGACAACCTGACCTTAGCGTGGGAGAAGTCGGGTCGAGGCCCTCTCACTCGGCGGTCAGTACCCATAGGGGTTGCCTCCCTCGGTAGACCATACACACCGCAGTGGAGAGTCCTGCCCCGGTCTTGCCTTCTCCCTTTCCTCCCTTTAGGCTTGTCCCCTTTATTTGGCGTCCTTAATTCATGCAGAGCGTCACTGCCAGAACATTAGTTCTTCTCTAGCTTTAGTTTCAGTTCCCCAGGAGCGGACTCAACCCTCCAAGTTTCGGTACTTACTGGTCCTTTTATTCTGGATGTGCAGGTAAAACAAGGTACGGTCCCTCCCACCGGGGGTTCAATGATTCTTCCCTCCAGGTTTTTATTAAGACCTTGTCCCCTGGTTGTATCTTATGAATAGCAAATCCTAAAGGTGGTGTCTGAGCCATCACTCCAATTTCTCTTAGCTCTTGCAATCTCCTTCCAATAGTAATTATATATTTCTGCATGCTACGACCCTCAACTACATTGTTCCCTAGAGGCATCCCTTGAGAATAAGGCATACCATATAACATTTCATATGGCGATAATCCAGTCTCACTGTGTGGTTTAGTTCTTATGTTTAGAAGTGCCAATGGTAAGCATTTCATCCAGGGCATTTGTGTCTCGATCATTGATTTAGCCAATTGTTGTTTTATTGTTTGATTCAATCTTTCTACTTTCCCTGAGCTTTGTGGGTGCCACAGAGTATGGTATTCCCACTGAATACCCAATGATTGACAGAATACCTTTATTATTTTAGAAGCAAAGTGTGTGCCCTGAGCAGAATCAATGTACTGGATTATCCCGTATTTAGGTATCAGGTGTTCTAATAGAATTTTTGCCACCATTTGTGCCGTAGCTCGTGCTACGGGATAAGCTTCTACCCATTGCGTTAAGTGATCTACTATTACCAATAGATATTTTATCCTCCCTACCTGGGGCAATTCAGTGAAACCAACTTGTACCCTCTCGAAAGGCCTATAATCTGTTTTTCTCCCTCCCGTGGCTGCTTGTCAAAACACTTTCTTATTTATCTTCTGACAAGTTAAGCAACGTGGTGTAATTTGCTTTGCTATTTCAAAAACAAACAATGCAACCAAATTGTTTTAGTAAATGATCACTTAACACCTTTGTACCCCAATGTGTTTGGGCATGCAAACGTCCCAGTATTTGCTTCGCATAAGCTTTTGGCCGTATCTCTCGCCTGTCTGGCAGCGTCCATTTTCCTTGTTCTAACTTAGCCCCCATTTTCTCCTGTTTCGTTTGTTTGTTTTGTTTTGTTTTCCATTGCATTTCAAAGTTGGTCCAAAAATTCCATAGGGGTTTCTTTTGGACCTTGTTGGAACTGATTCTCCATTCCCAATTTAACCAGATTTTGGTATTTACCGTTCATTATTTCCGGGGTGACTATAGTCTCAGTGGGGGGTCGGTCAGGGGAATGCAATTGTCAGCAGTTCCCTGAGCGGTCCCATCGGCAATCTGAGCTCACTCATAAACTCAGGTTGTTTTAAGAGTTAGCTGCTCTTCTGTTTCCATGACAACTCTCTCGGACCCATCATGGTCCCTCTGCCCCAAAGGGCTCACACCGGTGATTTTGAGATCACAGCCTCCTGTTGAGGCAGAACTATTAACATTCCTACATCCTCTTTCCCTGCTCATTCAACTTCAAACAGCTCTGTTAAATACTACATGCCACACCTTTAACACCGTCGACAACTCTTTTAACACTTCCTTTTATCTTTCTCCAGCCTGTACTTTTCTCATGCCAACACCAAAGGCTCAGTCAAGGGCCAATTAATTCCACTCCTTTTCTCTCTAAGATGCTGAAACAACCTATCAGTATACTACATTTCATCCTATTTTCCTTCTCTCCTCAAAAACATTAGTTGCAAGATAGCCTTATAGTCGATTGATCCATAAAGTGGCCATTTAGCTTATGTAGTGGCCACCACTGATTGCAATACTTAGTGAAAGTCCTCTTCCTTTCCGTGCCCCCAGTTCTAACAATATCCTTCGAATGTGCCAATATGCACCCAAGGAGGCTTTCTTTAAAACGTCTTTGTTTTGGATGTTACCCGTTTCCTTGATTTCCCATTCCCTTTTATTTATTTGTTTATTACTATTCCTTACTAGTTACCGTCCTTTGCTTCAATTTCCACGCAAACCTTTTTACTGCGGGTTTTTTACCATCTTTTCCTAATCTTCTTCCCTAATGCCCCAATTCTCTGGGATTGAACGCTTCTTCCCACGTACAAACTTTACTATTTCAGATTATTAATGAGCCCCGTTCCAATCATAAAGCCACGGAACTTCAGGAAAACAGCTGAAGCACTCAGCCTTCCGTCTTCTAGACGAACATGACCACCGTTTCCACAAAATTGACATTTCAACAGGACCGAATTTCAAGCCGAATGCCGATTTTTCTCATGCGCTTTCTTAGTGAGCCCATACAAAACAAGGAATCACTCCTGTGTATCCGTCAATATGGGGGGTTTAAAAAGGTATTGAGGCCTAAATAAATTCGCTCTCCCCCTTCTTACCGAATTCCCAGGGCTCAAACCCGAACCACCAAAGAAATGACTCTCTCCGTTCTACCGCTTCCATAATCAGTCAGCCCCCTCCCCCTCTCCAGTACTTGGGAAACTGACCAAACACCACAGCAAATCCGCCAGGGCTTCTAAACTGTTAGTTACTTAGATAATGCTCCCGCCTTTTTTCTTGTCACACTCAAAGCATTTAAGAGCAAAAATAGGATCACAAGATACACTGCCAGGCCCATATATTGGGCACCACCAATCAACACTTGGATAAAACAGCACTTCTTTTCGGTCTGTCACGCACTTCGCTCGTCTCCGGCCCCTCCCCTCACGGAGAACACGGAACCGCGGATCGGAACTCCGCACTCGCTTCGCAGCGACGCTGCGTCTCACTCCCACAGCACAATCATGCAATCACACAGAGAGGCCTCTAGCACATCTCATTCATACCACAAGAATATAATTTAGAATGATAACCAACCAAACGAGTATTGTCTCTGACCGTGTTCTTCGTGGAGTGACTCATTCCACTTGGTTTCAAACCCTTACACTTACACAAATGCTTTCAACACAAAATACCTGGACGTTTAAGAATAAGACATACAATTATTAACACTCCAGTTAGTATCCCTCCAGCAGCTGAAAACATACCGCTTGTCCGCAGCTTCAGGAGGCCTTTGTCTGCTCCTGCGGTGAGCGGCCGAGAGTGGAGTCCCCTCCGAGCAAAACACTCAGGGTGCACCTAGGGGCGTCCGCTAATCATTATTCCTTAATGGACTTTCTGGTGGTATGTCTGGTAATTTGCTCCCTTTCTTCTGGTCCTTGGTCTTCAATTCTGTCTGAACCATCTAGGAATTTCACTATGGCAATTCCCACAGCCCTTGGTTACCTTAGTAAGAGTGTCTTGCAGGGGGTTTAGGACCTATCACCCACCCACGAATCCTATAGGAATCGCTTCGGTCCTTCACCGGCCAAGTCCCTCGCGGGAGACTGGAGCCGCGGTTAGAAGACCTCCACACTCGCTTCGGAACTAAGTTCCGTCTCAGTCACACTCTCACACACACAGGCAACCGAACGGTACACGCCTTAAATGCTTACGACTCCGTCGTCTTCGTTCGGATCTTCGCGCGCAGAATTACGGGCAAAATACAGTGCTGCAGCCGGCAAGGGAGCTCATAACAAAATCAAATTCTTTGCTTACCTTTATTCAGGTTCAAGATGGCATTAGTCCCGACCTGACTCGAACAGGAGCCACCAAATGGTGGGGCGCCTCTCCTAGATCAAATCAGAATTCAGGAACCAAAGCCATCCCGGACGAGCCCCCAACCGTTATAAATGACAATTCCCCCCTTTTCTTCTTTATAAACCGTTGATTTTTGAAAAACCTTTCTCTAAGGTGTAATTTGGTAGATTTCTTCTTCTCCTTCGCTTTCCATCTCCTCATTGTCACCTTATCTGAGTAAGGTGGTGGCTCCATGGTCATTCGTTTCAATAGTGCGGTTTCAGTTAACCACTGTACTAGTCCTCTTACACGGGGGATAATGCAGCAACCAACGGCTGTCAAAACTCCTACAACTACGATCAAGGATGTAAATATGCCTACTTTTTCTGCCAATTCACTGGCAAGGGTGGTAAGCCCTTGCAATGCTCTAGTTACTGAGCCATCTGGGGCAGTATTGCTGGGTATAAGAGTGCAACCATGGTTGCTCAGTATCTCACACACACACCCCACCTCCTTCCTCCGCGAGCATCATATCTAACGATGTTCTGTTTTCCCAAGCCATTTTGCTGGTGGCATCTAGTTGTTCAGTGATTCCTCTCATCGCATCCCTTGTATAATTTATGACTCTCTGCTGATTAGAATAAATATAATTAATCCAATCCACATTCTTATTGATCGTTACCCACCAGAACAGTGACTCAAACCCTGCAGCAATTTGATTCCTGGCTTTCTGTTCATCGGAAACTCCTCTAGGCACCCCAAGAGAATCTATGTATACTCTGTCATCGAATGATACTCCTAAGCCTCTTTAACTTCTTCTGGGTATTTGTGATGTTTCTCTTTCAAATGCCAGGGTGAAGGGTATAGCTAATCGAACAAGCGCACAAGTGCCTCCCCAGTTATATGGTAGGGTGGACCGTAAGATCTTCCCTCCACCGTACCACCAGAGATCTGCCCTGGGTGGGGATCTCAAGTCTTGAGCAGTTTCCCATCAAGTCCTTGGTAGCACAAGGCAAATTCTCCCAGATGCTGGGCAGCACTCACACCCTGCCGTGAGAGGCAAGCTGTATGGTTACCTATAGCTGTAGAGAATGCAGGGGGAACCGCGATGTTGCTATCACGCAAGGAACAGCAAAGAGAGACTTACGGGCCTCATTTCCCCAGGCAGTCTTTTCTTGGTACAATGTAATCATACATCGCATCCCCTGGGAATCCTTGGTCACACTTAAAACATCTTATCAAAGCCTGTCCCTGCTAGGATTCAGGCCACAACACAGGCAGCCTTCTTTGCCTGCCATTCCTTCATCTCTCTTCCTCTCCTTTCCATCCTGGCCCTGACTCCCCCTGAAGATTTTCTTCCTCTTTCTCCAACCCTCTGCCTCACTACCCGCTGCACTGTCAATACCATTAGTTTCGCTCTCTGCTTTTCCTTCTCATCTCCCCTCCGGACACACACCTCCAGGGCCTCCCGCAGGAGGGTCCCCCAGTGACTGTTCACTACAGCCCCCCACCTTCTGGAGCATTTTCTGCGTATCTCGCCAGGCTTTAATCACACAATGAACTTTCAAGAGCCCTTGGGATACCGGGTCCTCGGGACTCATCCCCGAGTACTTTCTCATTCTGACCCCAAGCCTCTCATATGATTTCTGTGTTGCACACTATTGTTACTCCAGCCAGGATTGGCAAGTGGGTATTTCTGCTCTGCCGGTATTACCCCTGGTCCTGGAGGATGAGCTCTTTCCCATTCTTGTATAGCAGCTCTCCTCCTGATCATTCCCATTTCTTTCCCTGTAAACAACATACTTACAGGCATAATTCCCTTCCCCAAGAGTATAAGTCAGGTCGTAGGAACTGGTCTAATTGTTCAGCTAGGCTCTTGGGGTCCTCGAATAAACACTTCCTCTCCTTCTTAAAAGTCCTAACCTCTCTGCTGCTAAGGACGGGGGGTAGTTCACCTAAGAGGATACACGGTTAGTGTTAGTACTGTCAGTACCAGGGAAGGCAAAATTCTCAACATATCTTCTACCTTGTTCTAATTCTTGACAGAGCCTAGAGCACGATCCTTCTTTAGGGACAGTGTTAACTACAGTCCCTGTCTCCCTTCCTGGAGTGACTGCTGCTGCCACGGGTACGGTATTAGGATTATAGGGAGCATAACTTGGCTCCTTCTCCGAAAAAGGAAGCTTATTGTTTACACATAAATGTAAAGCCTGAATTTTCATCAGACCCCTATTTTGGCCAAAACACTGCTGTTTCCTTAATTGGTTCTTTTGTCCAGACTGATACACAATATTTAATTTTATTTTTTTTCTTTTACAATCTCCTCTAATTTTGGGATTATGTTTCCAATTTCTTATCATTCTTCAGGAAGAACTGTTGGTAGGCACTCCCCCAGGGATATCTCCCTGTCCCCTGGAACTCATATTTCCCATTTTTCCTAGCCCTTGTCAGTGTGCTGCTACAGAAATTTCCCTCCTGCAGGGTACCTCGCACTAACGTTCCGATTCTGGAAAACGGGGGTGTACTGCCAAGCACTTCCCCCTGCAAGGGCTACCACACACCTATGAATTTACCAGATTCCCTGGTGTACTTCCAAGCACTTCCCTGTGCAAGGATTACCGTACACCAAATTTCCCGAGACTCTTCCTTTCTCTCCCTTATCTCACGCTTCGTCCATCTCCGGCCGCGCCCCTCGCGGAGCCACGGAACCGCGGATCAGGACTCCACACTCGCTTCGTACAAAAGTACGTCTCAATCACACATCACGCAGAGTCTCACCTGACCCCCAAGGCAATACTTAACATTTCTTACCTTGGTCTGTGCACAGAGTTACCGGATCAATTCTTAAAACCCGGCAATCTTACCTTTTCAGAACTTGCTCCACAACCTTCCCTGAGAGCCCCACTTCAACCGCTGACGTTTCCAAGGGGGAAAGCTGCACCTCCCGTGCAGGGGGTGGCGGGAAGGAATACAAAGCCTGTGCTCAGCCCTGACGCATCACAACTGGGTTTCTGCTCAGCTGGGGAGGAAGCTTCTGGAAAACTAGGCAGCGCCCCCCGAGGCTGCCCAAGCGTGGTCCGCGGTGCCCTGCAGCCGCACGGAGAGCGGAGCTCAAACTGGCCCGACACGGCGGCAGGGACGCGGCCGTCCCCACACGTGCAGTTCCTGCCTGAGGAGGCCACAGCGCTTCTGCCTCTCTGACAGGCTTGGAGGGTAACGACATCAGAATACGCTCGCTTTAGTTTGAGCTTCCAGGCGGGCGCTACTGCCATCGGGATGGCCCACGGGGACGGGGCTGGGGGCAGGCAACCACAGGCAGCTTTAACATCTCAGTCCTCCCCGTCGGCCATCTCCCAGCTACCACGTGGGCCAATCAACGTGACCAGACACCAATTCACCCAAGGCAACAAAAACATTTACAAAGCTACATCTCTCTTCATAACTGTTTGTTGTTTACGGCTGAAACCAGTCCTGGGATAGGATACGCTACCTGGACCGAGCAAAGCCTTTGATATGGTCCCTCACCACATTCTTCTCTCTAAATTGCAGAGGTAGGGATTTGAAGGATTGACTGTTGGGTGGATAAAGAATTGGTTGGCTGGTCGCGGCCAAAGGGTTGTGGCCAACGGCTCTATGTCTGGGCGGAGGCCGGTCACAAGTGGCGTCCCTCAGGGGTCGGGCTCGGGACCGGTGCTCTTCAACATCCTTAGCAATGGCACAGACGACGGAATCGCGCAAGTTTGCGGATGACACCAAGCTGAGCGGTGCAGTCGATACAATAGAGGGAAGGGATGCCATAAGTGCAAGGCGTTGACCTTGGGCTGGGGCAATCCTAGGTATCTCTATAGGCTGGGAGAAGAAGAACTTCAGAGCAGCCCCGCGGAGAAGGACTTGGGGGTCCTGACGGACAAGAAGCTGGACGTGAGCCAGCAGCGCACGCTTGCAGCCCGGAAGGCCAACTAAGTCCTGGGCTGCATTAAAAAAAGGGGTGGCCAGCAGGGAGAGGGAGGTGATTCTCCCCCTCTACCCTGCTCTTGGGAGACCCCACCCGGAATACTGCGTGCAGGCCTGGGGCCCCCAGCACAAGAAGGATGTGGAGCTCTTGGAAAGGTCAGTCTCACCTCTGTCCCTGGAAAGCTGTTGGAACAGCTTGTTCCGGATGCCATCTCCAAGCCACTGGAAGAGAAGAAAGTTATGAGGAGTAGTCAGCATGGATTCACCAAGGGGAAATCGTGCTCGACCAACCTCGTAGCCTTCTATGATGGCATCACCAGCTGGGTTGATGGAGGGAGAGCAGTGGACGTCATCTACCTTGACTTTAGCAAGGCTTTTGACACTGTCTCCCACGACACCCTGCTAGCAAAGCTGAGAAGGCGTGGGATAGACAAGTGGACGGTAAGGCGGGTTGAGAACTGGCTGACTGGCCGAGCTCAGAGGGTGGCGATCGGCGGCGCAGAGTCCGGCTGGAGATCTGTGACCAGCGGTGTTCCCCAGGGGTCGGTGCCGGGTCCGGTCTTGTTCAACATCTTCATCGACGACCTTGATGAGGGAATAGTGTCCACCCTCCGCAAGTACGCCCATGATACAAAGCTGGGAGGAGTGGCCGACACGCCAGAAGGCTGTGCTGCCATTCAGCGAGACCTGGGCGGGCTGGAGAGCTGGGCGGGAAGAAACCAAATGAAGTTTAACAAGAGCAAGTGTAGAGTCCTGCACCTGGGAAGGAACAACCGCATGTATCAGTACAGGCTGGGGGATGACCTGCTGGAGAGGAGCTCTGCGGAGAAGGACCTGCGGGTCCTGGTGGACGACAGGTTGACCACGAGCCAGCAGTGCGCCCTGGTGGCCAAGAAGGCCAATGGGATCCTGGCGTGCATTAAAAGGAGCGTGGCCAGCAGGTCAAGGGAGGTGATCCTCCCCCTCTACTCTGCCCTGGGCAGGCCTCACCTGGAGTACTGTGTCCAGTTCTGGGCTCCCCGGTACAAAAAAAGACAAGGATCTCCTGGAAAGAGTCCAGCGGAGGGCAACAAAGATGATACGGGGCCTGGAGCATCTTCCCTATGAGCAAAGACTGAGAGACCTGGGTCTGTTCAGCCTGGAGAAGAGAAGACTGAGAGGGGATCTTATCAATGTTTACAAATACCTTCAGCGTGGGAGACAGTGGGATTTCGCCACCCTCTTTGCAGTGGTTAGTGGGGATAGGACAAGGGGCAACGGCCTGTACTGGGTCTGGCTGGGATGTTAACTTTCCCTGCAGCAGCCCATACAGTGCTGTGCTCTGCACTTGTAGCTAGAACAGCAGTGGTATCACACCAGTGTTGCGTCTACTGCCGAGCAGCGCTGGCACAGCATCAGGACTCTCTCTAACCCTCCTAGGGGGTGGGCAAAAAAGCGAGAAGACAAACATCACCAGGGCAGCTGACTTCAACCAACCAAAGGGATATTCCATACCGTACGATGTCACACTCAGCAATAAAAGGTGGAAACAGGAAGAAGAGGGGAAGGCTGGGCTCTCCTTGTGAAAACGTCGGTCTTCCTCCCAAACACCGGCTACGCGCGTTGAGGCCCTGCTTCAAGGACGTGGTCAAGCATCGCTCATTTGTGGGAAGTAGAGAGTAATTTCTTTCCTCTGCACTTCCACGTAGCCTTTATTTGTTTTGGTTTTTTCCTTTTTTCCCTTTCCCTTTTTTTCCCCTTTAGTTAAATTGTTTAGTTAATAATAATAATCGTTATTATTATCAAGGAAAGATTATTATTTTTTCCCTTTAATTCAATTATCCTCATCTCAACCCGTGAGTTGTTCTTTCCTTTACTTCTTCCCCTCCTCATCTAAGGAGGGGGAGCGAGAGAGCGGTTGTGGTGTTTAGCTGCCTAGCACGGTAAAGCCACCACAGGAAGTTCCGCACCAACGTGCGAAAGAACAGCTTCACGGTGCGGGTGACGGAGCACTGGAACAGGCTGCCCAGGGAGGTTGTGGAGTCTCCTTCTCTGGAGATGTTCAAGGCCCGTCTGGACGCCTACCTGGGCAGCCTGCTCTAGGGAACCTGCTTTGGCAGGGGGGTTGGACCCGATGATCTCTTGAGGTCCCTTCCAACCCCTACGATTCTGTGATTCTGTATAAACAGGAGTAAAAATACACGCGTTGATAGCGATAGGACAAGGGGGAGTGGTTTTAAACTAAGACAGGGGAGATTTAGGTTAGATATTAGGAGAAAGTTTTTCACTCAGAGGGTGGTGAGGCACCGGAACGGGTTGCCCAGGGAGGTCGTGGATGCCCCATCCCTGGAGGCGTTCAAGGCCAGGCTGGATGCAGCTCTGGGCAGCCTGTTCTAGTGGTTGGCAACCCTGCCCAATCTATGCTTCTATGATATGCTCTTTGAAAGCATACAGGCTAAAAGAAGGGTCAGATTGGTGCCTCGGGGGCAAGTTTCTTCGCCTTCTGCGGTTGCCTAACAGTGCCTCTTAAGCAGAGAGATTACCAGTGGTCTTCCTCCTCTACTGTCTCGGGAATTAAACATCTTTTGTAAAAGAATACAAGCGCTGATAGCATTAGCTAGACCGACCGGGGAACAGTTGAACATGTA
Source organism: Anas acuta (assembly GCF_963932015.1). Classification (NCBI taxonomy): domain Eukaryota; kingdom Metazoa; phylum Chordata; class Aves; order Anseriformes; family Anatidae; genus Anas; species Anas acuta. Next base: position 24,046,486 of record NC_089016.1, on the reverse strand, counting down.
AATACTTACTCAAGGTCCACTTGAGCACGTTTCTTTGAGCAGTTCCATCGGCTCTTCTAGGTCAACAAAACAGATCAATGAAAGAGACCAAGGGAAAATACGGAAATAGAACAGTTGGTCAAGTGCCAACTTAAGAAGCTTTCTCTGAAAGGGCAACAGCATCTCCACCTTCACCCACCCCTCCCCCCCAAACTAGTTGACTTGCACGACTATTTTCACGTGACCCCACAAACGGCAAATCCTATATTATTTCGAGTAGACCAAGGGCTGTTTCTTGGTTTGGTTTTTATCATTCAGCTTCCTCAAAAGACTTTAGTCATTCACAGCTGCAATCGTTAACCCCGCAAACAGATCCAGTAACAAAGATCATTTCTCCTGCTAACGAATCAAGTTTCTTTATGAGGAACGGAGTCACAAAAATCATCTCATTTAGCAAGTTTCAAACACTAAGAGTATTTAATAGCATTTTAACGTTCCCACGCTCCAGTAAGCCTTGAATGTAATCGCGATTAAACAAGGAGCAGAGCGAAGCCAGAGGTCTAACAAAGCACGAGAGGTGATCGCATTTAAAAGCCTTATGGTGCCTTTACCTAATCCTTCTTCTAGTTACTGAACAACGGACTTCGTTTAGGGGAAAAAAAAAAGACACTAAAAATAAATGCAAAAAAAAAAATAAAGAGAACGGCAGCCGAGTCTCGAACTTATCAGAAGCCGACTCAAGAATCCCAGAGCCTTCTACATCCTGTGGGAGGAATTCCTTCTCAAAGTTGCGAAAGCCACGAGGAGGACTGAAAAGAAAGCGGTAGCAAAACTCCTAGGGTAGTCAAGAACAGGCTGACAAGCACCTGTCAGAAATCACACCCGGTAGAGCTTGTTCTGCCTCCTCCTCGGGACAGGGGCAGACAACAGACAATGCCTGGAAGCTTTCTTCCAACCTTATTCTTCTCTGGTTCTACATCTGCCAGTCCTCAACACGGCTATTTCGCAATAAAAGCGTGCCCTTTTATTTGGGAGCAGGGGGAAGATAGCAAGGCCTCAAACACACAGCACATCCTAGATCGTCTTAGGAAGACGGAGACCCACAGGACCGCCGAGCGCTTCTAGCTTCGCGTTCCAAATGAATGGGCAAACCACCACCTACACGACACTGTCAACGGACCAAAACATTCTACACACGTGCGCTCCAGGGAGACGCCGTTTTAACTTGCGGAACTATTTCCATCGGTAAGACACGCAAGACAGAGGTGATATCCCCATGCTCCATCTTTATTGTGCAAACGCTGCTCAAAGCTCTTTCTTACCCTCCATAGACAGCCGTCCAAAAAAAATAATAAATCAAACATCAACAGGGGCTAGACTGATGGGCAACATATGAAACCTATTCGGCGGCGATAGTCTGAAGGGCCCGAGGGTGGGCATTCACAGCCATCCGGAATCCATTGGTCAGGTCCAGGTTAGCAGCACACTTCTTGCCAACAACCACGAAACGCCCAAGAAGCTGGAAAAAGGAAATAACGTCACCTAACGTGCTGCGCCACGACGCACAGAATGAACGCGAGCAGAGAACCACCCACAGAACACGGTTAGCTAATCCTTCACAATTCAACCGCTGCTCTTTGAATTACCCTCTAGACAGTAACAGACTACAAAACAGTCACAGAAGCTGAATTTGTCTCGGGGCTTAAAGCCCCCGTCATAGCTTCGGGCAACGTAAGCCGCTCTGGCGGAAAATAAAAGCTTCACGGTGCCTTTTCTCTTGCGTGAGCTCACAGAGCCTTGGAACTTGACTTGCATAGCTAACAGCAAAACAAACACCCAAGCGCCGCTCAAACAGCTTTCCCTTTCCTCGCCTCTGACCTGACCAAACCCCAAGCCCTCTTCTGCATAGTCAAGGCACCACCCCCGCTGTCCGGAAACCGTGAAAACGGGCATCAGACCGCACGTCGGAACAACGCTGCTTTTTGCACTGCAAGCGCGTAGCTGGAGACGAGCATCGCTTTATATCACTGCTCTCAGTCAAAAAGCTCAGCTCCATTACAAGCTAGAGGCGAAAGACTACAGCATCGGACAACCCCAAATAGCCTACTGTGCGCCCCTCTGCAACATCCAGAGGAAAAGAGGGGACGGGAAAGAGTCTAGGAAGTTACAAACCAGTTACAGGTACAGCCAGCCTAGCGAACAGAAAGCTCCCACAGTACTCACGGGTCCGCCAGAATCTTCTGCTTCACATAACCGGACAACTACCTTCTCAGGAAGGACTAGGAAAAAACACTGGAGCCTGAGGCGAACTATCACGGAACGCAAGGCACTGGAGGAAGAGTAAACAGTTAAAACGTAGTCGGCTTCAGAGAAAGGCAACAGCTTCAGCAAATCACTATGCCCCACTGAACTCGCCCTACCAAAGCAGATTATCAGGCGCCCCAAACGCGCACGACAAAACAGCCATTCTTCTTAAGTGAGCTTTGAATAGGCAAAGTTCTCTACCTTCTACGCACAAGACACACAAGCGGCAAACAATGGCTAACCGTCCTTCGGTTACGTCCAAATGTTGCCTCGGCCAGAAGCAGGAAGGCATCTTCAAAGAACCTGGAGTAATCCGGCTGAGGCCGTATTAACTCTCCGTCCTCGAGAACGCCACCTACTCAGGGGAAGGAACGTTCCAAATTAGCCCGTTACGGCCGGCCTGACGTCAGACACCTCCAGACCGAGGCCAAGGCATCACCTTCGAAACACAAATACCACCGACCTGTAGGAAACCATCAACTCGCAACTAATTGCGAGGGAACTCCCCAAATCACCAGCAGACAGAAACTGCATATGGCACCAGAAGCAGGATCCAGCGCGCAAGGTGACAGGGGCAGCGAGACAGCCGAGTACTTCAGGTTAGCGACTTCCGCTATTTTTATTTGTTTTAGATGCGACTGAAACACTGCCGATAAGACTCGATTCCACAGATGCTTTGTACTTCTTACTCACCATCGCCTTTCACTGCACGACAATCGAGAATTATAAGCCTTCCTCACACTCCTCCCTATAACATCGCTCAACCGTGAAACAGGCCTTCGGTACAGTGAGCTAAGCAAATTCAAGACCATTCGCTAGAGCCAACTACGCTCCAGAAGTGGTTCTAAGCCCCCCGCCCCAAGTTAAGACCAAGCGAGAAACTGCAACTAATTCGTCCTCCAGGAAACGTGTCGCACTAAGAGCGGTCAGAGTAGGTTGTCTGCTCTCAAGTCACTCATCAGACTCAAGTTAACGGCCTGGTTCTCCAATCAAGCACAGCGTTCAGGTTACATACGTTGCTGCAGCCAGTACGGCCAAGTCAAAACAGATGCGCGCGCACACACACACACACACACACACAGACTCCTCGCGCAGCCTTCAACACGAAGGAGACAGGAAACGCACCCTTTCGTAAAGGCAGGGCGCTACCGCAAGCACAGTTTCCGGAGAGCAGTTGAACGCTTCCAGTACTCCAAACGGGCGGCAGCTGCAACATTACCGAGACCTATTAAGAAAGCGCTGTTCCAAGCAACGCGTCAACGCTTTGAGCAACCCGATCTAGTGAAACACGTCCCTGACCGCGGCAGGCGGGTTGGGCTAGATGATCTTTAAGGGTGCCTTCCAAGCCTAACCATTCTACGAGTCAGCACGCAGAGCGGGCAACGCAGCCCCTTTCACTAAGGGCCTGTTTTCCACGCTGCAGATAAACCCTGCCGTCAGAAGCAGAGGAAATCCCTAGCTGTCCTATCTTTAGCATTTCAAATTTAAGAACAGCAACAACGGTTAGGCTGGACACTAACTTAAAGTTAGCACCTTGCAGATAACATCTGCAACTTTTTCATAACTCTCCGCAGCTGCTCACTTAGCTCCTAGCACGTTGCGGCGCACCAGCATCAGTGAACCTTGCCAGCATGCTCTTATCACGGCCCACCTCCAGCACGGAAATGAGAGCTGGGAAGCTCTCGCAGCCTGCGGGATTGACTGGTTTCTAGGCGTTTAAGAAAGCTAGGAAAAGCTGCAATTCTTCCCTTTCACAAGCCACTTTGGAGAGAGCGTGCGCTCGTGTGCGCGGTGGGGGTGGTGCCATAACCAAAGCCTAGCACAGCCGAGCCGGGGCGTCTCTGCAAGGCTATCAGCAGCGCAGAAACGACTGATTACGGTCACTACTGCGATGCTCACTGCCTATATGCATACAGTCCGAACCCCCAAGGAGACCGACTGCGCCGGCGACCCAGTACGCGCCGTGGCACCCCGGGGGCAGGCACCGAAGAAGCGCGGCGTTTTAGAGGCGCTGCAGTAGAGAGCGCCACGAGCCGGAGAGACCCCGACCGACCGACCGACCGACCGACCGTCCCTCCCTCCCTCCCTCCCTCCCTCCCGCAGCAAGGCCACCACCCGCCCTGCCGCACTCCCGGGACCCGCGACGGGCCCTCGTTTCAGAGGGCCTGCGAGCGGCCGAGGGAAAGGAAGGAAAGACTCGCACAACAACGCCGCGGCTACCTCCTCGTCCACGACCGCTCATCCTCACGGAGAACGTTGGCGGGGACCTCCTTGCCCTTGCAGGCGACCTCTCCGAAAGCAGCGGCAGCGCCGCCACCGGGCCAGGCGGCCTGCGCCCTAACAATCCCGTCGGCCATGACGGCGCCCGCTCGGTACAACGCCCCCTCACTTCCCGCACTCGGCCCGGCCCTCCGCGGCGCTCATTGGGCCGACAGATCGCCGCCGACCGCCCCCGCGCCTCGATTGGCTGCCTCGCCTGCCCTCTTCCCTTGTCCCCGCCCTCTCGGCGGCTCCGCTCCCGTCGACCCGGTGCTTATCGGCGCTCAGGGAGGTCGCGTGCCCTCGGGGCGCGGAGGGAGCCGACCGGGAGGGAGGAAGTGGGCGCCCGAAAACGGGCTGGGCGGCTCCGCGGAGGGAATCTGGGCCCTGCACGGCTGGGAAACGAGCTCCACAGAACAGGCGCTCCGCTCATAGAATCAGAGCGTGGCTTGGGTTGGAAGGGAGGGTGAGAAACGCTCCGTAGCCGATAGCTTAGGCTCAGGCGAGGATCTCAGCGAAGTAGTAATTTACTCGCGATTGATTGCAATGGCGGGCGCCCCACAAGCAGGAGAGCGCGCCTACTAGTTCCAAAACACAGTTTATACGCTTTTTGATGACAGGACCCTCCCCTGTTTCCCCACTGAGGGGGTAATCCAGGTTCACAACCTATCTGATGTGGTAATGTTTCTTCACTTATCTGACTTGACACCGCCATTTTCACCTAATTGTCCTAAGGAGTCCGGTTGTCTGCATTTTACGAGGTCGCCTGCTAAGCTTCTTATCACTGCAAGCATATCTCAGTACCAAGTTCCTTCCCTCTAAACAACGGAACTCTGCAAAAACAACATTTCTATTCCCACAACAGGTACCGCAGGTATTTGCATTCCTTGTATAACCGAGTGTATTGGTCTGGTAAAACATGGAATTATTAAAATCCTCCACATATCCCCCCAGTACAACCATCCCACTTTTAGTAAGCCAATCAACACCCATAAAGCCCCCCCCCCCCCCCCCGATAATCCTCCTAGCTCGATTCCATTGCGAGTTTGAACTGGGGCATGTGCAATTTTCTTCGTTTCTTTTACAAGTTCATTTACAGCTTTTCCTTCTGTTGTGGTTTAACCCGGCCGGCAGCTAAACACCACACAGCCGTTCGCTCACCCTCTCCCCTCCCTCTCTGGGATGGGGAGAGAAACGGGAAAGCGAAGCCCGTGAGTTGAGATAAAGACAGATAAATAATAATAATAACAATAAAGACAATCGTTATGATAATAGTATTACTAATAATAACGTGTATGAAACAAGTGATGCACAATGCAATTGCTCACCACCCGCTGTCCGATGCCCAGCCTAACCCCGAGCAGTCCAGCCCTCCTCCCAGCTCTTGCTGCACCCCCAGCCTGCTCGCTGGCAGGACAGAGTGAGAAGCTGAAACGCCCTTGGCTTGGCCTAAGCACTGCTCTGCAACAATTAAAACATCAGCATGTTATCAGCACTCTTCTCATCCTAAGCCAAAACATAGCATTCTACCAGCTACTAGGAAGAAACACCTTCATCACCAATCTATAAAACAGCAATTACTAAGGTTAAATTTTCCACAGACTTCTCCTTCTTGCGCAAATAATCCAAAGCTAAGCGATTTTGATACAAAGCAGTCCTCATCTTAGTATTTTGCCTTGCAATTAATCCAAGTGCATCTCCGGTTTTATTTACAACTATTTCTATTACAGCTTCTAACCTAATTATTCTATTAAGCATATATATTGGGGTCCTATAGCCCCAGGATCCGTCTTCTGCTCACGTAGCTGGATCATGTTATAAGTAGCTCAGTCCCAAAATAGGATTATAATCAAAGTTTACAATTTATTAAAAGAATAGAGGTAAGCAAACAGCGCTGGGTGCGCCGGGAGTCTCCGCTCCACCAAGTCGCACACCCGTTACATCAAGATGCTGACTTTTTTATGCTCCTAGACTAATACGTATTCATTACTATTTCTAAAAAAAACAACGGAGTTATTATAATTAGTTCCGGAATCTGAACCCTCCTACTGGAGCATGCGTATCAGTCTCTGGTGCTCCCTCTGGGGGTCTTTCATGATGAAGGCTCATAGTCTTCCTCTCAGGCTTTTTTTTTCTTGTCCTTCTTCGTTGTACTCCTTGGCTGTATGTCAAAAGCTTGCACAGCGTTCCCTGCAAGCTTTGTCTTTTAGCCGTCCTTCAGCTTTTCCCTTCTCCCTAATCTCCTGGCCAGATATCAAGATATCAGGGGCTTGCATAGTGTCCCATTCAGAAGTCATAACAGTTAGCAGTTGTTCTGAAACCCCCAGGTATCAGAGACTTCAAGGAAAGAACATACGAATACATTTTCCTTCAAGCTCTCTATTGACACACATTGTTAAAACATTCCTCACAATCCCTTATCTTCTTTTTAATATCCTCAATTCGTGTCTCTTTTTCAACTTTTGTCATTAATAACTGGAGTTCATCAGTCCGTTCTCAGAGGGTCCAATTCTTAAGCATCATAATTGACTTCCTTTTTTAATGAAGTCATTACAAATGTACTATTTATCATCCGGCGCATCAATAATGTAAAGCAAGGTATCATACAAGGTATGAATAATAACATCATTACAGCACATAAAAATAAAAATAACATCCTTCTAACCCATGGTCCACCAGGCAGCCATGAAAATAAATCCCAATCCATACCCTTCCAAGTTTGTGCTGGGACGTGGGCCAATTTTCTAATTTCTCTTGTTATCTGTTTAACCACTTTCCCATTACCGTCAATTTGTAAGCAACAATTAGAATCATTTAGTTTCCCACACACACCCCCCCCCTTCTGCTAGTAAATAGTCTAAAACCATTCTATGTTGAAAAATAGCATTCCTCATCTGGGTGGACTGGTCAGCTAAAAGATCCAAAGCTGTCGCTGTTTGATTGCTTATTATTTCAAGGACAGCTTGCAACCTAATTATTCGATTCAAATTATGAAGAGGTTCTCGGGCTCCAGATATTACCTCATTCGGGTTCCGGGTAGCCGGTCCATAATACTGTATGATTCTTTCAGGGGGCCATTCATTTTCTCTCCGTTTTTGAGCACTACCTCCGGCTAAGGAAGCATCAATAGATCGTTTTTCTCTATTCAGATCATCATATAATTTTATTCCTAAGTGATTTCCTTGTATTTGTGACAATAAAAAGAACAAGGGTCTTATGTACCCCACATAGCATATTCCTGACCAGTCCTTTGGTAGCCTTTTATAGGCCTGTTTGCCACACACCCAATAATGAGCCCACGTCCCATTTGGAAAAGAACCGTCCCGTTCTCTTTTATTCCTTGGGGCGTGAAAATACAAAGTGTTTTCATTACCAAGTGGTCCTGTTACAATGTTTGCCCCATTAGTACTCATGTATATACACCTCCAAGCTCCCGCACTAGATTCCCACTCACAGTTATGACTAAGTTCTCCTTCACGACTTGTCATATTACGAGCTGACCAGAAACATTTAAAGAACACTTGTGTCCCATTCTCATTTTGCCACCTCCAGCGGTAGACTCTTTACCACATGCTGCTCCCTAGTGGTGTTATCACGCTGACAACTCAGGATTTGAATGTCAAATTGTCCCTTTGATTGTGCTCTTGCCATGGCTTCACATCCAGGTCCAAAAAACGTCTTATACGAGCATTTCAGCCAAATCCCGTTTTTCAGCTGGACATGCGTAGCATTCCATTTCCCTTTACTTGCTGTACAGTTTCTAGGTCCACATTCAGGATCAGTACATTCATATCCAGGAGACAGAGCCCATTTACAAATGCTTTTTCCCACCTTTACTGTTCCTGTTCTGTTTAAACAGTATATACCTTTCTCTGACGAGTGCAACTGCCACGGGCCTTCTTCCCCTTTCCAGAATTGTGTACCATTATGAACTTCACTCAAATTACTAACCCACCCCTTAGGTTCAACCGGGCCAGCTACCCAGGGCCAACTTTCAGCTCCCCCTGGTCCCCCACAAACCCAGCAATTGCTAAGGTTAAAAGCCTTGGCCACTTCCTCCCCCAGAATGAAAAAGTTATTCCCATGGCTTAATTGCCCTTGTAAAAATAGTACCAGGAAGTATAACATCCTTCTGCGTCGTCCAGGGGGTATCGTGGGGGTGTGAGAAATGCCTTCAATCAAGGGGTTGGGCCCACTTCCAGGATCTATTTGAGCTTGGGTTACTGTTCAGCCTTTGAGGGTGATCCAGCTCCTGGAAAACTAATTACAATAGGTTAAAAAAAAAAACCTTATTCATTATATACATATATCTTTGCTAGCTTGTTTGTTTCTTTTTCCTGGGACAACCTGGCTTTAGTGCGGGAGAAGTCCGGTCGAGGCCCTCTCACTCGGCGGTCAATACCCATAGGGGTTGCCTCCCTCGGTAGACCATACACACCGCAGTGGAGAGTCCTGCCCCGGTCTTGCCTTCTCCCTTTCTTCCCTTCAGGCTTGTCCCCTTCTTCTGGCATCCTTAATTTATGCAGAGCCTTATTGCCAGAACATTAGTTCTTTTTTAGCTTTAATTTCAGTTCCCCAGGAGCGGACTCAACCCTCCAAGTTTTGGTATTTATTGGTCCTTTTACTCTGGATGCATGGGTCCAACCCCTTTCTGCTGTTCTCACAGCTGTTTCAGTGGTAAGTGAAACAAGGTACGGTCCCTCCCACCGGGGGTGCAATGATTCTTCTCTCCAGGTTTTTATTAAGACCTTGTCCCCTGGTTGTATCTTATGAATAGCAAATCCTAAAGGTGGTGTCTGAGCCATCACTCCAATTTCTCTTAGCTCTTGCAATCTTCTCCCAACAGTAATTATGTATTTCTGGATACTACGATCCTCAACTACATTGTTTCCCAGAGGCATTCCCTATGAATAAGGCATACCATATAACATTTCATATGGCGATAATCCAGTCTCACTGTGTGGTTTAGTTCTTATGTTTCGAAGTGCCAATGGTAAGCATTTCATCCAGGGCATTTGTGTCTCGATCATTGATTTAGCCAATTGTTGTTTTTTTTTTTGTTGTTGTTTGATTCAATCTTTCTACTTTCCCTGAGCTTTGTGGGTGCCATGGAGTATGATATTCACAGAATCACAGAATTTCTAGGTTGGAAGAGACCTCAAGATCATCGAGTCCAACCTCTGACCTAACGCTAACAGTCCCCTCTAAACCATATCCCTAAGCTCTACATCTAAACATCTTTTAAAGACTTCCAGGGATGGTGACTCCACCACTTCCCTGGGCAGCCTGTTCCAATGTCTAACAACCCTTTCGGTAAAGAAGTTCTTCCTAACATCCAACCTAAAACTCCCCTGGCGCAACTGTAGCCCATTCCCCCTCCTCGTCCTGTCACCAGGCACGTGGGAGAACAGACCAACCCCCACCTCGCTACAGCCTCCTTTAAGGTACCTGTAGAGAGCGATAAGGTCGCCCCTGAGCCTCCTCTTCTCCAGGCTGAACAAGCCCAGCTTCCTCAGCCGCTCCTCGTAGGACTTGTTCTCCAGACCCCTCACCAGCTTCGTCGCCCTTCTGTGGACTCGCTCAAGCACCTCCATGTCCTTCTTGGAGCGAGGGGCCCAAAACCGAACACAGTACTCGAGGTGCGGCCTCACCAGAGCCGAGTACAGGGGGACGATCACTTCCCTAGCCCTGCTGGCCACACTGCTTCTTATACAAGCCAGGATGCCGTTGGCCTTCTCGGCCACCTGAGCACACTGCTGGCTCATATTCAGCCGACTATCAACCAATACTCCCAGGTCCTTCTCCGCCTGGCAGCTTTCCAACCATTCCTCTCCCGGCCTGTAGCTCTGCTTGGGATTATTGCTCCCCAGGTGCAGGACCCGGCACTTGGCCTTGTTGAACTTCATACAGTTGACCTCAGCCCATCGGTCCAGCCTATCCAGATCCTCCTGCAGAGCCTTCCTACCCTCGAGCAGATCGACACACGCACCTAACTTGGTGTCATCTGCGAACTTACTGAGGGTACCCTCAATGCCCTCATCCAGATCATCGATGAAGATATTAAAGAGGACCGGCCCCAGCACCGAGCCCTGGGGAACGCCACTAGTAACCGGCCTCCAACTGGATTTGACTCCAGTTACCACGACTCTTTGGGCCCGGCTATCCAGCCAGTTTCTAACCCAACGAAGCGTGCGCCAGTCCAAGCCAAGAGCAGCCAGTTTCCTGAGAAGAATGCTGTGGGAAACGGTGTCAAAAGCCTTGCTGAAGTCAAGGTAGACCACATCCACAGCCTTTCCCTCATCCACCAAGCGTGTCACTTTGTCATAGAAGGAGATCAGGCTCGTCAAGCAGGACCTGCCTTTCATAAACCCATGCTGACTGGGCCTGATCGCCTGCTTGCCCTGCAAGTGCCGCGTGATGACTCTCAAGATAATCTGCTCCATGAGCTTCCCTGGCACTGAGGTCAAACTGACAGGCCTATAGTTCCCCGGGTCTGCCCTACGGCCCTTCTTGTAGATGGGCGTCACATTTGCTAGCCGCCAGTCAACTGGGACCTCCCCCGATAGCCAGGACTGCTGATAAATGATGGTAAGCGGCTTGGCCAGCTCCTCTGCCAGTTCTCTCAGTACCCTCGGGTGGATCCCATCCGGCCCCATCGACTTGCGCGCATCCAAGTGCCGTACCAGGTCACCAACCATTTCTTCGTGGATAGTGAGGGCCACATTCAGCTCCCCATCCCCTTCTGCCAGCTCAGGGTACCGGGTATCCAGAGAACAACCGGTATTGCCGCTAAAGACAGGCAAAGAAGGCATAAGCACCTCCGCCTTTTCCTCATCTTTTGTAACAAGGTTTCCCCCCCCGCATCCAGTAAAGGATGGAGATTCTCCTTAGAATTTTCCCACTGAATACCTAATTAGATTACCACACCGGAGGAAATAATCTAGCAGATAAAGAATACCACTTAGAATATTCCAATACCACTTAGAATATTCCCACTGAATACCTAATGATTGACAGAATAATCTTATTATTTTAGAAGCAAAGTGTGTGCCCTGAGCAGAATCAATGTACTGGATTATCCCGTATTTAGGTATTAGGTGTTCTAATAGAATTTTTGCCACCATTTGTGCCGTAGCTCGTGCTACGGGATAAGCTTCTACCCATTGTGTTAAGTGATCTACTATTACCAATAGATATCTTATCCTCCCTACCTGGGGCAATTCAGTGAAACCAACTTGTACCCTCTCAAAAGGCCTATAAGCTGTTTTTCTCCCTCCCGTGGCTGCTTGTCAAAACACTTTCTTATTTATCTTCTGACAAGTTAAGCAACGTGGTGTAATTTGCTTTGCTATTTCAAAAACAAACAATGCAACCAAATTGTTTTAGTAAATGATCACTTAACACCTTTGTACCCCAATGTGTTTGTGCATGCAAACGTCCCAGTATTTGCTTATCGTTTAGAAGACCTCCGCACTCGCTTCGGAACTACGTTCCGTCTCAGTCACACTCTTACACACACACAGGCAACCGAATCCCACCCAACCGAACGGTACACGCCTTAAATGCTTACGACTCCGTCGTCTTCGTTCGGATCTTCGCGCGCAGAATTACGGGCAAAAACAATGCTGCAGCCGGCAAGGGAGCTCATAACAAAATCAAAATCTTTGCTTACCTTTATTCAGGTTCAAGATGGCATTGGTTCCGGACAGGAGCCACCAAATGGTGGGGGCGCCTCTCCTAGATTAAAATCCAGGAACCAAAACCATCCCGGACGAGCCCCCAAGTTGTTATAAATAGCTCAGTCCCAAAATAGGATTATAATCAAAGTTTACAATTTATTAAAAGAATAGAGGTAAGCAAACAGCGCTGGGTGCGCCGGGAGTCTCCGCTCCACCTGGTCGCACACCCGTTACATCAAGATGCTGATTTTTTATGCTCCTAGACTAATACATATTCATTACTATTTCTAAAAAAAAACAAACAACGGAGTTATTATAATTAGTTCCGGAATTTGAACCCTCCTACTGGAGCATGCGTATCAGTCTCTGGTGCTCCCTCTGGGGGTCTTTCATGATGAAGGCTCATAGTCTTCCTCTCAGGCTTTTTTTTTTTCTTGTCCTTCTTCGTTGTACTCCTTGGCTGTATGTCAAAAGCTTGCACAGCGTTCCCTGCAAGCTTTGTCTTTTAGCCGTCCTTCAGCTTTTCCCTTCTCCTTAATCTCCTGGCCAGAAATCAGGGGCTTGCATAGTGTCCCATTCAGAAGTCATAACAGTTAGCAGTTGTTCTGAAACCCCCAGGTATCAGAGACTTCAAGGAAAGAACATACGAATACATTTTCCTTCAAGCTCTCCATTGACACGAATTGTTAAAACATTCCTCACAGATCATAATAGGCAAGACGCCTTCAATCAAGGGGTTGGGCCCGCTTTCAGGGTCGATTGGGGCTTGTGTTACCATTCAGTTCAGCCTGTCGGGGTGATCCAGCTCCTGGAAAACAAATCACAATTTTATATGGGTTTATAAAAAAGGTTCTTATGTTATTTTCTCGGGACAACCTGACCTTAGCGTGGGAGAAGTCGGGTCGAGGCCCTCTCACTCGGCGGTCAGTACCCATAGGGGTTGCCTCCCTCGGTAGACCATACACACCGCAGTGGAGAGTCCTGCCCCGGTCTTGCCTTCTCCCTTTCCTCCCTTTAGGCTTGTCCCCTTTATTTGGCGTCCTTAATTCATGCAGAGCGTCACTGCCAGAACATTAGTTCTTCTCTAGCTTTAGTTTCAGTTCCCCAGGAGCGGACTCAACCCTCCAAGTTTCGGTACTTACTGGTCCTTTTATTCTGGATGTGCAGGTAAAACAAGGTACGGTCCCTCCCACCGGGGGTTCAATGATTCTTCCCTCCAGGTTTTTATTAAGACCTTGTCCCCTGGTTGTATCTTATGAATAGCAAATCCTAAAGGTGGTGTCTGAGCCATCACTCCAATTTCTCTTAGCTCTTGCAATCTCCTTCCAATAGTAATTATATATTTCTGCATGCTACGACCCTCAACTACATTGTTCCCTAGAGGCATCCCTTGAGAATAAGGCATACCATATAACATTTCATATGGCGATAATCCAGTCTCACTGTGTGGTTTAGTTCTTATGTTTAGAAGTGCCAATGGTAAGCATTTCATCCAGGGCATTTGTGTCTCGATCATTGATTTAGCCAATTGTTGTTTTATTGTTTGATTCAATCTTTCTACTTTCCCTGAGCTTTGTGGGTGCCACAGAGTATGGTATTCCCACTGAATACCCAATGATTGACAGAATACCTTTATTATTTTAGAAGCAAAGTGTGTGCCCTGAGCAGAATCAATGTACTGGATTATCCCGTATTTAGGTATCAGGTGTTCTAATAGAATTTTTGCCACCATTTGTGCCGTAGCTCGTGCTACGGGATAAGCTTCTACCCATTGCGTTAAGTGATCTACTATTACCAATAGATATTTTATCCTCCCTACCTGGGGCAATTCAGTGAAACCAACTTGTACCCTCTCGAAAGGCCTATAATCTGTTTTTCTCCCTCCCGTGGCTGCTTGTCAAAACACTTTCTTATTTATCTTCTGACAAGTTAAGCAACGTGGTGTAATTTGCTTTGCTATTTCAAAAACAAACAATGCAACCAAATTGTTTTAGTAAATGATCACTTAACACCTTTGTACCCCAATGTGTTTGTGCATGCAAACGTCCCAGTATTTGCTTCGCATAAGCTTTTGGCCGTATCTCTCGCCTGTCTGGCAGCGTCCATTTTCCTTGTTCTAACTTAGCCCCCATTTTCTCCTGTTTCGTTTGTTTGTTTTGTTTTGTTTTCCATTGCATTTCAAAGTTGGTCCAAAAATTCCATAGGGGTTTCTTTTGGACCTTGTTGGAACTGATTCTCCATTCCCAATTTAACCAGATTTTGGTATTTACCGTTCATTATTTCCGGGGTGACTATAGTCTCAGTGGGGGGTCGGTCAGGGGAATGCAATTGTCAGCAGTTCCCTGAGCGGTCCCATCGGCAATCTGAGCTCACTCATAAACTCAGGTTGTTTTAAGAGTTAGCTGCTCTTCTGTTTCCATGACAACTCTCTCGGACCCATCATGGTCCCTCTGCCCCAAAGGGCTCACACCGGTGATTTTGAGATCACAGCCTCCTGTTGAGGCAGAACTATTAACATTCCTACATCCTCTTTCCCTGCTCATTCAACTTCAAACAGCTCTGTTAAATACTACATGCCACACCTTTAACACCGTCGACAACTCTTTTAACACTTCCTTTTATCTTTCTCCAGCCTGTACTTTTCTCATGCCAACACCAAAGGCTCAGTCAAGGGCCAATTAATTCCACTCCTTTTCTCTCTAAGATGCTGAAACAACCTATCAGTATACTACATTTCATCCTATTTTCCTTCTCTCCTCAAAAACATTAGTTGCAAGATAGCCTTATAGTCGATTGATCCATAAAGTGGCCATTTAGCTTATGTAGTGGCCACCATTGATTGCAATACTTAGTGAAAGTCCTCTTCCTTTCCGTGCCCCCAGTTCTAACAATATCCTTCGAATGTGCCAATATGCACCCAAGGAGGCTTTCTTTAAAACGTCTTTGTTTTGGATGTTACCCGTTTCCTTGATTTCCCATTCCCTTTTATTTATTTATTACTATTCCTTACTAGTTACCGTCCTTTGCTTCAATTTCCACGCAAACCTTTTTACTGCGGGTTTTTTTACCATCTTTTCCTAATCTTCTTCCCTAATGCCCCAATTCTCTGGGATTGAACGCTTCTTCCCACGTACAAACTTTACTATTTCAGATTATTAATGAGCCCCGTTCCAATCATAAAGCCACGGAACTTCAGGAAAACAGCTGAAGCACTCAGCCTTCCGTCTTCTAGACGAACATGACCACCGTTTCCACAAAATTGACATTTCAACAGGACCGAATTTCAAGCCGAATGCCGATTTTTCTCATGCGCTTTCTTAGTGAGCCCATACAAAACAAGGAATCACTCCTGTGTATCCGTCAATATGGGGGGTTTAAAAAGGTATTGAGGCCTAAATAAATTCGCTCTCCCCCTTCTTACCGAATTCCCAGGGCTCAAACCCGAACCACCAAAGAAATGACTCTCTCCGTTCTACCGCTTCCATAATCAGTCAGCCCCCTCCCCCTCTCCAGTACTTGGGAAACTGACCAAACACCACAGCAAATCCGCCAGGGCTTCTAAACTGTTAGTTACTTAGATAATGCTCCCGCCTTTTTTCTTGTCACACTCAAAGCATTTAAGAGCAAAAATAGGATCACAAGATACACTGCCAGGCCCATATATTGGGCACCACCAATCAACACTTGGATAAAACAGCACTTCTTTTCGGTCTGTCACGCACTTCGCTCGTCTCCGGCCCCTCCCCTCACGGAGAACACGGAACCGCGGATCGGAACTCCGCACTCGCTTCGCAGCGACGCTGCGTCTCACTCCCACAGCACAATCATGCAATCACACAGAGAGGCCTCTAGCACATCTCATTCATACCACAAGAATATAATTTAGAATGATAACCAACCAAACGAGTATTGTCTCTGACCGTGTTCTTCGTGGAGTGACTCATTCCACTTGGTTTCAAACCCTTACACTTACACAAATGCTTTCAACACAAAATACCTGGACGTTTAAGAATAAGACATACAATTATTAACACTCCAGTTAGTATCCCTCCAGCAGCTGAAAACATACCGCTTGTCCGCAGCTTCAGGAGGCCTTTGTCTGCTCCTGCGGTGAGCGGCCGAGAGTGGAGTCCCCTCCGAGCAAAACACTCAGGGTGCACCTAGGGGCGTCCGCTAATCATTATTCCTTAATGGACTTTCTGGTGGTATGTCTGGTAATTTGCTCCCTTTCTTCTGGTCCTTGGTCTTCAATTCTGTCTGAACCATCTAGGAATTTCACTATGGCAATTCCCACAGCCCTTGGTTACCTTAGTAAGAGTGTCTTGCAGGGGGTTTAGGACCTATCACCCACCCACGAATCCTATAGGAATCGCTTCGGTCCTTCACCGGCCAAGTCCCTCGCGGGAGACTGGAGCCGCGGTTAGAAGACCTCCACACTCGCTTCGGAACTAAGTTCCGTCTCAGTCACACTCTCACACACACAGGCAACCGAATGGTACACGCCTTAAATGCTTACGACTCCGTCGTCTTCGTTCGGATCTTCGCGCGCAGAATTACGGGCAAAATACAGTGCTGCAGCCGGCAAGGGAGCTCATAACAAAATCAAATTCTTTGCTTACCTTTATTCAGGTTCAAGATGGCATTAGTCCCGACCTGACTCGAACAGGAGCCACCAAATGGTGGGGCGCCTCTCCTAGATCAAATCAGAATTCAGGAACCAAAGCCATCCCGGACGAGCCCCCAACCGTTATAAATGACAATTCCCCCCTTTTCTTCTTTATAAACCGTTGATTTTTGAAAAACCTTTCTCTAAGGTGTAATTTGGTAGATTTCTTCTTCTCCTTCACTTTCCATCTCCTCATTGTCACCTTATCTGAGTAAGGTGGTGGCTCCATGGTCATTTGTTTCAATAGTGCGGTTTCAGTTAACCACTGTACTAGTCCTCTTACACGGGGGATAACGCAGCAACCAATGGCTGTCAAAACTCCTACAACTACGATCAAGGATGTAAATATGCCTACTTTTTCTGCCAATTCACTGGCAAGGGTGGTAAGCCCTTGCAAATGCTCTAGTTACTGAGCCATCTGGGGCAGTATTGCTGGGTATAAGAGTGCAACCATGGTTGCTCAGTATCTCACACACACACCCCACCTCCTTCCTCCGCGAGCATCATATCTAACGATGTTCTGTTTTCCCAAGCCATTTTGCTGGTGGCATCTAGTTGTTCAGCGATTCCTCTCATCGCATCCCTTGTATAATTTATGACTCTCTGCTGATTAGAATAAATATAATTAATCCAATCCACATTCTTATCGATCGTTACCCACCAGAACAGTGACTCAAACCCTGCAGCAATTTGATTCCTGGCTTTCTGTTCATCGGAAACTCCTCTAGGCACCCCAAGAGAATCTATGTATACTCTGTCATCGAATGATACTCCTAAGCCTCTTTAACTTCTTCTGGGTATTTGTGATGTTTCTCTTTCAAATGCCAGGGTGAAGGGTATAGCTAATCGAACAAGCGCACAAGTGCCTCCCCAGTTATATGGTAGGGTGGACCGTAAGATCTTCCCTCCACCGTACCACCAGAGATCTGCCCTGGGTGGGGATCTCAAGTCTTGAGCAGTTTCCCATCAAGTCCTTGGTAGCACAAGGCAAATTCTCCCAGATGCTGGGCAGCACTCACACCCTGCCGTGAGAGGCAAGCTGTATGGTTACCTATAGCTGTAGAGAATGCAGGGGGAACCGCGATGTTGCTATCACGCAAGGAACAGCAAAGAGAGACTTACGGGCCTCATTTCCCCAGGCAGTCTTTTCTTGGTACAATGTAATCATACATCGCATCCCCTGGGAATCCTTGGTCACACTTAAAACATCTTATCAAAGCCTGTCCCTGCTAGGATTCAGGCCACAACACAGGCAGCCTTCTTTGCCTGCCATTCCTTCATCTCTCTTCCTCTCCTTTCCATCCTGGCCCTGACTCCCCCTGAAGATTTTCTTCCTCTTTCTCCAACCCTCTGCCTCACTACCCGCTGCACTGTCAATACCATTAGTTTCGCTCTCTGCTTTTCCTTCTCATCTCCCCTCCGGACACACACCTCCAGGGCCTCCCGCAGGAGGGTCCCCCAGTGACTGTTCACTACAGCCCCCCACCTTCTGGAGCATTTTCTGCGTATCTCGCCAGGCTTTAATCACACAATGAACTTTCAAGAGCCCTTGGGATACCGGGTCCTCGGGACTCATCCCCGAGTACTTTCTCATTCTGACCCCAAGCCTCTCATATGATTTCTGTGTTGCACACTATTGTTACTCCAGCCAGGATTGGCAAGTGGGTATTTCTGCTCTGCCGGTATTACCCCTGGTCCTGGAGGATGAGCTCTTTCCCATTCTTGTATAGCAGCTCTCCTCCTGATCATTCCCATTTCTTTCCCTGTAAACAACATACTTACAGGCATAATTCCCTTCCCCAAGAGTATAAGTCAGGTCGTAGGAACTGGTCTAATTGTTCAGCTAGGCTCTTGGGGTCCTCGAATAAACACTTCCTCTCCTTCTTAAAAGTCCTAACCTCTCTGCTGCTAAGGACGGGGGGTAGTTCACCTAAGAGGATACACGGTTAGTGTTAGTACTGTCAGTACCAGGGAAGGCAAAATTCTCAACATATCTTCTACCTTGTTCTAATTCTTGACAGAGCCTAGAGCACGATCCTTCTTTAGGGACAGTGTTAACTACAGTCCCTGTCTCCCTTCCTGGAGTGACTGCTGCTGCCACGGGTACGGTATTAGGATTATAGGGAGCATAACTTGGCTCCTTCTCCGAAAAAGGAAGCTTATTGTTTACACATAAATGTAAAGCCTGAATTTTCATCAGACCCCTATTTTGGCCAAAACACTGCTGTTTCCTTAATTGGTTCTTTTGTCCAGACTGATACACAATATTTAATTTTATTTTTTTTCTTTTACAATCTCCTCTAATTTTGGGATTATGTTTCCAATTTCTTATCATTCTTCAGGAAGAACTGTTGGTAGGCACTCCCCCAGGGATATCTCCCTGTCCCCTGGAACTCATATTTCCCATTTTTCCTAGCCCTTGTCAGTGTGCTGCTACAGAAATTTCCCTCCTGCAGGGTACCTCGCACTAACGTTCCGATTCTGGAAAACGGGGGTGTACTGCCAAGCACTTCCCCCTGCAAGGGCTACCACACACCTATGAATTTACCAGATTCCCTGGTGTACTTCCAAGCACTTCCCTGTGCAAGGATTACCGTACACCAAATTTCCCGAGACTCTTCCTTTCTCTCCCTTATCTCACGCTTCGTCCATCTCCGGCCGCGCCCCTCGCGGAGCCACGGAACCGCGGATCAGGACTCCACACTCGCTTCGTACAAAAGTACGTCTCAATCACACATCACGCAGAGTCTCACCTGACCCCCAAGGCAATACTTAACATTTCTTACCTTGGTCTGTGCACAGAGTTACCGGATCAATTCTTAAAACCCGGCAATCTTACCTTTTCAGAACTTGCTCCACAACCTTCCCTGAGAGCCCCACTTCAACCGCTGACGTTTCCAAGGGGGAAAGCTGCACCTCCCGTGCAGGGGGTGGCGGGAAGGAATACAAAGCCTGTGCTCAGCCCTGACGCATCACAACTGGGTTTCTGCTCAGCTGGGGAGGAAGCTTCTGGAAAACTAGGCAGCGCCCCCCGAGGCTGCCCAAGCGTGGTCCGCGGTGCCCTGCAGCCGCACGGAGAGCGGAGCTCAAACTGGCCCGACACGGCGGCAGGGACGCGGCCGTCCCCACACGTGCAGTTCCTGCCTGAGGAGGCCACAGCGCTTCTGCCTCTCTGACAGGCTTGGAGGGTAACGACATCAGAATACGCTCGCTTTAGTTTGAGCTTCCAGGCGGGCGCTACTGCCATCGGGATGGCCCACGGGGACGGGGCTGGGGGCAGGCAACCACAGGCAGCTTTAACATCTCAGTCCTCCCCGTCGGCCATCTCCCAGCTACCACGTGGGCCAATCAACGTGACCAGACACCAATTCACCCAAGGCAACAAAAACATTTACAAAGCTACATCTCTCTTCATAACTGTTTGTTGTTTACGGCTGAAACCAGTCCTGGGATAGGATACGCTACCTGGACCGAGCAAAGCCTTTGATATGGTCCCTCACCACATTCTTCTCTCTAAATTGCAGAGGTAGGGATTTGAAGGATTGACTGTTGGGTGGATAAAGAATTGGTTGGCTGGTCGCGGCCAAAGGGTTGTGGCCAACGGCTCTATGTCTGGGCGGAGGCCGGTCACAAGTGGCGTCCCTCAGGGGTCGGGCTCGGGACCGGTGCTCTTCAACATCCTTAGCAATGGCACAGACGACGGAATCGCGCAAGTTTGCGGATGACACCAAGCTGAGCGGTGCAGTCGATACAATAGAGGGAAGGGATGCCATAAGTGCAAGGCGTTGACCTTGGGCTGGGGCAATCCTAGGTATCTCTATAGGCTGGGAGAAGAAGAACTTCAGAGCAGCCCCGCGGAGAAGGGCTTGGGGGTCCTGACGGACAAGAAGCTGGACGTGAGCCAGCAGCGCACGCTTGCAGCCCGGAAGGCCAACTAAGTCCTGGGCTGCATTAAAAAAAGGGGTGGCCAGCAGGGAGAGGGAGGTGATTCTCCCCCTCTACCCTGCTCTTGGGAGACCCCACCCGGAATACTGCGTGCAGGCCTGGGGCCCCCAGCACAAGAAGGATGTGGAGCTCTTGGAAAGGTCAGTCTCACCTCTGTCCCTGGAAAGCTGTTGGAACAGCTTGTTCCGGATGCCATCTCCAAGCCACTGGAAGAGAAGAAAGTTATGAGGAGTAGTCAGCATGGATTCACCAAGGGGAAATCGTGCTCGACCAACCTCGTAGCCTTCTATGATGGCATCACCAGCTGGGTTGATGGAGGGAGAGCAGTGGACGTCATCTACCTTGACTTTAGCAAGGCTTTTGACACTGTCTCCCACGACACCCTGCTAGCAAAGCTGAGAAGGCGTGGGATAGACAAGTGGACGGTAAGGCGGGTTGAGAACTGGCTGACTGGCCGAGCTCAGAGGGTGGCGATCGGCGGCGCAGAGTCCGGCTGGAGATCTGTGACCAGCGGTGTTCCCCAGGGGTCGGTGCCGGGTCCGGTCTTGTTCAACATCTTCATCGACGACCTTGATGAGGGAATAGTGTCCACCCTCCGCAAGTACGCCCATGATACAAAGCTGGGAGGAGTGGCCGACACGCCAGAAGGCTGTGCTGCCATTCAGCGAGACCTGGGCGGGCTGGAGAGCTGGGCGGGAAGAAACCAAATGAAGTTTAACAAGAGCAAGTGTAGAGTCCTGCACCTGGGAAGGAACAACCGCATGTATCAGTACAGGCTGGGGGATGACCTGCTGGAGAGGAGCTCTGCGGAGAAGGACCTGCGGGTCCTGGTGGACGACAGGTTGACCACGAGCCAGCAGTGCGCCCTGGTGGCCAAGAAGGCCAATGGGATCCTGGCGTGCATTAAAAGGAGCGTGGCCAGCAGGTCAAGGGAGGTGATCCTCCCCCTCTACTCTGCCCTGGGCAGGCCTCACCTGGAGTACTGTGTCCAGTTCTGGGCTCCCCGGTACAAAAAAAGACAAGGATCTCCTGGAAAGAGTCCAGCGGAGGGCAACAAAGATGATACGGGGCCTGGAGCATCTTCCCTATGAGCAAAGACTGAGAGACCTGGGTCTGTTCAGCCTGGAGAAGAGAAGACTGAGAGGGGATCTTATCAATGTTTACAAATACCTTCAGCGTGGGAGACAGTGGGATTTCGCCACCCTCTTTGCAGTGGTTAGTGGGGATAGGACAAGGGGCAACGGCCTGTACTGGGTCTGGCTGGGATGTTAACTTTCCCTGCAGCAGCCCATACAGTGCTGTGCTCTGCACTTGTAGCTAGAACAGCAGTGGTATCACACCAGTGTTGCGTCTACTGCCGAGCAGCGCTGGCACAGCATCAGGACTCTCTCTAACCCTCCTAGGGGGTGGGCAAAAAAGCGAGAAGACAAACATCACCAGGGCAGCTGACTTCAACCAACCAAAGGGATATTCCATACCGTACGATGTCACACTCAGCAATAAAAGGTGGAAACAGGAAGAAGAGGGGAAGGCTGGGCTCTCCTTGTGAAAACGTCGGTCTTCCTCCCAAACACCGGCTACGCGCGTTGAGGCCCTGCTTCAAGGACGTGGTCAAGCATCGCTCATTTGTGGGAAGTAGAGAGTAATTTCTTTCCTCTGCACTTCCACGTAGCCTTTATTTGTTTTGGTTTTTTCCTTTTTTCCCTTTCCCTTTTTTTCCCCTTTAGTTAAATTGTTTAGTTAATAATAATAATGGTTATTATTATCAAGGAAAGATTATTATTTTTTCCCTTTAATTCAATTATCCTCATCTCAACCCGTGAGTTGTTCTTTCCTTTACTTCTTCCCCTCCTCATCTAAGGAGGGGGAGCGAGAGAGCGGTTGTGGTGTTTAGCTGCCTAGCACGGTAAAGCCACCACAGGAAGTTCCGCACCAACGTGCGAAAGAACAGCTTCACGGTGCGGGTGACGGAGCACTGGAACAGGCTGCCCAGGGAGGTTGTGGAGTCTCCTTCTCTGGAGATGTTCAAGGCCCGTCTGGACGCCTACCTGGGCAGCCTGCTCTAGGGAACCTGCTTTGGCAGGGGGGTTGGACCCGATGATCTCTTGAGGTCCCTTCCAACCCCTACGATTCTGTGATTCTGTATAAACAGGAGTAAAAATACACGCGTTGATAGCGATAGGACAAGGGGGAGTGGTTTTAAACTAAGACAGGGGAGATTTAGGTTAGATATTAGGAGAAAGTTTTTCACTCAGAGGGTGGTGAGGCACCGGAACGGGTTGCCCAGGGAGGTCGTGGATGCCCCATCCCTGGAGGCGTTCAAGGCCAGGCTGGATGCAGCTCTGGGCAGCCTGTTCTAGTGGTTGGCAACCCTGCCCAATCTATGCTTCTATGATATGCTCTTTGAAAGCATACAGGCTAAAAGAAGGGTCAGATTGGTGCCTCGGGGGCAAGTTTCTTCGCCTTCTGCGGTTGCCTAACAGTGCCTCTTAAGCAGAGAGATTACCAGTGGTCTTCCTCCTCTACTGTCTCGGGAATTAAACATCTTTTGTAAAAGAATACAAGCGCTGATAGCATTAGCTAGACCGACCGGGGAACAGTTGAACATGTAAATACTTACTCAAGGTCCACTTGAGCACGTTTCTTTGAGCAGTTCCATCGGCTCTTCTAGGTCAACAAAACAGATCAATGAAAGAGACCAAGGGAAAATACGGAAATAGAACAGTTGGTCAAGTGCCAACTTAAGAAGCTTTCTCTGAAAGGGCAACAGCATCTCCACCTTCACCCACCCCTCCCCCCCAAACTAGTTGACTTGCACGACTATTTTCACGTGACCCCACAAACGGCAAATCCTATATTATTTCGAGTAGACCAAGGGCTGTTTCTTGGTTTGGTTTTTATCATTCAGCTTCCTCAAAAGACTTTAGTCATTCACAGCTGCAATCGTTAACCCCGCAAACAGATCCAGTAACAAAGATCATTTCTCCTGCTAACGAATCAAGTTTCTTTATGAGGAACGGAGTCACAAAAATCATCTCATTTAGCAAGTTTCAAACACTAAGAGTATTTAATAGCATTTTAACGTTCCCACGCTCCAGTAAGCCTTGAATGTAATCGCGATTAAACAAGGAGCAGAGCGAAGCCAGAGGTCTAACAAAGCACGAGAGGTGATCGCATTTAAAAGCCTTATGGTGCCTTTACCTAATCCTTCTTCTAGTTACTGAACAACGGACTTCGTTTAGGGGAAAAAAAAAAGACACTAAAAATAAATGCAAAAAAAAAAATAAAGAGAACGGCAGCCGAGTCTCGAACTTATCAGAAGCCGACTCAAGAATCCCAGAGCCTTCTACATCCTGTGGGAGGAATTCCTTCTCAAAGTTGCGAAAGCCACGAGGAGGACTGAAAAGAAAGCGGTAGCAAAACTCCTAGGGTAGTCAAGAACAGGCTGACAAGCACCTGTCAGAAATCACACCCGGTAGAGCTTGTTCTGCCTCCTCCTCGGGACAGGGGCAGACAACAGACAATGCCTGGAAGCTTTCTTCCAACCTTATTCTTCTCTGGTTCTACATCTGCCAGTCCTCAACACGGCTATTTCGCAATAAAAGCGTGCCCTTTTATTTGGGAGCAGGGGGAAGATAGCAAGGCCTCAAACACACAGCACATCCTAGATCGTCTTAGGAAGACGGAGACCCACAGGACCGCCGAGCGCTTCTAGCTTCGCGTTCCAAATGAATGGGCAAACCACCACCTACACGACACTGTCAACGGACCAAAACATTCTACACACGTGCGCTCCAGGGAGACGCCGTTTTAACTTGCGGAACTATTTCCATCGGTAAGACACGCAAGACAGAGGTGATATCCCCATGCTCCATCTTTATTGTGCAAACGCTGCTCAAAGCTCTTTCTTACCCTCCATAGACAGCCGTCCAAAAAAAATAATAAATCAAACATCAACAGGGGCTAGACTGATGGGCAACATATGAAACCTATTCGGCGGCGATAGTCTGAAGGGCCCGAGGGTGGGCATTCACAGCCATCCGGAATCCATTGGTCAGGTCCAGGTTAGCAGCACACTTCTTGCCAACAACCACGAAACGCCCAAGAAGCTGGAAAAAGGAAATAACGTCACCTAACGTGCTGCGCCACGACGCACAGAATGAACGCGAGCAGAGAACCACCCACAGAACACGGTTAGCTAATCCTTCACAATTCAACCGCTGCTCTTTGAATTACCCTCTAGACAGTAACAGACTACAAAACAGTCACAGAAGCTGAATTTGTCTCGGGGCTTAAAGCCCCCGTCATAGCTTCGGGCAACGTAAGCCGCTCTGGCGGAAAATAAAAGCTTCACGGTGCCTTTTCTCTTGCGTGAGCTCACAGAGCCTTGGAACTTGACTTGCATAGCTAACAGCAAAACAAACACCCAAGCGCCGCTCAAACAGCTTTCCCTTTCCTCGCCTCTGACCTGACCAAACCCCAAGCCCTCTTCTGCATAGTCAAGGCACCACCCCCGTTGTCCGGAAACCGTGAAAACGGGCATCAGACCGCACGTCGGAACAACGCTGCTTTTTGCACTGCAAGCGCGTAGCTGGAGACGAGCATCGCTTTATATCACTGCTCTCAGTCAAAAAGCTCAGCTCCATTACAAGCTAGAGGCGAAAGACTACAGCATCGGACAACCCCAAATAGCCTACTGTGCGCCCCTCTGCAACATCCAGAGGAAAAGAGGGGACGGGAAAGAGTCTAGGAAGTTACAAACCAGTTACAGGTACAGCCAGCCTAGCGAACAGAAAGCTCCCACAGTACTCACGGGTCCGCCAGAATCTTCTGCTTCACATAACCGGACAACTACCTTCTCAGGAAGGACTAGGAAAAAACACTGGAGCCTGAGGCGAACTATCACGGAACGCAAGGCACTGGAGGAAGAGTAAACAGTTAAAACGTAGTCGGCTTCAGAGAAAGGCAACAGCTTCAGCAAATCACTATGCCCCACTGAACTCGCCCTACCAAAGCAGATTATCAGGCGCCCCAAACGCGCACGACAAAACAGCCATTCTTCTTAAGCGAGCTTTGAATAGGCAAAGTTCTCTACCTTCTACGCACAAGACACACAAGCGGCAAACAATGGCTAACCGTCCTTCGGTTACGTCCAAATGTTGCCTCGGCCAGAAGCAGGAAGGCATCTTCAAAGAACCTGGAGTAATCCGGCTGAGGCCGTATTAACTCTCCGTCCTCGAGAACGCCACCTACTCAGGGGAAGGAACGTTCCAAATTAGCCCGTTACGGCCGGCCTGACGTCAGACACCTCCAGACCGAGGCCAAGGCATCACCTTCGAAACACAAATACCACCGACCTGTAGGAAACCATCAACTCGCAACTAATTGCGAGGGAACTCCCCAAATCACCAGCAGACAGAAACTGCATATGGCACCAGAAGCAGGATCCAGCGCGCAAGGTGACAGGGGCAGCGAGACAGCCGAGTACTTCAGGTTAGCGACTTCCGCTATTTTTATTTGTTTTAGATGCGACTGAAACACTGCCGATAAGACTCGATTCCACAGATGCTTTGTACTTCTTACTCACCATCGCCTTTCACTGCACGACAATCGAGAATTATAAGCCTTCCTCACACTCCTCCCTATAACATCGCTCAACCGTGAAACAGGCCTTCGGTACAGTGAGCTAAGCAAATTCAAGACCATTCGCTAGAGCCAACTACGCTCCAGAAGTGGTTCTAAGCCCCCCGCCCCAAGTTAAGACCAAGCGAGAAACTGCAACTAATTCGTCCTCCAGGAAACGTGTCGCACTAAGAGCGGTCAGAGTAGGTTGTCTGCTCTCAAGTCACTCATCAGACTCAAGTTAACGGCCTGGTTCTCCAATCAAGCACAGCGTTCAGGTTACATACGTTGCTGCAGCCAGTACGGCCAAGTCAAAACAGATGCGCGCACGCACACACACACACACACACACACACAGACTCCTCGCGCAGCCTTCAACACGAAGGAGACAGGAAACGCACCCTTTCGTAAAGGCAGGGCGCTACCGCAAGCACAGTTTCCGGAGAGCAGTTGAACGCTTCCAGTACTCCAAACGGGCGGCAGCTGCAACATTACCGAGACCTATTAAGAAAGCGCTGTTCCAAGCAACGCGTCAACGCTTTGAGCAACCCGATCTAGTGAAACACGTCCCTGACCGCGGCAGGCGGGTTGGGCTAGATGATCTTTAAGGGTGCCTTCCAAGCCTAACCATTCTACGAGTCAGCACGCAGAGCGGGCAACGCAGCCCCTTTCACTAAGGGCCTGTTTTCCACGCTGCAGATAAACCCTGCCGTCAGAAGCAGAGGAAATCCCTAGCTGTCCTATCTTTAGCATTTCAAATTTAAGAACAGCAACAACGGTTAGGCTGGACACTAACTTAAAGTTAGCACCTTGCAGATAACATCTGCAACTTTTTCATAACTCTCCGCAGCTGCTCACTTAGCTCCTAGCACGTTGCGGCGCACCAGCATCAGTGAACCTTGCCAGCATGCTCTTATCACGGCCCACCTCCAGCACGGAAATGAGAGCTGGGAAGCTCTCGCAGCCTGCGGGATTGACTGGTTTCTAGGCGTTTAAGAAAGCTAGGAAAAGCTGCAATTCTTCCCTTTCACAAGCCACTTTGGAGAGAGCGTGCGCTCGTGTGCGCGGTGGGGGTGGTGCCATAACCAAAGCCTAGCACAGCCGAGCCGGGGCGTCTCTGCAAGGCTATCAGCAGCGCAGAAACGACTGATTACGGTCACTACTGCGATGCTCACTGCCTATATGCATACAGTCCGAACCCCCAAGGAGACCGACTGCGCCGGCGACCCAGTACGCGCCGTGGCACCCCGGGGGCAGGCACCGAAGAAGCGCGGCGTTTTAGAGGCGCTGCAGTAGAGAGCGCCACGAGCCGGAGAGACCCCGACCGACCGACCGACCGACCGACCGTCCCTCCCTCCCTCCCTCCCTCCCTCCCGCAGCAAGGCCACCACCCGCCCTGCCGCACTCCCGGGACCCGCGACGGGCCCTCGTTTCAGAGGGCCTGCGAGCGGCCGAGGGAAAGGAAGGAAAGACTCGCACAACAACGCCGCGGCTACCTCCTCGTCCACGACCGCTCATCCTCACGGAGAACGTTGGCGGGGACCTCCTTGCCCTTGCAGGCGACCTCTCCGAAAGCAGCGGCAGCGCCGCCACCGGGCCAGGCGGCCTGCGCCCTAACAATCCCGTCGGCCATGACGGCGCCCGCTCGGTACAACGCCCCCTCACTTCCCGCACTCGGCCCGGCCCTCCGCGGCGCTCATTGGGCCGACAGATCGCCGCCGACCGCCCCCGCGCCTCGATTGGCTGCCTCGCCTGCCCTCTTCCCTTGTCCCCGCCCTCTCGGCGGCTCCGCTCCCGTCGACCCGGTGCTTATCGGCGCTCAGGGAGGTCGCGTGCCCTCGGGGCGCGGAGGGAGCCGACCGGGAGGGAGGAAGTGGGCGCCCGAAAACGGGCTGGGCGGCTCCGCGGAGGGAATCTGGGCCCTGCACGGCTGGGAAACGAGCTCCACAGAACAGGCGCTCCGCTCATAGAATCAGAGCGTGGCTTGGGTTGGAAGGGAGGGTGAGAAACGCTCCGTAGCCGATAGCTTAGGCTCAGGCGAGGATCTCAGCGAAGTAGTAATTTACTCGCGATTGATTGCAATGGCGGGCGCCCCACAAGCAGGAGAGCGCGCCTACTAGTTCCAAAACACAGTTTATACGCTTTTTGATGACAGGACCCTCCCCTGTTTCCCCACTGAGGGGGTAATCCAGGTTCACAACCTATCTGATGTGGTAATGTTTCTTCACTTATCTGACTTGACACCGCCATTTTCACCTAATTGTCCTAAGGAGTCCGGTTGTCTGCATTTTACGAGGTCGCCTGCTAAGCTTCTTATCACTGCAAGCATATCTCAGTACCAAGTTCCTTCCCTCTAAACAACGGAACTCTGCAAAAACAACATTTCTATTCCCACAACAGGTACCGCAGGTATTTGCATTCCTTGTATAACCGAGTGTATTGGTCTGGTAAAACATGGAATTATTAAAATCCTCCACATATCCCCCCAGTACAACCATCCCACTTTTAGTAAGCCAATCAACACCCATAAAGCCCCCCCCCCCCCCGATAATCCTCCTAGCTCGATTCCATTGCGAGTTTGAACTGGGGCATGTGCAATTTTCTTCGTTTCTTTTACAAGTTCATTTACAGCTTTTCCTTCTGTTGTGGTTTAACCCGGCCGGCAGCTAAACACCACACAGCCGTTCGCTCACCCTCTCCCCTCCCTCTCTGGGATGGGGAGAGAAACGGGAAAGCGAAGCCCGTGAGTTGAGATAAAGACAGATAAATAATAATAATAACAATAAAGACAATCGTTATGATAATAGTATTACTAATAATAACGTGTATGAAACAAGTGATGCACAATGCAATTGCTCACCACCCGCTGTCCGATGCCCAGCCTAACCCCGAGCAGTCCAGCCCTCCTCCCAGCTCTTGCTGCACCCCCAGCCTGCTCGCTGGCAGGACAGAGTGAGAAGCTGAAACGCCCTTGGCTTGGCCTAAGCACTGCTCTGCAACAATTAAAACATCAGCATGTTATCAGCACTCTTCTCATCCTAAGCCAAAACATAGCATTCTACCAGCTACTAGGAAGAAACACCTTCATCACCAATCTATAAAACAGCAATTACTAAGGTTAAATTTTCCACAGACTTCTCCTTCTTGCGCAAATAATCCAAAGCTAAGCGATTTTGATACAAAGCAGTCCTCATCTTAGTATTTTGCCTTGCAATTAATCCAAGTGCATCTCCGGTTTTATTTACAACTATTTCTATTACAGCTTCTAACCTAATTATTCTATTAAGCATATATATTGGGGTCCTATAGCCCCAGGATCCGTCTTCTGCTCACGTAGCTGGATCATGTTATAAGTAGCTCAGTCCCAAAATAGGATTATAATCAAAGTTTACAATTTATTAAAAGAATAGAGGTAAGCAAACAGCGCTGGGTGCGCCGGGAGTCTCCGCTCCACCAAGTCGCACACCCGTTACATCAAGATGCTGACTTTTTTATGCTCCTAGACTAATACGTATTCATTACTATTTCTAAAAAAAACAACGGAGTTATTATAATTAGTTCCGGAATCTGAACCCTCCTACTGGAGCATGCGTATCAGTCTCTGGTGCTCCCTCTGGGGGTCTTTCATGATGAAGGCTCATAGTCTTCCTCTCAGGCTTTTTTTTTCTTGTCCTTCTTCGTTGTACTCCTTGGCTGTATGTCAAAAGCTTGCACAGCGTTCCCTGCAAGCTTTGTCTTTTAGCCGTCCTTCAGCTTTTCCCTTCTCCCTAATCTCCTGGCCAGATATCAAGATATCAGGGGCTTGCATAGTGTCCCATTCAGAAGTCATAACAGTTAGCAGTTGTTCTGAAACCCCCAGGTATCAGAGACTTCAAGGAAAGAACATACGAATACATTTTCCTTCAAGCTCTCTATTGACACACATTGTTAAAACATTCCTCACAATCCCTTATCTTCTTTTTAATATCCTCAATTCGTGTCTCTTTTTCAACTTTTGTCATTAATAACTGGAGTTCATCAGTCCGTTCTCAGAGGGTCCAATTCTTAAGCATCATAATTGACTTCCTTTTTTAATGAAGTCATTACAAATGTACTATTTATCATCCGGCGCATCAATAATGTAAAGCAAGGTATCATACAAGGTATGAATAATAACATCATTACAGCACATAAAAATAAAAATAACATCCTTCTAACCCATGGTCCACCAGGCAGCCATGAAAATAAATCCCAATCCATACCCTTCCAAGTTTGTGCTGGGACGTGGGCCAATTTTCTAATTTCTCTTGTTATCTGTTTAACCACTTTCCCATTACCGTCAATTTGTAAGCAACAATTAGAATCATTTAGTTTCCCACACACACCCCCCCCCTTCTGCTAGTAAATAGTCTAAAACCATTCTATGTTGAA
The DNA here is from genome assembly GCF_963932015.1 of Anas acuta. Taxonomy (NCBI): domain Eukaryota; kingdom Metazoa; phylum Chordata; class Aves; order Anseriformes; family Anatidae; genus Anas; species Anas acuta. The sequence goes on along the minus strand of NC_089016.1, from coordinate 24,015,622 downwards.
AAATAGCATTCCTCATCTGGGTGGACTGGTCAGCTAAAAGATCCAAAGCTGTCGCTGTTTGATTGCTTATTATTTCAAGGACAGCTTGCAACCTAATTATTCGATTCAAATTATGAAGAGGTTCTCGGGCTCCAGATATTACCTCATTCGGGTTCCGGGTAGCCGGTCCATAATACTGTATGATTCTTTCAGGGGGCCATTCATTTTCTCTCCGTTTTTGAGCACTACCTCCGGCTAAGGAAGCATCAATAGATCGTTTTTCTCTATTCAGATCATCATATAATTTTATTCCTAAGTGATTTCCTTGTATTTGTGACAATAAAAAGAACAAGGGTCTTATGTACCCCACATAGCATATTCCTGACCAGTCCTTTGGTAGCCTTTTATAGGCCTGTTTGCCACACACCCAATAATGAGCCCACGTCCCATTTGGAAAAGAACCGTCCCGTTCTCTTTTATTCCTTGGGGCGTGAAAATACAAAGTGTTTTCATTACCAAGTGGTCCTGTTACAATGTTTGCCCCATTAGTACTCATGTATATACACCTCCAAGCTCCCGCACTAGATTCCCACTCACAGTTATGACTAAGTTCTCCTTCACGACTTGTCATATTACGAGCTGACCAGAAACATTTAAAGAACACTTGTGTCCCATTCTCATTTTGCCACCTCCAGCGGTAGACTCTTTACCACATGCTGCTCCCTAGTGGTGTTATCACGCTGACAACTCAGGATTTGAACGTCAAATTGTCCCTTTGATTGTGCTCTTGCCATGGCTTCACATCCAGGTCCAAAAAACGTCTTATACGAGCATTTCAGCCAAATCCCGTTTTTCAGCTGGACATGCGTAGCATTCCATTTCCCTTTACTTGCTGTACAGTTTCTAGGTCCACATTCAGGATCAGTACATTCATATCCAGGAGACAGAGCCCATTTACAAATGCTTTTTCCCACCTTTACTGTTCCTGTTCTGTTTAAACAGTATATACCTTTCTCTGACGAGTGCAACTGCCACGGGCCTTCTTCCCCTTTCCAGAATTGTGTACCATTATGAACTTCACTCAAATTACTAACCCACCCCTTAGGTTCAACCGGGCCAGCTACCCAGGGCCAACTTTCAGCTCCCCCTGGTCCCCCACAAACCCAGCAATTGCTAAGGTTAAAAGCCTTGGCCACTTCCTCCCCCAGAATGAAAAAGTTATTCCCATGGCTTAATTGCCCTTGTAAAAATAGTACCAGGAAGTATAACATCCTTCTGCGTCGTCCAGGGGGTATCGTGGGGGTGTGAGAAATGCCTTCAATCAAGGGGTTGGGCCCACTTCCAGGATCTATTTGAGCTTGGGTTACTGTTCAGCCTTTGAGGGTGATCCAGCTCCTGGAAAACTAATTACAATAGGTTAAAAAAAAAAACCTTATTCATTATATACATATATCTTTGCTAGCTTGTTTGTTTCTTTTTCCTGGGACAACCTGGCTTTAGTGCGGGAGAAGTCCGGTCGAGGCCCTCTCACTCGGCGGTCAATACCCATAGGGGTTGCCTCCCTCGGTAGACCATACACACCGCAGTGGAGAGTCCTGCCCCGGTCTTGCCTTCTCCCTTTCTTCCCTTCAGGCTTGTCCCCTTCTTCTGGCATCCTTAATTTATGCAGAGCCTTATTGCCAGAACATTAGTTCTTTTTTAGCTTTAATTTCAGTTCCCCAGGAGCGGACTCAACCCTCCAAGTTTTGGTATTTATTGGTCCTTTTACTCTGGATGCATGGGTCCAACCCCTTTCTGCTGTTCTCACAGCTGTTTCAGTGGTAAGTGAAACAAGGTACGGTCCCTCCCACCGGGGGTGCAATGATTCTTCTCTCCAGGTTTTTATTAAGACCTTGTCCCCTGGTTGTATCTTATGAATAGCAAATCCTAAAGGTGGTGTCTGAGCCATCACTCCAATTTCTCTTAGCTCTTGCAATCTTCTCCCAACAGTAATTATGTATTTCTGGATACTACGATCCTCAACTACATTGTTTCCCAGAGGCATTCCCTATGAATAAGGCATACCATATAACATTTCATATGGCGATAATCCAGTCTCACTGTGTGGTTTAGTTCTTATGTTTAGAAGTGCCAATGGTAAGCATTTCATCCAGGGCATTTGTGTCTCGATCATTGATTTAGCCAATTGTTGTTTTTTTTTTTGTTGTTGTTTGATTCAATCTTTCTACTTTCCCTGAGCTTTGTGGGTGCCATGGAGTATGATATTCACAGAATCACAGAATTTCTAGGTTGGAAGAGACCTCAAGATCATCGAGTCCAACCTCTGACCTAACGCTAACAGTCCCCTCTAAACCATATCCCTAAGCTCTACATCTAAACATCTTTTAAAGACTTCCAGGGATGGTGACTCCACCACTTCCCTGGGCAGCCTGTTCCAATGTCTAACAACCCTTTCGGTAAAGAAGTTCTTCCTAACATCCAACCTAAAACTCCCCTGGCGCAACTGTAGCCCATTCCCCCTCCTCGTCCTGTCACCAGGCACGTGGGAGAACAGACCAACCCCCACCTCGCTACAGCCTCCTTTAAGGTACCTGTAGAGAGCGATAAGGTCGCCCCTGAGCCTCCTCTTCTCCAGGCTGAACAAGCCCAGCTTCCTCAGCCGCTCCTCGTAGGACTTGTTCTCCAGACCCCTCACCAGCTTCGTCGCCCTTCTGTGGACTCGCTCAAGCACCTCCATGTCCTTCTTGGAGCGAGGGGCCCAAAACCGAACACAGTACTCGAGGTGCGGCCTCACCAGAGCCGAGTACAGGGGGACGATCACTTCCCTAGCCCTGCTGGCCACACTGCTTCTTATACAAGCCAGGATGCCGTTGGCCTTCTCGGCCACCTGAGCACACTGCTGGCTCATATTCAGCCGACTATCAACCAATACTCCCAGGTCCTTCTCCGCCTGGCAGCTTTCCAACCATTCCTCTCCCGGCCTGTAGCTCTGCTTGGGATTATTGCTCCCCAGGTGCAGGACCCGGCACTTGGCCTTGTTGAACTTCATACAGTTGACCTCAGCCCATCGGTCCAGCCTATCCAGATCCTCCTGCAGAGCCTTCCTACCCTCGAGCAGATCGACACACGCACCTAACTTGGTGTCATCTGCGAACTTACTGAGGGTACCCTCAATGCCCTCATCCAGATCATCGATGAAGATATTAAAGAGGACCGGCCCCAGCACCGAGCCCTGGGGAACGCCACTAGTAACCGGCCTCCAACTGGATTTGACTCCAGTTACCACGACTCTTTGGGCCCGGCTATCCAGCCAGTTTCTAACCCAACGAAGCGTGCGCCAGTCCAAGCCAAGAGCAGCCAGTTTCCTGAGAAGAATGCTGTGGGAAACGGTGTCAAAAGCCTTGCTGAAGTCAAGGTAGACCACATCCACAGCCTTTCCCTCATCCACCAAGCGTGTCACTTTGTCATAGAAGGAGATCAGGCTCGTCAAGCAGGACCTGCCTTTCATAAACCCATGCTGACTGGGCCTGATCGCCTGCTTGCCCTGCAAGTGCCGCGTGATGACTCTCAAGATAATCTGCTCCATGAGCTTCCCTGGCACTGAGGTCAAACTGACAGGCCTATAGTTCCCCGGGTCTGCCCTACGGCCCTTCTTGTAGATGGGCGTCACATTTGCTAGCCGCCAGTCAACTGGGACCTCCCCCGATAGCCAGGACTGCTGATAAATGATGGTAAGCGGCTTGGCCAGCTCCTCTGCCAGTTCTCTCAGTACCCTCGGGTGGATCCCATCCGGCCCCATCGACTTGCGCGCATCCAAGTGCCGTACCAGGTCACCAACCATTTCTTCGTGGATAGTGAGGGCCACATTCAGCTCCCCATCCCCTTCTGCCAGCTCAGGGTACCGGGTATCCAGAGAACAACCGGTATTGCCGCTAAAGACAGGCAAAGAAGGCATAAGCACCTCCGCCTTTTCCTCATCTTTTGTAACAAGGTTTCCCCCCCCGCATCCAGTAAAGGATGGAGATTCTCCTTAGAATTTTCCCACTGAATACCTAATTAGATTACCACACCGGAGGAAATAATCTAGCAGATAAAGAATACCACTTAGAATATTCCAATACCACTTAGAATATTCCCACTGAATACCTAATGATTGACAGAATAATCTTATTATTTTAGAAGCAAAGTGTGTGCCCTGAGCAGAATCAATGTACTGGATTATCCCGTATTTAGGTATTAGGTGTTCTAATAGAATTTTTGCCACCATTTGTGCCGTAGCTCGTGCTACGGGATAAGCTTCTACCCATTGTGTTAAGTGATCTACTATTACCAATAGATATCTTATCCTCCCTACCTGGGGCAATTCAGTGAAACCAACTTGTACCCTCTCGAAAGGCCTATAAGCTGTTTTTCTCCCTCCCGTGGCTGCTTGTCAAAACACTTTCTTATTTATCTTCTGACAAGTTAAGCAACGTGGTGTAATTTGCTTTGCTATTTCAAAAACAAACAATGCAACCAAATTGTTTTAGTAAATGATCACTTAACACCTTTGTACCCCAATGTGTTTGTGCATGCAAACGTCCCAGTATTTGCTTATCGTTTAGAAGACCTCCGCACTCGCTTCGGAACTACGTTCCGTCTCAGTCACACTCTTACACACACACAGGCAACCGAATCCCACCCAACCGAACGGTACACGCCTTAAATGCTTACGACTCCGTCGTCTTCGTTCGGATCTTCGCGCGCAGAATTACGGGCAAAAACAATGCTGCAGCCGGCAAGGGAGCTCATAACAAAATCAAAATCTTTGCTTACCTTTATTCAGGTTCAAGATGGCATTGGTTCCGGACAGGAGCCACCAAATGGTGGGGGCGCCTCTCCTAGATTAAAATCCAGGAACCAAAACCATCCCGGACGAGCCCCCAAGTTGTTATAAATAGCTCAGTCCCAAAATAGGATTATAATCAAAGTTTACAATTTATTAAAAGAATAGAGGTAAGCAAACAGCGCTGGGTGCGCCGGGAGTCTCCGCTCCACCTGGTCGCACACCCGTTACATCAAGATGCTGATTTTTTATGCTCCTAGACTAATACATATTCATTACTATTTCTAAAAAAAAACAAACAACGGAGTTATTATAATTAGTTCCGGAATTTGAACCCTCCTACTGGAGCATGCGTATCAGTCTCTGGTGCTCCCTCTGGGGGTCTTTCATGATGAAGGCTCATAGTCTTCCTCTCAGGCTTTTTTTTTTTCTTGTCCTTCTTCGTTGTACTCCTTGGCTGTATGTCAAAAGCTTGCACAGCGTTCCCTGCAAGCTTTGTCTTTTAGCCGTCCTTCAGCTTTTCCCTTCTCCTTAATCTCCTGGCCAGAAATCAGGGGCTTGCATAGTGTCCCATTCAGAAGTCATAACAGTTAGCAGTTGTTCTGAAACCCCCAGGTATCAGAGACTTCAAGGAAAGAACATACGAATACATTTTCCTTCAAGCTCTCCATTGACACGAATTGTTAAAACATTCCTCACAGATCATAATAGGCAAGACGCCTTCAATCAAGGGGTTGGGCCCGCTTTCAGGGTCGATTGGGGCTTGTGTTACCATTCAGTTCAGCCTGTCGGGGTGATCCAGCTCCTGGAAAACAAATCACAATTTTATATGGGTTTATAAAAAAGGTTCTTATGTTATTTTCTCGGGACAACCTGACCTTAGCGTGGGAGAAGTCGGGTCGAGGCCCTCTCACTCGGCGGTCAGTACCCATAGGGGTTGCCTCCCTCGGTAGACCATACACACCGCAGTGGAGAGTCCTGCCCCGGTCTTGCCTTCTCCCTTTCCTCCCTTTAGGCTTGTCCCCTTTATTTGGCGTCCTTAATTCATGCAGAGCGTCACTGCCAGAACATTAGTTCTTCTCTAGCTTTAGTTTCAGTTCCCCAGGAGCGGACTCAACCCTCCAAGTTTCGGTACTTACTGGTCCTTTTATTCTGGATGTGCAGGTAAAACAAGGTACGGTCCCTCCCACCGGGGGTTCAATGATTCTTCCCTCCAGGTTTTTATTAAGACCTTGTCCCCTGGTTGTATCTTATGAATAGCAAATCCTAAAGGTGGTGTCTGAGCCATCACTCCAATTTCTCTTAGCTCTTGCAATCTCCTTCCAATAGTAATTATATATTTCTGCATGCTACGACCCTCAACTACATTGTTCCCTAGAGGCATCCCTTGAGAATAAGGCATACCATATAACATTTCATATGGCGATAATCCAGTCTCACTGTGTGGTTTAGTTCTTATGTTTAGAAGTGCCAATGGTAAGCATTTCATCCAGGGCATTTGTGTCTCGATCATTGATTTAGCCAATTGTTGTTTTATTGTTTGATTCAATCTTCCTACTTTCCCTGAGCTTTGTGGGTGCCACAGAGTATGGTATTCCCACTGAATACCCAATGATTGACAGAATACCTTTATTATTTTAGAAGCAAAGTGTGTGCCCTGAGCAGAATCAATGTACTGGATTATCCCGTATTTAGGTATCAGGTGTTCTAATAGAATTTTTGCCACCATTTGTGCCGTAGCTCGTGCTACGGGATAAGCTTCTACCCATTGCGTTAAGTGATCTACTATTACCAATAGATATCTTATCCTCCCTACCTGGGGCAATTCAGTGAAACCAACTTGTACCCTCTCGAAAGGCCTATAATCTGTTTTTCTCCCTCCCGTGGCTGCTTGTCAAAACACTTTCTTATTTATCTTCTGACAAGTTAAGCAACGTGGTGTAATTTGCTTTGCTATTTCAAAAACAAACAATGCAACCAAATTGTTTTAGTAAATGATCACTTAACACCTTTGTACCCCAATGTGTTTGGGCATGCAAACGTCCCAGTATTTGCTTCGCATAAGCTTTTGGCCGTATCTCTCGCCTGTCTGGCAGCGTCCATTTTCCTTGTTCTAACTTAGCCCCCATTTTCTCCTGTTTCGTTTGTTTGTTTTGTTTTGTTTTCCATTGCATTTCAAAGTTGGTCCAAAAATTCCATAGGGGTTTCTTTTGGACCTTGTTGGAACTGATTCTCCATTCCCAATTTAACCAGATTTTGGTATTTACCGTTCATTATTTCCGGGGTGACTATAGTCTCAGTGGGGGGTCGGTCAGGGGAATGCAATTGTCAGCAGTTCCCTGAGCGGTCCCATCGGCAATCTGAGCTCACTCATAAACTCAGGTTGTTTTAAGAGTTAGCTGCTCTTCTGTTTCCATGACAACTCTCTCGGACCCATCATGGTCCCTCTGCCCCAAAGGGCTCACACCGGTGATTTTGAGATCACAGCCTCCTGTTGAGGCAGAACTATTAACATTCCTACATCCTCTTTCCCTGCTCATTCAACTTCAAACAGCTCTGTTAAATACTACATGCCACACCTTTAACACCGTCGACAACTCTTTTAACACTTCCTTTTATCTTTCTCCAGCCTGTACTTTTCTCATGCCAACACCAAAGGCTCAGTCAAGGGCCAATTAATTCCACTCCTTTTCTCTCTAAGATGCTGAAACAACCTATCAGTATACTACATTTCATCCTATTTTCCTTCTCTCCTCAAAAACATTAGTTGCAAGATAGCCTTATAGTCGATTGATCCATAAAGTGGCCATTTAGCTTATGTAGTGGCCACCATTGATTGCAATACTTAGTGAAAGTCCTCTTCCTTTCCGTGCCCCCAGTTCTAACAATATCCTTCGAATGTGCCAATATGCACCCAAGGAGGCTTTCTTTAAAACGTCTTTGTTTTGGATGTTACCCGTTTCCTTGATTTCCCATTCCCTTTTATTTATTTGTTTATTACTATTCCTTACTAGTTACCGTCCTTTGCTTCAATTTCCACGCAAACCTTTTTACTGCGGGTTTTTTACCATCTTTTCCTAATCTTCTTCCCTAATGCCCCAATTCTCTGGGATTGAACGCTTCTTCCCACGTACAAACTTTACTATTTCAGATTATTAATGAGCCCCGTTCCAATCATAAAGCCACGGAACTTCAGGAAAACAGCTGAAGCACTCAGCCTTCCGTCTTCTAGACGAACATGACCACCGTTTCCACAAAATTGACATTTCAACAGGACCGAATTTCAAGCCGAATGCCGATTTTTCTCATGCGCTTTCTTAGTGAGCCCATACAAAACAAGGAATCACTCCTGTGTATCCGTCAATATGGGGGGTTTAAAAAGGTATTGAGGCCTAAATAAATTCGCTCTCCCCCTTCTTACCGAATTCCCAGGGCTCAAACCCGAACCACCAAAGAAATGACTCTCTCCGTTCTACCGCTTCCATAATCAGTCAGCCCCCTCCCCCTCTCCAGTACTTGGGAAACTGACCAAACACCACAGCAAATCCGCCAGGGCTTCTAAACTGTTAGTTACTTAGATAATGCTCCCGCCTTTTTTCTTGTCACACTCAAAGCATTTAAGAGCAAAAATAGGATCACAAGATACACTGCCAGGCCCATATATTGGGCACCACCAATCAACACTTGGATAAAACAGCACTTCTTTTCGGTCTGTCACGCACTTCGCTCGTCTCCGGCCCCTCCCCTCACGGAGAACACGGAACCGCGGATCGGAACTCCGCACTCGCTTCGCAGCGACGCTGCGTCTCACTCCCACAGCACAATCATGCAATCACACAGAGAGGCCTCTAGCACATCTCATTCATACCACAAGAATATAATTTAGAATGATAACCAACCAAACGAGTATTGTCTCTGACCGTGTTCTTCGTGGAGTGACTCATTCCACTTGGTTTCAAACCCTTACACTTACACAAATGCTTTCAACACAAAATACCTGGACGTTTAAGAATAAGACATACAATTATTAACACTCCAGTTAGTATCCCTCCAGCAGCTGAAAACATACCGCTTGTCCGCAGCTTCAGGAGGCCTTTGTCTGCTCCTGCGGTGAGCGGCCGAGAGTGGAGTCCCCTCCGAGCAAAACACTCAGGGTGCACCTAGGGGCGTCCGCTAATCATTATTCCTTAATGGACTTTCTGGTGGTATGTCTGGTAATTTGCTCCCTTTCTTCTGGTCCTTGGTCTTCAATTCTGTCTGAACCATCTAGGAATTTCACTATGGCAATTCCCACAGCCCTTGGTTACCTTAGTAAGAGTGTCTTGCAGGGGGTTTAGGACCTATCACCCACCCACGAATCCTATAGGAATCGCTTCGGTCCTTCACCGGCCAAGTCCCTCGCGGGAGACTGGAGCCGCGGTTAGAAGACCTCCACACTCGCTTCGGAACTAAGTTCCGTCTCAGTCACACTCTCACACACACAGGCAACCGAATGGTACACGCCTTAAATGCTTACGACTCCGTCGTCTTCGTTCGGATCTTCGCGCGCAGAATTACGGGCAAAATACAGTGCTGCAGCCGGCAAGGGAGCTCATAACAAAATCAAATTCTTTGCTTACCTTTATTCAGGTTCAAGATGGCATTAGTCCCGACCTGACTCGAACAGGAGCCACCAAATGGTGGGGCGCCTCTCCTAGATCAAATCAGAATTCAGGAACCAAAGCCATCCCGGACGAGCCCCCAACCGTTATAAATGACAATTCCCCCCTTTTCTTCTTTATAAACCGTTGATTTTTGAAAAACCTTTCTCTAAGGTGTAATTTGGTAGATTTCTTCTTCTCCTTCACTTTCCATCTCCTCATTGTCACCTTATCTGAGTAAGGTGGTGGCTCCATGGTCATTTGTTTCAATAGTGCGGTTTCAGTTAACCACTGTACTAGTCCTCTTACACGGGGGATAACGCAGCAACCAATGGCTGTCAAAACTCCTACAACTACGATCAAGGATGTAAATATGCCTACTTTTTCTGCCAATTCACTGGCAAGGGTGGTAAGCCCTTGCAAATGCTCTAGTTACTGAGCCATCTGGGGCAGTATTGCTGGGTATAAGAGTGCAACCATGGTTGCTCAGTATCTCACACACACACCCCACCTCCTTCCTCCGCGAGCATCATATCTAACGATGTTCTGTTTTCCCAAGCCATTTTGCTGGTGGCATCTAGTTGTTCAGCGATTCCTCTCATCGCATCCCTTGTATAATTTATGACTCTCTGCTGATTAGAATAAATATAATTAATCCAATCCACATTCTTATCGATCGTTACCCACCAGAACAGTGACTCAAACCCTGCAGCAATTTGATTCCTGGCTTTCTGTTCATCGGAAACTCCTCTAGGCACCCCAAAAGAATCTATGTATACTCTGTCATCGAATGATACTCCTAAGCCTCTTTAACTTCTTCTGGGTATTTGTGATGTTTCTCTTTCAAATGCCAGGGTGAAGGGTATAGCTAATCGAACAAGCGCACAAGTGCCTCCCCAGTTATATGGTAGGGTGGACCGTAAGATCTTCCCTCCACCGTACCACCAGAGATCTGCCCTGGGTGGGGATCTCAAGTCTTGAGCAGTTTCCCATCGAGTCCTTGGTAGCACAAGGCAAATTCTCCCAGATGCTGGGCAGCACTCACACCCTGCCGTGAGAGGCAAGCTGTATGGTTACCTATAGCTGTAGAGAATGCAGGGGGAACCGCGATGTTGCTATCACGCAAGGAACAGCAAAGAGAGACTTACGGGCCTCATTTCCCCAGGCAGTCTTTTCTTGGTACAATGTAATCATACATCGCATCCCCTGGGAATCCTTGGTCACACTTAAAACATCTTATCAAAGCCTGTCCCTGCTAGGATTCAGGCCACAACACAGGCAGCCTTCTTTGCCTGCCATTCCTTCATCTCTCTTCCTCTCCTTTCCATCCTGGCCCTGACTCCCCCTGAAGATTTTCTTCCTCTTTCTCCAACCCTCTGCCTCACTACCCGCTGCACTGTCAATACCATTAGTTTCGCTCTCTGCTTTTCCTTCTCATCTCCCCTCCGGACACACACCTCCAGGGCCTCCCGCAGGAGGGTCCCCCAGTGACTGTTCACTACAGCCCCCCACCTTCTGGAGCATTTTCTGCGTATCTCGCCAGGCTTTAATCACACAATGAACTTTCAAGAGCCCTTGGGATACCGGGTCCTCGGGACTCATCCCCGAGTACTTTCTCATTCTGACCCCAAGCCTCTCATATGATTTCTGTGTTGCACACTATTGTTACTCCAGCCAGGATTGGCAAGTGGGTATTTCTGCTCTGCCGGTATTACCCCTGGTCCTGGAGGATGAGCTCTTTCCCATTCTTGTATAGCAGCTCTCCTCCTGATCATTCCCATTTCTTTCCCTGTAAACAACATACTTACAGGCATAATTCCCTTCCCCAAGAGTATAAGTCAGGTCGTAGGAACTGGTCTAATTGTTCAGCTAGGCTCTTGGGGTCCTCGAATAAACACTTCCTCTCCTTCTTAAAAGTCCTAACCTCTCTGCTGCTAAGGACGGGGGGTAGTTCACCTAAGAGGATACACGGTTAGTGTTAGTACTGTCAGTACCAGGGAAGGCAAAATTCTCAACATATCTTCTACCTTGTTCTAATTCTTGACAGAGCCTAGAGCACGATCCTTCTTTAGGGACAGTGTTAACTACAGTCCCTGTCTCCCTTCCTGGAGTGACTGCTGCTGCCACGGGTACGGTATTAGGATTATAGGGAGCATAACTTGGCTCCTTCTCCGAAAAAGGAAGCTTATTGTTTACACATAAATGTAAAGCCTGAATTTTCATCAGACCCCTATTTTGGCCAAAACACTGCTGTTTCCTTAATTGGTTCTTTTGTCCAGACTGATACACAATATTTAATTTTATTTTTTTTCTTTTACAATCTCCTCTAATTTTGGGATTATGTTTCCAATTTCTTATCATTCTTCAGGAAGAACTGTTGGTAGGCACTCCCCCAGGGATATCTCCCTGTCCCCTGGAACTCATATTTCCCATTTTTCCTAGCCCTTGTCAGTGTGCTGCTACAGAAATTTCCCTCCTGCAGGGTACCTCGCACTAACGTTCCGATTCTGGAAAACGGGGGTGTACTGCCAAGCACTTCCCCCTGCAAGGGCTACCACACACCTATGAATTTACCAGATTCCCTGGTGTACTTCCAAGCACTTCCCTGTGCAAGGATTACCGTACACCAAATTTCCCGAGACTCTTCCTTTCTCTCCCTTATCTCACGCTTCGTCCATCTCCGGCCGCGCCCCTCGCGGAGCCACGGAACCGCGGATCAGGACTCCACACTCGCTTCGTACAAAAGTACGTCTCAATCACACATCACGCAGAGTCTCACCTGACCCCCAAGGCAATACTTAACATTTCTTACCTTGGTCTGTGCACAGAGTTACCGGATCAATTCTTAAAACCCGGCAATCTTACCTTTTCAGAACTTGCTCCACAACCTTCCCTGAGAGCCCCACTTCAACCGCTGACGTTTCCAAGGGGGAAAGCTGCACCTCCCGTGCAGGGGGTGGCGGGAAGGAATACAAAGCCTGTGCTCAGCCCTGACGCATCACAACTGGGTTTCTGCTCAGCTGGGGAGGAAGCTTCTGGAAAACTAGGCAGCGCCCCCCGAGGCTGCCCAAGCGTGGTCCGCGGTGCCCTGCAGCCGCACGGAGAGCGGAGCTCAAACTGGCCCGACACGGCGGCAGGGACGCGGCCGTCCCCACACGTGCAGTTCCTGCCTGAGGAGGCCACAGCGCTTCTGCCTCTCTGACAGGCTTGGAGGGTAACGACATCAGAATACGCTCGCTTTAGTTTGAGCTTCCAGGCGGGCGCTACTGCCATCGGGATGGCCCACGGGGACGGGGCTGGGGGCAGGCAACCACAGGCAGCTTTAACATCTCAGTCCTCCCCGTCGGCCATCTCCCAGCTACCACGTGGGCCAATCAACGTGACCAGACACCAATTCACCCAAGGCAACAAAAACATTTACAAAGCTACATCTCTCTTCATAACTGTTTGTTGTTTACGGCTGAAACCAGTCCTGGGATAGGATACGCTACCTGGACCGAGCAAAGCCTTTGATATGGTCCCTCACCACATTCTTCTCTCTAAATTGCAGAGGTAGGGATTTGAAGGATTGACTGTTGGGTGGATAAAGAATTGGTTGGCTGGTCGCGGCCAAAGGGTTGTGGCCAACGGCTCTATGTCTGGGCGGAGGCCGGTCACAAGTGGCGTCCCTCAGGGGTCGGGCTCGGGACCGGTGCTCTTCAACATCCTTAGCAATGGCACAGACGACGGAATCGCGCAAGTTTGCGGATGACACCAAGCTGAGCGGTGCAGTCGATACAATAGAGGGAAGGGATGCCATAAGTGCAAGGCGTTGACCTTGGGCTGGGGCAATCCTAGGTATCTCTATAGGCTGGGAGAAGAAGAACTTCAGAGCAGCCCCGCGGAGAAGGGCTTGGGGGTCCTGACGGACAAGAAGCTGGACGTGAGCCAGCAGCGCACGCTTGCAGCCCGGAAGGCCAACTAAGTCCTGGGCTGCATTAAAAAAGGGGTGGCCAGCAGGGAGAGGGAGGTGATTCTCCCCCTCTACCCTGCTCTTGGGAGACCCCACCCGGAATACTGCGTGCAGGCCTGGGGCCCCCAGCACAAGAAGGATGTGGAGCTCTTGGAAAGGTCAGTCTCACCTCTGTCCCTGGAAAGCTGTTGGAACAGCTTGTTCCGGATGCCATCTCCAAGCCACTGGAAGAGAAGAAAGTTATGAGGAGTAGTCAGCATGGATTCACCAAGGGGAAATCGTGCTCGACCAACCTCGTAGCCTTCTATGATGGCATCACCAGCTGGGTTGATGGAGGGAGAGCAGTGGACGTCATCTACCTTGACTTTAGCAAGGCTTTTGACACTGTCTCCCACGACACCCTGCTAGCAAAGCTGAGAAGGCGTGGGATAGACAAGTGGACGGTAAGGCGGGTTGAGAACTGGCTGACTGGCCGAGCTCAGAGGGTGGCGATCGGCGGCGCAGAGTCCGGCTGGAGATCTGTGACTAGCGGTGTTCCCCAGGGGTCGGTGCCGGGTCCGGTCTTGTTCAACATCTTCATCGACGACCTTGATGAGGGAATAGTGTCCACCCTCCGCAAGTACGCCCATGATACAAAGCTGGGAGGAGTGGCCGACACGCCAGAAGGCTGTGCTGCCATTCAGCGAGACCTGGGCGGGCTGGAGAGCTGGGCGGGAAGAAACCAAATGAAGTTTAACAAGAGCAAGTGTAGAGTCCTGCACCTGGGAAGGAACAACCGCATGTATCAGTACAGGCTGGGGGATGACCTGCTGGAGAGGAGCTCTGCGGAGAAGGACCTGCGGGTCCTGGTGGACGACAGGTTGACCACGAGCCAGCAGTGCGCCCTGGTGGCCAAGAAGGCCAATGGGATCCTGGCGTGCATTAAAAGGAGCGTGGCCAGCAGGTCAAGGGAGGTGATCCTCCCCCTCTACTCTGCCCTGGGCAGGCCTCACCTGGAGTACTGTGTCCAGTTCTGGGCTCCCCGGTACAAAAAAAGACAAGGATCTCCTGGAAAGAGTCCAGCGGAGGGCAACAAAGATGATACGGGGCCTGGAGCATCTTCCCTATGAGCAAAGACTGAGAGACCTGGGTCTGTTCAGCCTGGAGAAGAGAAGACTGAGAGGGGATCTTATCAATGTTTACAAATACCTTCAGCGTGGGAGACAGTGGGATTTCGCCACCCTCTTTGCAGTGGTTAGTGGGGATAGGACAAGGGGCAACGGCCTGTACTGGGTCTGGCTGGGATGTTAACTTTCCCTGCAGCAGCCCATACAGTGCTGTGCTCTGCACTTGTAGCTAGAACAGCAGTGGTATCACACCAGTGTTGCGTCTACTGCCGAGCAGCGCTGGCACAGCATCAGGACTCTCTCTAACCCTCCTAGGGGGTGGGCAAAAAAGCGAGAAGACAAACATCACCAGGGCAGCTGACTTCAACCAACCAAAGGGATATTCCATACCGTACGATGTCACACTCAGCAATAAAAGGTGGAAACAGGAAGAAGAGGGGAAGGCTGGGCTCTCCTTGTGAAAACGTCGGTCTTCCTCCCAAACACCGGCTACGCGCGTTGAGGCCCTGCTTCAAGGACGTGGTCAAGCATCGCTCATTTGTGGGAAGTAGAGAGTAATTTCTTTCCTCTGCACTTCCACGTAGCCTTTATTTGTTTTGGTTTTTTCCTTTTTTCCCTTTCCCTTTTTTTCCCCTTTAGTTAAATTGTTTAGTTAATAATAATAATCGTTATTATTATCAAGGAAAGATTATTATTTTTTCCCTTTAATTCAATTATCCTCATCTCAACCCGTGAGTTGTTCTTTCCTTTACTTCTTCCCCTCCTCATCTAAGGAGGGGGAGCGAGAGAGCGGTTGTGGTGTTTAGCTGCCTAGCACGGTAAAGCCACCACAGGAAGTTCCGCACCAACGTGCGAAAGAACAGCTTCACGGTGCGGGTGACGGAGCACTGGAACAGGCTGCCCAGGGAGGTTGTGGAGTCTCCTTCTCTGGAGATGTTCAAGGCCCGTCTGGACGCCTACCTGGGCAGCCTGCTCTAGGGAACCTGCTTTGGCAGGGGGGTTGGACCCGATGATCTCTTGAGGTCCCTTCCAACCCCTACGATTCTGTGATTCTGTATAAACAGGAGTAAAAATACACGCGTTGATAGCGATAGGACAAGGGGGAGTGGTTTTAAACTAAGACAGGGGAGATTTAGGTTAGATATTAGGAGAAAGTTTTTCACTCAGAGGGTGGTGAGGCACCGGAACGGGTTGCCCAGGGAGGTCGTGGATGCCCCATCCCTGGAGGCGTTCAAGGCCAGGCTGGATGCAGCTCTGGGCAGCCTGTTCTAGTGGTTGGCAACCCTGCCCAATCTATGCTTCTATGATATGCTCTTTGAAAGCATACAGGCTAAAAGAAGGGTCAGATTGGTGCCTCGGGGGCAAGTTTCTTCGCCTTCTGCGGTTGCCTAACAGTGCCTCTTAAGCAGAGAGATTACCAGTGGTCTTCCTCCTCTACTGTCTCGGGAATTAAACATCTTTTGTAAAAGAATACAAGCGCTGATAGCATTAGCTAGACCGACCGGGGAACAGTTGAACATGTAAATACTTACTCAAGGTCCACTTGAGCACGTTTCTTTGAGCAGTTCCATCGGCTCTTCTAGGTCAACAAAACAGATCAATGAAAGAGACCAAGGGAAAATACGGAAATAGAACAGTTGGTCAAGTGCCAACTTAAGAAGCTTTCTCTGAAAGGGCAACAGCATCTCCACCTTCACCCACCCCTCCCCCCCAAACTAGTTGACTTGCACGACTATTTTCACGTGACCCCACAAACGGCAAATCCTATATTATTTCGAGTAGACCAAGGGCTGTTTCTTGGTTTGGTTTTTATCATTCAGCTTCCTCAAAAGACTTTAGTCATTCACAGCTGCAATCGTTAACCCCGCAAACAGATCCAGTAACAAAGATCATTTCTCCTGCTAACGAATCAAGTTTCTTTATGAGGAACGGAGTCACAAAAATCATCTCATTTAGCAAGTTTCAAACACTAAGAGTATTTAATAGCATTTTAACGTTCCCACGCTCCAGTAAGCCTTGAATGTAATCGCGATTAAACAAGGAGCAGAGCGAAGCCAGAGGTCTAACAAAGCACGAGAGGTGATCGCATTTAAAAGCCTTATGGTGCCTTTACCTAATCCTTCTTCTAGTTACTGAACAACGGACTTCGTTTAGGGGAAAAAAAAAAGACACTAAAAATAAATGCAAAAAAAAAAATAAAGAGAACGGCAGCCGAGTCTCGAACTTATCAGAAGCCGACTCAAGAATCCCAGAGCCTTCTACATCCTGTGGGAGGAATTCCTTCTCAAAGTTGCGAAAGCCACGAGGAGGACTGAAAAGAAAGCGGTAGCAAAACTCCTAGGGTAGTCAAGAACAGGCTGACAAGCACCTGTCAGAAATCACACCCGGTAGAGCTTGTTCTGCCTCCTCCTCGGGACAGGGGCAGACAACAGACAACGCCTGGAAGCTTTCTTCCAACCTTATTCTTCTCTGGTTCTACATCTGCCAGTCCTCAACACGGCTATTTCGCAATAAAAGCGTGCCCTTTTATTTGGGAGCAGGGGGAAGATAGCAAGGCCTCAAACACACAGCACATCCTAGATCGTCTTAGGAAGACGGAGACCCACAGGACCGCCGAGCGCTTCTAGCTTCGCGTTCCAAATGAATGGGCAAACCACCACCTACACGACACTGTCAACGGACCAAAACATTCTACACACGTGCGCTCCAGGGAGACGCCGTTTTAACTTGCGGAACTATTTCCATCGGTAAGACACGCAAGACAGAGGTGATATCCCCATGCTCCATCTTTATTGTGCAAACGCTGCTCAAAGCTCTTTCTTACCCTCCATAGACAGCCGTCCAAAAAAAATAATAAATCAAACATCAACAGGGGCTAGACTGATGGGCAACATATGAAACCTATTCGGCGGCGATAGTCTGAAGGGCCCGAGGGTGGGCATTCACAGCCATCCGGAATCCATTGGTCAGGTCCAGGTTAGCAGCACACTTCTTGCCAACAACCACGAAACGCCCAAGAAGCTGGAAAAAGGAAATAACGTCACCTAACGTGCTGCGCCACGACGCACAGAATGAACGCGAGCAGAGAACCACCCACAGAACACGGTTAGCTAATCCTTCACAATTCAACCGCTGCTCTTTGAATTACCCTCTAGACAGTAACAGACTACAAAACAGTCACAGAAGCTGAATTTGTCTCGGGGCTTAAAGCCCCCGTCATAGCTTCGGGCAACGTAAGCCGCTCTGGCGGAAAATAAAAGCTTCACGGTGCCTTTTCTCTTGCGTGAGCTCACAGAGCCTTGGAACTTGACTTGCATAGCTAACAGCAAAACAAACACCCAAGCGCCGCTCAAACAGCTTTCCCTTTCCTCGCCTCTGACCTGACCAAACCCCAAGCCCTCTTCTGCATAGTCAAGGCACCACCCCCGTTGTCCGGAAACCGTGAAAACGGGCATCAGACCGCACGTCGGAACAACGCTGCTTTTTGCACTGCAAGCGCGTAGCTGGAGACGAGCATCGCTTTATATCACTGCTCTCAGTCAAAAAGCTCAGCTCCATTACAAGCTAGAGGCGAAAGACTACAGCATCGGACAACCCCAAATAGCCTACTGTGCGCCCCTCTGCAACATCCAGAGGAAAAGAGGGGACGGGAAAGAGTCTAGGAAGTTACAAACCAGTTACAGGTACAGCCAGCCTAGCGAACAGAAAGCTCCCACAGTACTCACGGGTCCGCCAGAATCTTCTGCTTCACATAACCGGACAACTACCTTCTCAGGAAGGACTAGGAAAAAACACTGGAGCCTGAGGCGAACTATCACGGAACGCAAGGCACTGGAGGAAGAGTAAACAGTTAAAACGTAGTCGGCTTCAGAGAAAGGCAACAGCTTCAGCAAATCACTATGCCCCACTGAACTCGCCCTACCAAAGCAGATTATCAGGCGCCCCAAACGCGCACGACAAAACAGCCATTCTTCTTAAGCGAGCTTTGAATAGGCAAAGTTCTCTACCTTCTACGCACAAGACACACAAGCGGCAAACAATGGCTAACCGTCCTTCGGTTACGTCCAAATGTTGCCTCGGCCAGAAGCAGGAAGGCATCTTCAAAGAACCTGGAGTAATCCGGCTGAGGCCGTATTAACTCTCCGTCCTCGAGAACGCCACCTACTCAGGGGAAGGAACGTTCCAAATTAGCCCGTTACGGCCGGCCTGACGTCAGACACCTCCAGACCGAGGCCAAGGCATCACCTTCGAAACACAAATACCACCGACCTGTAGGAAACCATCAACTCGCAACTAATTGCGAGGGAACTCCCCAAATCACCAGCAGACAGAAACTGCATATGGCACCAGAAGCAGGATCCAGCGCGCAAGGTGACAGGGGCAGCGAGACAGCCGAGTACTTCAGGTTAGCGACTTCCGCTATTTTTATTTGTTTTAGATGCGACTGAAACACTGCCGATAAGACTCGATTCCACAGATGCTTTGTACTTCTTACTCACCATCGCCTTTCACTGCACGACAATCGAGAATTATAAGCCTTCCTCACACTCCTCCCTATAACATCGCTCAACCGTGAAACAGGCCTTCGGTACAGTGAGCTAAGCAAATTCAAGACCATTCGCTAGAGCCAACTACGCTCCAGAAGTGGTTCTAAGCCCCCCGCCCCAAGTTAAGACCAAGCGAGAAACTGCAACTAATTCGTCCTCCAGGAAACGTGTCGCACTAAGAGCGGTCAGAGTAGGTTGTCTGCTCTCAAGTCACTCATCAGACTCAAGTTAACGGCCTGGTTCTCCAATCAAGCACAGCGTTCAGGTTACATACGTTGCTGCAGCCAGTACGGCCAAGTCAAAACAGATGCGCGCACGCACACACACACACACACACACACAGACTCCTCGCGCAGCCTTCAACACGAAGGAGACAGGAAACGCACCCTTTCGTAAAGGCAGGGCGCTACCGCAAGCACAGTTTCCGGAGAGCAGTTGAACGCTTCCAGTACTCCAAACGGGCGGCAGCTGCAACATTACCGAGACCTATTAAGAAAGCGCTGTTCCAAGCAACGCGTCAACGCTTTGAGCAACCCGATCTAGTGAAACACGTCCCTGACCGCGGCAGGCGGGTTGGGCTAGATGATCTTTAAGGGTGCCTTCCAAGCCTAACCATTCTACGAGTCAGCACGCAGAGCGGGCAACGCAGCCCCTTTCACTAAGGGCCTGTTTTCCACGCTGCAGATAAACCCTGCCGTCAGAAGCAGAGGAAATCCCTAGCTGTCCTATCTTTAGCATTTCAAATTTAAGAACAGCAACAACGGTTAGGCTGGACACTAACTTAAAGTTAGCACCTTGCAGATAACATCTGCAACTTTTTCATAACTCTCCGCAGCTGCTCACTTAGCTCCTAGCACGTTGCGGCGCACCAGCATCAGTGAACCTTGCCAGCATGCTCTTATCACGGCCCACCTCCAGCACGGAAATGAGAGCTGGGAAGCTCTCGCAGCCTGCGGGATTGACTGGTTTCTAGGCGTTTAAGAAAGCTAGGAAAAGCTGCAATTCTTCCCTTTCACAAGCCACTTTGGAGAGAGCGTGCGCTCGTGTGCGCGGTGGGGGTGGTGCCATAACCAAAGCCTAGCACAGCCGAGCCGGGGCGTCTCTGCAAGGCTATCAGCAGCGCAGAAACGACTGATTACGGTCACTACTGCGATGCTCACTGCCTATATGCATACAGTCCGAACCCCCAAGGAGACCGACTGCGCCGGCGACCCAGTACGCGCCGTGGCACCCCGGGGGCAGGCACCGAAGAAGCGCGGCGTTTTAGAGGCGCTGCAGTAGAGAGCGCCACGAGCCGGAGAGACCCCGACCGACCGACCGACCGACCGTCCCTCCCTCCCTCCCGCAGCAAGGCCACCACCCGCCCTGCCGCACTCCCGGGACCCGCGACGGGCCCTCGTTTCAGAGGGCCTGCGAGCGGCCGAGGGAAAGGAAGGAAAGACTCGCACAACAACGCCGCGGCTACCTCCTCGTCCACGACCGCTCATCCTCACGGAGAACGTTGGCGGGGACCTCCTTGCCCTTGCAGGCGACCTCTCCGAAAGCAGCGGCAGCGCCGCCACCGGGCCAGGCGGCCTGCGCCCTAACAATCCCGTCGGCCATGACGGCGCCCGCTCGGTACAACGCCCCCTCACTTCCCGCACTCGGCCCGGCCCTCCGCGGCGCTCATTGGGCCGACAGATCGCCGCCGACCGCCCCCGCGCCTCGATTGGCTGCCTCGCCTGCCCTCTTCCCTTGTCCCCGCCCTCTCGGCGGCTCCGCTCCCGTCGACCCGGTGCTTATCGGCGCTCAGGGAGGTCGCGTGCCCTCGGGGCGCGGAGGGAGCCGACCGGGAGGGAGGAAGTGGGCGCCCGAAAACGGGCTGGGCGGCTCCGCGGAGGGAATCTGGGCCCTGCACGGCTGGGAAACGAGCTCCACAGAACAGGCGCTCCGCTCATAGAATCAGAGCGTGGCTTGGGTTGGAAGGGAGGGTGAGAAACGCTCCGTAGCCGATAGCTTAGGCTCAGGCGAGGATCTCAGCGAAGTAGTAATTTACTCGCGATTGATTGCAATGGCGGGCGCCCCACAAGCAGGAGAGCGCGCCTACTAGTTCCAAAACACAGTTTATACGCTTTTTGATGACAGGACCCTCCCCTGTTTCCCCACTGAGGGGGTAATCCAGGTTCACAACCTATCTGATGTGGTAATGTTTCTTCACTTATCTGACTTGACACCGCCATTTTCACCTAATTGTCCTAAGGAGTCCGGTTGTCTGCATTTTACGAGGTCGCCTGCTAAGCTTCTTATCACTGCAAGCATATCTCAGTACCAAGTTCCTTCCCTCTAAACAACGGAACTCTGCAAAAACAACATTTCTATTCCCACAACAGGTACCGCAGGTATTTGCATTCCTTGTATAACCGAGTGTATTGGTCTGGTAAAACATGGAATTATTAAAATCCTCCACATATCCCCCCAGTACAACCATCCCACTTTTAGTAAGCCAATCAACACCCATAAAGCCCCCCCCCCCCCCCGATAATCCTTCTAGCTCGATTCCATTATTCCATTGCGAGTTTGAACTGGGGCATGTGCAATTTTCTTCGTTTCTTTCACAAGTTCATTTACAGCTTTTCCTTCTGTTGTGGTTTAACCCGGCCGGCAGCTAAACACCACACAGCCGTTCGCTCACCCTCTCCCCTCCCTCTCTGGGATGGGGAGAGAAACGGGAAAGCGAAGCCCGTGAGTTGAGATAAAGACAGATAAATAATAATAATAACAATAAAGACAATCGTTATGATAATAGTATTACTAATAATAACGTGTATGAAACAAGTGATGCACAATGCAATTGCTCACCACCCGCTGTCCGATGCCCAGCCTAACCCCGAGCAGTCCAGCCCTCCTCCCAGCTCTTGCTGCACCCCCAGCCTGCTCGCTGGCAGGACAGAGTGAGAAGCTGAAACGCCCTTGGCTTGGCCTAAGCACTGCTCTGCAACAATTAAAACATCAGCATGTTATCAGCACTCTTCTCATCCTAAGCCAAAACATAGCATTCTACCAGCTACTAGGAAGAAACACCTTCATCACCAATCTATAAAACAGCAATTACTAAGGTTAAATTTTCCACAGACTTCTCCTTCTTGCGCAAATAATCCAAAGCTAAGCGATTTTGATACAAAGCAGTCCTCATCTTAGTATTTTGCCTTGCAATTAATCCAAGTGCATCTCCGGTTTTATTTACAACTATTTCTATTACAGCTTCTAACCTAATTATTCTATTAAGCATATATA
Organism: Anas acuta; assembly: GCF_963932015.1. Lineage (NCBI taxonomy): Eukaryota > Metazoa > Chordata > Aves > Anseriformes > Anatidae > Anas > Anas acuta. Next base: position 23,993,300 of record NC_089016.1, on the reverse strand, counting down.
TTGGGGTCCTATAGCCCCAGGATCCGTCTTCTGCTCACGTAGCTGGATCATGTTATAAGTAGCTCAGTCCCAAAATAGGATTATAATCAAAGTTTACAATTTATTAAAAGAATAGAGGTAAGCAAACAGCGCTGGGTGCGCCGGGAGTCTCCGCTCCACCAAGTCGCACACCCGTTACATCAAGATGCTGACTTTTTTATGCTCCTAGACTAATACGTATTCATTACTATTTCTAAAAAAAACAACGGAGTTATTATAATTAGTTCCGGAATCTGAACCCTCCTACTGGAGCATGCGTATCAGTCTCTGGTGCTCCCTCTGGGGGTCTTTCATGATGAAGGCTCATAGTCTTCCTCTCAGGCTTTTTTTTTCTTGTCCTTCTTCGTTGTACTCCTTGGCTGTATGTCAAAAGCTTGCACAGCGTTCCCTGCAAGCTTTGTCTTTTAGCCGTCCTTCAGCTTTTCCCTTCTCCCTAATCTCCTGGCCAGATATCAAGATATCAGGGGCTTGCATAGTGTCCCATTCAGAAGTCATAACAGTTAGCAGTTGTTCTGAAACCCCCAGGTATCAGAGACTTCAAGGAAAGAACATACGAATACATTTTCCTTCAAGCTCTCTATTGACACACATTGTTAAAACATTCCTCACAATCCCTTATCTTCTTTTTAATATCCTCAATTCGTGTCTCTTTTTCAACTTTTGTCATTAATAACTGGAGTTCATCAGTCCGTTCTCAGAGGGTCCAATTCTTAAGCATCATAATTGACTTCCTTTTTTAATGAAGTCATTACAAATGTACTATTTATCATCCGGCGCATCAATAATGTAAAGCAAGGTATCATACAAGGTATGAATAATAACATCATTACAGCACATAAAAATAAAAATAACATCCTTCTAACCCATGGTCCACCAGGCAGCCATGAAAATAAATCCCAATCCATACCCTTCCAAGTTTGTGCTGGGACGTGGGCCAATTTTCTAATTTCTCTTGTTATCTGTTTAACCACTTTCCCATTACCGTCAATTTGTAAGCAACAATTAGAATCATTTAGTTTCCCACACACACACCCCCCCTTCTGCTAGTAAATAGTCTAAAACCATTCTATGTTGAAAAATAGCATTCCTCATCTGGGCGGACTGGTCAGCTAAAAGATCCAAAGCTGTCGCTGTTTGATTGCTTATTATTTCAAGGACAGCTTGCAACCTAATTATTCGATTCAAATTATGAAGAGGTTCTCGGGCTCCAGATATTACCTCATTCGGGTTCCGGGTAGCCGGTCCATAATACTGTATGATTCTTTCAGGGGGCCATTCATTTTCTCTCCGTTTTTGAGCACTACCTCCGGCTAAGGAAGCATCAATAGATCGTTTTTCTCTATTCAGATCATCATATAATTTTATTCCTAAGTGATTTCCTTGTATTTGTGACAATAAAAAGAACAAGGGTCTTATGTACCCCACATAGCATATTCCTGACCAGTCCTTTGGTAGCCTTTTATAGGCCTGTTTGCCACACACCCAATAATGAGCCCACGTCCCATTTGGAAAAGAACCGTCCCGTTCTCTTTTATTCCTTGGGGCGTGAAAATACAAAGTGTTTTCATTACCAAGTGGTCCTGTTACAATGTTTGCCCCATTAGTACTCATGTATATACACCTCCAAGCTCCCGCACTAGATTCCCACTCACAGTTATGACTAAGTTCTCCTTCACGACTTGTCATATTACGAGCTGACCAGAAACATTTAAAGAACACTTGTGTCCCATTCTCATTTTGCCACCTCCAGCGGTAGACTCTTTACCACATGCTGCTCCCTAGTGGTGTTATCACGCTGACAACTCAGGATTTGAACGTCAAATTGTCCCTTTGATTGTGCTCTTGCCATGGCTTCACATCCAGGTCCAAAAAACGTCTTATACGAGCATTTCAGCCAAATCCCGTTTTTCAGCTGGACATGCGTAGCATTCCATTTCCCTTTACTTGCTGTACAGTTTCTAGGTCCACATTCAGGATCAGTACATTCATATCCAGGAGACAGAGCCCATTTACAAATGCTTTTTCCCACCTTTACTGTTCCTGTTCTGTTTAAACAGTATATACCTTTCTCTGACGAGTGCAACTGCCACGGGCCTTCTTCCCCTTTCCAGAATTGTGTACCATTATGAACTTCACTCAAATTACTAACCCACCCCTTAGGTTCAACCGGGCCAGCTACCCAGGGCCAACTTTCAGCTCCCCCTGGTCCCCCACAAACCCAGCAATTGCTAAGGTTAAAAGCCTTGGCCACTTCCTCCCCCAGAATGAAAAAGTTATTCCCATGGCTTAATTGCCCTTGTAAAAATAGTACCAGGAAGTATAACATCCTTCTGTGTCGTCCAGGGGGTATCGTGGGGGTGTGAGAAATGCCTTCAATCAAGGGGTTGGGCCCACTTCCAGGATCTATTTGAGCTTGGGTTACTGTTCAGCCTTTGAGGGTGATCCAGCTCCTGGAAAACTAATTACAATAGGTTAAAAAAAAAACCTTATTCATTATATACATATATCTTTGCTAGCTTGTTTGTTTCTTTTTCCTGGGACAACCTGGCTTTAGTGCGGGAGAAGTCCGGTCGAGGCCCTCTCACTCGGCGGTCAATACCCATAGGGGTTGCCTCCCTCGGTAGACCATACACACCGCAGTGGAGAGTCCTGCCCCGGTCTTGCCTTCTCCCTTTCTTCCCTTCAGGCTTGTCCCCTTCTTCTGGCATCCTTAATTTATGCAGAGCCTTATTGCCAGAACATTAGTTCTTTTTTAGCTTTAATTTCAGTTCCCCAGGAGCGGACTCAACCCTCCAAGTTTTGGTATTTATTGGTCCTTTTACTCTGGATGCATGGGTCCAACCCCTTTCTGCTGTTCTCACAGCTGTTTCAGTAGTAAGTGAAACAAGGTACGGTCCCTCCCACCGGGGGTGCAATGATTCTTCTCTCCAGGTTTTTATTAAGACCTTGTCCCCTGGTTGTATCTTATGAATAGCAAATCCTAAAGGTGGTGTCTGAGCCATCACTCCAATTTCTCTTAGCTCTTGCAATCTTCTCCCAACAGTAATTATGTATTTCTGGATACTACGATCCTCAACTACATTGTTTCCCAGAGGCATTCCCTATGAATAAGGCATACCATATAACATTTCATATGGCGATAATCCAGTCTCACTGTGTGGTTTAGTTCTTATGTTTCGAAGTGCCAATGGTAAGCATTTCATCCAGGGCATTTGTGTCTCGATCATTGATTTAGCCAATTGTTGTGTTTTTTTTTGTTGTTGTTTGATTCAATCTTTCTACTTTCCCTGAGCTTTGTGGGTGCCATGGAGTATGATATTCACAGAATCACAGAATTTCTAGGTTGGAAGAGACCTCAAGATCATCGAGTCCAACCTCTGACCTAACGCTAACAGTCCCCTCTAAACCATATCCCTAAGCTCTACATCTAAACATCTTTTAAAGACTTCCAGGGATGGTGACTCCACCACTTCCCTGGGCAGCCTGTTCCAATGTCTAACAACCCTTTCGGTAAAGAAGTTCTTCCTAACATCCAACCTAAAACTCCCCTGGCGCAACTGTAGCCCATTCCCCCTCCTCGTCCTGTCACCAGGCACGTGGGAGAACAGACCAACCCCCACCTCGCTACAGCCTCCTTTAAGGTACCTGTAGAGAGCGATAAGGTCGCCCCTGAGCCTCCTCTTCTCCAGGCTGAACAAGCCCAGCTTCCTCAGCCGCTCCTCGTAGGACTTGTTCTCCAGACCCCTCACCAGCTTCGTAGCCCTTCTGTGGACTCGCTCAAGCACCTCCATGTCCTTCTTGGAGCGAGGGGCCCAAAACCGAACACAGTACTCGAGGTGCGGCCTCACCAGAGCCGAGTACAGGGGGACGATCACTTCCCTAGCCCTGCTGGCCACACTGCTTCTTATACAAGCCAGGATGCCGTTGGCCTTCTCGGCCACCTGAGCACACTGCTGGCTCATATTCAGCCGACTATCAACCAATACTCCCAGGTCCTTCTCCGCCTGGCAGCTTTCCAACCATTCCTCTCCCGGCCTGTAGCTCTGCTTGGGATTATTGCTCCCCAGGTGCAGGACCCGGCACTTGGCCTTGTTGAACTTCATACAGTTGACCTCAGCCCATCGGTCCAGCCTATCCAGATCCTCCTGCAGAGCCTTCCTACCCTCGAGCAGATCGACACACGCACCTAACTTGGTGTCATCTGCGAACTTACTGAGGGTACCCTCAATGCCCTCATCCAGATCATCGATGAAGATATTAAAGAGGACCGGCCCCAGCACCGAGCCCTGGGGAACGCCACTAGTAACCGGCCTCCAACTGGATTTGACTCCAGTTACCACGACTCTTTGGGCCCGGCTATCCAGCCAGTTTCTAACCCAACGAAGCGTGCGCCAGTCCAAGCCAAGAGCAGCCAGTTTCCTGAGAAGAATGCTGTGGGAAACGGTGTCAAAAGCCTTGCTGAAGTCAAGGTAGACCACATCCACAGCCTTTCCCTCATCCACCAAGCGCGTCACTTTGTCATAGAAGGAGATCAGGCTCGTCAAGCAGGACCTGCCTTTCATAAACCCATGCTGACTAGGCCTGATCGCCTGCTTGCCCTGCAAGTGCCGCGTGATGACTCTCAAGATAATCTGCTCCATGAGCTTCCCTGGCACTGAGGTCAAACTGACAGGCCTATAGTTCCCCGGGTCTGCCCTACGGCCCTTCTTGTAGATGGGCGTCACATTTGCTAGCCGCCAGTCAACTGGGACCTCCCCCGATAGCCAGGACTGCTGATAAATGATGGTAAGCGGCTTGGCCAGCTCCTCTGCCAGTTCTCTCAGTACCCTCGGGTGGATCCCATCCGGCCCCATCGACTTGCGCGCATCCAAGTGCCGTACCAGGTCACCAACCATTTCTTCGTGGATAGTGAGGGCCACATTCAGCTCCCCATCCCCTTCTGCCAGCTCAGGGTACCGGGTATCCAGAGAACAACCGGTATTGCCGCTAAAGACAGGCAAAGAAGGCATAAGCACCTCCGCCTTTTCCTCATCTTTTGTAACAAGGTTTCCCCCCCCGCATCCAGTAAAGGATGGAGATTCTCCTTAGAATTTTCCCACTGAATACCTAATTAGATTACCACACCGGAGGAAATAATCTAGCAGATAAAGAATACCACTTAGAATATTCCAATACCACTTAGAATATTCCCACTGAATACCTAATGATTGACAGAATAATCTTATTATTTTAGAAGCAAAGTGTGTGCCCTGAGCAGAATCAATGTACTGGATTATCCCGTATTTAGGTATTAGGTGTTCTAATAGAATTTTTGCCACCATTTGTGCCGTAGCTCGTGCTACGGGATAAGCTTCTACCCATTGCGTTAAGTGATCTACTATTACCAATAGATATCTTATCCTCCCTACCTGGGGCAATTCAGTGAAACCAACTTGTACCCTCTCAAAAGGCCTATAAGCTGTTTTTCTCCCTCCCGTGGCTGCTTGTCAAAACACTTTCTTATTTATCTTCTGACAAGTTAAGCAACGTGGTGTAATTTGCTTTGCTATTTCAAAAACAAACAATGCAACCAAATTGTTTTAGTAAATGATCACTTAACACCTTTGTACCCCAATGTGTTTGTGCATGCAAACGTCCCAGTATTTGCTTATCGTTTAGAAGACCTCCGCACTCGCTTCGGAACTACGTTCCGTCTCAGTCACACTCTTACACACACACAGGCAACCGAATCCCACCCAACCGAACGGTACACGCCTTAAATGCTTACGACTCCGTCGTCTTCGTTCGGATCTTCGCGCGCAGAATTACGGGCAAAAACAATGCTGCAGCCGGCAAGGGAGCTCATAACAAAATCAAAATCTTTGCTTACCTTTATTCAGGTTCAAGATGGCATTGGTTCCGGACAGGAGCCACCAAATGGTGGGGGCGCCTCTCCTAGATTAAAATCCAGGAACCAAAACCATCCCGGACGAGCCCCCAAGTTGTTATAAATAGCTCAGTCCCAAAATAGGATTATAATCAAAGTTTACAATTTATTAAAAGAATAGAGGTAAGCAAACAGTGCTGGGTGCGCCGGGAGTCTCCGCTCCACCTGGTCGCACACCCGTTACATCAAGATGCTGATTTTTTATGCTCCTAGACTAATACATATTCATTACTATTTCTAAAAAAAAACAAACAACGGAGTTATTATAATTAGTTCCGGAATTTGAACCCTCCTACTGGAGCATGCGTATCAGTCTCTGGTGCTCCCTCTGGGGGTCTTTCATGATGAAGGCTCATAGTCTTCCTCTCAGGCTTTTTTTTTTTCTTGTCCTTCTTCGTTGTACTCCTTGGCTGTATGTCAAAAGCTTGCACAGCGTTCCCTGCAAGCTTTGTCTTTTAGCCGTCCTTCAGCTTTTCCCTTCTCCTTAATCTCCTGGCCAGAAATCAGGGGCTTGCATAGTGTCCCATTCAGAAGTCATAACAGTTAGCAGTTGTTCTGAAACCCCCAGGTATCAGAGACTTCAAGGAAAGAACATACGAATACATTTTCCTTCAAGCTCTCCATTGACACGAATTGTTAAAACATTACTCACAGATCATAATAGGCAAGACGCCTTCAATCAAGGGGTTGGGCCCGCTTTCAGGGTCGATTGGGGCTTGTGTTACCATTCAGTTCAGCCTGTCGGGGTGATCCAGCTCCTGGAAAACAAATCACAATTTTATATGGGTTTATAAAAAAGGTTCTTATGTTATTTTCTCGGGACAACCTGACCTTAGCGTGGGAGAAGTCGGGTCGAGGCCCTCTCACTCGGCGGTCAGTACCCATAGGGGTTGCCTCCCTCGGTAGACCATACACACCGCAGTGGAGAGTCCTGCCCCGGTCTTGCCTTCTCCCTTTCCTCCCTTTAGGCTTGTCCCCTTTATTTGGCGTCCTTAATTCATGCAGAGCGTCACTGCCAGAACATTAGTTCTTCTCTAGCTTTAGTTTCAGTTCCCCAGGAGCGGACTCAACCCTCCAAGTTTCGGTACTTACTGGTCCTTTTATTCTGGATGTGCAGGTAAAACAAGGTACGGTCCCTCCCACCGGGGGTTCAATGATTCTTCCCTCCAGGTTTTTATTAAGACCTTGTCCCCTGGTTGTATCTTATGAATAGCAAATCCTAAAGGTGGTGTCTGAGCCATCACTCCAATTTCTCTTAGCTCTTGCAATCTCCTTCCAATAGTAATTATATATTTCTGCATGCTACGACCCTCAACTACATTGTTCCCTAGAGGCATCCCTTGAGAATAAGGCATACCATATAACATTTCATATGGCGATAATCCAGTCTCACTGTGTGGTTTAGTTCTTATGTTTAGAAGTGCCAATGGTAAGCATTTCATCCAGGGCATTTGTGTCTCGATCATTGATTTAGCCAATTGTTGTTTTATTGTTTGATTCAATCTTTCTACTTTCCCTGAGCTTTGTGGGTGCCACAGAGTATGGTATTCCCACTGAATACCCAATGATTGACAGAATACCTTTATTATTTTAGAAGCAAAGTGTGTGCCCTGAGCAGAATCAATGTACTGGATTATCCCGTATTTAGGTATCAGGTGTTCTAATAGAATTTTTGCCACCATTTGTGCCGTAGCTCGTGCTACGGGATAAGCTTCTACCCATTGCGTTAAGTGATCTACTATTACCAATAGATATTTTATCCTCCCTACCTGGGGCAATTCAGTGAAACCAACTTGTACCCTCTCGAAAGGCCTATAATCTGTTTTTCTCCCTCCCGTGGCTGCTTGTCAAAACACTTTCTTATTTATCTTCTGACAAGTTAAGCAACGTGGTGTAATTTGCTTTGCTATTTCAAAAACAAACAATGCAACCAAATTGTTTTAGTAAATGATCACTTAACACCTTTGTACCCCAATGTGTTTGGGCATGCAAACGTCCCAGTATTTGCTTCGCATAAGCTTTTGGCCGTATCTCTCGCCTGTCTGGCAGCGTCCATTTTCCTTGTTCTAACTTAGCCCCCATTTTCTCCTGTTTCGTTTGTTTGTTTTGTTTTGTTTTCCATTGCATTTCAAAGTTGGTCCAAAAATTCCATAGGGGTTTCTTTTGGACCTTGTTGGAACTGATTCTCCATTCCCAATTTAACCAGATTTTGGTATTTACCGTTCATTATTTCCGGGGTGACTATAGTCTCAGTGGGGGGTCGGTCAGGGGAATGCAATTGTCAGCAGTTCCCTGAGCGGTCCCATCGGCAATCTGAGCTCACTCATAAACTCAGGTTGTTTTAAGAGTTAGCTGCTCTTCTGTTTCCATGACAACTCTCTCGGACCCATCATGGTCCCTCTGCCCCAAAGGGCTCACACCGGTGATTTTGAGATCACAGCCTCCTGTTGAGGCAGAACTATTAACATTCCTACATCCTCTTTCCCTGCTCATTCAACTTCAAACAGCTCTGTTAAATACTACATGCCACACCTTTAACACCGTCGACAACTCTTTTAACACTTCCTTTTATCTTTCTCCAGCCTGTACTTTTCTCATGCCAACACCAAAGGCTCAGTCAAGGGCCAATTAATTCCACTCCTTTTCTCTCTAAGATGCTGAAACAACCTATCAGTATACTACATTTCATCCTATTTTCCTTCTCTCCTCAAAAACATTAGTTGCAAGATAGCCTTATAGTCGATTGATCCATAAAGTGGCCATTTAGCTTATGTAGTGGCCACCACTGATTGCAATACTTAGTGAAAGTCCTCTTCCTTTCCGTGCCCCCAGTTCTAACAATATCCTTCGAATGTGCCAATATGCACCCAAGGAGGCTTTCTTTAAAACGTCTTTGTTTTGGATGTTACCCGTTTCCTTGATTTCCCATTCCCTTTTATTTATTTGTTTATTACTATTCCTTACTAGTTACCGTCCTTTGCTTCAATTTCCACGCAAACCTTTTTACTGCGGGTTTTTTACCATCTTTTCCTAATCTTCTTCCCTAATGCCCCAATTCTCTGGGATTGAACGCTTCTTCCCACGTACAAACTTTACTATTTCAGATTATTAATGAGCCCCGTTCCAATCATAAAGCCACGGAACTTCAGGAAAACAGCTGAAGCACTCAGCCTTCCGTCTTCTAGACGAACATGACCACCGTTTCCACAAAATTGACATTTCAACAGGACCGAATTTCAAGCCGAATGCCGATTTTTCTCATGCGCTTTCTTAGTGAGCCCATACAAAACAAGGAATCACTCCTGTGTATCCGTCAATATGGGGGGTTTAAAAAGGTATTGAGGCCTAAATAAATTCGCTCTCCCCCTTCTTACCGAATTCCCAGGGCTCAAACCCGAACCACCAAAGAAATGACTCTCTCCGTTCTACCGCTTCCATAATCAGTCAGCCCCCTCCCCCTCTCCAGTACTTGGGAAACTGACCAAACACCACAGCAAATCCGCCAGGGCTTCTAAACTGTTAGTTACTTAGATAATGCTCCCGCCTTTTTTCTTGTCACACTCAAAGCATTTAAGAGCAAAAATAGGATCACAAGATACACTGCCAGGCCCATATATTGGGCACCACCAATCAACACTTGGATAAAACAGCACTTCTTTTCGGTCTGTCACGCACTTCGCTCGTCTCCGGCCCCTCCCCTCACGGAGAACACGGAACCGCGGATCGGAACTCCGCACTCGCTTCGCAGCGACGCTGCGTCTCACTCCCACAGCACAATCATGCAATCACACAGAGAGGCCTCTAGCACATCTCATTCATACCACAAGAATATAATTTAGAATGATAACCAACCAAACGAGTATTGTCTCTGACCGTGTTCTTCGTGGAGTGACTCATTCCACTTGGTTTCAAACCCTTACACTTACACAAATGCTTTCAACACAAAATACCTGGACGTTTAAGAATAAGACATACAATTATTAACACTCCAGTTAGTATCCCTCCAGCAGCTGAAAACATACCGCTTGTCCGCAGCTTCAGGAGGCCTTTGTCTGCTCCTGCGGTGAGCGGCCGAGAGTGGAGTCCCCTCCGAGCAAAACACTCAGGGTGCACCTAGGGGCGTCCGCTAATCATTATTCCTTAATGGACTTTCTGGTGGTATGTCTGGTAATTTGCTCCCTTTCTTCTGGTCCTTGGTCTTCAATTCTGTCTGAACCATCTAGGAATTTCACTATGGCAATTCCCACAGCCCTTGGTTACCTTAGTAAGAGTGTCTTGCAGGGGGTTTAGGACCTATCACCCACCCACGAATCCTATAGGAATCGCTTCGGTCCTTCACCGGCCAAGTCCCTCGCGGGAGACTGGAGCCGCGGTTAGAAGACCTCCACACTCGCTTCGGAACTAAGTTCCGTCTCAGTCACACTCTCACACACACAGGCAACCGAATGGTACACGCCTTAAATGCTTACGACTCCGTCGTCTTCGTTCGGATCTTCGCGCGCAGAATTACGGGCAAAATACAGTGCTGCAGCCGGCAAGGGAGCTCATAACAAAATCAAATTCTTTGCTTACCTTTATTCAGGTTCAAGATGGCATTAGTCCCGACCTGACTCGAACAGGAGCCACCAAATGGTGGGGCGCCTCTCCTAGATCAAATCAGAATTCAGGAACCAAAGCCATCCCGGACGAGCCCCCAACCGTTATAAATGACAATTCCCCCCTTTTCTTCTTTATAAACCGTTGATTTTTGAAAAACCTTTCTCTAAGGTGTAATTTGGTAGATTTCTTCTTCTCCTTCACTTTCCATCTCCTCATTGTCACCTTATCTGAGTAAGGTGGTGGCTCCATGGTCATTTGTTTCAATAGTGCGGTTTCAGTTAACCACTGTACTAGTCCTCTTACACGGGGGATAACGCAGCAACCAATGGCTGTCAAAACTCCTACAACTACGATCAAGGATGTAAATATGCCTACTTTTTCTGCCAATTCACTGGCAAGGGTGGTAAGCCCTTGCAAATGCTCTAGTTACTGAGCCATCTGGGGCAGTATTGCTGGGTATAAGAGTGCAACCATGGTTGCTCAGTATCTCACACACACACCCCACCTCCTTCCTCCGCGAGCATCATATCTAACGATGTTCTGTTTTCCCAAGCCATTTTGCTGGTGGCATCTAGTTGTTCAGCGATTCCTCTCATCGCATCCCTTGTATAATTTATGACTCTCTGCTGATTAGAATAAATATAATTAATCCAATCCACATTCTTATCGATCGTTACCCACCAGAACAGTGACTCAAACCCTGCAGCAATTTGATTCCTGGCTTTCTGTTCATCGGAAACTCCTCTAGGCACCCCAAGAGAATCTATGTATACTCTGTCATCGAATGATACTCCTAAGCCTCTTTAACTTCTTCTGGGTATTTGTGATGTTTCTCTTTCAAATGCCAGGGTGAAGGGTATAGCTAATCGAACAAGCGCACAAGTGCCTCCCCAGTTATATGGTAGGGTGGACCGTAAGATCTTCCCTCCACCGTACCACCAGAGATCTGCCCTGGGTGGGGATCTCAAGTCTTGAGCAGTTTCCCATCGAGTCCTTGGTAGCACAAGGCAAATTCTCCCAGATGCTGGGCAGCACTCACACCCTGCCGTGAGAGGCAAGCTGTATGGTTACCTATAGCTGTAGAGAATGCAGGGGGAACCGCGATGTTGCTATCACGCAAGGAACAGCAAAGAGAGACTTACGGGCCTCATTTCCCCAGGCAGTCTTTTCTTGGTACAATGTAATCATACATCGCATCCCCTGGGAATCCTTGGTCACACTTAAAACATCTTATCAAAGCCTGTCCCTGCTAGGATTCAGGCCACAACACAGGCAGCCTTCTTTGCCTGCCATTCCTTCATCTCTCTTCCTCTCCTTTCCATCCTGGCCCTGACTCCCCCTGAAGATTTTCTTCCTCTTTCTCCAACCCTCTGCCTCACTACCCGCTGCACTGTCAATACCATTAGTTTCGCTCTCTGCTTTTCCTTCTCATCTCCCCTCCGGACACACACCTCCAGGGCCTCCCGCAGGAGGGTCCCCCAGTGACTGTTCACTACAGCCCCCCACCTTCTGGAGCATTTTCTGCGTATCTCGCCAGGCTTTAATCACACAATGAACTTTCAAGAGCCCTTGGGATACCGGGTCCTCGGGACTCATCCCCGAGTACTTTCTCATTCTGACCCCAAGCCTCTCATATGATTTCTGTGTTGCACACTATTGTTACTCCAGCCAGGATTGGCAAGTGGGTATTTCTGCTCTGCCGGTATTACCCCTGGTCCTGGAGGATGAGCTCTTTCCCATTCTTGTATAGCAGCTCTCCTCCTGATCATTCCCATTTCTTTCCCTGTAAACAACATACTTACAGGCATAATTCCCTTCCCCAAGAGTATAAGTCAGGTCGTAGGAACTGGTCTAATTGTTCAGCTAGGCTCTTGGGGTCCTCGAATAAACACTTCCTCTCCTTCTTAAAAGTCCTAACCTCTCTGCTGCTAAGGACGGGGGGTAGTTCACCTAAGAGGATACACGGTTAGTGTTAGTACTGTCAGTACCAGGGAAGGCAAAATTCTCAACATATCTTCTACCTTGTTCTAATTCTTGACAGAGCCTAGAGCACGATCCTTCTTTAGGGACAGTGTTAACTACAGTCCCTGTCTCCCTTCCTGGAGTGACTGCTGCTGCCACGGGTACGGTATTAGGATTATAGGGAGCATAACTTGGCTCCTTCTCCGAAAAAGGAAGCTTATTGTTTACACATAAATGTAAAGCCTGAATTTTCATCAGACCCCTATTTTGGCCAAAACACTGCTGTTTCCTTAATTGGTTCTTTTGTCCAGACTGATACACAATATTTAATTTTATTTTTTTTCTTTTACAATCTCCTCTAATTTTGGGATTATGTTTCCAATTTCTTATCATTCTTCAGGAAGAACTGTTGGTAGGCACTCCCCCAGGGATATCTCCCTGTCCCCTGGAACTCATATTTCCCATTTTTCCTAGCCCTTGTCAGTGTGCTGCTACAGAAATTTCCCTCCTGCAGGGTACCTCGCACTAACGTTCCGATTCTGGAAAACGGGGGTGTACTGCCAAGCACTTCCCCCTGCAAGGGCTACCACACACCTATGAATTTACCAGATTCCCTGGTGTACTTCCAAGCACTTCCCTGTGCAAGGATTACCGTACACCAAATTTCCCGAGACTCTTCCTTTCTCTCCCTTATCTCACGCTTCGTCCATCTCCGGCCGCGCCCCTCGCGGAGCCACGGAACCGCGGATCAGGACTCCACACTCGCTTCGTACAAAAGTACGTCTCAATCACACATCACGCAGAGTCTCACCTGACCCCCAAGGCAATACTTAACATTTCTTACCTTGGTCTGTGCACAGAGTTACCGGATCAATTCTTAAAACCCGGCAATCTTACCTTTTCAGAACTTGCTCCACAACCTTCCCTGAGAGCCCCACTTCAACCGCTGACGTTTCCAAGGGGGAAAGCTGCACCTCCCGTGCAGGGGGTGGCGGGAAGGAATACAAAGCCTGTGCTCAGCCCTGACGCATCACAACTGGGTTTCTGCTCAGCTGGGGAGGAAGCTTCTGGAAAACTAGGCAGCGCCCCCCGAGGCTGCCCAAGCGTGGTCCGCGGTGCCCTGCAGCCGCACGGAGAGCGGAGCTCAAACTGGCCCGACACGGCGGCAGGGACGCGGCCGTCCCCACACGTGCAGTTCCTGCCTGAGGAGGCCACAGCGCTTCTGCCTCTCTGACAGGCTTGGAGGGTAACGACATCAGAATACGCTCGCTTTAGTTTGAGCTTCCAGGCGGGCGCTACTGCCATCGGGATGGCCCACGGGGACGGGGCTGGGGGCAGGCAACCACAGGCAGCTTTAACATCTCAGTCCTCCCCGTCGGCCATCTCCCAGCTACCACGTGGGCCAATCAACGTGACCAGACACCAATTCACCCAAGGCAACAAAAACATTTACAAAGCTACATCTCTCTTCATAACTGTTTGTTGTTTACGGCTGAAACCAGTCCTGGGATAGGATACGCTACCTGGACCGAGCAAAGCCTTTGATATGGTCCCTCACCACATTCTTCTCTCTAAATTGCAGAGGTAGGGATTTGAAGGATTGACTGTTGGGTGGATAAAGAATTGGTTGGCTGGTCGCGGCCAAAGGGTTGTGGCCAACGGCTCTATGTCTGGGCGGAGGCCGGTCACAAGTGGCGTCCCTCAGGGGTCGGGCTCGGGACCGGTGCTCTTCAACATCCTTAGCAATGGCACAGACGACGGAATCGCGCAAGTTTGCGGATGACACCAAGCTGAGCGGTGCAGTCGATACAATAGAGGGAAGGGATGCCATAAGTGCAAGGCGTTGACCTTGGGCTGGGGCAATCCTAGGTATCTCTATAGGCTGGGAGAAGAAGAACTTCAGAGCAGCCCCGCGGAGAAGGGCTTGGGGGTCCTGACGGACAAGAAGCTGGACGTGAGCCAGCAGCGCACGCTTGCAGCCCGGAAGGCCAACTAAGTCCTGGGCTGCATTAAAAAAAGGGGTGGCCAGCAGGGAGAGGGAGGTGATTCTCCCCCTCTACCCTGCTCTTGGGAGACCCCACCCGGAATACTGCGTGCAGGCCTGGGGCCCCCAGCACAAGAAGGATGTGGAGCTCTTGGAAAGGTCAGTCTCACCTCTGTCCCTGGAAAGCTGTTGGAACAGCTTGTTCCGGATGCCATCTCCAAGCCACTGGAAGAGAAGAAAGTTATGAGGAGTAGTCAGCATGGATTCACCAAGGGGAAATCGTGCTCGACCAACCTCGTAGCCTTCTATGATGGCATCACCAGCTGGGTTGATGGAGGGAGAGCAGTGGACGTCATCTACCTTGACTTTAGCAAGGCTTTTGACACTGTCTCCCACGACACCCTGCTAGCAAAGCTGAGAAGGCGTGGGATAGACAAGTGGACGGTAAGGCGGGTTGAGAACTGGCTGACTGGCCGAGCTCAGAGGGTGGCGATCGGCGGCGCAGAGTCCGGCTGGAGATCTGTGACCAGCGGTGTTCCCCAGGGGTCGGTGCCGGGTCCGGTCTTGTTCAACATCTTCATCGACGACCTTGATGAGGGAATAGTGTCCACCCTCCGCAAGTACGCCCATGATACAAAGCTGGGAGGAGTGGCCGACACGCCAGAAGGCTGTGCTGCCATTCAGCGAGACCTGGGCGGGCTGGAGAGCTGGGCGGGAAGAAACCAAATGAAGTTTAACAAGAGCAAGTGTAGAGTCCTGCACCTGGGAAGGAACAACCGCATGTATCAGTACAGGCTGGGGGATGACCTGCTGGAGAGGAGCTCTGCGGAGAAGGACCTGCGGGTCCTGGTGGACGACAGGTTGACCACGAGCCAGCAGTGCGCCCTGGTGGCCAAGAAGGCCAATGGGATCCTGGCGTGCATTAAAAGGAGCGTGGCCAGCAGGTCAAGGGAGGTGATCCTCCCCCTCTACTCTGCCCTGGGCAGGCCTCACCTGGAGTACTGTGTCCAGTTCTGGGCTCCCCGGTACAAAAAAAGACAAGGATCTCCTGGAAAGAGTCCAGCGGAGGGCAACAAAGATGATACGGGGCCTGGAGCATCTTCCCTATGAGCAAAGACTGAGAGACCTGGGTCTGTTCAGCCTGGAGAAGAGAAGACTGAGAGGGGATCTTATCAATGTTTACAAATACCTTCAGCGTGGGAGACAGTGGGATTTCGCCACCCTCTTTGCAGTGGTTAGTGGGGATAGGACAAGGGGCAACGGCCTGTACTGGGTCTGGCTGGGATGTTAACTTTCCCTGCAGCAGCCCATACAGTGCTGTGCTCTGCACTTGTAGCTAGAACAGCAGTGGTATCACACCAGTGTTGCGTCTACTGCCGAGCAGCGCTGGCACAGCATCAGGACTCTCTCTAACCCTCCTAGGGGGTGGGCAAAAAAGCGAGAAGACAAACATCACCAGGGCAGCTGACTTCAACCAACCAAAGGGATATTCCATACCGTACGATGTCACACTCAGCAATAAAAGGTGGAAACAGGAAGAAGAGGGGAAGGCTGGGCTCTCCTTGTGAAAACGTCGGTCTTCCTCCCAAACACCGGCTACGCGCGTTGAGGCCCTGCTTCAAGGACGTGGTCAAGCATCGCTCATTTGTGGGAAGTAGAGAGTAATTTCTTTCCTCTGCACTTCCACGTAGCCTTTATTTGTTTTGGTTTTTTCCTTTTATCCCTTTCCCTTTTTTTCCCCTTTAGTTAAATTGTTTAGTTAATA
Source organism: Anas acuta (assembly GCF_963932015.1). NCBI lineage: Eukaryota > Metazoa > Chordata > Aves > Anseriformes > Anatidae > Anas > Anas acuta. The sequence continues at coordinate 23,977,025 of NC_089016.1, read as the reverse complement.
ATAATAATCGTTATTATTATCAAGGAAAGATTATTATTTTTTCCCTTTAATTCAATTATCCTCATCTCAACCCGTGAGTTGTTCTTTCCTTTACTTCTTCCCCTCCTCATCTAAGGAGGGGGAGCGAGAGAGCGGTTGTGGTGTTTAGCTGCCTAGCACGGTAAAGCCACCACAGGAAGTTCCGCACCAACGTGCGAAAGAACAGCTTCACGGTGCGGGTGACGGAGCACTGGAACAGGCTGCCCAGGGAGGTTGTGGAGTCTCCTTCTCTGGAGATGTTCAAGGCCCGTCTGGACGCCTACCTGGGCAGCCTGCTCTAGGGAACCTGCTTTGGCAGGGGGGTTGGACCCGATGATCTCTTGAGGTCCCTTCCAACCCCTACGATTCTGTGATTCTGTATAAACAGGAGTAAAAATACACGCGTTGATAGCGATAGGACAAGGGGGAGTGGTTTTAAACTAAGACAGGGGAGATTTAGGTTAGATATTAGGAGAAAGTTTTTCACTCAGAGGGTGGTGAGGCACCGGAACGGGTTGCCCAGGGAGGTCGTGGATGCCCCATCCCTGGAGGCGTTCAAGGCCAGGCTGGATGCAGCTCTGGGCAGCCTGTTCTAGTGGTTGGCAACCCTGCCCAATCTATGCTTCTATGATACGCTCTTTGAAAGCATACAGGCTAAAAGAAGGGTCAGATTGGTGCCTCGGGGGCAAGTTTCTTCGCCTTCTGCGGTTGCCTAACAGTGCCTCTTAAGCAGAGAGATTACCAGTGGTCTTCCTCCTCTACTGTCTCGGGAATTAAACATCTTTTGTAAAAGAATACAAGCGCTGATAGCATTAGCTAGACCGACCGGGGAACAGTTGAACATGTAAATACTTACTCAAGGTCCACTTGAGCACGTTTCTTTGAGCAGTTCCATCGGCTCTTCTAGGTCAACAAAACAGATCAATGAAAGAGACCAAGGGAAAATACGGAAATAGAACAGTTGGTCAAGTGCCAACTTAAGAAGCTTTCTCTGAAAGGGCAACAGCATCTCCACCTTCACCCACCCCTCCCCCCCAAACTAGTTGACTTGCACGACTATTTTCACGTGACCCCACAAACGGCAAATCCTATATTATTTCGAGTAGACCAAGGGCTGTTTCTTGGTTTGGTTTTTATCATTCAGCTTCCTCAAAAGACTTTAGTCATTCACAGCTGCAATCGTTAACCCCGCAAACAGATCCAGTAACAAAGATCATTTCTCCTGCTAACGAATCAAGTTTCTTTATGAGGAACGGAGTCACAAAAATCATCTCATTTAGCAAGTTTCAAACACTAAGAGTATTTAATAGCATTTTAACGTTCCCACGCTCCAGTAAGCCTTGAATGTAATCGCGATTAAACAAGGAGCAGAGCGAAGCCAGAGGTCTAACAAAGCACGAGAGGTGATCGCATTTAAAAGCCTTATGGTGCCTTTACCTAATCCTTCTTCTAGTTACTGAACAACGGACTTCGTTTAGGGGAAAAAAAAAAGACACTAAAAATAAATGCAAAAAAAAAAATAAAGAGAACGGCAGCCGAGTCTCGAACTTATCAGAAGCCGACTCAAGAATCCCAGAGCCTTCTACATCCTGTGGGAGGAATTCCTTCTCAAAGTTGCGAAAGCCACGAGGAGGACTGAAAAGAAAGCGGTAGCAAAACTCCTAGGGTAGTCAAGAACAGGCTGACAAGCACCTGTCAGAAATCACACCCGGTAGAGCTTGTTCTGCCTCCTCCTCGGGACAGGGGCAGACAACAGACAACGCCTGGAAGCTTTCTTCCAACCTTATTCTTCTCTGGTTCTACATCTGCCAGTCCTCAACACGGCTATTTCGCAATAAAAGCGTGCCCTTTTATTTGGGAGCAGGGGGAAGATAGCAAGGCCTCAAACACACAGCACATCCTAGATCGTCTTAGGAAGACGGAGACCCACAGGACCGCCGAGCGCTTCTAGCTTCGCGTTCCAAATGAATGGGCAAACCACCACCTACACGACACTGTCAACGGACCAAAACATTCTACACACGTGCGCTCCAGGGAGACGCCGTTTTAACTTGCGGAACTATTTCCATCGGTAAGACACGCAAGACAGAGGTGATATCCCCATGCTCCATCTTTATTGTGCAAACGCTGCTCAAAGCTCTTTCTTACCCTCCATAGACAGCCGTCCAAAAAAAATAATAAATCAAACATCAACAGGGGCTAGACTGATGGGCAACATATGAAACCTATTCGGCGGCGATAGTCTGAAGGGCCCGAGGGTGGGCATTCACAGCCATCCGGAATCCATTGGTCAGGTCCAGGTTAGCAGCACACTTCTTGCCAACAACCACGAAACGCCCAAGAAGCTGGAAAAAGGAAATAACGTCACCTAACGTGCTGCGCCACGACGCACAGAATGAACGCGAGCAGAGAACCACCCACAGAACACGGTTAGCTAATCCTTCACAATTCAACCGCTGCTCTTTGAATTACCCTCTAGACAGTAACAGACTACAAAACAGTCACAGAAGCTGAATTTGTCTCGGGGCTTAAAGCCCCCGTCATAGCTTCGGGCAACGTAAGCCGCTCTGGCGGAAAATAAAAGCTTCACGGTGCCTTTTCTCTTGCGTGAGCTCACAGAGCCTTGGAACTTGACTTGCATAGCTAACAGCAAAACAAACACCCAAGCGCCGCTCAAACAGCTTTCCCTTTCCTCGCCTCTGACCTGACCAAACCCCAAGCCCTCTTCTGCATAGTCAAGGCACCACCCCCGCTGTCCGGAAACTGTGAAAACGGGCATCAGACCGCACGTCGGAACAACGCTGCTTTTTGCACTGCAAGCGCGTAGCTGGAGACGAGCATCGCTTTATATCACTGCTCTCAGTCAAAAAGCTCAGCTCCATTACAAGCTAGAGGCGAAAGACTACAGCATCGGACAACCCCAAATAGCCTACTGTGCGCCCCTCTGCAACATCCAGAGGAAAAGAGGGGACGGGAAAGAGTCTAGGAAGTTACAAACCAGTTACAGGTACAGCCAGCCTAGCGAACAGAAAGCTCCCACAGTACTCACGGGTCCGCCAGAATCTTCTGCTTCACATAACCGGACAACTACCTTCTCAGGAAGGACTAGGAAAAAACACTGGAGCCTGAGGCGAACTATCACGGAACGCAAGGCACTGGAGGAAGAGTAAACAGTTAAAACGTAGTCGGCTTCAGAGAAAGGCAACAGCTTCAGCAAATCACTATGCCCCACTGAACTCGCCCTACCAAAGCAGATTATCAGGCGCCCCAAACGCGCACGACAAAACAGCCATTCTTCTTAAGCGAGCTTTGAATAGGCAAAGTTCTCTACCTTCTACGCACAAGACACACAAGCGGCAAACAATGGCTAACCGTCCTTCGGTTACGTCCAAATGTTGCCTCGGCCAGAGGCAGGAAGGCATCTTCAAAGAACCTGGAGTAATCCGGCTGAGGCCGTATTAACTCTCCGTCCTCGAGAACGCCACCTACTCAGGGGAAGGAACGTTCCAAATTAGCCCGTTACGGCCGGCCTGACGTCAGACACCTCCAGACCGAGGCCAAGGCATCACCTTCGAAACACAAATACCACCGACCTGTAGGAAACCATCAACTCGCAACTAATTGCGAGGGAACTCCCCAAATCACCAGCAGACAGAAACTGCATATGGCACCAGAAGCAGGATCCAGCGCGCAAGGTGACAGGGGCAGCGAGACAGCCGAGTACTTCAGGTTAGCGACTTCCGCTATTTTTATTTGTTTTAGATGCGACTGAAACACTGCCGATAAGACTCGATTCCACAGATGCTTTGTACTTCTTACTCACCATCGCCTTTCACTGCACGACAATCGAGAATTATAAGCCTTCCTCACACTCCTCCCTATAACATCGCTCAACCGTGAAACAGGCCTTCGGTACAGTGAGCTAAGCAAATTCAAGACCATTCGCTAGAGCCAACTACGCTCCAGAAGTGGTTCTAAGCCCCCCGCCCCAAGTTAAGACCAAGCGAGAAACTGCAACTAATTCGTCCTCCAGGAAACGTGTCGCACTAAGAGCGGTCAGAGTAGGTTGTCTGCTCTCAAGTCACTCATCAGACTCAAGTTAACGGCCTGGTTCTCCAATCAAGCACAGCGTTCAGGTTACATACGTTGCTGCAGCCAGTACGGCCAAGTCAAAACAGATGCGCGCACGCACACACACACACACACACACACACAGACTCCTCGCGCAGCCTTCAACACGAAGGAGACAGGAAACGCGCCCTTTCGTAAAGGCAGGGCGCTACCGCAAGCACGGTTTCCGGAGAGCAGTTGAACGCTTCCAGTACTCCAAACGGGCGGCAGCTGCAACATTACCGAGACCTATTAAGAAAGCGCTGTTCCAAGCAACGCGTCAACGCTTTGAGCAACCCGATCTAGTGAAACACGTCCCTGACCGCGGCAGGCGGGTTGGGCTAGATGATCTTTAAGGGTGCCTTCCAAGCCTAACCATTCTACGAGTCAGCACGCAGAGCGGGCAACGCAGCCCCTTTCACTAAGGGCCTGTTTTCCACGCTGCAGATAAACCCTGCCGTCAGAAGCAGAGGAAATCCCTAGCTGTCCTATCTTTAGCATTTCAAATTTAAGAACAGCAACAACGGTTAGGCTGGACACTAACTTAAAGTTAGCACCTTGCAGATAACATCTGCAACTTTTTCATAACTCTCCGCAGCTGCTCACTTAGCTCCTAGCACGTTGCGGCGCACCAGCATCAGTGAACCTTGCCAGCATGCTCTTATCACGGCCCACCTCCAGCACGGAAATGAGAGCTGGGAAGCTCTCGCAGCCTGCGGGATTGACTGGTTTCTAGGCGTTTAAGAAAGCTAGGAAAAGCTGCAATTCTTCCCTTTCACAAGCCACTTTGGAGAGAGCGTGCGCTCGTGTGCGCGGTGGGGGTGGTGCCATAACCAAAGCCTAGCACAGCCGAGCCGGGGCGTCTCTGCAAGGCTATCAGCAGCGCAGAAACGACTGATTACGGTCACTACTGCGATGCTCACTGCCTATATGCATACAGTCCGAACCCCCAAGGAGACCGACTGCGCCGGCGACCCAGTACGCGCCGTGGCACCCCGGGGGCAGGCACCGAAGAAGCGCGGCGTTTTAGAGGCGCTGCAGTAGAGAGCGCCACGAGCCGGAGAGACCCCGACCGACCGACCGACCGACCGTCCCTCCCTCCCTCCCGCAGCAAGGCCACCACCCGCCCTGCCGCACTCCCGGGACCCGCGACGGGCCCTCGTTTCAGAGGGCCTGCGAGCGGCCGAGGGAAAGGAAGGAAAGACTCGCACAACAACGCCGCGGCTACCTCCTCGTCCACGACCGCTCATCCTCACGGAGAACGTTGGCGGGGACCTCCTTGCCCTTGCAGGCGACCTCTCCGAAAGCAGCGGCAGCGCCGCCACCGGGCCAGGCGGCCTGCGCCCTAACAATCCCGTCGGCCATGACGGCGCCCGCTCGGTACAACGCCCCCTCACTTCCCGCACTCGGCCCGGCCCTCCGCGGCGCTCATTGGGCCGACAGATCGCCGCCGACCGCCCCCGCGCCTCGATTGGCTGCCTCGCCTGCCCTCTTCCCTTGTCCCCGCCCTCTCGGCGGCTCCGCTCCCGTCGACCCGGTGCTTATCGGCGCTCAGGGAGGTCGCGTGCCCTCGGGGCGCGGAGGGAGCCGACCGGGAGGGAGGAAGTGGGCGCCCGAAAACGGGCTGGGCGGCTCCGCGGAGGGAATCTGGGCCCTGCACGGCTGGGAAACGAGCTCCACAGAACAGGCGCTCCGCTCATAGAATCAGAGCGTGGCTTGGGTTGGAAGGGAGGGTGAGAAACGCTCCGTAGCCGATAGCTTAGGCTCAGGCGAGGATCTCAGCGAAGTAGTAATTTACTCGCGATTGATTGCAATGGCGGGCGCCCCACAAGCAGGAGAGCGCGCCTACTAGTTCCAAAACACAGTTTATACGCTTTTTGATGACAGGACCCTCCCCTGTTTCCCCACTGAGGGGGTAATCCAGGTTCACAACCTATCTGATGTGGTAATGTTTCTTCACTTATCTGACTTGACACCGCCATTTTCACCTAATTGTCCTAAGGAGTCCGGTTGTCTGCATTTTACGAGGTCGCCTGCTAAGCTTCTTATCACTGCAAGCATATCTCAGTACCAAGTTCCTTCCCTCTAAACAACGGAACTCTGCAAAAACAACATTTCTATTCCCACAACAGGTACCGCAGGTATTTGCATTCCTTGTATAACCGAGTGTATTGGTCTGGTAAAACATGGAATTATTAAAATCCTCCACATATCCCCCCAGTACAACCATCCCACTTTTAGTAAGCCAATCAACACCCATAAAGCCCCCCCCCCCCCCCGATAATCCTTCTAGCTCGATTCCATTATTCCATTGCGAGTTTGAACTGGGGCATGTGCAATTTTCTTCGTTTCTTTCACAAGTTCATTTACAGCTTTTCCTTCTGTTGTGGTTTAACCCGGCCGGCAGCTAAACACCACACAGCCGTTCGCTCACCCTCTCCCCTCCCTCTCTGGGATGGGGAGAGAAACGGGAAAGCGAAGCCCGTGAGTTGAGATAAAGACAGATAAATAATAATAATAACAATAAAGACAATCGTTATGATAATAGTATTACTAATAATAACGTGTATGAAACAAGTGATGCACAATGCAATTGCTCACCACCCGCTGTCCGATGCCCAGCCTAACCCCGAGCAGTCCAGCCCTCCTCCCAGCTCTTGCTGCACCCCCAGCCTGCTCGCTGGCAGGACAGAGTGAGAAGCTGAAACGCCCTTGGCTTGGCCTAAGCACTGCTCTGCAACAATTAAAACATCAGCATGTTATCAGCACTCTTCTCATCCTAAGCCAAAACATAGCATTCTACCAGCTACTAGGAAGAAACACCTTCATCACCAATCTATAAAACAGCAATTACTAAGGTTAAATTTTCCACAGACTTCTCCTTCTTGCGCAAATAATCCAAAGCTAAGCGATTTTGATACAAAGCAGTCCTCATCTTAGTATTTTGCCTTGCAATTAATCCAAGTGCATCTCCGGTTTTATTTACAACTATTTCTATTACAGCTTCTAACCTAATTATTCTATTAAGCATATATATTGGGGTCCTATAGCCCCAGGATCCGTCTTCTGCTCACGTAGCTGGATCATGTTATAAGTAGCTCAGTCCCAAAATAGGATTATAATCAAAGTTTACAATTTATTAAAAGAATAGAGGTAAGCAAACAGCGCTGGGTGCGCCGGGAGTCTCCGCTCCACCAAGTCGCACACCCGTTACATCAAGATGCTGACTTTTTTATGCTCCTAGACTAATACGTATTCATTACTATTTCTAAAAAAAACAACGGAGTTATTATAATTAGTTCCGGAATCTGAACCCTCCTACTGGAGCATGCGTATCAGTCTCTGGTGCTCCCTCTGGGGGTCTTTCATGATGAAGGCTCATAGTCTTCCTCTCAGGCTTTTTTTTTCTTGTCCTTCTTCGTTGTACTCCTTGGCTGTATGTCAAAAGCTTGCACAGCGTTCCCTGCAAGCTTTGTCTTTTAGCCGTCCTTCAGCTTTTCCCTTCTCCCTAATCTCCTGGCCAGATATCAAGATATCAGGGGCTTGCATAGTGTCCCATTCAGAAGTCATAACAGTTAGCAGTTGTTCTGAAACCCCCAGGTATCAGAGACTTCAAGGAAAGAACATACGAATACATTTTCCTTCAAGCTCTCTATTGACACACATTGTTAAAACATTCCTCACAATCCCTTATCTTCTTTTTAATATCCTCAATTCGTGTCTCTTTTTCAACTTTTGTCATTAATAACTGGAGTTCATCAGTCCGTTCTCAGAGGGTCCAATTCTTAAGCATCATAATTGACTTCCTTTTTTAATGAAGTCATTACAAATGTACTATTTATCATCCGGCGCATCAATAATGTAAAGCAAGGTATCATACAAGGTATGAATAATAACATCATTACAGCACATAAAAATAAAAATAACATCCTTCTAACCCATGGTCCACCAGGCAGCCATGAAAATAAATCCCAATCCATACCCTTCCAAGTTTGTGCTGGGACGTGGGCCAATTTTCTAATTTCTCTTGTTATCTGTTTAACCACTTTCCCATTACCGTCAATTTGTAAGCAACAATTAGAATCATTTAGTTTCCCACACACACACCCCCCCTTCTGCTAGTAAATAGTCTAAAACCATTCTATGTTGAAAAATAGCATTCCTCATCTGGGCGGACTGGTCAGCTAAAAGATCCAAAGCTGTCGCTGTTTGATTGCTTATTATTTCAAGGACAGCTTGCAACCTAATTATTCGATTCAAATTATGAAGAGGTTCTCGGGCTCCAGATATTACCTCATTCGGGTTCCGGGTAGCCGGTCCATAATACTGTATGATTCTTTCAGGGGGCCATTCATTTTCTCTCCGTTTTTGAGCACTACCTCCGGCTAAGGAAGCATCAATAGATCGTTTTTCTCTATTCAGATCATCATATAATTTTATTCCTAAGTGATTTCCTTGTATTTGTGACAATAAAAAGAACAAGGGTCTTATGTACCCCACATAGCATATTCCTGACCAGTCCTTTGGTAGCCTTTTATAGGCCTGTTTGCCACACACCCAATAATGAGCCCACGTCCCATTTGGAAAAGAACCGTCCCGTTCTCTTTTATTCCTTGGGGCGTGAAAATACAAAGTGTTTTCATTACCAAGTGGTCCTGTTACAATGTTTGCCCCATTAGTACTCATGTATATACACCTCCAAGCTCCCGCACTAGATTCCCACTCACAGTTATGACTAAGTTCTCCTTCACGACTTGTCATATTACGAGCTGACCAGAAACATTTAAAGAACACTTGTGTCCCATTCTCATTTTGCCACCTCCAGCGGTAGACTCTTTACCACATGCTGCTCCCTAGTGGTGTTATCACGCTGACAACTCAGGATTTGAACGTCAAATTGTCCCTTTGATTGTGCTCTTGCCATGGCTTCACATCCAGGTCCAAAAAACGTCTTATACGAGCATTTCAGCCAAATCCCGTTTTTCAGCTGGACATGCGTAGCATTCCATTTCCCTTTACTTGCTGTACAGTTTCTAGGTCCACATTCAGGATCAGTACATTCATATCCAGGAGACAGAGCCCATTTACAAATGCTTTTTCCCACCTTTACTGTTCCTGTTCTGTTTAAACAGTATATACCTTTCTCTGACGAGTGCAACTGCCACGGGCCTTCTTCCCCTTTCCAGAATTGTGTACCATTATGAACTTCACTCAAATTACTAACCCACCCCTTAGGTTCAACCGGGCCAGCTACCCAGGGCCAACTTTCAGCTCCCCCTGGTCCCCCACAAACCCAGCAATTGCTAAGGTTAAAAGCCTTGGCCACTTCCTCCCCCAGAATGAAAAAGTTATTCCCATGGCTTAATTGCCCTTGTAAAAATAGTACCAGGAAGTATAACATCCTTCTGTGTCGTCCAGGGGGTATCGTGGGGGTGTGAGAAATGCCTTCAATCAAGGGGTTGGGCCCACTTCCAGGATCTATTTGAGCTTGGGTTACTGTTCAGCCTTTGAGGGTGATCCAGCTCCTGGAAAACTAATTACAATAGGTTAAAAAAAAAACCTTATTCATTATATACATATATCTTTGCTAGCTTGTTTGTTTCTTTTTCCTGGGACAACCTGGCTTTAGTGCGGGAGAAGTCCGGTCGAGGCCCTCTCACTCGGCGGTCAATACCCATAGGGGTTGCCTCCCTCGGTAGACCATACACACCGCAGTGGAGAGTCCTGCCCCGGTCTTGCCTTCTCCCTTTCTTCCCTTCAGGCTTGTCCCCTTCTTCTGGCATCCTTAATTTATGCAGAGCCTTATTGCCAGAACATTAGTTCTTTTTTAGCTTTAATTTCAGTTCCCCAGGAGCGGACTCAACCCTCCAAGTTTTGGTATTTATTGGTCCTTTTACTCTGGATGCATGGGTCCAACCCCTTTCTGCTGTTCTCACAGCTGTTTCAGTAGTAAGTGAAACAAGGTACGGTCCCTCCCACCGGGGGTGCAATGATTCTTCTCTCCAGGTTTTTATTAAGACCTTGTCCCCTGGTTGTATCTTATGAATAGCAAATCCTAAAGGTGGTGTCTGAGCCATCACTCCAATTTCTCTTAGCTCTTGCAATCTTCTCCCAACAGTAATTATGTATTTCTGGATACTACGATCCTCAACTACATTGTTTCCCAGAGGCATTCCCTATGAATAAGGCATACCATATAACATTTCATATGGCGATAATCCAGTCTCACTGTGTGGTTTAGTTCTTATGTTTCGAAGTGCCAATGGTAAGCATTTCATCCAGGGCATTTGTGTCTCGATCATTGATTTAGCCAATTGTTGTGTTTTTTTTTGTTGTTGTTTGATTCAATCTTTCTACTTTCCCTGAGCTTTGTGGGTGCCATGGAGTATGATATTCACAGAATCACAGAATTTCTAGGTTGGAAGAGACCTCAAGATCATCGAGTCCAACCTCTGACCTAACGCTAACAGTCCCCTCTAAACCATATCCCTAAGCTCTACATCTAAACATCTTTTAAAGACTTCCAGGGATGGTGACTCCACCACTTCCCTGGGCAGCCTGTTCCAATGTCTAACAACCCTTTCGGTAAAGAAGTTCTTCCTAACATCCAACCTAAAACTCCCCTGGCGCAACTGTAGCCCATTCCCCCTCCTCGTCCTGTCACCAGGCACGTGGGAGAACAGACCAACCCCCACCTCGCTACAGCCTCCTTTAAGGTACCTGTAGAGAGCGATAAGGTCGCCCCTGAGCCTCCTCTTCTCCAGGCTGAACAAGCCCAGCTTCCTCAGCCGCTCCTCGTAGGACTTGTTCTCCAGACCCCTCACCAGCTTCGTAGCCCTTCTGTGGACTCGCTCAAGCACCTCCATGTCCTTCTTGGAGCGAGGGGCCCAAAACCGAACACAGTACTCGAGGTGCGGCCTCACCAGAGCCGAGTACAGGGGGACGATCACTTCCCTAGCCCTGCTGGCCACACTGCTTCTTATACAAGCCAGGATGCCGTTGGCCTTCTCGGCCACCTGAGCACACTGCTGGCTCATATTCAGCCGACTATCAACCAATACTCCCAGGTCCTTCTCCGCCTGGCAGCTTTCCAACCATTCCTCTCCCGGCCTGTAGCTCTGCTTGGGATTATTGCTCCCCAGGTGCAGGACCCGGCACTTGGCCTTGTTGAACTTCATACAGTTGACCTCAGCCCATCGGTCCAGCCTATCCAGATCCTCCTGCAGAGCCTTCCTACCCTCGAGCAGATCGACACACGCACCTAACTTGGTGTCATCTGCGAACTTACTGAGGGTACCCTCAATGCCCTCATCCAGATCATCGATGAAGATATTAAAGAGGACCGGCCCCAGCACCGAGCCCTGGGGAACGCCACTAGTAACCGGCCTCCAACTGGATTTGACTCCAGTTACCACGACTCTTTGGGCCCGGCTATCCAGCCAGTTTCTAACCCAACGAAGCGTGCGCCAGTCCAAGCCAAGAGCAGCCAGTTTCCTGAGAAGAATGCTGTGGGAAACGGTGTCAAAAGCCTTGCTGAAGTCAAGGTAGACCACATCCACAGCCTTTCCCTCATCCACCAAGCGCGTCACTTTGTCATAGAAGGAGATCAGGCTCGTCAAGCAGGACCTGCCTTTCATAAACCCATGCTGACTAGGCCTGATCGCCTGCTTGCCCTGCAAGTGCCGCGTGATGACTCTCAAGATAATCTGCTCCATGAGCTTCCCTGGCACTGAGGTCAAACTGACAGGCCTATAGTTCCCCGGGTCTGCCCTACGGCCCTTCTTGTAGATGGGCGTCACATTTGCTAGCCGCCAGTCAACTGGGACCTCCCCCGATAGCCAGGACTGCTGATAAATGATGGTAAGCGGCTTGGCCAGCTCCTCTGCCAGTTCTCTCAGTACCCTCGGGTGGATCCCATCCGGCCCCATCGACTTGCGCGCATCCAAGTGCCGTACCAGGTCACCAACCATTTCTTCGTGGATAGTGAGGGCCACATTCAGCTCCCCATCCCCTTCTGCCAGCTCAGGGTACCGGGTATCCAGAGAACAACCGGTATTGCCGCTAAAGACAGGCAAAGAAGGCATAAGCACCTCCGCCTTTTCCTCATCTTTTGTAACAAGGTTTCCCCCCCCGCATCCAGTAAAGGATGGAGATTCTCCTTAGAATTTTCCCACTGAATACCTAATTAGATTACCACACCGGAGGAAATAATCTAGCAGATAAAGAATACCACTTAGAATATTCCAATACCACTTAGAATATTCCCACTGAATACCTAATGATTGACAGAATAATCTTATTATTTTAGAAGCAAAGTGTGTGCCCTGAGCAGAATCAATGTACTGGATTATCCCGTATTTAGGTATTAGGTGTTCTAATAGAATTTTTGCCACCATTTGTGCCGTAGCTCGTGCTACGGGATAAGCTTCTACCCATTGCGTTAAGTGATCTACTATTACCAATAGATATCTTATCCTCCCTACCTGGGGCAATTCAGTGAAACCAACTTGTACCCTCTCAAAAGGCCTATAAGCTGTTTTTCTCCCTCCCGTGGCTGCTTGTCAAAACACTTTCTTATTTATCTTCTGACAAGTTAAGCAACGTGGTGTAATTTGCTTTGCTATTTCAAAAACAAACAATGCAACCAAATTGTTTTAGTAAATGATCACTTAACACCTTTGTACCCCAATGTGTTTGTGCATGCAAACGTCCCAGTATTTGCTTATCGTTTAGAAGACCTCCGCACTCGCTTCGGAACTACGTTCCGTCTCAGTCACACTCTTACACACACACAGGCAACCGAATCCCACCCAACCGAACGGTACACGCCTTAAATGCTTACGACTCCGTCGTCTTCGTTCGGATCTTCGCGCGCAGAATTACGGGCAAAAACAATGCTGCAGCCGGCAAGGGAGCTCATAACAAAATCAAAATCTTTGCTTACCTTTATTCAGGTTCAAGATGGCATTGGTTCCGGACAGGAGCCACCAAATGGTGGGGGCGCCTCTCCTAGATTAAAATCCAGGAACCAAAACCATCCCGGACGAGCCCCCAAGTTGTTATAAATAGCTCAGTCCCAAAATAGGATTATAATCAAAGTTTACAATTTATTAAAAGAATAGAGGTAAGCAAACAGTGCTGGGTGCGCCGGGAGTCTCCGCTCCACCTGGTCGCACACCCGTTACATCAAGATGCTGATTTTTTATGCTCCTAGACTAATACATATTCATTACTATTTCTAAAAAAAAACAAACAACGGAGTTATTATAATTAGTTCCGGAATTTGAACCCTCCTACTGGAGCATGCGTATCAGTCTCTGGTGCTCCCTCTGGGGGTCTTTCATGATGAAGGCTCATAGTCTTCCTCTCAGGCTTTTTTTTTTTCTTGTCCTTCTTCTTTGTACTCCTTGGCTGTATGTCAAAAGCTTGCACAGCGTTCCCTGCAAGCTTTGTCTTTTAGCCGTCCTTCAGCTTTTCCCTTCTCCTTAATCTCCTGGCCAGATATCAGGGGCTTGCATAGTGTCCCATTCAGAAGTCATAACAGTTAGCAGTTGTTCTGAAACCCCCAGGTATCAGAGACTTCAAGGAAAGAACATACGAATACATTTTCCTTCAAGCTCTCCATTGACACGAATTGTTAAAACATTCCTCACAGATCATAATAGGCAAGACGCCTTCAATCAAGGGGTTGGGCCCGCTTTCAGGGTCGATTGGGGCTTGTGTTACCATTCAGTTCAGCCTGTCGGGGTGATCCAGCTCCTGGAAAACAAATCACAATTTTATATGGGTTTATAAAAAAGGTTCTTATGTTATTTTCTCGGGACAACCTGACCTTAGCGTGGGAGAAGTCGGGTCGAGGCCCTCTCACTCGGCGGTCAGTACCCATAGGGGTTGCCTCCCTCGGTAGACCATACACACCGCAGTGGAGAGTCCTGCCCCGGTCTTGCCTTCTCCCTTTCCTCCCTTTAGGCTTGTCCCCTTTATTTGGCGTCCTTAATTCATGCAGAGCGTCACTGCCAGAACATTAGTTCTTCTCTAGCTTTAGTTTCAGTTCCCCAGGAGCGGACTCAACCCTCCAAGTTTCGGTACTTACTGGTCCTTTTATTCTGGATGTGCAGGTAAAACAAGGTACGGTCCCTCCCACCGGGGGTTCAATGATTCTTCCCTCCAGGTTTTTATTAAGACCTTGTCCCCTGGTTGTATCTTATGAATAGCAAATCCTAAAGGTGGTGTCTGAGCCATCACTCCAATTTCTCTTAGCTCTTGCAATCTCCTTCCAATAGTAATTATATATTTCTGCATGCTACGACCCTCAACTACATTGTTCCCTAGAGGCATCCCTTGAGAATAAGGCATACCATATAACATTTCATATGGCGATAATCCAGTCTCACTGTGTGGTTTAGTTCTTATGTTTAGAAGTGCCAATGGTAAGCATTTCATCCAGGGCATTTGTGTCTCGATCATTGATTTAGCCAATTGTTGTTTTATTGTTTGATTCAATCTTTCTACTTTCCCTGAGCTTTGTGGGTGCCACAGAGTATGGTATTCCCACTGAATACCCAATGATTGACAGAATACCTTTATTATTTTAGAAGCAAAGTGTGTGCCCTGAGCAGAATCAATGTACTGGATTATCCCGTATTTAGGTATCAGGTGTTCTAATAGAATTTTTGCCACCATTTGTGCCGTAGCTCGTGCTACGGGATAAGCTTCTACCCATTGCGTTAAGTGATCTACTATTACCAATAGATATTTTATCCTCCCTACCTGGGGCAATTCAGTGAAACCAACTTGTACCCTCTCGAAAGGCCTATAATCTGTTTTTCTCCCTCCCGTGGCTGCTTGTCAAAACACTTTCTTATTTATCTTCTGACAAGTTAAGCAACGTGGTGTAATTTGCTTTGCTATTTCAAAAACAAACAATGCAACCAAATTGTTTTAGTAAATGATCACTTAACACCTTTGTACCCCAATGTGTTTGGGCATGCAAACGTCCCAGTATTTGCTTCGCATAAGCTTTTGGCCGTATCTCTCGCCTGTCTGGCAGCGTCCATTTTCCTTGTTCTAACTTAGCCCCCATTTTCTCCTGTTTCGTTTGTTTGTTTTGTTTTGTTTTCCATTGCATTTCAAAGTTGGTCCAAAAATTCCATAGGGGTTTCTTTTGGACCTTGTTGGAACTGATTCTCCATTCCCAATTTAACCAGATTTTGGTATTTACCGTTCATTATTTCCGGGGTGACTATAGTCTCAGTGGGGGGTCGGTCAGGGGAATGCAATTGTCAGCAGTTCCCTGAGCGGTCCCATCGGCAATCTGAGCTCACTCATAAACTCAGGTTGTTTTAAGAGTTAGCTGCTCTTCTGTTTCCATGACAACTCTCTCGGACCCATCATGGTCCCTCTGCCCCAAAGGGCTCACACCGGTGATTTTGAGATCACAGCCTCCTGTTGAGGCAGAACTATTAACATTCCTACATCCTCTTTCCCTGCTCATTCAACTTCAAACAGCTCTGTTAAATACTACATGCCACACCTTTAACACCGTCGACAACTCTTTTAACACTTCCTTTTATCTTTCTCCAGCCTGTACTTTTCTCATGCCAACACCAAAGGCTCAGTCAAGGGCCAATTAATTCCACTCCTTTTCTCTCTAAGATGCTGAAACAACCTATCAGTATACTACATTTCATCCTATTTTCCTTCTCTCCTCAAAAACATTAGTTGCAAGATAGCCTTATAGTCGATTGATCCATAAAGTGGCCATTTAGCTTATGTAGTGGCCACCACTGATTGCAATACTTAGTGAAAGTCCTCTTCCTTTCCGTGCCCCCAGTTCTAACAATATCCTTCGAATGTGCCAATATGCACCCAAGGAGGCTTTCTTTAAAACGTCTTTGTTTTGGATGTTACCCGTTTCCTTGATTTCCCATTCCCTTTTATTTATTTGTTTATTACTATTCCTTACTAGTTACCGTCCTTTGCTTCAATTTCCACGCAAACCTTTTTACTGCGGGTTTTTTACCATCTTTTCCTAATCTTCTTCCCTAATGCCCCAATTCTCTGGGATTGAACGCTTCTTCCCACGTACAAACTTTACTATTTCAGATTATTAATGAGCCCCGTTCCAATCATAAAGCCACGGAACTTCAGGAAAACAGCTGAAGCACTCAGCCTTCCGTCTTCTAGACGAACATGACCACCGTTTCCACAAAATTGACATTTCAACAGGACCGAATTTCAAGCCGAATGCCGATTTTTCTCATGCGCTTTCTTAGTGAGCCCATACAAAACAAGGAATCACTCCTGTGTATCCGTCAATATGGGGGGTTTAAAAAGGTATTGAGGCCTAAATAAATTCGCTCTCCCCCTTCTTACCGAATTCCCAGGGCTCAAACCCGAACCACCAAAGAAATGACTCTCTCCGTTCTACCGCTTCCATAATCAGTCAGCCCCCTCCCCCTCTCCAGTACTTGGGAAACTGACCAAACACCACAGCAAATCCGCCAGGGCTTCTAAACTGTTAGTTACTTAGATAATGCTCCCGCCTTTTTTCTTGTCACACTCAAAGCATTTAAGAGCAAAAATAGGATCACAAGATACACTGCCAGGCCCATATATTGGGCACCACCAATCAACACTTGGATAAAACAGCACTTCTTTTCGGTCTGTCACGCACTTCGCTCGTCTCCGGCCCCTCCCCTCACGGAGAACACGGAACCGCGGATCGGAACTCCGCACTCGCTTCGCAGCGACGCTGCGTCTCACTCCCACAGCACAATCATGCAATCACACAGAGAGGCCTCTAGCACATCTCATTCATACCACAAGAATATAATTTAGAATGATAACCAACCAAACGAGTATTGTCTCTGACCGTGTTCTTCGTGGAGTGACTCATTCCACTTGGTTTCAAACCCTTACACTTACACAAATGCTTTCAACACAAAATACCTGGACGTTTAAGAATAAGACATACAATTATTAACACTCCAGTTAGTATCCCTCCAGCAGCTGAAAACATACCGCTTGTCCGCAGCTTCAGGAGGCCTTTGTCTGCTCCTGCGGTGAGCGGCCGAGAGTGGAGTCCCCTCCGAGCAAAACACTCAGGGTGCACCTAGGGGCGTCCGCTAATCATTATTCCTTAATGGACTTTCTGGTGGTATGTCTGGTAATTTGCTCCCTTTCTTCTGGTCCTTGGTCTTCAATTCTGTCTGAACCATCTAGGAATTTCACTATGGCAATTCCCACAGCCCTTGGTTACCTTAGTAAGAGTGTCTTGCAGGGGGTTTAGGACCTATCACCCACCCACGAATCCTATAGGAATCGCTTCGGTCCTTCACCGGCCAAGTCCCTCGCGGGAGACTGGAGCCGCGGTTAGAAGACCTCCACACTCGCTTCGGAACTAAGTTCCGTCTCAGTCACACTCTCACACACACAGGCAACCGAATGGTACACGCCTTAAATGCTTACGACTCCGTCGTCTTCGTTCGGATCTTCGCGCGCAGAATTACGGGCAAAATACAGTGCTGCAGCCGGCAAGGGAGCTCATAACAAAATCAAATTCTTTGCTTACCTTTATTCAGGTTCAAGATGGCATTAGTCCCGACCTGACTCGAACAGGAGCCACCAAATGGTGGGGCGCCTCTCCTAGATCAAATCAGAATTCAGGAACCAAAGCCATCCCGGACGAGCCCCCAACCGTTATAAATGACAATTCCCCCCTTTTCTTCTTTATAAACCGTTGATTTTTGAAAAACCTTTCTCTAAGGTGTAATTTGGTAGATTTCTTCTTCTCCTTCACTTTCCATCTCCTCATTGTCACCTTATCTGAGTAAGGTGGTGGCTCCATGGTCATTTGTTTCAATAGTGCGGTTTCAGTTAACCACTGTACTAGTCCTCTTACACGGGGGATAACGCAGCAACCAATGGCTGTCAAAACTCCTACAACTACGATCAAGGATGTAAATATGCCTACTTTTTCTGCCAATTCACTGGCAAGGGTGGTAAGCCCTTGCAAATGCTCTAGTTACTGAGCCATCTGGGGCAGTATTGCTGGGTATAAGAGTGCAACCATGGTTGCTCAGTATCTCACACACACACCCCACCTCCTTCCTCCGCGAGCATCATATCTAACGATGTTCTGTTTTCCCAAGCCATTTTGCTGGTGGCATCTAGTTGTTCAGCGATTCCTCTCATCGCATCCCTTGTATAATTTATGACTCTCTGCTGATTAGAATAAATATAATTAATCCAATCCACATTCTTATCGATCGTTACCCACCAGAACAGTGACTCAAACCCTGCAGCAATTTGATTCCTGGCTTTCTGTTCATCGGAAACTCCTCTAGGCACCCCAAGAGAATCTATGTATACTCTGTCATCGAATGATACTCCTAAGCCTCTTTAACTTCTTCTGGGTATTTGTGATGTTTCTCTTTCAAATGCCAGGGTGAAGGGTATAGCTAATCGAACAAGCGCACAAGTGCCTCCCCAGTTATATGGTAGGGTGGACCGTAAGATCTTCCCTCCACCGTACCACCAGAGATCTGCCCTGGGTGGGGATCTCAAGTCTTGAGCAGTTTCCCATCGAGTCCTTGGTAGCACAAGGCAAATTCTCCCAGATGCTGGGCAGCACTCACACCCTGCCGTGAGAGGCAAGCTGTATGGTTACCTATAGCTGTAGAGAATGCAGGGGGAACCGCGATGTTGCTATCACGCAAGGAACAGCAAAGAGAGACTTACGGGCCTCATTTCCCCAGGCAGTCTTTTCTTGGTACAATGTAATCATACATCGCATCCCCTGGGAATCCTTGGTCACACTTAAAACATCTTATCAAAGCCTGTCCCTGCTAGGATTCAGGCCACAACACAGGCAGCCTTCTTTGCCTGCCATTCCTTCATCTCTCTTCCTCTCCTTTCCATCCTGGCCCTGACTCCCCCTGAAGATTTTCTTCCTCTTTCTCCAACCCTCTGCCTCACTACCCGCTGCACTGTCAATACCATTAGTTTCGCTCTCTGCTTTTCCTTCTCATCTCCCCTCCGGACACACACCTCCAGGGCCTCCCGCAGGAGGGTCCCCCAGTGACTGTTCACTACAGCCCCCCACCTTCTGGAGCATTTTCTGCGTATCTCGCCAGGCTTTAATCACACAATGAACTTTCAAGAGCCCTTGGGATACCGGGTCCTCGGGACTCATCCCCGAGTACTTTCTCATTCTGACCCCAAGCCTCTCATATGATTTCTGTGTTGCACACTATTGTTACTCCAGCCAGGATTGGCAAGTGGGTATTTCTGCTCTGCCGGTATTACCCCTGGTCCTGGAGGATGAGCTCTTTCCCATTCTTGTATAGCAGCTCTCCTCCTGATCATTCCCATTTCTTTCCCTGTAAACAACATACTTACAGGCATAATTCCCTTCCCCAAGAGTATAAGTCAGGTCGTAGGAACTGGTCTAATTGTTCAGCTAGGCTCTTGGGGTCCTCGAATAAACACTTCCTCTCCTTCTTAAAAGTCCTAACCTCTCTGCTGCTAAGGACGGGGGGTAGTTCACCTAAGAGGATACACGGTTAGTGTTAGTACTGTCAGTACCAGGGAAGGCAAAATTCTCAACATATCTTCTACCTTGTTCTAATTCTTGACAGAGCCTAGAGCACGATCCTTCTTTAGGGACAGTGTTAACTACAGTCCCTGTCTCCCTTCCTGGAGTGACTGCTGCTGCCACGGGTACGGTATTAGGATTATAGGGAGCATAACTTGGCTCCTTCTCCGAAAAAGGAAGCTTATTGTTTACACATAAATGTAAAGCCTGAATTTTCATCAGACCCCTATTTTGGCCAAAACACTGCTGTTTCCTTAATTGGTTCTTTTGTCCAGACTGATACACAATATTTAATTTTATTTTTTTTCTTTTACAATCTCCTCTAATTTTGGGATTATGTTTCCAATTTCTTATCATTCTTCAGGAAGAACTGTTGGTAGGCACTCCCCCAGGGATATCTCCCTGTCCCCTGGAACTCATATTTCCCATTTTTCCTAGCCCTTGTCAGTGTGCTGCTACAGAAATTTCCCTCCTGCAGGGTACCTCGCACTAACGTTCCGATTCTGGAAAACGGGGGTGTACTGCCAAGCACTTCCCCCTGCAAGGGCTACCACACACCTATGAATTTACCAGATTCCCTGGTGTACTTCCAAGCACTTCCCTGTGCAAGGATTACCGTACACCAAATTTCCCGAGACTCTTCCTTTCTCTCCCTTATCTCACGCTTCGTCCATCTCCGGCCGCGCCCCTCGCGGAGCCACGGAACCGCGGATCAGGACTCCACACTCGCTTCGTACAAAAGTACGTCTCAATCACACATCACGCAGAGTCTCACCTGACCCCCAAGGCAATACTTAACATTTCTTACCTTGGTCTGTGCACAGAGTTACCGGATCAATTCTTAAAACCCGGCAATCTTACCTTTTCAGAACTTGCTCCACAACCTTCCCTGAGAGCCCCACTTCAACCGCTGACGTTTCCAAGGGGGAAAGCTGCACCTCCCGTGCAGGGGGTGGCGGGAAGGAATACAAAGCCTGTGCTCAGCCCTGACGCATCACAACTGGGTTTCTGCTCAGCTGGGGAGGAAGCTTCTGGAAAACTAGGCAGCGCCCCCCGAGGCTGCCCAAGCGTGGTCCGCGGTGCCCTGCAGCCGCACGGAGAGCGGAGCTCAAACTGGCCCGACACGGCGGCAGGGACGCGGCCGTCCCCACACGTGCAGTTCCTGCCTGAGGAGGCCACAGCGCTTCTGCCTCTCTGACAGGCTTGGAGGGTAACGACATCAGAATACGCTCGCTTTAGTTTGAGCTTCCAGGCGGGCGCTACTGCCATCGGGATGGCCCACGGGGACGGGGCTGGGGGCAGGCAACCACAGGCAGCTTTAACATCTCAGTCCTCCCCGTCGGCCATCTCCCAGCTACCACGTGGGCCAATCAACGTGACCAGACACCAATTCACCCAAGGCAACAAAAACATTTACAAAGCTACATCTCTCTTCATAACTGTTTGTTGTTTACGGCTGAAACCAGTCCTGGGATAGGATACGCTACCTGGACCGAGCAAAGCCTTTGATATGGTCCCTCACCACATTCTTCTCTCTAAATTGCAGAGGTAGGGATTTGAAGGATTGACTGTTGGGTGGATAAAGAATTGGTTGGCTGGTCGCGGCCAAAGGGTTGTGGCCAACGGCTCTATGTCTGGGCGGAGGCCGGTCACAAGTGGCGTCCCTCAGGGGTCGGGCTCGGGACCGGTGCTCTTCAACATCCTTAGCAATGGCACAGACGACGGAATCGCGCAAGTTTGCGGATGACACCAAGCTGAGCGGTGCAGTCGATACAATAGAGGGAAGGGATGCCATAAGTGCAAGGCGTTGACCTTGGGCTGGGGCAATCCTAGGTATCTCTATAGGCTGGGAGAAGAAGAACTTCAGAGCAGCCCCGCGGAGAAGGGCTTGGGGGTCCTGACGGACAAGAAGCTGGACGTGAGCCAGCAGCGCACGCTTGCAGCCCGGAAGGCCAACTAAGTCCTGGGCTGCATTAAAAAAAGGGGTGGCCAGCAGGGAGAGGGAGGTGATTCTCCCCCTCTACCCTGCTCTTGGGAGACCCCACCCGGAATACTGCGTGCAGGCCTGGGGCCCCCAGCACAAGAAGGATGTGGAGCTCTTGGAAAGGTCAGTCTCACCTCTGTCCCTGGAAAGCTGTTGGAACAGCTTGTTCCGGATGCCATCTCCAAGCCACTGGAAGAGAAGAAAGTTATGAGGAGTAGTCAGCATGGATTCACCAAGGGGAAATCGTGCTCGACCAACCTCGTAGCCTTCTATGATGGCATCACCAGCTGGGTTGATGGAGGGAGAGCAGTGGACGTCATCTACCTTGACTTTAGCAAGGCTTTTGACACTGTCTCCCACGACACCCTGCTAGCAAAGCTGAGAAGGCGTGGGATAGACAAGTGGACGGTAAGGCGGGTTGAGAACTGGCTGACTGGCCGAGCTCAGAGGGTGGCGATCGGCGGCGCAGAGTCCGGCTGGAGATCTGTGACCAGCGGTGTTCCCCAGGGGTCGGTGCCGGGTCCGGTCTTGTTCAACATCTTCATCGACGACCTTGATGAGGGAATAGTGTCCACCCTCCGCAAGTACGCCCATGATACAAAGCTGGGAGGAGTGGCCGACACGCCAGAAGGCTGTGCTGCCATTCAGCGAGACCTGGGCGGGCTGGAGAGCTGGGCGGGAAGAAACCAAATGAAGTTTAACAAGAGCAAGTGTAGAGTCCTGCACCTGGGAAGGAACAACCGCATGTATCAGTACAGGCTGGGGGATGACCTGCTGGAGAGGAGCTCTGCGGAGAAGGACCTGCGGGTCCTGGTGGACGACAGGTTGACCACGAGCCAGCAGTGCGCCCTGGTGGCCAAGAAGGCCAATGGGATCCTGGCGTGCATTAAAAGGAGCGTGGCCAGCAGGTCAAGGGAGGTGATCCTCCCCCTCTACTCTGCCCTGGGCAGGCCTCACCTGGAGTACTGTGTCCAGTTCTGGGCTCCCCGGTACAAAAAAAGACAAGGATCTCCTGGAAAGAGTCCAGCGGAGGGCAACAAAGATGATACGGGGCCTGGAGCATCTTCCCTATGAGCAAAGACTGAGAGACCTGGGTCTGTTCAGCCTGGAGAAGAGAAGACTGAGAGGGGATCTTATCAATGTTTACAAATACCTTCAGCGTGGGAGACAGTGGGATTTCGCCACCCTCTTTGCAGTGGTTAGTGGGGATAGGACAAGGGGCAACGGCCTGTACTGGGTCTGGCTGGGATGTTAACTTTCCCTGCAGCAGCCCATACAGTGCTGTGCTCTGCACTTGTAGCTAGAACAGCAGTGGTATCACACCAGTGTTGCGTCTACTGCCGAGCAGCGCTGGCACAGCATCAGGACTCTCTCTAACCCTCCTAGGGGGTGGGCAAAAAAGCGAGAAGACAAACATCACCAGGGCAGCTGACTTCAACCAACCAAAGGGATATTCCATACCGTACGATGTCACACTCAGCAATAAAAGGTGGAAACAGGAAGAAGAGGGGAAGGCTGGGCTCTCCTTGTGAAAACGTCGGTCTTCCTCCCAAACACCGGCTACGCGCGTTGAGGCCCTGCTTCAAGGACGTGGTCAAGCATCGCTCATTTGTGGGAAGTAGAGAGTAATTTCTTTCCTCTGCACTTCCACGTAGCCTTTATTTGTTTTGGTTTTTTCCTTTTATCCCTTTCCCTTTTTTTCCCCTTTAGTTAAATTGTTTAGTTAATAATAATAATCGTTATTATTATCAAGGAAAGATTATTATTTTTTCCCTTTAATTCAATTATCCTCATCTCAACCCGTGAGTTGTTCTTTCCTTTACTTCTTCCCCTCCTCATCTAAGGAGGGGGAGCGAGAGAGCGGTTGTGGTGTTTAGCTGCCTAGCACGGTAAAGCCACCACAGGAAGTTCCGCACCAACGTGCGAAAGAACAGCTTCACGGTGCGGGTGACGGAGCACTGGAACAGGCTGCCCAGGGAGGTTGTGGAGTCTCCTTCTCTGGAGATGTTCAAGGCCCGTCTGGACGCCTACCTGGGCAGCCTGCTCTAGGGAACCTGCTTTGGCAGGGGGGTTGGACCCGATGATCTCTTGAGGTCCCTTCCAACCCCTACGATTCTGTGATTCTGTATAAACAGGAGTAAAAATACACGCGTTGATAGCGATAGGACAAGGGGGAGTGGTTTTAAACTAAGACAGGGGAGATTTAGGTTAGATATTAGGAGAAAGTTTTTCACTCAGAGGGTGGTGAGGCACCGGAACGGGTTGCCCAGGGAGGTCGTGGATGCCCCATCCCTGGAGGCGTTCAAGGCCAGGCTGGATGCAGCTCTGGGCAGCCTGTTCTAGTGGTTGGCAACCCTGCCCAATCTATGCTTCTATGATACGCTCTTTGAAAGCATACAGGCTAAAAGAAGGGTCAGATTGGTGCCTCGGGGGCAAGTTTCTTCGCCTTCTGCGGTTGCCTAACAGTGCCTCTTAAGCAGAGAGATTACCAGTGGTCTTCCTCCTCTACTGTCTCGGGAATTAAACATCTTTTGTAAAAGAATACAAGCGCTGATAGCATTAGCTAGACCGACCGGGGAACAGTTGAACATGTAAATACTTACTCAAGGTCCACTTGAGCACGTTTCTTTGAGCAGTTCCATCGGCTCTTCTAGGTCAACAAAACAGATCAATGAAAGAGACCAAGGGAAAATACGGAAATAGAACAGTTGGTCAAGTGCCAACTTAAGAAGCTTTCTCTGAAAGGGCAACAGCATCTCCACCTTCACCCACCCCTCCCCCCCAAACTAGTTGACTTGCACGACTATTTTCACGTGACCCCACAAACGGCAAATCCTATATTATTTCGAGTAGACCAAGGGCTGTTTCTTGGTTTGGTTTTTATCATTCAGCTTCCTCAAAAGACTTTAGTCATTCACAGCTGCAATCGTTAACCCCGCAAACAGATCCAGTAACAAAGATCATTTCTCCTGCTAACGAATCAAGTTTCTTTATGAGGAACGGAGTCACAAAAATCATCTCATTTAGCAAGTTTCAAACACTAAGAGTATTTAATAGCATTTTAACGTTCCCACGCTCCAGTAAGCCTTGAATGTAATCGCGATTAAACAAGGAGCAGAGCGAAGCCAGAGGTCTAACAAAGCACGAGAGGTGATCGCATTTAAAAGCCTTATGGTGCCTTTACCTAATCCTTCTTCTAGTTACTGAACAACGGACTTCGTTTAGGGGAAAAAAAAAAGACACTAAAAATAAATGCAAAAAAAAAAATAAAGAGAACGGCAGCCGAGTCTCGAACTTATCAGAAGCCGACTCAAGAATCCCAGAGCCTTCTACATCCTGTGGGAGGAATTCCTTCTCAAAGTTGCGAAAGCCACGAGGAGGACTGAAAAGAAAGCGGTAGCAAAACTCCTAGGGTAGTCAAGAACAGGCTGACAAGCACCTGTCAGAAATCACACCCGGTAGAGCTTGTTCTGCCTCCTCCTCGGGACAGGGGCAGACAACAGACAATGCCTGGAAGCTTTCTTCCAACCTTATTCTTCTCTGGTTCTACATCTGCCAGTCCTCAACACGGCTATTTCGCAATAAAAGCGTGCCCTTTTATTTGGGAGCAGGGGGAAGATAGCAAGGCCTCAAACACACAGCACATCCTAGATCGTCTTAGGAAGACGGAGACCCACAGGACCGCCGAGCGCTTCTAGCTTCGCGTTCCAAATGAATGGGCAAACCACCACCTACACGACACTGTCAACGGACCAAAACATTCTACACACGTGCGCTCCAGGGAGACGCCGTTTTAACTTGCGGAACTATTTCCATCGGTAAGACACGCAAGACAGAGGTGATATCCCCATGCTCCATCTTTATTGTGCAAACGCTGCTCAAAGCTCTTTCTTACCCTCCATAGACAGCCGTCCAAAAAAAATAATAAATCAAACATCAACAGGGGCTAGACTGATGGGCAACATATGAAACCTATTCGGCGGCGATAGTCTGAAGGGCCCGAGGGTGGGCATTCACAGCCATCCGGAATCCATTGGTCAGGTCCAGGTTAGCAGCACACTTCTTGCCAACAACCACGAAACGCCCAAGAAGCTGGAAAAAGGAAATAACGTCACCTAACGTGCTGCGCCACGACGCACAGAATGAACGCGAGCAGAGAACCACCCACAGAACACGGTTAGCTAATCCTTCACAATTCAACCGCTGCTCTTTGAATTACCCTCTAGACAGTAACAGACTACAAAACAGTCACAGAAGCTGAATTTGTCTCGGGGCTTAAAGCCCCCGTCATAGCTTCGGGCAACGTAAGCCGCTCTGGCGGAAAATAAAAGCTTCACGGTGCCTTTTCTCTTGCGTGAGCTCACAGAGCCTTGGAACTTGACTTGCATAGCTAACAGCAAAACAAACACCCAAGCGCCGCTCAAACAGCTTTCCCTTTCCTCGCCTCTGACCTGACCAAACCCCAAGCCCTCTTCTGCATAGTCAAGGCACCACCCCCGCTGTCCGGAAACCGTGAAAACGGGCATCAGACCGCACGTCGGAACAACGCTGCTTTTTGCACTGCAAGCGCGTAGCTGGAGACGAGCATCGCTTTATATCACTGCTCTCAGTCAAAAAGCTCAGCTCCATTACAAGCTAGAGGCGAAAGACTACAGCATCGGACAACCCCAAATAGCCTACTGTGCGCCCCTCTGCAACATCCAGAGGAAAAGAGGAGACGGGAAAGAGTCTAGGAAGTTACAAACCAGTTACAGGTACAGCCAGCCTAGCGAACAGAAAGCTCCCACAGTACTCACGGGTCCGCCAGAATCTTCTGCTTCACATAACCGGACAACTACCTTCTCAGGAAGGACTAGGAAAAAACACTGGAGCCTGAGGCGAACTATCACGGAACGCAAGGCACTGGAGGAAGAGTAAACAGTTAAAACGTAGTCGGCTTCAGAGAAAGGCAACAGCTTCAGCAAATCACTATGCCCCACTGAACTCGCCCTACCAAAGCAGATTATCAGGCGCCCCAAACGCGCACGACAAAACAGCCATTCTTCTTAAGCGAGCTTTGAATAGGCAAAGTTCTCTACCTTCTACGCACAAGACACACAAGCGGCAAACAATGGCTAACCGTCCTTCGGTTACGTCCAAATGTTGCCTCGGCCAGAGGCAGGAAGGCATCTTCAAAGAACCTGGAGTAATCCGGCTGAGGCCGTATTAACTCTCCGTCCTCGAGAACGCCACCTACTCAGGGGAAGGAACGTTCCAAATTAGCCCGTTACGGCCGGCCTGACGTCAGACACCTCCAGACCGAGGCCAAGGCATCACCTTCGAAACACAAATACCACCGACCTGTAGGAAACCATCAACTCGCAACTAATTGCGAGGGAACTCCCCAAATCACCAGCAGACAGAAACTGCATATGGCACCAGAAGCAGGATCCAGCGCGCAAGGTGACGGGGGCAGCGAGACAACCGAGTACTTCAGGTTAGCGACTTCCGCTATTTTTATTTGTTTTAGATGCGACTGAAACACTGCCGATAAGACTCGATTCCACAGATGCTTTGTACTTCTTACTCACCATCGCCTTTCACTGCACGACAATCGAGAATTATAAGCCTTCCTCACACTCCTCCCTATAACATCGCTCAACCGTGAAACAGGCCTTCGGTACAGTGAGCTAAGCAAATTCAAGACCATTCGCTAGAGCCAACTACGCTCCAGAAGTGGTTCTAAGCCCCCCGCCCCAAGTTAAGACCAAGCGAGAAACTGCAACTAATTCGTCCTCCAGGAAACGTGTCGCACTAAGAGCGGTCAGAGTAGGTTGTCTGCTCTCAAGTCACTCATCAGACTCAAGTTAACGGCCTGGTTCTCCAATCAAGCACAGCGTTCAGGTTACATACGTTGCTGCAGCCAGTACGGCCAAGTCAAAACAGATGCGCGCACGCACACACACACACACACACACACACAGACTCCTCGCGCAGCCTTCAACACGAAGGAGACAGGAAACGCACCCTTTCGTAAAGGCAGGGCGCTACCGCAAGCACAGTTTCCGGAGAGCAGTTGAACGCTTCCAGTACTCCAAACGGGCGGCAGCTGCAACATTACCGAGACCTATTAAGAAAGCGCTGTTCCAAGCAACGCGTCAACGCTTTGAGCAACCCGATCTAGTGAAACACGTCCCTGACCGCGGCAGGCGGGTTGGGCTAGATGATCTTTAAGGGTGCCTTCCAAGCCTAACCATTCTACGAGTCAGCACGCAGAGCGGGCAACGCAGCCCCTTTCACTAAGGGCCTGTTTTCCACGCTGCAGATAAACCCTGCCGTCAGAAGCAGAGGAAATCCCTAGCTGTCCTATCTTTAGCATTTCAAATTTAAGAACAGCAACAACGGTTAGGCTGGACACTAACTTAAAGTTAGCACCTTGCAGATAACATCTGCAACTTTTTCATAACTCTCCGCAGCTGCTCACTTAGCTCCTAGCACGTTGCGGCGCACCAGCATCAGTGAACCTTGCCAGCATGCTCTTATCACGGCCCACCTCCAGCACGGAAATGAGAGCTGGGAAGCTCTCGC